>NC_073696.1:0-1200000 GCF_029784165.1 Wyeomyia smithii
GATTAAAAAGTGCTATTCTTTCTATCGTATTAACCTCCCCTCGATTCCAGGCATCGAAGTTGTCGCATGTCAAATGACAATACAAGGTAAAGAGCTTTGTATTGCCTCACTATATGTTCCTCCCAGAGCACAGGTTGGGCAACGGCTGCTCTTTGATTTAATAGAACTTCTTCCCTCGCCACGTTTGATTTTGGGAGACTTCAACTCTCATGGTGTGGCTTGGGGTTCCCCTTACAATGATAACCGCTCCTCTTTAATCTATAACCTTTGCGATGACTTCGACATGACTATTTTAAACAACGGTGAAATGACACGTATCCCGAAACCTCCAGCGCGCCCAAGCGCTTTGGATCTATCCTTATGTTCGACGTCGCTACGGTTGGATTGCACATGGAAGGTAATCCTTGATCCTCACGGTAGCGACCATTTGCCTATTCTTATTTCAATTAATAACGGGTCAACTCGCATGCGACTCACACGGAATGTCGATTGGAAGTTATACGAGGAGATGATTTCAAAAGCGGTCGAGTCGATTCAACATCATCCACCACTTGAAGAATACAACCTCCCCGCGGGCTTGATTCTCGACGCCGCGTTGCAAGCCCAAACGAAGAAATATCCCGGCGTAACGATCAAAGAACGGCCTCCCACTCCGTGGTGGGACCAAGAGTGCTCCGATGTCTACACGCAAAGATCCGACGCGTTTAAGGCCTACCAGAAGGGAGGTATACCTGGCGACTATTTACGGTATTCAGAGCTTAATACCAAGCTTAAAAGTTTGGCTAAAGCAAAGAAACGCGGATATTGGCGTCGGTTCGTGAACGAGACGTCGAGGGAGACATCGATGAGCACTCTTTGGAACACAGCCCGAAGAATGCGGAATCGCGTAACGGTCAACGAAAGCGAGGAGTCTTCAAGTCGGTGGATATTTGATTTTGCCAGGAAAGTATGTCCGGACTCTGTTCCCGAGCAAAACATTGTTCGCGATGCGTCTCCGGGCCACGACGCGATAGAATCACCTTTTACGATGGCAGAATTTTCAGTTGTTCTCCTGTCCTGTAACAATAACGCGCCTGGGTTAGATAGAATCAAATTCAACTTGTTGAAGAATCTACCCGGCAATGCCAAGAGGCGCTTGTTGAACTTGTTCAATAAGTTCCTGGAGCAAAACATTGTACCGCAGGATTGGAGGCAAGTGAAGGTGATCGCCATCCAAAAACCAGGGAAACCAGCTTCTGATCACAACTCTTATAGACCGATCGCAATGCTATCCTGTATCCGGAAATTGATGGAAAAAATGATACTCCGTCGTTTAGACCATTGGGTCGAATCAAATGGTCTACTATCAGATACTCAATTTGGCTTCCGCCGTGCCAAAGGGACAAATGATTGTCTTGCGTTGCTTTCAACAGATATTCAGCTGGCGTATGCTCGCAAAGAACAAATGGCGTCTGCGTTCTTGGACATTAAGGGGGCTTTTGATCCCGTTTCTATTGACATTCTTTCGGGTAAACTTCACCGACAAGGATTTTCTCCAATTTTGAACAATTTTTTGCACAATTTGTTGTCCGAAAAGCACATGCATTTTACGCACGGCGATTTGGCAACTTTTCGCATTAGCTACATGGGTCTTCCCCAGGGCTCATGTTTAAGCCCCCTTCTTTACAACTTTTATGTAAATGACATCGACGAATGTCTGGCAAATTCATGCACGATAAGACAACTTGCAGACGACAGTGTAATCTCTGTTACAGGAGCCAAAGCTGCCGATTTGCAAGGACCATTGCAAGATACCTTGGACAATTTGTCTGCTTGGGCTTTACAGCTAGGTATCGAATTCTCTCCGGAGAAGACTGAGATAGTAGTTTTTTCTAGGAAGCATGAACCTGCTCAGCTTCAAACACAATTAATGGGTAAAACGATTTCTCAGGTTTTGGTACACAAATATCTTGGTGTCTGGTTCGACTCTAAAAGCACCTGGGGTTGTCACGTGAGGTATCTGATGAAAAAATGTCAACAAAGAGTGAATTTTCTTCGTACAATAACCGGACAATGGTGGGGAGCCCACCCAGGAGACCTTATAAGGCTTTACCAAACAACGATACTGTCTGTTATTCAGTACGGGTGTTTCTGCTTCCGCTCCGCAGCAAACACACATTTGATCAAACTGGAGCGAATACAATATCGTTGTTTGCGTATCGCCTTGGGTTGCATGCAGTCGACCCATACGATGAGTTTGGAGATCTTAGCTGGAGTACTACCATTGAAAAACCGCTTCTGGAGCCTGTCTTCTCGTATTCTAATCAAATGTGAGGTCTTGAACCGTCCCGTGATTGAAAATTTTGAAAGGTTAATCGAACTTAATTCTCAAACCTGTTTTATGACATTGTATTTCAATCACATGTCCCAAAATATTAACCCTTCTTCGAATATTCCAAATCGTGTCGACTTATCAAATACTTCTGATTCTACTGTGTTTTTCGATACATCCATGATAGAAGAAACTCGTGGAATCCCGGATCATTTACGCGTGCAGCAGATCCCTAAAATTTTTTCCAATAAATATCGAAACATCATCACTTCTTGATGGGTCCACTGGCTTCGGTATCTTCAATAACAATTTAACCGTCTCCCATAAGCTCGATAATCCTGCTTCTGTTTACGTCGCAGAATTAGCTGCAATTCAGTACACCCTAGGGATTATCGAAAAAAATGCCCACGGACCATTATTTCATCTTTACGGACAGTCTCAGTTCCATTGAGGCTCTCCGATCGATGAAAGATGTTAAGCACTCTCCGTATTTCCTGGGGAAAATACGGGAACATCTGAGTGCTTTATCCGAAAAATCTACTCAAATTACCTTAGCGTGGGTCCCTTCTCACTGCTCGATACCGGGTAATGAGAAAGCGGACTCTTTGGCTAAGGTGGGCGCAACAAACGGTGATATTTATGAAAGACCAATTGCCTTTAATGAATTTTTCGCATTTGTACGTCAGAACACGATCATCAGTTGGCAAAATTCTTGGACCAAGGGGGAACTGGGAAGGTGGTTACATTCCATAATCCCCAAGGTATCGACGAACCCGTGGTTCAAGGGGTTGGATGTAGGTCGGGATTTCATTTGCGTGATGTCCCGCCTTATGTCCAATCACTATAGATTTGACGCGCATCTCCGTCGTGTTGGGCTCGGGGAGAGTGGTATCTGTGCCTGTGGTGAAGGTTATCACGACATAGAGCACGTTGTTTGGTCATGCCCTGTACACCGTGACGCCAGGTCTAGACACGCCAGGTCTAGGACACGTTAAGACCCCGGATCCGGAAACAGCAATCAGACCCGCACGATACTCTCAAGGCCCGATGGAAACAACCCAATATGCCAGTCCGTAATATCTTGGCCCAGCAGCGGAACAAATTAGATATGCTGCTTACCTATGGCAATGAAAACCATCAAACAGCAAACCTGTGCTTTTAATGCAAAATATTCTAGCTTTAAGTTAGATTTAGTTTCAGCTCGTAGTCGGCAGCGAGGATAAAAAATTTGCTTTTAGTTATTAAGATACTTTAGAAAGTAAGCTACCAGATATAATTGGCGCCGTTAAACATTGAATTGTATTTGTGCCGTGTCAAATAAACTATAGATGAAGAAAAAAAAATTAGTTCTTTCAGTAGAGTTGTACAATTTTATCAGTGGTAGGTATTACTGATATGAAATATAAATAATACATTTCTTTTCAATGTTAAAAATATTTCAGATTGTGGCCTCCTCGACATAAAGTATGTTTCAAAATTGGTAACATGTCGCGCCAAACAGGTGAGTCCTGTATAATTATGTACACTAAGGTCGCTTTTTACGCGGTTTCTTACGCGGATTCCAGAATTTACGCGTTTTTTTTTACGCGGATTCCAGATTCACGCGGTATTTTTTTTTTTGCGCGGATTTTGGTTTCCCTTCACTCAGAATGCAAAATTAATGCTGGTTTTTTTACGCGGATTCCGGAATTTACGCGGATTCCGGAATTAACGCGGTTTTTTTACGCGGATTCCGGAATTTACGCGGTTTTTTTACGCGGCATGTATCCCCCGCGTTAAAAGCGACTTTAGTGTATTATTTATATTATAGTATAAAAAATAAAAATAAAAAAAATGCAACTATTGTAAAAATGAGTAATAATGAATAAAATAAGATGCGTTGAAAAATTATCAAGTATATAATTTATTATTATCTTCCCCACAATTTTCGTACAATCGATACTATCTAGAAGATTCGTAAGGCATTTGGGTTGTTCAACTATATCAGTTTTTTGCACCCCTATGGCATCGCGACATGTTTCAAGGGCTAACATCTCAACATATGTGTAAACAAGATAGCATATCACCGCCTCTTTTCATACATCTTTATCTTAGTGCTGACAGCGGGCACAATTTAATTTGAGCCCATGACATGAGTTCATTGTCATTCACTGTTACTCGGTATCGGGATGCCAATGGCTTCGTTTTTTGTATCATCTGAAAGAGCTGCATTTTCTAAGCAAAACGTGATTTTCAAAAATTTTCTATCATTATTCTTCGATTTTTAAATCACGAGCAACGATTGGAAGACATGTCTTCAAATTCTTCAAATGGAAGACATTCACCCTGCGGTGAAGACATCTTTGTTTGAGAAGACAAATGGAAGACATTCGAAAATATGTGATATGATCCGCATTTTGCAGAGGTGGTGACCTTTTTTTTGCTCGACAGTTTTTGATTTGCTGGTAACTTTTTCAGTCTTTGGTCGATCCTAACGGGCCATCTCAGGTTGGGAGACATGTGAAGACATTTTTTATAGGAACGTGAAACATTTGGAAAAATGACCTGGCATCCTTGCTTAACGTTTCTTTCAATAGAGCTTTCTGACAGTTCAGTCACGCACACTGAGTGCGAGTTGTTTGCCTCATAAATGACTCTTGCTTAACTCTACCGAGGGTAAGAAAATCGAAATATGTAGTCTTTTTTGAGTTGCTCGGCACTGGAAATAAAATTTTCATTTTGTAAGATACTATCCGTAAACCATTCACACAACCCGCGCAGGAATAAATTAACCTTAAAGTCAGCAGAAGAAAAAATTTCGCAGTCAATGAAGGCATTTTGACAGCATATTGTTGGCCTCATTTTCCGTCCGACTTACACGGTGTAAAATGCACCAATACATGCACGATTGGAAAGTTTGAGATTGGGTTGTTTAGCTATTCATGGATTTTTAATTTTTATATATCAGCTAAAAGAGTGTAATTTTCTGAGCAAAACGTGAATTTAAAAAATTTTTATATCATTGTCCTTCGATTTTTCAATGCAGAAATAAAAATCGCTCTAAATCGCTATAATGACAGTTGGTACATGAGCGAACTGTCATTATAGCGATTTCTAGCAATTTTAATTCGTGATTTAAAAATTGAAGGACAGCGATAGAAAATTTTTAAAAAACATGTTTTGCTTAGAAAATGCAGCTCTTAAGATGATATGAAAAACTGATATAGCTAAACAACCCAATTTCGACCAGATTTTTCCGGTTTTTCGAGCAGTTGAAGTCATTTTTCAAAAACATTTGGCACCTCTGATCAGAAAATAAATTTGACAGATCACATCTTTGGGTTTTGTCTCAAATGTTTTGTGAGGTAAATGTTTTGAAACAAAACTATACAAGTTAAAGCAATTGTAAAATGGTAATTTTGAATGATTCATAAACGTGTTTAACATCGATGGTTCTTAAATCAACATTGTGATTACACCCACTAAAATGAATGATTCATTGCAGACGGAACAGCAAATGGATTGTGCTTTGGATTTAATGAGACGGCTTCCACCTCAGCAAATCGAGAAAAACTTGATCGATTTGATTGACCTTGCTCCAGCTTTGTGTGAAGACTTACTAACTTCGGTTGATCAACCTTTAAAAATAGCAAAAGATAGGGAAACAGGTAAAGATTATTTATTATGCGATTACAATCGAGACGGTGATTCATACAGATCACCTTGGTCAAATACCTATGATCCACCACTAGAAGACGGATCAATGCCTTCTGAACGCCTACGCAAGCTGGAAATTGAAGCAAATCATGCCTTTGATCAGTACCGCGAAATGTATTATGAAGGTGGTGTATCATCTGCTTATTTATGGGATTTAGATCACGGTTTCGCGGGGGTTATCTTAATAAAAAAAGCAGGAGAAGGAAATCAAAAAACGAAGGGATGCTGGGATTCGATTCATGTAGTAGAGGTACAGGAAAAAAGTTCAGGAAGAACTGCGCACTATAAATTGACTTCGACTGCCATGTTATGGTTGCAAACTCAAAAACATGCTTCTGGTACGATTAATCTTGGGGGTAGTTTAACAAGACAGGTATATGTTAATTTTATCCGATTCTCATTCTCAGAAAACCCATACATATTTTTTTATAGATCGAACAGGATGCACCAGTTAGTGAGAGTAGTCCGCATATTGCCAATATTGGACGTATCGTAGAAGATATGGAAAATAAAATTCGTAATACATTGAATGAAATTTATTTTGGAAAAACAAAGGATATAATTAATGGTTTGAGAAGCATTCAGTCCCTAGCTGATACAAACCAGCAGGCCGCAATGAAGAAGGATCTTGCAGCAGCACTCCTTCGAAGGACTGGAAAAGGAGACAATTAGAAGGGTCAGCTGCACTTCAGTTCCATTGTCATCTTCAGCTACACACAGTACATTCAACATCATCCTTTTATCGTGCTAGCGTGTTTTTATGCAGTGTATGCTCAATGCAAATCTCTTCATCTTGATTTTCAAGACAATGCATTCATAGAATATAATTTTCTTCTATATAGACAAAATGATGAGTAAGCTTAAAATAATATAAATTGTAATGGAGTTCAGTACATTAAGTCTTCGTTGAATATTTTATAGAATCATGCATTATTATTCAGTCGCAAAAGAAACTTATTCAATACCGTAGTTTTGCGTAGCATGGCGCAGCTGGTTTCGAGGAAAACCTGCATCAAGCTGGAAACTTTTCAGCTGAAACAACTCCAGATAACTTAGCAATATTGAATGGAAAGTACGATTTAATTTTGAATTTCGAAACTGTCAGCTTTTTTACAAGCTCCGCGTTTTAATAAAATTGTGATTTAACGATATAAAGAACTATAAGCTTTTAATGCACAAACATTATGTATTAATAGTTCTGTTGTAAATATTGTAAATAAAAATGATTTGTTAAACCATTCACAAGAAATTTTTGACTATTTCGATACACCAAAGTCGCTTTTTACGCAGGATAGTATTTTCGTTAGGGTTGTTAACGTAGTGCGTAAAATAATTCTATAAACTCTAAAATCCGCGTAAATTGCTAAATGCATAGTTTTCAATTTAAACTGAGAGTAAAAATATACAACCGTGATGACTACTGATTACATAATACATATGGAATACGAAATATATAATGTCGAATTCGTTTTTACGGCAGGACTATCCCGTCCCGGACTACGCTTTGCAGCTGAAAAAAAAAACACTTTCCGAGCAGTTGCAATGGTGTGCGTAATACCAGAGGTAACTGTCACTTTTGTTTTGGTCATTATCGCCATTGTCTATTATCGCATTTGTGCTACTGTACGAAAAATTTGCCAATTTAATGAAAAATTACAAAATAAAATAAATAAAATTCAACCTGATGTTTGACACGCGAAGAACGATAATCAAAGCAAACCGATTTTGACACATTTTTTTTTTATTTTGACACATACGTGTGAATGTGTTGGTGTCTTCAAAACTGCACTCTGTTTCTTGTGCGGACTGTCCGGGACAGAAAAAGGGTAGTCCGGGATAGTCCGGAAAATGTAAAAAAACAGTGATAGGACAAAGTGTAGTCCGCGGGGTAGCTACACTGTAAAAACGACATAAGATCCGATTTTTGTTAATAATTGGGGGTTATGTTCTTATATGAGTTACAAAAATTACTAATCTACGAAAACTAGGAAAATTCGTGATAACTTACTACAAATATATCAAAAACATACACAAACCATCATGAGTTTTACTGCAGCGCCAACTGTTAGTCGAACAGTGATTTTAACAGTCTATAGTGTTGCTTTCTGATATCGCAGTGATGGCCAACTGGGACATCTATGTGTTACTTGATATATAATAATAGGTAAGTTCATTTAGAGTGTATGACTAGTTGTATGTGTTACGACAACTTTATCAATCAGTTATTTTATTCAAGCGTGCAATACTGTCAAAATGTGAAAATATTTTATTTTTCATTACACTATCGCAGTTTAATTTTAAATTCAAAAATATTGTCTTAAATTGTGCTATTTGTGTTTAATTTTCTAGAGTTTGAATTATACACCGGTTTTCAAACGGCACAGTGTGCATTTTCAGCCTATCGCGCTGAAATTCGGTTTTGTTGTGTAGTTGACATCTATGTGAAATCAATTTTATTCTAGTGTATTAAAAAAGTATCTTAGTAATTTCATTTGTAAATATCTTTCGACTATACATACTTGTTACGTTGATTAATCAGAAGGTATATCGAGATTATAGAACAGATATTTATTATTTTATTGTATTTACGAAGAGTGGATGTGAGTTTTCACTGCATATTTGCTACATAAATATAAAAATATATTTTCATCACAACTTGTTTATTTTGAAATGCATCCTAGTTTACTATACTCAAAACAATTATTATAAAGAAATGTTTTTTCCTACAGTAATATATCTATACCTACTGCTGTAAGAAACATTCAGCTCATTCTGTTTATTCTTTGTCCACAAAATTCGTGGTATTCAAGTTACTTTTATTTTAGGTACATCACTATCAAATTTAATCAACTATGTTATTTGTATTCTGAATAATTGATCATAAACATGTATCAAATTTTGCAGTTATTGTTTTCGTGAAGTATCACAATATTTTTCTTTCCTAGATACACACATATACGAACACGGGTCACAATCAAAACCAATCAAAACTTTATTTGATCAAAATGGCATCCAGCGAAAATAACAGTGATGACGGAGGTACGAAGATTCATCGCAATAGATATACTATATTTAACTAGTTTTCATTTTCTGCAGAAGTTTCCAACGATTATGACCGCATGATCCAAATTGAATATCTCAAAGGAAAGTATAGAGACGTTATGACGCAGTTCAAAACCATATCTAATGAAAAACAAAGGTATGAAGATATCATTATTCTATTTTGTTTGCTAATTTCATTATTCTCTTTTGTTTGTCTTTGTTAAATAAAGCTAGTCTCCACTAGCAACTATGTTGTAATGAAAGTTTACTAATGTCGTTTTTTACGCGGGGAATACGTACGGTGTTTATTTATATATACGTCTAAAAATCGCTTATCTTCCGAAATCCGCACAAAAAAGCCCCGTAAAAAGCGATTTTAGTATATTTGTGTGTGGGCGTTCCTATTTTGACGACTAAAAAATAGTTTGAACTTTTTAGGCTGGAACGAGATTATCAGATGCTTAAGAAAGAACTTGAAAGTGAAAAGGGAGATTTTTTTAACACCTATCATGAATATAATCTGTTGAAACAGAAATACGACAATTTGAGAATGCGGTATGACGAATTTGTAAGTGATCCTGCCCACTGTTTAAAACTATGTGAAGATTTAAAAAAAGAGCGAAACAAATATAAAGAACTGCTCAAAGCAGCTGAACTTGAAATTGAGACAGTAATGTCAGAACGAGGAACAGTGCTTAAAGAAATTCAAAAACTTTATGATAAAAATGAAAGCTTGGAACGTGATCTACAAAATGCGTTGCGATGTCGCGATGACTCTTTGAAGGAATGCACAACGCTACAGGAGAAGCTGGATATGTTTAAAAATCGCGGAGAATATTACTTGGATTCTAACTGGAGTCGGGAGCGAACAGAAAGCAAAGATAAATTCGATATGGTAACAGAGAACCTGGAATCAGCCAATAGAGAAATTGACAGGCTTAAAAAAACACTCGATAAAGCTAAGGCTGAAATAACAAAAGCAGTCCAAGAAACAGAAATCGCTAAGGGAAGAAGAGATTGGGCCATATCTGAGCGCGAAAAAATTGTTCAGGAAAGAGACAGTGTTAGAAACTTATGCGATGAGATCCGTAAAGAACGAGATACTGCTACCTCTAAACTTTTAGCTGCTATCAGAGATAAGGATGAGGCATACAAAGAAATTGAGCAGTTAACAGAAAGATTGGAAGCGCAGAATGTTTTAAAAGATACTTTGAACAACAACGTTACAACGAACGAACTTTCGACTAATTCTGCTGATGGTAGTTTCAGAAGCTCACACTACAGCTCATATAGTCTAGATTCATCCTATGATTTAGAAACTCTGCATCAATATCTTACAGAAATTATAGAGATTGACTCTTCGTCTCTTCAAAGTAACATATCTGAGTGGGGAATAACCATAAGCGATAACACGGATGAATTCAATGAAAGTATCTTGCCAAGAAATCTTACAGGTCCACAAGTGATTTCTGTCGAAACTAGTTCTGTATTTTCTGGGCGTTTATTACCAAACGATATCATATGTCAGATTAATACAATGGATTGCACATTGCTTTCTAAAAGAAAAGTTCTCAAGGCAATCAAAAATAGTACTCCGACGTGCTTGATAATGGTAAAACGGCCTCTGAAACGGCTTTTACCAATTCAAATAAACTTTCTAAACGGAAACAAAAATCATGGACTACATTTAGAAACAGGCGTATACATTTCTAAAATAGATGCTAATTCTCTAGCAGCAAAAGATAGTAGAATATGTATGGGGGACAGGATAATTTCCATAAATGGAAAACCTGCAGAAAACGTAAAAAATGTAAATGAGATAAACACTATTATCAACGACATGAGAAACAACAATCTCAGCCTAATATTAGTAAAAGATTTTATAAATTATCCTCGAGATATAATTTTTCCAACGCAACAGTTGCAAAACATTAGCAACTGTACACAATCAGACCAAAACCATGAAAATGTACAAAGAGACATAAACCGATTGAGTTTGGACCTAGGCAGTAGTAATCACTTTATGCCTTCGGCGATGCTTTATAATATCAACACTACATCAAGTACACCAAATTCAGTAGCGGCTAGTATACCATCTTCGTCAAAATCTACTTCGAAACTAACTGGAATGTTCCAGAAATTAAAAGATAAAATGAGTATAAATAATCATAAAGAATGTCAGGAAAGTGATGCAATTGCTGTTCTTGATTCGGTTCTAGATAGTGATGACCCAGATGCTATACACTCAACGATGTACGCAAAAGCTAAAGAGAAAAAGATGAAGCGGAAATCAAGAGAGAGTCAAGAAGTTCCCCGTGGAACATGGCCTCGTGTAACAATGACAGTTCATACTAATGAAAATCATGTAGGTACGATAGTGCATAGACCAAGAAAGGAGCGTCCGAAGCTTAGTATACCAACTGATAACACAGAGAAAAATTATTTTTCATCTCCCATAAGTGATTGTAGTATCACTTCTTCTCAAATTACATCCAATATTCAAGGTAAAAATATGATGGGCTATGGTGTTTCCAGTAAACGTAACTCAAATGCAATTGCTGCAGTTGACATTGGTCACACATTACAAACATCTAAGCTAAGTTATGATAATAATCTGCCAAAAAACAATAATTCTGCTAGTGGAAACAAGAGTTATAGAACTTCTACGTATGACGCACGTAACAACAATCATAACTTAAACGCAAACAGGCATAGTTTGAATTTATCTATGACCCGGCAGCAGCCATTAGTTTCACAACAAAACACTATAGATTTAATACCCATAAAAAATAATCCAATTGTAGATTGTAATCTGTCTCCCAAAAATCAAACTGGCTATAACTTTACAAGCAAGGCACAATTTAAAGATCATGTGGATTGTTATGTTCCTTTAGCGGTTCCAAAACATCTTTATAAGTATTCTAGTGATACTGAAAGTTTTGATATGGATTGTACTACCACAACAACCAGTAACATCAATACTCTTCCTTACGCACATATTAGAAAGCAATCCATAGGCAATATAAGTAATTCGTCTTTGTCGAACAGAGTTCCGACGATAATTAGTGGAGGCAATCAAAGTTGCACTGTCAGTTATAATTCCCCGGTATATCCAGGGATTTCAAATATTCCATCGAACACTTATTCTTATCCCACGGCAACAGTACGACCGACCGGAAATGCTACATCAGGAGGAGACACAATTGGGCATCCGCAACCATATCACTCCCATGGATCCATTGACTATCAATTCAACAGATATAGTCATATTCAATCGTCCAAAGAAGAAGTGCCAACTGGGTTGATGGGTTATGAAGGTGGTACATTTCCGCGCAATAAAGTGCAAGGATACAGAATACCTTCTAATCAAAGCGTGACAAGTCGTGGCAGTGGTGGCAAAATAAGCAATGGCTCTCTTGATTACTGCAGTTCAGAAAGAGCATCTCCTATTCCAACATTTCAGGTTCAAGTAATAGAACCTGGCAGAATATCGAATAAGCGAAATTCACTGCAGGATTACACCGTACGTACGAAACCTAACATAGGCGAGCTTCGTGTTGTTCATATTGACAAAAGTGAAATGTCGCTTGGAATAAAAATTTTCTGTCAAGGGAACGGAGGTGGAGTTTTCGTTTCAAATGTTGGAGAAAACAGCCTCGCTAGTAAAGTGGGTCTTCATATTGGTGACCAATTGCTGGAAGTTTGCGGTATCAATTTGAGGAAAGCTACATATGACCTTGCAGCACATGTTTTACGTCAGTGTGGAAACTCCATCACTATGCGCGTTTTATACAATCCCGAAGTGTATTATAATCTAACAACAAGTGAGGATAACATTGGTCGTTCAAGCTCGCCAACTCCTCAAAACTCACCCAGAGTAATAGGGCGTTCAAACATTTCAACAGTTAACACAACAACTGTAAACTCAATATCCACCATCACATCAAAAAATATAGCTAGTAATGACAATCATCAATCACAAATGACAAATACAACGCAATCCAATCATCATAAAGAACAGCCACGATTGATATTCATTGAAACCAGGAAAAACTCTAATCTCGGAATAAGCCTTGTAGGAGGAAACGCCAACGGAATATTTGTACATGGTGTTCAGAAAGATTCAATTGCTGATAACGCTGGATTGCGAGTGGGTGATCATATTTTGGAATTTAATGGTGCTGATTTACGAAGATCCACGGCTGAACATGCAGCTCTGGAAATAGCAAAACCAGCGGAAAATATTGCCGTACTGGTTTTGTATAATATTCAAAGTAAGATTTTAATATATTCGGAAACGAACGGTTTTCATTGGTTTTTGTATTGTAGAATTTAATCAGATCAAGGATAAACCTGGTGACGCGCTGTATATAAGAGTAGGATTTGATAGAAACTGCGATCTTGGTGATTCAGAGCTTTCTTTTAACAAGGATGAAGTTCTTTACGTCGATAATACAATGTTTGGTGGAATACCTGGCCGTTGGCGTGCCTGGAAACTAGATGAATGTGGGCATAAATTGCAATGCGGAATTATTCCTAACAAGTTGAAGTATGTCCCGATTTGTTAAAATTTTAGCATAAAGATTTTGCTGGAAAAACTTTTTTCAGGGTCGAAGAAGAACTGAGACTGCTTGGTGATCTACAAGACGTTGATACAACAACTCGGAGAGGATCAACATCTGCGAGACGTTCCTTCTTTAAACGAATCAAACCGCAAAGAAGCTCGTCTAGAGATTCAAAAGAACTAGCAAGTTTTAGCAATGCGCATTTGAGCTTATACATTGATTTGGGTTCTTTAAACGATGATGGTGTTACGAGTTATCAACGGGTCGAGCGTTTAGAATGTGTGTATCGTATAAAATTTGGAGCATGACCATAGTATGATTTTTATTACAGATAAATATCGTCCGGTACTAATCCTCGGACCACTTTCCGAGTGTGTAATCGAGAAATTGTGCATAGATTTTCCGGAAAACTTTTATAAGTGCCAGCAAAATCAAGTAAGATGCACCAAAGAAGAAATGGAAAATGGTATTCAAAATAATACCATTGCTGATTACCACCGCAGGGGTAGCATGTTTGAATATACATCTATACAAACAATTTTAGATAATAAGGTTTGTTTTATCAACCAAACAGTACCCACATTAACTGTCAATTAAAAAACACCTTTTCATCTTATTGTCATCAGCAACATCATTGTATACTTGATATATGCATATCAGCAGTGGAACGTCTTCAAAGAAATCAAATTTACCCAATAGTGCTGTTGCTGCGGTTCAAATCAGCGAAGCAGATAAAGGAGATAAAAGATGCACGCTATTCTAGCGATAAAATTTCGGCAAAAGCTGCCAAAGAGATGTATGAACATGCGTTAAAAATTGAATCCGACTATCGACATTATATATCTGGTAGGATGTCGTATGTGTATTATCGTCATACCCTTTTAATTTATATATTTTTCAGTGGTAATTTCTGGTGTTAACATTGCACACATGTGTACTCAAATAAAAGCTGCTGTTGATAGTGAACAAAATAAAATCTTGTGGGTTCCTGTTTCAGCAACCATATAAAAGAAATATCTGCTACGGGCAAAATGCAACCGGTTTGTTGTACATGTATTGACTTCTATCGACATGGAAGTGAAATTTTTTATACTTACATAAAGTTATTTTTGCAAATAAAATTGTTTCATATAATATTGTTAACAAATATGTTTACTGTCAAACAATACTCCAACTTCTTTTCGAATGTAGCAACACCATTTTGTTTATTTAAGTTTTGGAAATAATTGTAATTAATCTAAGGTACAAGTGTGCATTTGGAACATAATGCAACGGTAATTGCATTGCACGCGTTCGTTCAATACAAAATATTTCAATGAAACTATTTTCGATTTCAACTGAGCATTAACATTTAAATTTTGCTAAAAATGTACAATAAGTACAATGTACAGCGTGAACCAGTAAAAAAGGTTCATGTGCAAACTTCTGATTAGTCTTCTCATGAGTCAGAGAAGGTTTTTCTTGATTTTCTCCAGGTGAAAGGAGTAACAACAGAGAAATAATCTTTTGCGTTTACATAAAGGTAAGTTTTAACATGAGAAGGTTTTTGGGGCCTAGAAAGGCGTCGTACACACGTAACGCAGGAAGGGGGGGAGGGGTGTTGAGTTCGCGTTACTTATTGTTCCATTGGAAGGGGGATAGTTAAGACCGTTACGTAACTATGATGTTTGCTCAAAATTGCAAATTTGGGAGCGGGGGGGGGGGGCAGGTTGTCCAGCGTTACGTAACTTTAGGGGGGGGGGGGGGGTCATATCGAACGTTACTTATCGTTACTTACGGGGGGGGTCTGAAATCTAGGTTTTTAGCGTTACGTAATTTGTGTACGACGCCAAAGGTTCCTATTAAGGGGCCCTCCCTCTTCTGGAAGGGGGAGGTCCCATAAGAATGAAACAGAAATTTCTGCACAACTCAAGAACTAATCAAGCAAATGAAACCGAATTTTTGTATGTGGATGTTTTAAGGGGTAACAGATATGTCCATGTTAGTTCGACACCCCTCCCTTTCCTGGAAGAGAGGGGTTCCATACAAATGAAACACAAATTTCTGCACGTCTCGAGAACTGACCAACTAATTGGAACCAAATTTGGTATGTGAATGTTTTTGGGGTAACAAATATATCCATAATGGTTCAACACTCCTCCCTCTTCTACAAGGCAGGGGTTCCGTACAAATGAAACACAAATTTCTGCACATCTCGAAAACTAACCAAGTAAATGGAACTAAATTTGGCGGGTGAATCCTTTTAGGGGTAACAAACAAGTCCATAATAGTTTGACACCCCTTTCTCTTCTGAAAGGGTGGGGTTTTCTAGACACGAAACACAAATTTCTGCATATCTTGAGAAATAATCAAGAAATGGAAGCATACTTGATATGTTGATTCCGGTTTCTAATATTAGTGTTTTCGGAACCCGGATGACGCCCAGAGGCCAGAAATTGTCCCCAAATGCCATTTTGAAATCCAAGACGGCGACTTACGGTTTCTGGAAAACAGCAGAGAGTGACCAAATACCGAAATCGTAATTATGCACGGTAGCTACAAATCATTCTGGAAAACAGCCCAAAATGGCCGATTTCCACCCAATATGAGTATCTCTGGAGCCACAATGATACACAAAAGCTAAAATCGAACACACACACCATTTTGAATTCTAAGATGGCGACTTCCGGTTTCTGGAAAACAGCCGAAAATGACCAAATAACACCCAATATGGGTGTTTCTTAAACCAGAATAATGCTCAGGGCCAGAAATTTTCTTCAAATGCTATTTTGAAATCCAAGATCGCGACTTCCGGTTTCTGAAAAACAGCCTTAGGTGACCAAGTACCTCCCAATATGAGTATCTCCGGAACCAGGATAATGTAAGGAGCTAAAAATTGATCTCAGACACCATTTTGAAAAGTGAGATGGCAACTTCTGGAAAACAGCTGAAAATGACCGAATACTACTTAATATGGATATTTCCGTAATCGAGATGAAGTATAGAATTTTTAAATTCAAAGATAACCGCTTTCGTTTTCTGGAAAACAACCAAAATACCTGAATACCACCATAGATCTTTCCGGAATCAGATTGATGCCAGAAAAACAGCTGAAAATGACCGAATACCACCCAATGTGGATATTTTCAGAATATAGGTGATGTACAGAAGCCACAAGTCAAGGGTGTTGTCATTCCGATAAAACCAATCATATCAAACGATTTATCTTTTAACCTTGAATATGTCCTATGGCCGATTCGTCGTGCATTTGCAGACTATAAACAAATCGCAAGGGACAATGAATTAGGAATGTTTAAAATTATCTAATTAAACACAAAAGTGGGCGGAACGAAGTTTGCCGGGTCAGCTAATTTGTTATAAAGATAATTTAAATACGCAACTATCACACCACAGGTGTCCAAAAATATTTTTCAATTGTTGTTAACGCTTTTGTTGCAACAAATGTAATGGAAATTGAGTGTTATTGAACAAACAATTTATTTTATTTTTATTTCAGACAGTTTTTGATAAAAATGCATGATTATATGTGGAAGGCCTTTCTGAATGAGATAACGTTTTTAATTGTATGTTACTAACGACAGAAAGCCCAAAATTATGCCGTTTGAGGATTATTTTGGGTTTTCTTCATTAGATATTTTTCCTTCTGTCCAAGCTTACATTTGAACAAATGCTAAAGATTATTTCTCTGTGTACCTTTTTTCACATCTAAAAAAACATGATAAGAAAAACTAACCAGCCACTGGTGAGGTGACTACCTTATCACGTTTTGTTCCCAATTTGTTTAGCCTCAAAATTACATTTCTTTTTTTTTACCGTTTCAATAGTAATTCCAGGACTTAGGAAGTGAAGTTAATCCGGCTAGTGAGATTAGTCGATGTTGCAATGTGAAAAGTTTCCTGATTATATCAGGAACAAAACTTCAAATTACTGGTACTGATTGGTGGAGCATGAATTTTGTGGATAGTAGTTTTGAGAAAATAAATTAAAACAAAAAAATTGTGAACGTAACACATGTACACTTAGATGAATAAAAACTAGGCAGGGTTTAACTAGTAGTCAAAAACGGACCTAAGTATAATTGTGGTTTGCAGCGTGATTCGGTTTTTGCTTTTATATGAGAGGGATTTTCACTTTTCTATCATACCATCCACATGCTCGCCAAATGGCGATTACGTTCGCAAAGTGCATTGAGAGGAACGACCAGACCGACAGTTTGACGGTGAAGCGAGAGCGATACTACTGACCTACTAAAAAACTGTATATCGTTTTTTCTCCCACCTCTCACAACTCAATATTGTCAGTATCAACATTTTGTCTCGTACAACAGTTAATTTTGAACATTCAAGGTGAACATACTTGTGTTGTAATTAGAGAATTTAAATATTTTTTTTTTCTAACAGTTAGTTAACGATATTTTAATTCACTTTCATGCAGATATCGGGCAAGTCGTGAATGAACAAACATCAAGTATGTTATTTATATAGCAATAAATAATATTTAATGCATATGTTCGTAGAGTGATAGTTTGAGAATGATTCTTTCTTTCTATTCATCCGCGTCTGCAGATATGCACGTGCTCATATATCAGTAAGTTTGTGCGCTATGATTATGTTGGTTTGTGTAATCCAACGAGTACCGATTGAACTCGAAAGGTGTTAATAGAAAGCAAGGCTGAATGAGAAGTTTAAAATACGGTGAAATGAAATGGAAAGGAGAAAGTCGAAAGTGTGCATCTTTATGACAAACAGTTTTACACCACACCTGCTGAAATTCAATGAAGTGTTTGTTTTAGAAAATCATTGCATAATTTATTTTAATATTTCCACTAGATTTCATGTAGATATGATTTAATCTGATATGATATGTACTACGTGAAACCACTGAAAATTCACATGTTATGAATCAGAACACGATCAAGGATATGAGTCGATACACTCAAGTAGAGTTGGTAAGTGAGATAATTATATTATTAGCGAGCCTTTTTGGCCAACATTTTTGCTGAATAGATATTTTATTCAATAAAATTTATACAGTATTTTTTTTATAATCGTTGCATCCTAGTATTGAACATTTTATTGAAGTATAATAATTTTTAGACAAGTTTATTTTCAATTTATCTTGTTTTTTGTTTCAGGGCATAATACACCCTCTTATTCTTATAACATTCGTTCCGATGATAACTGCCAGTGGATACGGATTTGATTCTGCGTCATCGTGTGATCCTAATGTTTCTCGAAAAAGTCGATCTGCTCAATTAATTCAAACCATTCCATGTGATTTAAGCATACAGGCATACTGTAACTTACCAGGATCTGCCTATCCTTGGCATGCAGTGCGTCGATTTGTTCATGAAAACCAAGGATTGATGCGAAGAATGTATGGTGATGTACGGCATATATCAATTCTAAAGTCTGAAATTGATACTAATAAAATAGACATAGATGATATACATCAAACTGCAGAAAAGTACTCGCGGAAAGATGCAAAGAAAATGAGGCATGTTCATTTTACTCATTACGAACATGGGCGGGAAAAATTTAGTGATGTTATTACAGAACCGCATTTCAGACCTTCTCAAAGGGGGAGCACTGTAAAAATTAATACGAGTACAGTGTCGACGACAACTGTACCATACTCTACAACCACAAGTGCCGACAATACAATAAACACTAGTGACCGATCCACACTTTTGAATATTACGATCAACGCTTCCACTAAATCTTCGCAACAAAACACTAGTAATATTTTTGCGCCTATCAGAGATAATGAAAAAATTGACATGAAAAAACTTTCTGCTATTGCTAACTTAGAAACTAGCGATACATTACGAGGTAATGAATCAATTAATTCGGTGGAAAGCAATGCGCCAGATACTAATAAAACTGATATTACGACAAATGCCATTTTTTCAAGTACAGAAATGTCACAAAGTTCTACAGCAAACATTTTCGAAACAAGTCATACGGATCGATCTAAAATTGACCAAACAACTACAATACTTGGAAATAACTCTGACGAGAAAGATATACCAGGAAATTTCACGCCTGTTAAGACGAATAAAATAGTAACAAAAATTGATACAACAAATGTCATAAAAACCACCACAAGGAAACCAGAGGAGCAACTATATCAAGATTCAACACAAAAAGAACCAACTTTACTGAATATGAAAGGAATGTAAGTAAAAATATTTATTCAATCCGTATATGATCATATAGTGTCAAAGGTGATTACTGTTAAACCAATAATTAAAACATTTACGGAGATCTGAAAAGGGTTTTGACATTCCTTATACATATTATTCACCATTATTCTTGTTTGCGGTCGTAACCTACTTTCGTACGAAAAGATTGGTTAGAACGAATTGGCCTTTTCTATTTCCGTTTTCAGATAAGCTAAAGAAGGAGCGCTCGAACATTCGGATTGATTCGAACGAAAACGAGAATGCAAATTTCTCTTACCTACTTTCGTACAAATGCGATACGATCGTAAACAAGAACAAGAGTAAATCACTCTCAACACTTTTTTGTCAATTCATGACACTCGGCGTAGGAGTTTCACTTGCGTCAGCTGAACATAGACCTAACATGAACTATGAGGGTTTTTTTCATGATTAAGGCTACAGGTACTAACGAACGGACCTTTTATCGTGCTTTGAAACCCTAAACCGCTATTTCAAGTAAGTTCTCTTAGTGTTTGTTTGTTAATTTTAATTTGACTATTGCCTCCATCAAATTAAACTAATGAATATTATATATAATATTAATTACTGTACGGTTCGCAGTCAGGTAAAATGTGATTCAAACCCAATTACCTTTCCCGAATCACCAAAATAGATTACACTGGTCTGTAAACAGCCTTCATAATGAGCTTCACTTCTGCGCATGTACAATGCATAACAGCTCCAGAGCACATGCTCCAAGGCTTCGTTTTATCATATTATCAAAGTAGCAAATAGGATTCTGAGCCCGACCAATGTTCCTCAAATAATACCTTCTCGGACATGGTAATATAATAAAATTTCTACCTGGAACAAGGCACAACACTTAAGGTCCAAACACAATGGATACATTGCGGCTGCATTTGCGGCAATTTGACAGTTAGCCCATACATTTTCTGTCAAATAACTATCAACGCAACGCAAACGTATCCATTGTGTTTGGGCCTTTACTGTTCTGACAATTGTTTTAATAAGAATAATGAGTGTCTCTTGTCTGCCTTGTAGGTCTTCAGGTACTATGTAGGTCTTACTTTGTTGCTTCGTTCGTAACACTTATAGAGAATTTCTTTATTCCCAGAGCCCACCTAGTTTTGACCTGAAGCCAATATAACTGCTGTCAAAACCCTCCTTAATTCGCTTGGTTTTACCCCCGCGTCTTCTTCTTACTTGAACAAGTCCACGCTACTTCGCAAATCGATTCTGATCGACCATTTCCGATTTCGCTGAAACTTTGCACAGTTGTTTAAAGTTGAGAAAGAGGTCATTCTATACTATCAGTTCTTCATGTATACTCACGACCAGGGTTGATATTTGTTGACACTCTTGAGTGAAAGTGAAAAAAAGCATCCATAAACGTTATTTTTTTACAATCCTTTCAGAGTTCTCCCTTCCCGCTTTTTGCATGGAAGTGAACTGTCAAAACACCTCATTATATTTCATGCGATGAAAGCAAGACAACAAAATCAGTTTATCAGTTAACGAAGATTGTCAAGGCATCGGTCAGTGTCAGTGAAAAAGTGTTTCGGTGAGGTTCATTTTGGTTGAGTGGACTGTTTGTTATTCTTTTTCGCTTTGAAGTGAAGATCATTTGGTTGGTTTTGTCGTTAAATTTTATTCCGTAACCGTGAACGATGCGCGCGATCTATTTCATCTGAGTATAACAGCACGTTACTAGGACGAAAATCTAGTGTATTTGAAAGAGTGCTGCGATCATTGGAAGTGAAAATTGAAAATGATTGGCTGTAATTTTCGAAGAATTTTGCTGGGGGAAATGACTTTTATCAGCACTGCTCACGACTGCTGTTTCAAAAGGGCCTATCCAAAAATGTGACTTATGAATGAAATATTTTGTATAACGACTTGTTTGATTGAAATGGTGTCTTCAGCAAGGAATTGCGATTCTAAAAAAAATATATACACTTTTTTCCCTTGTAGGAGCTTATGACCACTGCTACCACTATTTAGATATATTGTGGTATACTCCGCGTTAATATATAAGCACTGTCAGTTCGTTCCATCACTATGGGTATCAGTGACGGTCGCCCTAGGACTTTGCATTTCCCCCCAAAGAAGGAATGCCCTCTTTGATAAAGTTCATTACCTTTGTTAGTTCAGCATTCCATACCTCGTTAGGCGTAAGGACACCTTTTCCAAAAATACACTGTCTTTGCTCAAATAATGCGCCGCATTGGCACAGTAGATGTTCCGAAGTTTCAACTTCAAGATTACAGAAGCGACATATGTCTTCTGTCAGTTTACCTATTTTTTTAAGGTGATACCTACTCGGACAGTGTCCAGTCAGTAGGCCAGTCAACGTACTCAGATCAGCTTTATTTGTACTGAGGAGGTTGCGGGTGATTCTATTACAAGGTGTAATGAAGAGTTTAGATTGTCTTGCATTGGAAGTAGCCCTCCAGTTGGCACCAATCATCATTGCTTCCCAGCCTCTGAGCTCTGATTTCAGGCAGGATGTAGAAACCCCACAGAATGGCTCCGGTCCGAAGAATGCAGTTACAGTCAGTTGTCGTAGGGATAAAATACAATCCCAAACTAACTTCGACTGGCATGTGTAGGCTTTAAGTGCATTAAGAGCTACTTGACTATCATAGAAAATACAGATATTGGCATATCTATATTTTCTAGCTAAACAAATATTTGTGCATGTCAGGATAGCATTTATTTCAGCTTGGAAGACTATGGGCCACTGTCCCATTGGAATTGATATAATAATTCCTGGTCCAGTAACCCCAGCACCAGTAGATTCACCCATTTTAGAGCCATCTGTGAAAAACAAGAGTGATTCTGGGCGAGTTTTAGGACCTCCTTCTTCCCATTCGCTGCGAGAGGATTCAATCACTTTGAAGGGAATATTGAAGTTAGTCTTGGATTCCATCCAGTCTTCATGCATTGTTACTAAGTTGTTCAGTTGAAAATCTTTAAGGATTCGTAAGTGTCATTCTAGATCCCCTTCCTGAAGAAGTTTAACGCGTTTGAGCCTGAGAGCCCCTTTTTCCGCTTCAAGTTGCACATATTGATGCAAAGGTAGAAGATACAAAAGAGCTTCTAAGGCTTTGGATGGTGCGCTGGCTAATGCTCCAGTTATTGATAGGTATGCCAGACGTTGTAGCTTATCCAGCTTTTTCTGAGCTGATGTTTGTGTAGTTTTAGGCCACCACACTAATGAGGCATAAGTTATTCTGGGTCTCACTATAGCCAAGTAAATCCAATGAATCATCCTTGGTTTGAGTCCCCACTTCTTACCAAATGTATTGCTGCAAGCCCAAAGAGCATTGTTGGCTTTTGAGATTGCGTACTCCAGATGGTCGTTCCAGTTAAGCATATGGTCAAGCATGACACCAAGGTACTTGGTTTGCTTGGATAGCTCCAACTGTGTTTCTCCCAACTGTAGAGTTGCAATATTATACTTTCTCTTTCTTGTGAATTGGATAATGACTGTTTTAGAAGGATTAACATTTAGTCCTTCCTGCTTACACCATTTGAGTGTGTAGTTTAGGGCAGTTTGCATTCTATTAGTAATAGTAGGCCCACATTTGCCCCTAACTAAGATAGTAATATCATCAGCAAATCCAATGACTTCATAACCTAGGTTCGTTAAGTTGTTGAGAAGATCATCGACTACCAGAGACCACAATAAAGGAGATAAAACCCCTCCTTGCGGCAGCCTCTTGTTGGTTTTGTCGTTAAAGTTGATCTTCCTAAATTGGCTGTGATTACCCGATTGTCTAACATAGCAAGTATCCAGTTCGAGATGCATATGTCAAAACCCCGATTTATCATAGCTTTCTTTATAGATTCGTGAGAGGCGTTGTCAAATGCTCCCTTAATATCAAGAAAAGCTGCCAGTGAGATTTCCTTGGCATCAAAAGACTTTTCTAGTTTTGAAACCAACATGTGAAGTGCTGTTTCAGTTGATTTAGCAGCTTGGTAGGCAAACTGGAATTTGTTGCCTACCAAGCTGGTGAATATATACACTATAAAAATATTTCTTTTTTCTGGGCTAAATATTCAAATTGTCACAAAACCTGAAATATCTCAAAAAATACCTTTTTTGAGAAATCTAATTTTTTATACATTGAAGACGACAATATTTATTACTATCTGTCAAAATTTGGTGATGGTAAAATGAAAAACAAAAGTTATGGACGTTTGAATATTTTGTCATTTTCACTCAGAATTTTTTTTGGGTGTTTTCTCTATTATTGTTATAAATTTATTATTTTGGCATTTAAATACTATTATTTTGGCATTTGAATACGTGACTATGACATTTTAAACATTACAACATCTGGAAAAGAAAGAAAAGAAAATGATCATATTATAGGTGTACCACTGAATATTTTTTCTTAGCTTGTTTTTTTTTTCTAAATATTTTGAATTCAAAATGACGAAAATGAGATGGGGTTTATCCACATAGAGGCGGAAAATGGTTCTGATCTTCTGCCGGAAAATAGAACAATTTTGATGTTAGAATCTATTACCGAAACCAATTTTTTAGAAAGCTGCTCTTGATATCTAATTTAGTGTCAGCAATTTACTGGATTTTTTTTCTTTTCAGTAATGCCTGCCCGGTGAAAGAAGAGGTAGTTGCCCCGTTTTGGGCCAATAATACGCGCGGAGAGGTGCTTGCGTTACTAAATCTCTATCCTTTCGAGCAGTATGTACATTGGGAAAAATGTGCTTTTGAGTTCAAACAAATGTATTGTCGAGAAGGTTGCCGATGTGAACAGCAGTATAGATTACATCGTTTATTAGCATATGATCCACATAATGAGTGCAGAGGTATATTCTCGGACTGGTTTAGATTTCCGTCCTGCTGTATATGTAAGTGCTACGATCTTCCTTTTGACTATCGTGTAACATCTAGAAGTCCGAGAACCGTAATTGAAGAATCATTCCATTATGTTGAAGATGATTTACAGAACGCAATATATGAACATGCTACTGATGATTGGTATCGTCCGAAAAAGCCTGAACATGGTTGAACATAATTAAAGAAACTTATCATACGGACATGCGTTTTTTGTTAACCATTACATCCATTTATATCATGTTTATTTCCATAATTATTGTGTCAACCATCGACGCCCAGGACAACGACGGTTTTATTCACATCAACAACTTCAATTTATGGGGCCTTCAAGCTTGTATCGAACTTTCCGGAGGTATGGTGCTGAACCAATAAGCCTGTTGTCGTAAATGTGTAGAAAGTCTGGAAAACTTCCCTATGAGTGACACTACAAAAAGGAAAAAAAGAAACGTTCGTACAAGTGACATTGAAAATCAAAATTACTGGTCGCAGTGAGGTCCATAAAAAAATTAACATTGAAAAAAAATCGATGTCGTCAATTTCTTGAACTACTACCGGTTTATCTCTAGGGCGGGGGCCTAGTGTGGTTGGTAACGTCTCCGCCAACCACGCTCGACGCCTGGGTTCGAATCCCACCGCCGACATAGGTGTCGATGGTTGTGAGGTGGCGTGATCCACTCACAACCAACCCAAACTGGTCTAGATTCAATCCTAGCCGACACCGGGAGATTTTCGGAGGCGAAAAATCTCTGGGATCACGCCTTCCATCGCATGAGGAAGTAAAGCCGTTGGCGCCGGTCCGTTAATAAACGGGTCGTGAGTTAGGGTCCTGGGTGTAGAGTCGCCTCCCTGGGCGTCGGTGATTGGCCACAACAGTGGCGGAACTAGACCGACGGAAAATAAGCGAGAATAAAAAAAAAATACCGGTTTATCTCATCTTTCGGAGGAGTAAAACTTTGACCGGTTTGGGGTAGCACGTCCCGAAGTCCGATTAGGCGAAAATTTTGCCTGGGGACTTTATTTTGAACCCTAACGCTGAACGAAATTCGAAGCTCAATTGGTTCCCATATATTCCGTTGGTCTTCTGATCGACATTTCCAGTTACTTCAAATCGACAGCTCGTTAAAGAGTCGGTTGTTTGTACAATTTTGTGCAAGTGTTAGCGTTGCCATTACTCTAATGTTTGATGTTTCTCAATGTTATACATGGTTAATGCTTAATCTTCACTGTATATAATGTGTTTTACTTCATTCTTTCTATTTCGCTTTATTTTTTTAGTTATTGATATGTACTTCTTTTTAACTATTTATTAGTAATCTTTAAAAAACCTGAGAGGTGTTCATTGATACTGTTTCAAAAGTCGCCAAAAACATCTAAAAATTAAGGAAAAAAATATAAGTCTGAGGATAAGTTATGATAAATCTGATAAATCGAAGGAAAACAGTGTAATGATACGCTTTAGCAGATATTTTTCAAATGGTCAAATGAGAGAGCAAACATAGCTTTTTCCTCTGCGTTTTAAGTTGGATTCGAAATTCTTTATTAAGAATTGAAAGTGCTTTAAAGTAAAGTGATCGGATGGTTAAGTCTTCAGTGTAGAACCCAAATTTAATTTGTGATGAACGCGGGGTGTTGGTTTCGGCACTTATTATTGAAATGTTCAAAAATTTCACGTGAATAGTGCAAATTTTGTTTTACTATTTAAGTTTTAATCAAACATTTTTTTAGCAATATGTGCTTTGGGTGAAGTTGATACGTTTTGCCTTTCTCCTAGAAAGGTATAGCAATCACTGGAAAAACCAAAGGTATAAAAGTGGTCCCAATGGCCCAATGTCATATACCTCTCGACCCCTTCCGACGAACTGAGCATTTTCTGCATGTATGTATGTGTGTATGTATGTGTGTGTGTGTATGTATGTGCAACTTTTTTTCTCACTCACTTTTCTTAGAGATGGCTGGACCGATTTTCATAAAATAATTGCAAATGAAAGGTCTAGTTGCGCCATAGGTTGCTATTGGATTTCATTGTAATCGGATTTTTAGTTTAGAGGTTATGTATCAAAATGTAAAAATCACGAAACATCAATATCTCAGAAACCACACAACCGATTTTAATAAAATTGGTTTCAAATGATCGGGCTGTCTCCAGAACCCTTAACTTTTGAATTTCGTAATGATTGAACATATGGTTCAAAAGTTATGTGAAGAAAAGTTATCCTGAGGTTGTTTAAACTCACTCATTTTTCTCAGAGATGGCTGAACCGATTTTCACAAAATTAGTGTCAAATTAAAGGTCTAGTTTTCCCCATAGGTTGCTACTGAATTTCATTGCAATCGGATTGTAACTTTGTCCGTTGTTCATGAAAATGTGAAATCACATAATGAAAGTAAACATATTGACTTCCTCCTAACGATCACTGGCTAATTAAAAGGTAGAAAAGTGATCCAAATGGCCGAATGTCATATACTACTCGACTCAGCATTTTCTGCATATAAGCATGCATAGGTGTATATGTTTGTGTGTGGGTGTGTACGTGTGTATGTGCACCTTTTTTCGCACTCACTATTCTCAGAGATGGTCTGACCGAACAGATTTCAATGAAATTAATTGCAAATGAAAGGTCTAGTTGCCCTATAAAACCCTATTGAATTTTATTGTAATCTGATTTCCAGTTTAGAGGTTATGTATCAAAGTGTAAAAATCACGAAACATCAATATCTCAGAAACCACACATCTGATTTGATTAAAATTAGTTTCAAATGAACGGGCTACCTTAAAAACCCTTAACTTTCGAATTTTATGAAGATTGAACATGTGGTTCAGAAGTTATGGAAAGAAACGTGTTCTGGAGACTATTTAATCTCACTCATGTTTCTCAGAGATGGCTGACCCGATTTTTATAATATTAGTGTCATATGAAAGGTCTTGTTGCCCCATAAGACCCTTTTGATTTTTTTTTTACAAACGGATTATTACTTTGTTATGTTTAAAAATGTGAAATCCAGCTATGAAAAAAAACATATTCCAAGACAACTTACTTGGACTCACTCATATTTCTCAGAGATGGTTGACCCGATTTCCACGGATTAGTATCAAATAAAAGGTCTACCTACCTCATAACACCCTATTGAATTTTGCAGTGATCGGACTGTAACTTCGTCTGTAATGTATCGAAATGTGAAAATCACGAAACTTCATTATCTTAGAAACTACACAACCGATTTGAACAATATTGATATCAGATGAACGGGCTAGTTAAGGGTTATCTGATTAATTATGATTGAACACGTGGTTTCAAAGTTTGGCTGCCCCATACGTTACCTTTTCATTTGATTGTAATCAAATTTAAGCAAGCGTTATGTTTTAATTTGTAAAACAACGAAAGTCTATTATCTCAAGTATTACACGACTTATTTGAACATAACCAGTGTCATACAAATGAGTCATCTCTCAAACTTACAAATAACAAACTTCATAACAGTTTGATATGCTGTTTAAAAGTTTCAGAAAGAAAAGTAATTCAAAGACTATTCAACACTTTACCTGCTTCGATCAATATATATGGCCTCAACATGATTTAAATGTGGTATCGTACTATCTGAACGTTCCCGGCATCGCTCGTGATTAAATTGTTCGAAATTAAGAGTCATTGCTTTTATTTCGCTATTTCTTAAGTACTAAAATTACGTCAAATTTCATATTTTATACTTTAATTACAACATCAATATTTTAGAACCCAAAGAGAGGATAAACATTTATTGGATTTAAGCATTCATGTAAATCTATTTTACAAATAATAAGTTTGAATGAGAAAGGCTGAGTCTGACCGCTAGGTGGATTAATTTAGGTTTTTTCTCATATTTTTACTGAACATCTTAAAATTATCTGTAATACTACTTCTGGTGAATCAATTGTGGTGAAAATATGACATCTGGTGGTTAAATTTTATTGAAACTGCCCGCGAAATGCGGGATGTCATTTTACTCTAGACTCTAGTGTTCTTTGTTTGTGTTTTCTTACACTGAGAGAACATCTGAAGTGTTCAATTGTAATCATTTTATCAGTTTTCAATGTTTATTATGTGTTGCTAAATATTTTGTTATGCAATATTTCTCTCTTTTTTTTTAAAGTTCAACATGAATTAAAAAAAAACTGTTTCCTTTTAAACGGTTTTAGCAAAACATAGGTGCAGATAAAATGTATATTATCAGAAAATACCTGATTATTTAGTTCGAATTTTGAAGCTACTTTTTGGTCACTTTTTTCGAAGTTTAGGTCACTATAGTCACTTTTTTTACTTTCAGCCCTCTGTTGTGGTACATTCTTCCCCGTTGGTGTGGTGCATTTTACCTCATTTGCATGGTGCTTCTTGTCCATTTGTTGCGGTGCATTAACGTCAGCAAGGGTGCATTTTGCCTCGATTGGTGACTTTTTTCAATTATTACACTTACTCAAAAAATGTAGGCTATACATTTCCTATAAAGTAGTAGCATCTGATGCGAATAAATAAAAGTTTTATGTTTTGATCAGTATATCATTGGTTTTAACAAGAACAAACTCTGCTTTCGTTTACTGGTGCGTTTTACCCCAGGAACCCCTGAATATCGTGCTCCAACGTATTCCTTTAACTATACTCCGACGTTTGAACTGTACGGATAAGTCGATAATTCTCTCGCTATCGTACACGGCTGATTTTCAAGGCGGTGTAGCTTGGGACCATACGCAACATTGTTCTGAGTCCAGCAGGAACAAGAATTGGTGAAGCATGTTTCGAGCATAAGCGATTCTGGGGTGTAACTTCCCAGGACCTACGATGTTTGGCGTATCAACATTTTTATATGCGCGCAAGTTTTTAGATGATTTTCAAACAAAACAGATTCAAAAATTATTTTTATGTAAACAAAACTCTGTTTTGGTACCTGCGATCGTTTGACATTACCCATTGTTTGTTGTTTGCTTGAAAATGAAAAATAAAAACATGCTCATCTTGCCCCATAAGTATTTATTTATTTATTTATATATTTATTTATTTATTTATTTATTTATTTATTTATTTATTGTTTATTGTCTAATAGCGTAAGGCGAACCTTTTTAATTTGCTATCTCCGAATGTCGACGTAGTCACACTTTGATAATTATTTTAAATCTAACATTTTACTGACGATTTCAAAAATCTAATGAGCCCCTTTTGAAAAATGCTTTCGACGTGAAACGTTTCAATGAGGTAGGTAGAGAGTTCCAATTTGTCACACCATGCACAAACAGCGAATTGGCGTAGCCTGAGGTCGCGTTTACAGGGACCACCAAGTTTTGTCGGCGTTGTCCTCGGAGAAAATTTAGTTTTCGAGCTCGAGGAAGCAGGAGCTCGCGAAGTGATGAGATTATGCATGATGTTCAAAGGACATCCCAAAAGGTTCCTCTGTAAATGGGTAGCAAAAGAGTATCTACTCAGTCCGTAGACATATCGTACACACCTGTTCACTGCCACATGTAGCCTTTGCATGGCAATTGCACAAGGCTTCACGTGAACAGCGTCGCCAAAAAGGAAGTGAGGCAGAATTGATGCCTTGAAGAGCTTTAGCTTGATAGTAGAAGACGCTGATGTTGTGTTGCAACGCAATGTACGCAAAGCCGCGTAAATCTTGCCACATTGTTGGTTGATCATTCCGTCCCATGAGAGGTCAGTGTGGAACAGAAACCCCAAGTTGATCGCACTGGTCGAATACTCGATAGGCTGATCATCCATCATAACTGGTGGTAATGCAGTCAGATCCAGTCGATAATTCTTACGTTTTCTCATCCACATTGCAACACTTTTTGAGCTGTTGATTAGCAAACCATTTTTCCTGGACCATGAAGATATTCGGGTAAGGTCTTCGTTAACCATGCGTACAATTTCAGCTGCATGTACACCCGTTTGGAGAGTATACAGTTGGACATCGTCAGCATACAGTTGAATCGAGCAGTATTTGAGCACATTGGGGAGGTCGTTTATGTAACAGCAGAAAAGCCGAGGTCCAAGCACGGATCCCTGTGGTTTACCAGAATATAGTTCCGCACTACGTGAAAATTTACCTGCACATGACATAAGCGCCAACAAGACTGACAGCCTTGGTAGAAAAACTGAACTGGGGCTTTTTACAGAGCAAATGGTGAGAAACAGTATCAAATGCTTTCGAGAAATCCAGCAACAACAGTAAACTAATGCCATTTTTATCCAATGTGCCATAAAGGTCGTCAGTTACTTTCAGTACAGCCGTTTTTACACTTTGTCCTTTTTGAAATCCTGCTTGTTGTTCGGAGAGCAATTGATTTTCTCTAAGGTAGGCAGATATCTGCTGTTCTATAAGCTTTTCAAATATTTTTGACAGGGTGCAAAAAATGCTGATTGGTCTCAGGTTTGAAAGTGCATTCAGATGAGGTTAAGCGGCAGTGCAATAATTTGTTTCCAGGTATCAAGGAACATAGCAGTATCTATGATGGTATTGAATAAATATGTGATTTATTCGATAATTAGTGGAAGCAGAATCTTGACAAATTTCAGTGGAATACCATCGGAGCCAACAGCATTTGATTTACTCTCCCAGATTGCATTGACTACTTCCCACGCTTCGACATGTCGAAAACCAAAGGCTTCAGCGGAAGTCGTTATATTTCCGGTAGGCTGACGATGGTGCTGCCTTGGAGCACAGCTGGATATAAACATTGCATTTACTTCATCAGGATCAAAGCTGCAGTCCTCATGCTTTGTTTTACTTCTAACACCAAGGCTTTTCACGAGCCTCCACAAGTCACTACTGTTGAGTTCTATATTCAGGAAATGATGCAGATAAGTTTTTTTAGCTCGATGTATTAATGAAGTGGTACGGTTCCTTAGTGTTGCAAACAGTTGGCGCTTTGTGTCTTTCAGGTGTGGAGGAGGTCGTTGCCAGTCCTTGTAAGCAAGTTCTCTTTCCACAATAGATTAGCGAAGTATGCCCAATTAACCCCGTATCGTGCTCAGCATCATGTTTATAGTGGCTTGGGATTTTTTTATATGTGATAAAATAGTTTCCAATACACTAAGGTTGCTTTTTACGCGGATTCCGGAATTTACGCGGATTTCGGAATTATGCGGTTTTTTTCACGCGGACTCCGGAATTTACGCGGCATGTATCCCCCGCGTAAAAAGCGACTTTAGTGTATAGCTACTATTGAGTATTGTTCTTACTCTATGTAATAAAAATGTTCTCAGTAGCTCTTCTCTCGCTTTACTGTAACAATAAGCTGAGAAGCTAAAGGTTTTTATCTTACCCCTCGTTCTCCTATTTGTGAAAGCAACTAAAAAATTGAATTGGAACTTTCTATTGCTATGGCTCTGACTCCTTAAGAACTTTACCTGTCGGCAGGTACGACTATTGACAACGGTCTAAATGTCGTTGGCTCATAGCCATTAGTTTCTGGAAACCACGTCTACTGATTCAAATGGTATGCTAACATCTTTGACACCTTGATTTTTTTAAACCGTAGATTTTTTTAAACCGTACCCGTTTAAACCGTACCCGCGTTATTATGAGATCCTCGATGCGAAGAGAACACTGTATACAAGAGAAATGAGAAGGCGCTATACGTTATGGGAACTGTCAAACCAAAACGCGAGCGTTGTATTTTGCATAGCCGTTATTTGTTTTGGTGTGACAGCGCCTTGTCATTTCTTTTATATACAGTGTTCTCTATCAAAGCTGGGCCTCAAGCAATAATTGTCACATAGAAAATATAATTAGCGAGCACTTCACTCCTGTTAAGTGTTGTCTGCTTTGCCGATATCGTTGTTTAAAGTACAGAGGGTGTTTTAAACACCGTGTTTTATAACACCGTCTGTATTCCCAATTTTTGTAAAGTACAGCAGTGTAACTGGCCAATTAATTAGACTATATACAAATACGCTGACTATGAACAAGTCTGAGGGTGGGTATGCTCCTTCGCAGATTTAGTTTGCTTCATTTCTGAATGTGACTTGCGTTTCCAAATTTCTGTTGTTAGGGGAGAACCGTACAAGACGCACCAGTTGGGTAAGATGGCCCATGCTATTGCTTTTCTCATAAAAACCCAGCTTCTCTCATAGAAAAAAAAGTTTGCCATAATGACTAAAATATGTCCAACATGTAATTATTCATGAATTTATTTAAGCTTTTATGATAAACTGACTTGTAAATAATACAAAAAAACTATGGTTCCCCTAACCTTTACACTTTTGGAGTTGATAATACTATGAGTATTTCAAATTATTTCACTAACTTTCATCAACCTTTACCTAAAAACAATCAAAATCAAAATTGGGGCAGAATGCACTACGAAGAGCTTGCAGGAGTTTGCTTGACAATTAAGAGCATGTTCCATTATTTATGATTTTTCTTTCGAGATTTCAAGCGCTTCTCACTTCGCGTGCTGATTTCTGCTAGTGGCGTTTTAGCCTACTGCTTTGAAGAATACTGACCTTTGTTGTGGTGCGTTTTGAACACGGGCTTGTTTGGCAGCAATGGTAATTTTTACCAAAAAAGACATTGAAATCGAGTATTTTATAATAAACTTCGTCATAAACATACAATAAATAGATCCTAAAATCATCCTACACGTTCAATGTCGCTTTGAAATGATTTGAAGCGCTGTAAATCGCACAAATGCTTAACTGGTGCGTTTTGTACAATCCTCCCCTACCCGTCGCTACCAAGTCGATGCACAACCAAAGTGCGAATAATTAAGGTGTTTTCGAAGTTTTAGGTGCCTGTAGATGCATGTCAATCAAAAAAGTACATCTGTCCGACAAAAGTTTTGATGATTTCGATCTGGGGAGGAAAGGACCAACAATCTAATTTCACTTGATGACAAAATTTCACTAACTGCTTCTAACTAACCGCAAATTATTTCAGTTTCAACTTTTGTTGAGTGTACGAAGAATTATTGTATCGCCTTTTTGTAACATTTGTCCAATATTATTTATTTTGTTATTCAAATACCTATGTGCCTTTTGAAAAAGTAGATTGATTGATTGATATTACTACGTTGCCGATAAATCACTGTATCTTTTATGCGTGAAACATATACATTGAGGAAGTGTAAACATTATATCATACAGCAAAGCTATGATATGATCTTTCCTGTAAGTCGATAAAAAGAATGTTTAGCCAACTTAGCGAATAACACCACAGCAGGCAGTACAATTTAAAGTATTCGGTTGAGTTTCACTAAAATATTCAAAGCCAACATTAAAACAAAAAATTGTTGTTCTTATTGTTGTGTTTATTGTAGATACAATGATGTGCTGTACCCTGTACACCAAAAAAATAACTTCAAAAATGCTTTGCCTGATTTGGATGCCCACCCCCCTCTTTTACAGAATGAAACCGCCTTCCACCAAAGTTTATTATATCAATTTATCGGCTCATCTATTAAAGGTTATACGGTATAATCGCGAAATAATTTCATATAAATAATATTATGAATAAATTCATATAATTAATTAATTAATAGCCAGCTAAGCGATAGGCAGGCAGTACAATTTCCGTGGAGTTTTACTAAAATATTCAAAGCCAGCATTGAACGAAATTATTGTTTTTGTTATTATGTGTTAAGAAAATTCACTATAAAAATGCTTTGCCTGATTTGGATGCCTACCCACATCTTTTACACAATGAAATCGCGATCCGCCAAAGTTTATTATATCAATTTATCGGTTCACCTATTTTAAGGTTATAAGGTACAATCGCAAAACAATTTCATATAAATTCATATAATTAATATTATGAATAAATTCATATACCTAATTAATCAATTGATCGCGAGCATACACGCCATTCGCAAAAATTTCTGTTTGGAAAACTAGAAACAATTTGTGCTCTCGAATTATGTACGAAAGACAACGATAGTAGGAGCTGTAGGAATCACGCTCTTCCTCGTATGTGTAATAATGCCTCAAGTAGAATGCGTGGACTATATAGAAAGCCCGCCCATTATACACATTGCTAGCCTCTGTTGCCTAACAGTTGTTCTATTCTGATCTCGCAATGAATGTTACTCATGACGACATAATCAGTAAAACTGCATAAAATGTAATGTTATGCAAATAATACTGGTTCTTGCAATAAAATGAATGTTGGACTTCACGAGTAATTTTAAATTTTTAATACTGTTACTTCACAGAATCATTGCAAACATAAATTTACACACTCAGTATGAGAATGTGAAAACCAAGAGCATGATGAATGTGCAACCATTTTTTAAATATCGTTATCAAATTGAAAACAAACTATTTAGCAGATATGTTTTAATAAAATCCATTCCATGAGTCGATCGCGTGTAGAACATCACAATCGACATAGAAAGCTCAAAGAAAATAACACTGTAAGTAAAATCTGCTATTTTCGGTTGTAAGCATAATCAAAGAATATCTGATACTCATTTAATATGATGTATAGGGACGTACTCATCAGTATTGTATCACAAAACAGGCAAATTCAATTGAAACAAGCACGTCCTCGTGCCAATACTCATGACGGCAAAACAAATTTGAACCATCACATACTCATGCAGCCCACTTTTTGGGTAAACAAATCATTGATTTTAATAGAAAATGCATCAAAGACGTGAATATATGTAAGTTTTAGAATATTGAACATAGTTTTCCAAAGAATTGAATAAACTACCTACTAAATGACCCATAATTTTAAAGTTTACCTGCCGTCATCATATAAGCGACGCTTTCAGTATCCCCTGTGTCTTGTTACCTTCTCTGCGTCGAGTCATAGCAGAAGCACAGTCGTGTTTTAAGCTTCGCTGCGGTTACATCTTTGCACTTAAACTAGAACCAAGAAAATTCTTTGGAACAAAGTTGTTTCCATAATTGTTAAAAAAAGTGTTAGCTCTACATTTACCGCGAGTACCACCTTATATACTAAACCTTAATCAAGATGAGTTCAGAAAACAAAAAAAGTGAAGTTGAAGTCGAGAGCGTTGCCACAACTGAAGAAAAAGCAGAGACCAAGGAAATCAAAGGAGTCAAGCGACCCGCCGATGTAAGTATCTTAATAGCGTCCTTAAGTCAAATTTAATTTGCAAGCGTAATCATTAAACCACGAAGTTAAATAGATGAGCCATTGCCTTAATAGAACATCTTACATTCGAGATGAAACCTTTAAACCGCCAACACACCGGCCGGCATACTTTAATGAAAAAATGTGGGCATTACCCTTATTTTACAATTGAACCAAGTTTGCAGCCCAAATTTAATTTTGAACGTATGTTTACTTCCTGTGTTAATTTTGAAAACAGTTGGTTATGAGTACAATTATTTCTTGAGAAATTATAACATGGCGGCTAGAAACACGTTTTTTGTCTGATGTATCGTGTCATTGTTTCACCGCTTTATTATTGTGATTTGTATCACTTAATAATATACAGTTCCTTTAAAATCGAGGCCTGACATTAGTAATGTTAGTAGCAAATTCAAATTCTTTATTGTTAGCGGCCAGTTTTCTTTGGCTTGGCGTCATTTTGCAGGTAACATCGTTTCTTTTGCCAGATGAATGAATTATATGTGTAAATGCAATCTTGTTATAGGGCTGTGTTTGTTTTGTTGTACTGGTGTACCAATATGAAGAAACGTTTGCGTTTGGCACATGTAAAATATGAGGGTGATTAAAAAACGACGCACTTTGAAACTCCATCGATCTGTATGAGTTGTTTATGTGTCAAAGTGCGGTGGAGTAAAATGCCGGCTTTCAGTATCAATGTATTTGTGATATTGGGCATTGTTAACGGAAAGTGCGCGATTTGTTTGCGAGTAGAGCATCAGCGTGATATTTTTTTAACAGTTGTGTTTGTGTACATGAATACTCGTTTATACAACCCCATTTACAGAAATGTTACACGTTCTTTCCCACACAAAACGAAAGCTATCGTTTTCCGCGCTTTGCAAAGAGAAAACCGTTAGTAGAAAAAGGATTATGTTTTTGGTTCGCATTGTTTTTTCCTTGTGTTATCCACGCATCTTTGTTTTCATATTCATATATAAAAGTAAAAACAATTTCTTACTGTTTTAGGAAAAATCCGCAGAATCCAAAAAAGTGAAGAAGGACGAAAATGGCGCGGGCGAAGAAGAGGAAGACGTTGAGGATGAGGGTGAGGAAGTAGAAGGCGAAGATGAAGAATACGACCTTCCTTATGGCGAAGAAGAAGACATAGAAGCTGAAGGTTAGTTGTAGATCTGTTAGATTTAATGCACGAATATGTTTTGCCGCCATATTAGTAAGCGTCATGTTCGGACTCATTCATATCCTTCTTTACTTTGATTACAGATGAGGAAGAAGAGGAAGGTGACGAGGTTGACGGAGAAGAGGAGGATGAGGATGCGTAATGATGAGATACTGAGTAAGAGTGAGACTAAGTAAAATAGACATAGGTGATTTATTATTTCGATTTGCATTAAATCTGCAAGTAATAAGTATATACAACCATAAACATTGTAAAATTTGTTTGTGTATATATTTTAAAAAGCAACAAAGGAAATCCTAACATAGACAGCATTCACAGCTAGGAATAAGTTTTCCGATTTAAATTAAACCGTTTATTTATGGCTCTAGTTTGTCCTTTGTTAGCAAGGAAGCTTTAATTTGGAAGCAGCTAATTAATAGACGACTTGCATCAGTGGTGCATTGGTTTGATGTGTAAAACATGGTGCAAGTTTAAGTTGTCATTTTTATTTCTCTAGCCCGCAGTCTAAAAGTAATTGTCAAACAACTTCTGATCAGATCCCAATACAACAGTACCTTGTTGATTTTAAAGCAATCACAAACATTAAAATAGTTTAAAATGAATCAGTGAAATAATTACTCAAAATAGCAAATCTAATCCTCGGAATGCGACATTGAAACATTGCGTTTAATTTATTGTATTGATGAATGAAAAACCAGGAAAAAATAAAGTAAGATTGCCGCTGTAATATTGGCTTGAACATTTTTCTATATCCGTGAACATGACTGAACCGAGGTATCATCTTCAATTTAAACAGTTGTCCCTGAGCTATTCTAATTAATAAAACTATATACATTTTGGAGCTTTCGATAGTTAAGCGAAACGTAATGCAATGCAACTATGGTGAACTTGTTTAGATTTTGTGTAACTTGGCTTAGAAAAAAAATCACTTTGTAACATAATTCTAGATTTGCAATGCGATTACTTTGTACATTAACTCTAGGTTTTTATTTAATTCGTGACGTCTGAAAATTGTAATTTTAACTACTTCAACCTTTGCTTATTTTATTTTGGTTTAATAGTAAAAACTCGGGTCTTTCTTACCACGCGGTTAAAACATGCTCAAAAGTTACTATTATATTGCTAAATTCTGCAAATAATTTTGTCCCGTTACTTTTTCGTGACGGTTTTAAAGTGATCTGAGTTAAAAAGTAACTTTTGATTGGAAGCTCGGATTTTAGTAGTTAAATAAAAAATTAGACCAAAACGATTATTACTGATAAATGAACTATTTGTTCCTTGTGGCTCTGCTACAGTCACACTAAGTATATAATCCAAATTAAACACATCAGTTAGATACATCAATCATCAATATTTGTATGATTGATTCCCAAAGTTTTCACAACTATAAGGTAAATCATAAGAAGCACTAAGTCACACCCATTTAATTTACTATCAGCCGATCCGTTAAAATAGTAATGAACAGTATTCAGCATAAACTCGTGTACCAGAGAAATAAACGGAATGTGTTTTCAAAAGTTGTTTTATTCAGAAGAATATTGCAGGTATATAGGTACGTCATGGTTTAGTAATTCTTTATTCATTCTTTTAATGGTTTGTTACAGCTACATATTGTATAGAAAACATATTGAAAAAAATTAAGCACCAATTTTGTCTAATATTTCAGGTTTTAAGCACGTTCTCACAATCGCTTTTTATTGAGCTTTTTCCAGGCGGATTTCAAAATTCTCGTGGGTTCCGAAATTACTCCGGTTCCTAAATGAATTTTTCAGTCAACTTTTTTATGCGGTATTTTTCTTTAGAATTTACTCTGTTGCTTAGTATTTTTAAATGTATTGGAATGAATCGACCGATTCAAACAGATTAGGAAATGAGCTGTTTGAGCATTTGAATAGATTCGAATAAAATGTCAATGCTTATTGAGATTTTCATACGAAATCGTATACATTAGTATGGGTCATTATCGGAAGATTTCAACTGAACAAATATCTCTTGATTTCATATGATAAGATATATCATAATCTCTTGATTTCGAATGATAGATATTATAGCATACGTGATCATTTCGATTTTATTACGATTTAAGGCGCCGTTCAAAAGTTTCGAGGTAAGATGAAAACTTAAGTAACTCAATTTGCTTTTTACGGAACGTGTAGGTATCTCGTTTTGAATCAGATGAACAACGAATAAAGAAATCAACACAATCATATAAGTTTTTTTCTTTATATAGACTCAACACTTCGACCAGAAACATTTGATCTATCTATTTGATATGATCATGGGCGCAACTAAGGAAAATTTCTAGGGGGGCGCTAGTTTTCATACATGTCATTTAAAAAAGAGAAAAAAGAGTAGAGCGCTTGTTTAATAATGTACAAAATAGTTTCGTAACAGCAGAAAAAATCCAAAACAATTTTGTTGAAAATGCATAACACATTGCAATCTGGTGTTATCCAATTTTTTTTCAAAATCTCAGTCTCAGCTCAAAAATTACAGAAGGTCGAATATTTAAAAAAAAATTGTTAGATAACACCAGACCTCGATGTTCCATGCATTCGTTGGAGCTCCATTCGAAAATTTTTCGAAGAATATCCAAAAATCGGTACAAAATGGCTGAAAGAAGGGACGTTTAAAATGGTTGAAAAAACGGTACCGTTCCGTTTAGAACGATATGTCTGGTCAGCCTATACATAACAGATACATAGGGGACTTGCCCCGCCATGCATTGCATTGCTACGCGTTCAGTAGTTTAGTAAGCTTTTTTGAGCTTGAACGACTGCACTTTTCGTAGTTGCTCCTCCGCGATAAATCTAAGCTAGTGCAGTTGCACGAAGAACCACCACGGCTAATTTGGAATTAATTTACCATCAGCTTTGTATATATCGATAACAGCGAACGAAGTGTTACAATTGTTGTTGCCAGAGACCGAGTTAACCTCTGCATCTTTAACGACTATAATGAAAAGGAAGGTTACTTTGTCACTGTGGTCAGTAATGAATTTTTATACTTTTGCTCTTCCCTCTACACGCCTATATATATTAGGGCGGGGCAAAATGGTCGATTTTCTATAATTATATTTTTTTAGGCTCCATTTGGGGCCCCAAACAATCCTAAACTTACCGGTAGTCGATTGGTTTTGCCTCCGCTTGACGCATTGAATTTCAAATTTGTATGATTTGTTTCATGAAAATAAAAAAAATCTTTACATTTTCCATTCTAGAGAGCACAGTTATGCTTAATTGATGCACTAAATTACGTTAAAATATAGTATTTTGATGTTTAACAACTTTGCCGAAGACACTGAAGGGCTGGAATGACCCTAAAAAAAGCTTTAGCTGTTCGAAATTGAGTATGACGAGTCAAATACTCAAAATCATTTTTCTGTTACCAGATTTAGAGAGTTTATTTGACATGGCACAACCGGCGTCAGAAGGATGTCCAACAAAACTAGCCTGTAGTGTCTAGTATATACACTCGGTTGTATTGAGTAAGGACTGTTCATTTTATCAAACGGACACTTTGTTTTGGTGATATCTTTATTATTTTTCAAGCAATTTCTAGACGGTTTTTTGCAAAATGAAGGTTTAGTTTTCAACAAAAAGTACAAAATGTAAAACCTAACTAAGTTCATCTAACTATAAAACTGGTGAACTTTTCCTCGAACTCCACTCATAAGCCTCTTTACAGTTTCTGGCTTAACTTTTCGGCTTGCAGATGACCACATTTTCTTGAACTCATCAATTGACTGTGTTTCTCTACCATCCTTTCGAAGATACCGCTTGATAATTACCCAATAGCGTTCAACCGGACGTAGCTCTGGACAATTTGGTGGATTATTCGCCTTTTCGACGAATTTAATCGTATATTTCTTCAGCATTTCAAGAGTGGCAGCAGCGTAGTGGGCGGATGCAAGGTCTGGCCAGAACATTGGTGGGGTCTTGTGTTGACGATACACAGCAACAAGACGTTTTTGAATGCACTCCTTCCGGTAATTCTCAGCGCTTATGGTTCCTATTGTGAAATATGGCAAACTTTTTTTTCCACAAGAACAAAAAGCTTGCCATACAAGCACTTTCTTACCAAACTTGTCCATTCTAATCGATCATTTTACATCTGGTACTTCCCTACCTACAATAGAATTGAAAAATTGTGGCCCCGGAAGTGTTGTTGCGTCCAGTTTTCAGTAAGTCTCGTCATCCATTAAAATGCAACAGTTTCATTGCTTTTTCAGTATCCTATCCAACCTCTGACATCGTTCCTTTGCCCGTTCATGCTGTTCCTCGGTCCGTTTCGGTGTCTTCTGTTTTTTGTAGGTTCTGATGTTATTCCTTCGTTTGATATTTTGAACCGTTCCTATACTAACTCTGAGTTTTTAAGCAATTTTTCGCACAGAGTCACATTCATTGGACAGTAAAAGCTTCACACACTTCTGCTCGATTTGTGGAATAGCCGCACCTTTTCTGGTTTTGGATCTTGGCAAATCTTCAAGAGAATCGTATTCTCCAAACTTTCTGATGATCTGGTACACAGTAGACTTAGACCTTTTCACAAGTTTTGCAATATTTCTACAGGATAGTCCCTCGGAACAGTACTTTTGAACAATCCAAAAACGAGTATCTTGATCGATTCGTGCCATTTTCCGAAACTTAACCGTTCCGACACCAAAACCAAAACACCGGCACAATGTCAACAAACTCAACTACACGATAAAGGAAGATTCACCAAATTTGGAGTTAATGTTTAGTTTTTATCGTCTATTCAAAATGTCCGTTTTATAAAATGAACATTCCTTAAACAAATGTAGGTAAATGTTCTAGGCTCAGATCTATACAATGTGTTGCAGAGGTTACTACTGAAATCTGACTGACGCTGGTACACAGGTAGTGTTGGCAAAAAATGATTCTCAGTTTTTATTACGACTAGTGCAACCTGAACAGTTATAGCATTTTCAGGAACATTATAGTTCTTTAGTGTCTTCGGTAATGTTGTTAGGTTTGTTCATGACAATAACTAACTAAGGATAATTTCATTGATCGCAATGATAAATGAAATGTTACTGGGATGTAAGTTTGTTTCCTGTATGGACTTCTCATCTCACTGCGATTAGAAATGGTTAATCTATTGTGATATTGTTCTGGTGTCTGCTGTATACAGCACTTCCATTATAGATAAAACCAATATTATAAGTGACTTGCTTGTTATTTATCCTTGCTTGTATGTATAATACTATTATCTTTTCTTTCACGTCTGAACCTCTACTCAAGGATGTAAATTATCACTCGCGTTATTTTTTTCGCCAGTCGATAACTCATTTAGTTAATGAACACAATTCTGAACAACTTAGTATGACGAACTTGAAGTCCTCAAGTAGTGCTACAACATTGTAGAAGAGAGTATTGCTCGTACCCAAACCTGACCTGAGAATAAACCCAGTGCGTTGACACCCCTGCTTTTAAAAGCGAATTCTTCAACCTTGTGGTCATGCAGCTCCAAGGATGTTTAGTACTATTTTAATCGGAACATTTATAACTTCCTGAATCAGCATTTTTTTTGCGAATTAACTAAATATATTTATGAAACAACATGTATTTGCTTTTGTCAACAAAGAATCATTTTATTCATATTTTTCAACTTTTCAACAGCCAAACATACTTATGAGTAATGATGGTTATAACGTATTGCACAAAATTAATATGTATTATTTTCAAAATATCAAATTGACATCTTACGCAACGATCGTTAGGTACTTTCGGGGTAAAATGTGAGTTTAATTAATCGAAAAACGAAAATTGAAAACATACATTCATTTCAGAAAGAGCAGAATACTTTTAAGGACAATCAAATTAACATCCGACACAACGATCGTTAGATACTTTCGGGGTAAAATGTGAGTTCAGAAAGAGCAGAATACTTTTAAGGACTAAACATTCAGCATAGCCTTCTTTTGTGATTCATTGAAAGTGTTCATAATGAGAAGTTTCCCAGGTAGGGATACCATCCGTCCAGATTTAGCAGGACATGTCCTGATTTTGAGACCCATTAAAATCGTTCTGATTTATTTTTCATGTTTTAGCATTTGTCCTGATTTTTCGGAATGATGCCAGATGTTCAGAAATGTTGAAGATTGTTCAGTACTTTTACTTCGACTACGGAACGAAACGGACTCATTTTGAACGATTTTTTTCTTTGGTTGAGTTTTGACGAGAGAAATTGTCTAGTCGTTACAACCCTCAACTATCTGACTTCTGGGTCCTAAAGTTATCCAGCGTTCTACGCACCATAATGGCGGTCGCTATAATGCGTGTTCGTAATATGCGAACCTCTCTGTGTTAAGGTCCGACAAAGAGTAAAGATGAGACGGAAACTCAAGAATAATTAAGTTTTATTAATTAGTTAAAAATACGTCTTGCTTGGAAGGGAGCTCAAATAGGAATGAGTTATTCTTAAGCCTTTTCGTGAATTTAATAGTTATCGTCAGTTAGTAAAAAGTCAGCGGTTGCGTTGTTTCTCAACACCCCTTCTCAATCGGTGACTCCAATTAGGGTACGAAGAATCTTGAACCGAGTGGAATCTAAGGACTTAGTCAATATATCCGCTTGTTGATCCATGGTACTGATTGGTTCAATCTGTATGATTCTAGCTGCTAAATTGTCTCGAACAAAGTGATGTTTAATATCTATGTGTTTAACACGTTTTGACTCCGGGTTTCGTGCCATCCCAATACATCCTCTGTTGTCCTCGTAGATAGGAACTGGCCCAGCTTTACAATTGAAGGTCCTCAAGTAACCCCTTCAGTAATATAGCTTCCAAAACTGCCGCACTCAAAGCGACATATTCCGCCTCGCTTGAAGATGTCTATACTGTGGTTTAGCCTTCAAGTAACGAACTGTCCGCTTCAGTGTCTTTCAATGATTTTCCGTAGGGCACTGGAACCGACCTAAATAGCTTACCGGGAAACACAGATCCGGCCGCACGCAAAGCATCTGATACATTACACTTCCTAATATTTTCCTGTATGGCTTAGTAGTCCGAGAACCTTCCCGATTCAGTTGGAGGCCTTTCTCCATGGGAGTCTTCACGGGGTTGCATTCCGACATACCAAACTCTGTCAGGATTTTTAATGCATTGGTTTCCTGTGATAACTTCAGCTTTCCGCTCTGTTATAATCTATTTTCATACCCAAGAAATGTTTTGCAGTACCACAGTCGGACATCTCGAATTCAGCTGACAGGTGCTGCTTCAATTTCTTGATTGTGGACATTTTTCGGCCAACTATGAGAACATCATCCACGTAGATCACCATAAAAATCTCATCACTTTCGGTAGTTGAAGTATATAAACAGTAATCTCGTCTTGATCGTGTAAATCCTAGTTTGAGCAGCACCGAATTTAGCCTCTCGTTCCAGCCACGTGGTGATTGCTTCAACTTATATATCGACTTTTTTAGTTTGCAAACGGTATTGGAGCCAGCAACTACACCTTCAGGAACTTCGATGTAAAGGTCCTCTTTCAGGTCACCGTGGAGAAAAGCCGTTTTAACATCATGGACGATGGATGGAAACTCAAGAACATTAAGTTTTAATAATTAGTTAAAAATACGTCTTGCTTGGACGGGAGCTCAAATAGGAATGAGTTATTCTAAAGCCTCTTCGTGAATTTAACAGTCATCGTCAGTTAGTAAAAAGTCAACGGTTGCGTTGTTTCTCAACGCTCTGCTTACGTCAGTTTCGCACACGTAAGGTGTATGGGAAATTGTCATTAAAGGTATTTCGAGCAGTTCGTTATTCTTCATTTAAAAATCGAAAGACAACGATATACATTTTTTAAAAATCACGTTTTGCTCAGAAAATTGAACTCTTTCAACTGATATAAAAAAGCAGAAAACCGTGTAAGACTTTAGGACCCAATTTTAAACAGTTTACGTGTGCTGCATATTTTATGTATCTACTAACGCCTAATGAATCAAAGTTGCAAAATTGGATCGTCCGAGAAATACTATAAATAAATGAATGAGTGTTTTGGCGTACTTTGAAGTGCAAATCTCACATTACGTGTTTAATTTATTGATACCTCAAAAAAAGAAAACAGCTCATATCAAATTTGTACCGGAAAAAGTTGTCCTGATCTTCAACCACGACCAAATGGTAACCCCCCTCCCCAGGTTTATATTAAAAGCAGAGTAGGCAGTGTGACTTTGCACTCACTTGAGTTGGATTTGAGTAACAACTGCATAAAAATCGAATTGCAATGAAATTCGCGACGAGTTTGCTGTAACAGTTTGTTGTCCTTTGAAAGCATAAATTCAATCTAAAAACAGGATCATCTGCATCGTGAAATACATCGTGCACTGTTGCCATAGCATGCATTTAAACGCAATTGGTCAGAATATGCGTTGCAACTAAAACAACAAGTGGATTCAAATTGAACTCAAACCTTTACATGAATTTATGCGAAAATCGTAAGGGACTGCTATGCTTTATGAGCAGATAACGTTATAGTTAATTCAATCATGGTCAATATTTATCTGAAATCACTCATTTTTTCATGTATGTTTTACTTTTCGTTTTTCAGTTCGATCAACCAAAGATTAATCCAATGTGCGGCTTATGAAAGCAGGTCATTGTACTAAACCCAATTAACGCGTTTTTAATCACTGTGGTTAATGCTTCTGTTGCTAAGAAGATTGACGAAAACGACCAAACCGATCTAACAAACGTATTTAATATGGTTTTAAATATATTCGAAAGTTTATGTCAAAATAACAAAATATTTTAAAATTACCAAATTTAAAATTAATACTACCAAATTGCAAATTCATACAGAAATCCTGTTTGCAATTGCTACTGACATATTTCTAATTTTTGTTGTCGGTTCTGCACATTTTTTAAATTTATTCACAGCTTGTTTGACAGCTACTGACTTTTTGTTATATGCACCTGTTCGAAAAGCATTAATGATTATTAATCATAGATTATTTCTAAAGTATGGTGCCATTCATTCTCGTTGCGCAGAATGAGAGTAGAATCTCTTACTCTTACCTATGCTGGGTCCAGCTAAACTTGAGTTGCAGATAGTTTTAGCTTCTTTGTGGCGATCTAGACAAATTGACAATATGAACATAGTAAATAAAAAGAATCAGAATTAGTGTGACCACAACATTGTCGTAATGAATTTAACACATGCCGCTGGATACGAAAGTTACAAATGCATTATGTGTGAAATGTAAGCGCAACATATCAATATGCTAAACAAAAACAGTATGAAAATGTAGTTTGTCAACAAGTGCTACAATGACTATAAACTAGTGGGGAAGAACTAAAAGAACAGCAGGAGAAACAACATGTATCGTTGAACGTGTAGGGAGTGAAACGAAATTATTGCAAATGTCGATTTGAGTATTGCAATTGTTTTGGGTATAATAGATCAATTTAATAGTAAAAATACAGTTCAAAACTATAAACGTACCAGTTATAGTAATTCAGAGTATTAAAACAAACAAGTGCATGCTATTCAATTTCTCGAAACGAGAAATAATAAATATAAAACAGATTTCCGAAAGGAATATAAGTATTATATAAAAAACTTTTTCGATAAAAATAACATACTGGTAGCAAAGTGAATTAAACTACATATTCGTGATCGCTGATGACTCGTATGCCGTGTTCGGTGAAAACAAACTTTATCATATCGTCGTAACTTTTCGATGGGCTTATTCGATCTGCAGTGGTCAATGGAGAATCACTATCAACCGGCTGCATTTTCTGCGTATTCATGGTTGCCATTTTTGTTCCCTTTATATTGGGATCAGAAATGATACCCAGTTTTAGGTATTCAAGTTTGGATTGCGTGTCTTTACATGTGCTTTTATTGCACGAAACATTTTTGGTTGGTGAAACTTGTGCTCTAGCCTTATTAGCGGTGCTGCGAGGATCATTTTCCAATGCACTGCTCGAGCCACCCACCTTATCGTCTGTTGAATGATAAACGAAAGCATCGAGAGTACTGACTGCTGTTGAAGGATTTAATCCTGAAGCCACGGTTGTTGTTTTAACCTGTACTGCTCCTCCCGGATGAGACATTATTCCGCGTGCGCTCTTAGATGAGATGTTCTTATCACTGTTTTCTGCAGTACAACAGAACACTCTATTTAAAGTCGTTCGTGGGAGATCAGTTTCGTCCATAGACTCCAAAGTATTAAGTGTGTTCAACTCGTTTTGACATTTGATATATATTGCATCATCATTAACCGGAGATATTGGTGAAATATTCATCGTTTCTTCTCCGACGTTAGTTGATAGAATGAATTTGCTAATGTTGGTTCATATTCAAACAATGGAGGCACAGACATGCGAAATTGAAAGTTTTGTTACGTTATGTTATATTAAGTGGAAATATGCAATGTGAGATTAATTCATTGATTGAAGAGGCTTTTCAAATGAGATCTTGAACAAATTAACTAATATATACTACAAACCTTCCGGTTGTTCCGTATAGTCGATATTTTTTAATGTATTCAATTATGTAATCATCCATCAAATATTTAACTGATAATCCTCGGTTGAGTAATCGGCGAACCAGAGTCGAACTTACATCATTTGCAACCCAGTTTGTAACAATAGTAATGTTTCGCTATAGAAAAAATGAATTAAACTAACATATTTCGTCGAAGATATTTAAACATACCCTGTATCGACTAAGGATATCTGAGTTGAAAATAAACTGCTCTGGATTAGAACCAGCCCGCGAAATTACAACAATTCCATGCTGACCGACAATAGCCTCTATGTCTTCCTCTTTCCACAAACCAGGTGTTGCAAAAGATTCCAAAAGATCTGCACCACACAATAATTTTAGCTGTACATGCTTAGTGACTTTTCCTAAGTCTGCCGGAATCCAGGCAGGAATATCTTGTTCGTTTATATTACTCGAGTCCTTTAATAGAGAATTTATGTAATTCTGCAAGTATAACAGATGTTCAGAATACATTACAAATTGAGGTGATTTCATATTTGCGGTGGTGCCCACCAGAACACTTTTTCTGTATTGTTTTAAAAAGTGTGGCATCCGAATTGAACAGAGTTGGATAATATCAACACTGCAAATGTTGTCAATACATAAAAAAGATAACTTAAGCAACCTCTAAAAATGTTCGTTTATCCGATACAAGGGATGGTGTAGTGTCACCGCAAAAACGAAAACGATATAGGTAATCACACCTGGTGATATTGAAGCGTAAGTCTTGTCCTGGTCCATTCCTCTTGTTGTATTTCCCAATCCGATAGTCGTATCCAGTCGGAAGACTGCAAAGATAATCTCAGCATTGCACATCGATGTGTAGCAGAAACAAGTCCTTTTTTTCCATATGAATCGTGAACAGGAGATACTATGCCCCCTACAACATGTCCATATCCCATTTGGTTGAAATGATCCCGTGCAATTTCTTAAAAAAAATACAATAAATTTGTATGCAAAATGCTCTAAACATATTATTTACCAAACATTCGAAAGTGCATGGGTGTCGGTGGGCTGAATGAACCGCATGCAATTAACATAATTTTCGACGAGGATGTCATTCTCATTTGTGCAGGTTCCGCGGCTTGTATTCCTTTTTAAATATTACTTTATTAGATTTGAATTAAAATTTGCAAACTAACTAAAATATTTAGCGAAGAAATTTATTTATTCAATGTTTACTGATTGTTTACGTTGATGGTTGATATATGTCCAAGTATGATGACAGTTCTACAAGGTATGCTATTCACGTCAATGCATTAGTATTAGTGATCGTTTTCCAATTATCCAATTTTTTTCCAATTTTGTATGAAATTTGAAATGATTTTGCATTTTAAACTAAACTTCTAAAACAAACTTTCCTGAAAAGTAATAGAAATGATGTTGAAACATGTTTTATTTGTGGGGGATACATAAACATGCTGCGGTTTAGGTAAAATATGCTAGTTTTCATCAATTTGCCGGTAACCTTTTTGCACTTTTCGTTTTTTTCTTGTACTCTAATAGCGCTTCTAAATAGAGTCGCTTATGTTTTATACAGTAACAAAAGTCATGAGCTATGACAATGACTAAGATCCAACTATTAGAAATATAGCATTTTTATATATTTTATTTCGACATATTGTCGCAATTTTTCACACTAAATCTAAATTAATATTAATTTCTAGTGTGTTTCAACTGGAGATTCACTCTCCAACCAAAAACAATCAGATATAAAACAACATAAAACGAGAAATTTCCAAAAATGTTCTGAATTACATACAAAACGCGAAATTTTTCATAACGAGATTTGTTTGTGTCCGTGGATAGACAAAAATGTAGCATACCTTGTAGAACTGTCATCATACTTGGGATATATGTACCCATACCAGAGATGCCAGATGTTTTTGAAAATATCTGTAACTGCTCGAAAAACCGGAAAAATTTGCTCGAAATCTGAAATAAATCTATCCGTGGTCCGAAAAAATTTCGCTCGCGCAGGCAAAAGACTGTAAAAATCTGCACACATTTTAAGAAAATCTGCGCAGATGCAAGGAGACTCTGACAAAAATCTGAACAAACCGTGGAAAAACTGCAAATATCTGCAAATCAATAAAAATCTGCACACGGACCCCAAAATTCTGCGTTTTGCCGACAAAACTGCACATTTGGTATCCCTGGTAGTGATTCGAAAGTTATCGATATTTATCGCTAATATCGATAATCGCTTTATATCGATAATATCGCTGAATCACAGCGCTAACGATAATTATCGATAAGTTGCAGGCGGCAGGTCAGGTGGCACTAAGAATGCGAATTATTTCTTGCACTTTCAAAATATCATATAGTAATTATCCGAAATAACCAATTATTGTTCCCAATTTTCTACTGGCCGAAAAACTTTGGTAAAATTTGAAAGTGAACAAACATTATTCTTGCTTTTGCGACCTCGCACCCCAAAGGGATGGTAGCCCTATCTAAACTCTACACGTTTAGCAGTAGGCAAAATATCAGTGCTTTATTTAAAAATAAAGCCCCGAGGCAGACGCCCAGCAAAAGTTTATACTTATCACTTTTTTCAGGAAGACTCTTCACTCATTCAACATAGAAAAAGATAGCATGTTGCTATCCCCTTGTCGCACCCAGTGTGTCGAACAGTTGACATTTTTGCATGACAACGTATCGAAAAATACTGTTGCCTCTCTCGCAGACTGCGACAGCAGCGTTCAACTGTACGCTTCTCTTTTTGAGAGAATCGTGTGACTTAAAGGCAACACGGATGGTTAACGATTCTCTTTTGTGCTGATCTCCAGCCACTTCGATATCTCGACTGTCGCGTTGTGCGAATGACAATAATTGGCAATCATGCGACAGTTTGGCACAGTAATAAGATGAAAAATCAATAATAACTATGTATGTACTGCCGAAAAATATCATCAATCGTGAACACCAGAAAATTTGAATCCCAACTTCTAAACCATTTCATTCGAAAATAGTTCGCTGTAGCGAAAGTCTCATCCAAATTTAGCATATTTAATCAAAAACAGGACAATAAAAGCATGAATATTACAAATTCAATTAACGTCCTCGTGCCCAAATAAAAATTGACGCTAAATGAATTGATTCCACTTCAATTCATAATAAATGCAATAAATACCAGAGACAGCCACAGTCAATAACACACGAGCCAGAGATTGTCTATACAATGACAACAATATAAAAAGAAGTGGGCGAGAGAATTGTTGTTCATATTGAATTCGTGACAAAAAGCAAGAGATAAAGCAGATCGTATGAAACTTCGGTAGCGGCTACTGTCGCGTAGTGTTTCATTCCACAGAGGTAATCACAAAAATCTTGCTACTGTCGTGTGAATACTGTAGCGTACCAGTACATTTTCCTACCCTGGTCGCACCCCTTCAAAAATTATCGATAAGAGCCAGGAAACTATCGATGTTATCGTTAACGATTTTGCTCGATATTTCCCATCACTAAGGGTTTCATTCATATAATACATAACGCACTCAGTGATGGGGGAGGGGGGGGGTATTCAGCGAAGCGTTACTTTGCGTGTGTAGAACATGTAAATTTGCGTTACGTGGGGGTGGGTGGGTATTGAAAATTGCCAAATTCCGCGTTATGTAATACTTGAATGGTTCCTAATCCCTGACCCACACTGTCACTTTGGCCAGAGATGCCATATTTCCGGAACTGCTCGAAAATAGGAATAATGAGAGTCTAGTGTATATCGAGTCGCGCAAAGATGAAACCAGAGGAACCAAATCAGTGTCAAACGAGGGTACCAATCGAGCAATGTAAATAAACAAGGTGATAATGTTAGGAGTTAATGAAAAGTGTTTCAATTATGCGTGATAAAGAATATGTGTTTTCCGAAGTATTAACTACACATTTTAAATCCAACATTAAACCTGTACACTGGTTCAGTGACATTTAACAAAGCATACACCGGTGATGCTTTCAAAACTGTGTACCTTGTGAAGAATTTTACAAAACGATATTCGCTTATGCATGGTGAAAAACAAAACTGTGTAGTTCTTGGCAACAAACGACACATAAACTGTGTTGCCAAAACAATAGATTTTCTCTTTGCGCGACTCTATATACACCTAAGGGGAGACATCTGGCTTCTTACTCACTCACCTCGATGATCCCTGTTGTATTTTTCGTAAGTAATGCCATTCACTCGGAAAAAACTTGAATGTTTTAATGCTTTTTTCAGCATTATGTACAATTCCTCCTGCAGGCGATATTTTTACCACCTGAGGGTTACCGGAGAATTTGCATCTTTAATATCCTTAAAATCAAATGTGTCATCCATCAATGATTATGATTCATTCATTGACCCATCTGAATTGTACTCTCCGCATAAGCAAACTTAATCCAAAACGGAATCAAAAGTTGAAATAAGCAGAGTCTATGTTTATAATATAGAGTCGAGCAAAGATGAAACCAAAGGAACCAAATCAGTGTCAAACGAGGGTACCAATCGAGCAATGTAAATAAACAAGGTGATAATGTTAGGAGTGGATGAAAAGTGTTGAAATTAAGCGTGATAAAGAATATGTGTTTTTCCGAAGTTTTAACTACATGTTTTAAATTTACATTAAACATGTACACTGGTTCGGTTAAATTTAACAAAGCATCACCGGTGTAATCTTTCAAAACTGTGTACCTTGTGAAGAATTTCAAAAAATGATATTCGCTTATGCATGGTGGAAACAGAACTGTGTAGTTCTTGGCAACAAACGACACAAAAACTGTGTTGCCGAAACGATAAATTTTCTCTTTGCGCGACTCTATATACACATAGACTCTGGAAATAAGCTTACAACACAGGCAAACAGACAAATAACGATCAATTCAAATGAGTTTCAGTTATGCGGAATCAGGGGGAATCTATCTGTCAAATATCGTGGAACCATGACCAACACATTTGGCAACAAGGCGTCTGTATGTTTTGGTTTTTTTTCGTTTTGATCGAAGTAAAATGGAACGTTCTTTTTTATCAAAACTTGAGAAATCGCGGAAAACTTTTATTAATAATGCGTTTCGTAGTGAAATTTTGGGACAGCAACAAGTTTTCGACGAAAATTGATGATGTTTTATCGTCACATTGGTAATTTATCAAACGTCATGGACCAACAAACTTCATGGACCAGAGTTGATCTGAGATAACGCACACATATATGAAATTTGACAGCGGTAAATCCCCCCTGTGCGGAATATTCCCGTGCTAACACTACACTATTTACTTCCGACATTGAGCAGTGGCAAGGTTGCATATTCAATTTCGGGGTGTCAATATCATTCAATTTGCCGCGTGCTGATAGCTCGCTCCACAAGTACAATTTTCAAACTTGATGTACGACAAACTTGCAGTCCTAAAATAATGCTACAAGTCTGTTGAAGAAAGCAATGCTCTAACTCTTGTGCCTAAAGTGTGAGAGTCCATATTCAGCGGGATGTTCAGCCAATATTCGCGGCGAATATTGACTGAATATTGCACTGAATATGGGCTCTTACGCTTCAGGCGTAAGAGTTAGAGCATTCCCCATTCGACAAACTTGTAGTACTACTTAGAGACTACAAGTTTGTCATACATCGTATTTGTAAATTGTACTTTTGGAGCAGGTAGTCGGAAAAAGTACCCTAAAATTGAATATGCATCCTTGAGAAGCGGTATACTGTTCTTATGCTTCACACAAAACCGTATTATCTCCTTGCGCACTTTTAGATCTTTTGGTAATCGATATAAGTGATGATCCAAGTCGGATCTCTCACTACACCCGTATTTGTACGCTTTGAACTTTATTTTGAATGTTGAATTGAAAATATTTTAGATTGTACACGGAAAACGAAAAGTAACCATTTTCATGTCGATTTCACTCAACGGCGTCGTTCCGTGCAGGAAGCCAATTTTGAGTAGTTGTAGATTAATTCAATAGAAGGTATATAGCACTAAGAGTAATAATACGTAAAGAATACCCAACGTTCAGTTCAATCTTTTAAACTGTGCCCTGGGTAGGTTTCAGTTAATTTCATTCGATTGAATTAATATTATATAATAATCTATTAAATCTATCTCAAAACCTACTCACGTACCTTCTAATTTGGTGTAACGGGCTTTATTATTGCTGATTGCATCTGAAACGCGAATTACAGACAACTTGCAAGTAAAATTCAGATAACGTGCACGCCAGATTGATCGTATACCAGTCAACTAGAGCGAACGCGTCAGAATGCCTTCGTAAATCGTATCTATCCAGCTTTTTACGCACCATAATGGCGGTCGCTATAATGCGTGTTCGTAATATGCGAACCACTTACGTCTTACGTCAGATTTGCGATTTCTGTAAAATTTGCAACACAAATGTAGCCAGATATATTTTTCTTTTGATAAAATATATAAAGACTTCAAACTGACGTAAGCAGAGTTGTCAAAAGGGTGGGTAATTTATTACGAACTTTGCATTATAGCGTCCGCCATTATGGCGCGTCAAAAGCTGGATACAGTCTATCGCGTTCACTCTCGTATGCTGGTATACGATAAATCTGACGTACAAGTTGTTTGCATTTTACTTGCAAGTTGTCTGTAATTCGCGTTTCAGCGGAAATTTGCAATAATTTCCCCTTTAAGTGCCTCCGTTCCTAGCTCCATTCTCACAATGCAATTTTAATCTTCTTCTTGATTGACGGCTATTATTCAAAAACAGAAGCACAAAAGCACGTTTTTCACCTAATATCACTAATTTATAACCAAAACTACCAATATCAAAGATATCTCTGCCACTTTCGCGAAATCAATTTCTTCACGCGGTTTATGAATTTTCAACCAGTTTGATTTTTCATCCAATATTGGGTTTAAACTACTCATTATTGACTTTTTGTCAAAACACCATCATTGAGTAAAAGCATGTTTAAAGTAAATTAAGTTGAAATGACTCAGCAATAGCATTGCATAACTACCCAACACGTAAGTTGTATAAGGTTTACATCATTTCAGGTAGTTTGAACCCTCCGGTTGGGTAGATTTTGTTTTCCGTGTAGAGTTCTCCAAGCGAAAACACACGAGCACTACGACACGGCCCGTTTTTTATTTTGTGATTTGTGTAAAAAATCAAAGTCTATGTTTAAAATATAGAGTCGCGCAAAGTTGAAACCAAAGAAACCAATTTTTCGTCAAACAAGGTTACCATACGAGCAATGTAAATAAAAATAAGTGATAATGTTAGGAGTGGATGAAAAGTGTTATATATGAGCGTGATATAGAATATAAGTTTTTCCGAAGTTTCTACTACATATATGTAATGCAGCATAAAATTGTAAACTGTAAATTTAACAAAGCATCACCGGTGTAATCTTTTAAAAGTGTATATTTTATGAAGAATGACAAAAAAACGATATTCACTACAACATGGTGAAAAACAGTACTGTATAGTTCTTGGCAACAAACGGTACAAAAACTGTGTTTGTTGCCGGAATGATAGATTTTCTCTTTGCGCGACTCTATATAATCATAGACTCTGTGAAAAGTGTCTGTAACTGATCGAAAACCGTAAAAATCTGCAAATATAAAGGTACGTTTAGACTACATACATAAGACATACGTAACACTGGCGTTTTTTTCTGGTACATGTTACCCCATAATACTCCGTACCTCGTCCTGTCCAACTGCTCGACAAATAATGAACAAATTGAATTTTCTTTTTCCCGGCTTTATCGAGGCCCAAAGAAAATTCCATGAGGAACTGTCAAAGTTATTTACAAAATCAATGCAGCATTATTCAAGTAGGGACGAGACAAATGCAGGGCTGCGCAGGTACTCTGCCTTAAAAAACAACTCAAACTGTGATTTAATTCAGAGCGTGATACCATTCGAGTAGTTCATTTTGTACCAACTTTTTTGGAAGATTTCTTCCTGAGTGTTACGTATGTCTTATGTAGTACTTAATTACTTCAAGTTTGTCATACATAGTTGTTAGAAAATGTGCTTATCAAATGAGTTATCAGCTTGCGACAAAAAATGCACGCGAGTGATAATTTTCATCCTTGACTAATACTATACTAGTTCATGAAATCGTCGTTATTGATTTTTTTATTCCAAATGACTTAGAAATGCATAAAACGTTGAGATATGGTGTTATCTGAAAAACAAATTTTTGAGAAAAATCGACTTTCTGGGACTTAGAAACTTTCGAGCTGATGCCAATGGAACATAAAGCAAAAATAGACTTTCGTAGGGCTCAAAAGTTTCGTCTTCTCGAAAATTTTACGAACTGACAGGTGCCACGAAACCGCATGATGTTCATATTGCTTTTACATGCGTTATGTCAGCGGTTCCGTCCTTTCTGTCAAAATTTCATTTATGAATGGTCAGAGTGGTCTAAAGACCATTTTTTCGAAAATGAGTTTTTTTGCATACTCAAAACCTGATGTTGGGTAATAGAGAAATTGCGAAAAATCGAACTTTAAAACTGATTTATACCCAGGCTTCTTCCGTTCTCTTGATTTTTGCCCAAATTTCCTTTTCTACCTGCCAAACCCCTTGGAGAACTAGACTTTCTCTCACACAGAGTGAGTAATTATCCACATTTAGGCGTAGAGTATTTCAGTCGCAGAGTTCCTTTTCACTCTTTATGATCACGTGTTAGGGATAAACATTTGCTCTCTCAGTTTAAGAGGGAGAAGTTTTCGTTAGCTTCTCCTTTACTAAAAGAGAAGTTGGCCAAATATCAAAACATTTAGGTTCACATTGAAGTCACATCCCAACCGTTTTCGAATTTAATATTATAGGAAGATTCACAACTCACCATGGGTGCGTATTCTGCAGAAAGTTCGATTTTATACTGTTTTTGCCGCACCCTAGAGCGATGAGAACGGTAACGCAATGCTCAGTTGGTCGCCGAGCAATTTTACTGAGGAGAAAAGACAAGCATGGTAACAACTTACACGTAATGTAACACGAAAAATGTAACATGTGAAATATTATGTGATATGTAACATGTTGTGTTACATGTAATGTTACACGTGATATCTTACATGTGACATGCTATATGTGTCATATAACATGTGACAGGTTTGTGTACATAGATCACTCTGTTCCGAAACTATTCGAGGATTCCAGTGAATATATCTAGAAAAACATTTCAAAAGGTCCTATCTGCTTTTACCGATTTTTTGATCGATCACTTTCATTCAATTACCACATCTTAATAAACACCTTTTCCGGCACGTTATTTGCACAAGTTGATAGCGGAGGGATCACTCTAGCCTTCTGAACGAAAACCACATTTGGGAGAGTTACTAAAGCTGAGCCATTACCAAAATGAAATTACGCTTCGGGAAAACGATGAAAGCAGATAGGACCTGATATACTTAAAATAAACTTAAAATAAACTTAAAATAAACTTAAAACTATCTTACTGACTATAAAGTGAGCTAATCGTTGCAATTGAGAATTGCAACGATTTTTGTCGGATTTCGTTGATGATTTGGCTTGACATATTTTCTAATGTTTCTACATTAGTGAGCCTATGTAGCTCGTTCGTGCTAAACCAGGGATGACGCTTCAAAATCATTTTCAAAAGTTTATTCTGAATCCTTTGAAGTGTCTTCTTCCTGGTTGCACAACAACTTGTCCAGATGGGAACTGCATATAACATTGCTGGCCTAAAAATTTGTTTGTAAATTAACAGTTTATTCTTGAGACAAAGTCTAGAATTCCTGTTGATAAGAGGATATAAACATTTGATATACTTCTTGCACTTTGACTGGATATTTTCAATGTGCTCCTTGAAAGTAAGATTCTTATCATAAATTAGCCCTAAGTATTTAACTTGATTAGACCAATTTAAGACCGCACCGTTCATCTTAATAACGTGGTTATGGGTGGGTTTGAGAAATGAAACTCTTGGCTTATGAGGAAAAATAATTAACTGTGTTTTAGAAGCATTAGCGGAAATCTTTTTACCTTTGCGAAAATGCTTGTATCGTCACAAAACAGAGATTTCTCACAACCTGGTGGTAAATCAGGAAGATCAGAAGTAAAAATGTTATATAAGATTGGGCCCAAGATACTCCCCTGAGGCACACCAGCTCTAATAGGCAAACTGTTAGATTTATCATTTAGATAGTTAACCTGGAGAGTGCGATCAGTTAAATAACTTTGTATCATTTTTGTGCGGTAAAGCGGAAAACTGAAATTTGACATTCTAGCTATTAAACCTTTATGCCAAACACTGTCGAATGCCTTTTCTATATCTAGAAGAGCAGCTCCAGTCGAATAGCCTTCAGATTTATTAGTTCGAATCATATTTGTTACTCTAAGTAACTGATGAGTAGTGGAATGCCCATGGCGAAAACCAAACTGCTCATTTGCAAAAATTGAGTTCTCATTAATATGTGTTATCATTCTATTAAGAATTATTCTTTCAAAAGGTTTGCTAAAAGAGGAAAGTAAACTAATTGGTCGATAACTTGATGCCTCAGCTGGATTCTTTTCGGGTTTTAAAATTGGAGTGACTTTGGCATTTTTCCATTTCGTAGGAAAATGTGCTAGTGCAAAGCATCTGTTAAAAATTTTTACCAAGAAATTCAAAGAGTTTTCGGGAAGTCTTTTGATGAGGATATAGAAGATCCCGTCATCTCCTGGTGCTTTCATGTTTTTGAATTTTTTGAGAATAGTTCGCACCTCAGTCAAGTTTGTTTCCAATATCTCTTCAGAAAGAAATTCTTGGGTGGTGATCTGATCATACTTTTGGTTTATTTCATTTTCAATAGGACTTACTACGTTCAAATTGGAGTTATGAACACTCTCAAACTGCTGAGCAAGTTTTTGAGATTTTTGTTCATTCGTTAGAAAAATGCAATCACCATCTTTAAGGACTGGAATGGGCTTCGAAGGTTTCTTAAGAACCTTCGAAAGCTTCCAGAAAGGTTTTGAATAAGGTTTTAGTTGTTCAACTTCTCTCATGAAATTCTCATTTCGCAAGAGAGTGAATCTATGTTTGATTTCCTTTTGTAATTCTTGAAAAATAATTTTCAAAGCAGGATCACGAGATCTTTGGTATGTTCTTCAAACGTATAAGAAGTTGAAGTTCACTGTCAATAATTGGTGCATTAAATTCCACTCGAGCCTTAGGAACTGATAAATTCCGGGCATTGAGTATTAAGGTGAAACCTCATTGAATCCAAAAATGGTCGACTTCGAGTCACCACTTCGAATTTTCAAAAGCACAAGACTCGGAAATACTCATTGCGTTCCCTATGAAAATTCTATTTTTTTTTTCAATGAGGTTTCACCTTAAGCTGCTAAAATTTTCTAATGCTCTGTCAATGTCAGCACTATTTTGTAAAATAATATCATCATTCAAATTTTCTTCGATCGTAGAACGATATCTATCCCAATTAGTCTTGTGATAATTTAACACAGATCTAGTGGGATTCAAAATAGTTCAGGAACTTATTGAAAAAAAATCAGGAACTTATTGAAAAAAAAATCACACTCCACTCTTCAGGATCGGGCAAGTTCATCAAAGCAATGAAAAATTGTTTGTATGCTTTGGTAGGTAAAAATGTTCAAAAATCAATTTTATCATGTGTTCCCTTTTATGAATCCATTTGTTCCGTTTTTATCCCGAGAAAATCTGGTCAGCCTACATATCATATGCAGTCGATTGCAGAAACGTTTGATTGAGAGTATTTTCATGCGTGTCACCTCTGAAAGGGTGACATCCGCGAAAATAATTATCGACTGTCTTACGTGTTTTTCTTGAGAAGTGACACCCACGAAAACTATATACAATTTCTCCTATAGGTTGCAAGATAATTTCACTGAGACCCAGGGGGTAACACTCGAAACTTTCCGCCCCGGGTGTCACCCAGTCTACGCCGATAAAAAAATCCTTCAAACAATTAGTAGTTTTGGAGTTTTGATTATATTGTAATTAGTATTGGATTTTTTTCATAACGAAAGGTTGAAAGTAACTGGAAAATCCATTACCGATAGGCAATAATCAGGCTGTGTATTTGTTGAAGCCACCATTTTATTTAACCTCACTTTTTAGCAGATAGTGGTATTTTTTTGACTTACTGCTTTCTTTTCAATTCACAATTGTTCTAAGTGCTTTGGTATCCTGATAAACAACATCAAAAGGCCACAATTAAAATATTCTACTGAAATAGAGAATAAAACTAAAAGTTAGATAGGGGTATCACCTACTGTCAAACTCAGAAGCGCGACGTTACTATGCACCTAGTCAATATTTTCATATTTCTAATAACAATTTTCTGATAGTCTACTGAGACTCAAATTTGGCTTGTTTGTATTGTGTGTGTTCCTGTATCTAATATTATATTTTTTACAAAGTAATAAAGGTGACGCGTATCACGATCCATTGTGTGATCGACCATTATAGATGCGTGCAAAGCAGTTAATGAACCGTACCAAAGGAGTGTGTAAATTTTCATTTATCATTTCACTCATACGTCAGAATCTGATACGATGAGGCACTGAAAAAGAATTATGGATGGTGTGAATGAGATCAACAACATGCAAGCAAGAGACAGAAAATTACCGAGTATGTGTAGACAATCGACGGGTGGGTGGTTATTTTGGTTCTTCTCGGATCGTATATATAAGCCCCTGCTGGGTGATGGTAGTTGGTCACCAGTACATTCCACATATATCTCAGATTTTTAATGCCCAGTCCAATTCTTTTTTATTTTGAGTGACACGACTTTGATTTATTAAATGACTGATTTATTATGGCCCAATAAAATACGAATAATAAGCATATTAATCCTATCAGACACGAACAAGATTGGATTTGAAGACAAAATGATAGTAACGACTATAAAATGTTGTTGATAAACGGCAGCCCCACCATAAGCATAATGTATTTGAAACTAAAATACATATTGTCTATGTAATGTGAAAGATATTTTGTAATCTAATAACTGATTCAGATGTATTGCATGTGTACAAGATTAAGAGAAATAGAAGATGTTTACACGGGTGCCTCAAAAAATCGATGTTGAAAAAGTCAAGGTGCTCAACCCTAAATTGAAATATAATGTAATTTATAGTATTTTTGAAGAACGTTTCGACTTTTTCAAAAATGTTTCCAGGTTGCCCAAACGTGATTTACGCAGAAATTACTTTTTCAAGCTACAAAACCAATCTTTTGCACTTTTGACGTGGGACTACGTCTTTGTTTTCTATACTGGTATGCATACTGTAAAATTGTAAATAAAACAGGCAAATGTTGCGTCAGATTTCAAACGATAATAACAGCATAACCACATGATGGATAACAATAACCAATATGTTGTTGGATAGATAAAATGTTGAACAATTTTGTAATACGCTAGTAATCAATATTTTTCGTCGCCAAGCGGTAAAGGTTTCTTGAAAAGTTTGAAACCACCCCTTTTCTTGTACAATTTCTAAACCTGCTGTTAGAGCGTAACAGAAACTGATGTCTTGAAAGAAAACATGCTGGTAAAAGCAACAGTACCGTAGAGTATATGTGGAGTAGAGATGGTCGGGTACGGCTAATTTGTTACCCGTACCCGACTCATCGAGAATTTTCAAACCCGTACCCGACCCGAACCCGAAGTCAGTTTTGTTTGGAATACCCGAACTCGAAAATTTTTTTTCCAACTACCCGTACCCGAAAGAAAAATACCCCAAAATAGCCGGTACCCGACCCGTCCTGGATTTTTTTATTCTTTTTTTGTCAAAATACCTGGCTACCTCGCACTTTTCATGCACTGATTGTCATATGTGGTTTCTCGAGATGATGGCCGGAGTTAGGCTAGAACCGAGCGTTCATGTGAACGAATGTTAATGAACCCAGAGTTCCAGGCGATATATTGGTTCTTCTAAAATCCTGCGTAGCGTCTGTCTCTGAGAACGTCCGCTCTTCTGATGTTGAAAAATTTGACCATTTTTATCACGCAGCAAAATATCTATTCATATGTGTGTGCGGAGAATTTGGATTCCATTTTTCGTGTTAGTTACCTCATAGTAACATCAGGTATACTAAATGTGCAAATTTGTCTGTACAACGCAGATTTTTCGAGTACGTTTCTTCAGATTTTTAAGTTTATATATATTTACGCGGACTTGCGCAGAGTTGCAATAATTTTACAATTTTATATCTCACTATTTTGTAGAATAAAAATCAACATTCAATCGTGATGAAGTATATATTTCGAAATTGTTACCAAACGAACTACATTTATTTCGGCTACCGGATTGTAAACACTTGTAATTTGCACAAATTTCAGTCAAACTTGTATCTGCTTCCTGTTTGCTAACACGTAACAGGCATAAATTTGTACTAAGAAAAATAGCGGCAACTCGTTCATGAGAATGACAGCTGTATTGCCGAAACACGGCAACAAGTAAAATTTATGCCGAGATACACAGTGTTTAACGATCAATTCGGCAAAAAATAGAGACGAGATTCGTCAAGCTTAGTTTTTTGGACGAAGTCTCGGCAAAATGATCTGATGACTTTCGGCAACCAGCATTTTTTTTTTGCTGAAATATCGGTTGAATCCATAGTTGCCGAGTGAACTCGGATGTTTTTTTGCCAAGCTCAAGATCCAGTTTTAAGTGTGTAGGAGGTATTTCGAAAAGAGTTTATTTACAAATATTGCTTACACGTTTAAACAAAAAAAAATGCTTTTAAAAAAATCGGCAAACTTTCAAAACTCGAAGTTTACCAAAGGACATAATCATTATGTTTCAGAAAATATTGTTAATTTCATTGCGTGTATGAATGTTATCATAATAAGTATTTCCAAGAAAAATGCAATCATTCTTCTACAGAAATCACTGATGACGTTACCGGTGCAATTACAAAATTGTCGCTACATAAAACAGAAGTTGGTTAAGCAATTCCTCGAATTTTAAAAGAAAACCGGCTTGGACCGTAAATCCAGAAAAGGCAAGTTTAATAATCGAAATACACTGGCGGGATTGTTACTGAAAGCTTATGAAATTTATTATTTAATGAAAAAATAAACCAAAATATTTTGTGTAACCACACTAAATACAAAAAATGCTTGCGTTGAATATTTTTTCAAGTAATGCGATACATTCAAGTTATTACAATACCTACTACTAAAAAATGTTTTTTTTTCTCCTGGTTCAAATTGACAGCTTATTCTGGTTCATTCGACACTCCCATAGCTTTGTATCCGTTTCTACCTCCCAGACTATGCTAAAACACCTAGGCTTGAAAAGTTAATAATTATATTCTCATAATGAACGAAAATCGAATTTCCCGTACCCGACCAGTTGAAAATTTTTCGAACTCGTACCCGACCTGAACCCGAAGCCTTGGTTTTTAAATTACCCAACCCAAACCCGAAAAATATTTTTTGGCGTTACCCGAAACCCGACCTGAACCCGTCGGGTACGGGTCGGGAACGGGTATCGGGTAAAAATACCCGTACCCTACCATCTCTAATGTGGAGCAGAGCGCCGCTAGTTTCTCGTCGTCTGTCATTGCAGCGGGCACGACTTCTATTCGCGCGCAATGCTGCTACTGATGGTGATTGAAAGTTTATCTCAATCACCATCATCCCATGAATATGATTACCATACAAAAACCATACAATTACTTAATAAAAATTGAACATTTTTGCAACAGTTATAAGTTATTTTTATTTATTTTTATCTTCGATATTCACTAAATAACCGTGACCGACATAATATCGAACGAGTAAATTCCTAAAAATCCCAGATGGTCTCGAGGTACAAGCCAGTTGTCGTAGGTTCGAGTCTCGGTTCGGGAGAGACTGTTAGTGTCAGTAGGATCGTAGCACTCCGGCCCCGCAATTGTCCTGTACACTAAACAGTCGACTGCGAAGTCTGTGTATAATGAAAAAAAAAAAAAACAGAAGGTCAAGTTCCGAATCGGAATGTAGCACCAAGGCTTTGCTTGCTCTTTTTAAATTCCTAAAAATACTAATTTATAGAAGAGTAAGAGCCGGTGAGTGCTCGTGAATTTTTTGTTTATTTACTAGAATCTATTCAGAATCTTTTTTTACATTTCAATATTGTTAGATATTTTTTCATTTTTAGCTTTACAAATAAAATAATACAGTCAGTTTTTTTTACGCGGTTTTTTTATACGCGGTTTTTTACGAGTTTTTTTTTACGCGGATTTCCGAATTAACGCGGTTTTTTTTTACGCGGATTTTTTGATTAACGCGGTAACCGCGCTAATTCAAAAAAAAATTACACGAATTTCCGAATTAACGTGGGTTTGGAACCAGAAACGTTTAAGTGTTTATCTAGTAAAAGACATAGTCCAAAAATACTCTCCGCCCACTGAAAGATCCGGAATGACCGTCAAAGAGGACAATTCAATACTGTATTAAATACTAGTTCTAGAGTGTCTCGGGTTTTTTTCTAAAGCCCTTCTTGCTGGACTACTTTACGCCGATTTTTTAAAAAACGTGGTTTTCTTTTACGCGGATCAACAACTTGGTGCACCTATATTCATCTTATTTCTCGCATTTGTCCAGTTTCATAGTGGAATTAGGTACCTTCGATGTGGCTGGAGCTAAATCCTATATGATATCAGATTTGATTGAGTTTATTTTAAACTAGCTGACCCGGCAAACTTCGTACCGCCGCCATGAGTTTATTGACTGTTATATTGAAAAAACTGAAATATCTAACTGCAGCTGTATGCTACTGTAGCATTGTATGGAATCCCTATATTGTAACACATGAAGAACGCATTGAATCTGTCCAAAAACAATTCCTTTTGTACGCGCTTCGTAAGCTAAATTGGACAGCATTTCCCTTACCATCATATGAAGCATGCTGCATGCCTATAGACATACAAGCACTTGAAGAACGCCGCGAACTTTCAATGCTTTACTTTATCAATGACATTATTTCTCAACGCGTGCAATCTTCTAAATTATTATCGCAACTTAATTTTTATGCACCCAGTCGTCAATTAAGAAATCGTAAAATATTTTCGGAAAACTCTCACAGAACTAACTACTCAAAAAATGGCCCAATAAATCGCATGATGCGTCACTATAATCAGCACTGCGGAAATATCGACATCACTATGGGCAGAAATCAAATCGAAAATCGACTAACTACTGGAAATAATGTATAGAATATAAGAAAACATTGTATTATTATAACTGTAGTCTACATTTGCTTGACGAAATAAATAAATAAAAAAAACATACTCAAAATATGTTTTAGCTCCGATTTGTTTTTAGTTTTTTTTTTTCTATCCAGCGCTTGTAAAATTCTTAGTTTTTATTTCATTGAACATTATAAAGCACCTTTCAATCATAATCAAATAATTTCAATATATTTCTGAAAACAAACAGTCATTTTTTTTTAAATATTCTTAAGGAAATTATCACGTTATCTATTCAAATATTCAAAAGCTTGGTTTAATGCAAATATAGTAATACCCTTCTGCCTGGCCATTCTCACTGGACCAGGATTTATAAAAAGCTTTAAAATTCTGAATAATTTAAGCTTAAAATTCGGGACATTCAAAACATGTGAAAGTGGCCAAGGCGGTTCTAGCCACTAAGTTCTATATATTCCACAGTGTCGGGGTCAGGGTTACGTGAACATGCGACATAGAGCTGTCCATGTGAGAAGCATGAATACTCAAGGTTTATGCCACAAAATTTCAGTGACTGTCCTTGGGCTTTATCAATAGTCATCGCGAGTGCGAGACGCACAGAAAATTGTAGACGTTTAAAATTGAACGCCAAGTCGGTAGGAGTAATCGGAATATGCGGGATTAATACGACTTCTCCTCTGTACTTTTTTGTCAGAATTGTCGCTTCAATGGACATTTGCCATCGGGTAGTGGCAGCAATGCAGCTCGGTAGTATATTCGACCTTGAACCTATTAAGTAGTAGTATTTGAAAATATTCGATTCGCATTTTTCTCTCAATTGAGTGTTTAAGTTACTATACTTTACTTTTTTTGTCCAAGACTCGATTAAAGACTATGGATATTAAGTGTGTAACTGACAATACATTTATTGTATTCTGAAATATATGGGGTGTCGAACGTCGTCGCATTTCGAGCTCATCTTGTTCTCAAACGATCAACTTCCCTTCTAATTCAACGGCATGTTAAGTATTTGAACACACCTCTTGCAACAACTCTATCTAAAGAAAAATCACTTCGATCACAGCAGAAATTTGTCGAAGTCAACAGGGAGATATGCAAGAATCAGTTTGATCATGTAGATCAGGAAACATTTCTTTTGTAACATACCCTTAGCGGCACCTTCGTTAGGAAGCACTCCCACCATAGGCGGAAGAAAATTAATTGGAACGACTGAAACCAAAAGAATACTTCTTGGAATTCTTGCAAAAACAGATTTTTATTTTTAATCTATTATTTTTATTATGTACCGACAATGTCCTCTTCTTTCTTAAAAAAACAGTCACAGCATAAATTCACAGAAACCGACGTAGTATTTAAGTGGAATCAACTAAAACCAATACAAAAATCGCTTAGAATTATTCCATAAAATATCAAAAAATGAAGGCTTTTATTTTAGTACGTACCGGTGATGAAACCTTGTTTTAAACTTCTCCGATCAAAGGCAACAAATATTCGTAACTCACTGAAACTCTCAGAAAACCTCTCAGAATCTCAAAAACAATAACTTTTGACTATCGTAACTATACCTACCTATTGTTTTGATATGGAATGAAAGCAATAAGGAGCAACATAAAATCAGTTTGGCTTTGAAAAACACCTTTAACATCTTTTCATATGAGTATGTTATCTAGACAACGACGCTTTAATTTGTTGACTACCTTGCGTAACCCAGTTTCACAGCAATCGTGCAATTCTTGCAAAGAAGGGCGGGAAATATCAAGAGTCGGTTTCTAACGTTTTTTAACTTTTCCAGTTTATTTTCGTTATTGTCATGGCATAGTGACAATATCGTTTTGCCCTGAACAAAAATTCTCGCAATACCTTATGGCCAAGCATTTTTCGGGTTTTTTTGAAGTAGAATACTTCTCTCAGGAAGTTCGGCTACATAGGGATGTGAAATGAAAATCTAAAACCGAAAAAAGTGAAAAATATGTCCAATTTCAAATGCTAATAAATCGGTTGGTATTCGATGGATTTCCTTCGTTCTTGCAGCAATAGATTGGAAAATCTTCTAAGATTCTTCCCAAAATAAGATAATTGTAATTTTATTATACACACTATTCTGCCGTGAGATGACAATGTGACGTAGATCCAAGTGATCAGTTTTTCAGTACGGCCCAAAAACGAATGAATCTCTGGTAACTTTTGCATTGAAATGGGTGCCTACGTCACTTTGTTTTTTTTTTGATTTTATGCAACGTACGAATGAGTAACAAAATAAAGGAAGATACCAAAAGCTAGGTCTTCGAATAATGAACAAATTGGCATGAAAAACCCATATTTGGAAAAATGGCTCTTACGTCACTTTGTCATCTCACGGCAGTATTGTACTATTGAAAATAGTCAAGCCTTGTCAAAACGAAAAATTCAACCTCTGATTGGTCGCTGCTTATATATGCTTGCTTATATATGCTTGCTTATATATGCTTGCTTCCCAAGCACGGTCGACAGGATCATATACCTTGCAATTGAAAACATGCTATTTGGCCTATGTAAGAGCCTGTTTCAGCCGGAGCCTCTCATAATAGTTCTAGACAGCGACAACAGCAGTCGTCCTTCCTTAGCAGCAGCACTAGCCCTGTGGTTGGTCACCACGTCTCAGGAGCAGCGCGGTTTTTCTCAGCGTGTGTCGCCAGACAGCCATTATTCCCCCCGTGTTGGGGCAGCATGAAGATTGCCATCAGGAAATCCAATTTTGAACATCAAAATGCTTTTTTCAAGGCAAATAAACAAGTAATTGAAGGTAATAATTTTTGTCAACGCAAGCAAGCATTCTGTGTTGCATCCTAGCAATTTAAATCTGTCGCACCCGTCGAATTTACTGAATGTGAAATAGCTTCCACAGTGCATGTTGTCCGTGTATCTTAATTCCCCTAATGTTATGGCAGCTCAAAAGTTGTAATCAGCAACCGATTTTGAACCGAAAATGCTTTTTTCAAGGCAAATAAACAAATAATTGAAGGTTAATAATTTTCTGGCATCAACACAAGCAGACATTCTGTGCGGGATGCAATCAAATTCTGTTGTAGTTGTCTAATTTTCACTTTTACATTATTAAGTAAACCCCCCACTGTAGGGGCAGCGCAAAGGCTGCGATCAGCATGACCACCTTTGAATAACAAACGGTTAACGTTTATTCACTAAAAATTCATCCAATTCAAAACAGGTTTTTGTCTGAGTACAATAATTTGCACAAAAAGACATTAAAAATTTTACCGCATTATCAGACGCGTTTCTCCAGTCATGCCTCGTGAACGTGAAGGTTCCCTATCACAGACATAGACTTCGTGCTCCAGCACGTTACAACACGTGGAAATTGTCTTTTGAAGTAGAATACTTCTCTCTGGAAGTTCGGCTACATAGGGATGTGAAATGAAAATCTAAAACCGAAAAAAGTGAAAAATATGTCCAATTTCAAATGCTAATAAATGGGTTAGTATCCGATGGATTTCCTTCGTTCTTGTAGCAATAGATTGGAAGATCTTCTAAGATTCTTCCCAAATGCAGATAATTGTAATTTTATTTTTCAAACTCTTGTACTATTGAAAATAGTCAAGCCTTGTCAAAACGAAAACTTCGGTTTCTGATTGGTCGTTATATGATTGTTTCCCAAGCACGGTCGACAGAATCATAGACCTTGCCATTTGAAATGTGCTATTTGGCCTATAGAAGAGCCTGTTTTACCCGAAGCCGCTCATTATAATGCTAGACTGCAACAACAGCAGTCCTCCCTTAGCAGTAGCAGTGGATACAGCAGCAGTAGCAGTGCAGCGGACAACGGCCACAGCTGTGGTATGGCAACGGATAGCGGAGCGCCTCTCAGCATCGATAGCAGGACCAGGTGATGCAGGGCAGCGGATACCAATGGCAACGGAAGCCTCCACTACTGTGGCAATGGGGATAGCGCAGCGGTTGACGTTGGTCTCAGCTACTATATAAGCAGGGCCAGATGATGCAGTGTGGCATTTAAGTGAAATGCTGTCTCTGAGCGATAGCAGGCACACTAGCAAATGCATCCAACGAAAAAAACGTTCTGGAAAGCTTTTCAGTGTTTATTTCCCCCAAGGAATACTGTATTCACACTGCCAGTGATAACGAAAGATGTGATCGGCATCTTATCAGACATTGAATTTAATAATAAATTGTCCTTTTCAGGATGAAATAAAAACCTAATTGAAGAGTTAATATTTTCTCTTAAATCAACTTACACCTTCAAGAAATTTGGAACAGATTCATATTTGGTTTCATCTCCGTTATCTTTTCCTTCAGTCATGAGCACAACATCCGAAAAACTTTCATTATCAGCATAGAAAATAATTTTTCGCATAATTAAAATTCAAAAATTATCAAGTCCAAATCATGACAAGCAACTATATTATTGAGAATGGTCAATCCTTGTTGAAGCGATTCGATTGATCTGATTAGTCGTTAATATGATTGCTTCCCAAGCACGGTCGACAGAATCATAAACCTTGCCATTTCAAATTTGCTATTTGTCTGTATAGAAGTAAGGATGGGAATTATTGACTGAAATGGCTATCGATAGTTATCGATGATTTCCTACTACTATCGATAGGTTTTTCATCCCTATATAAGAGCCTGTTTCAGTCGAAGCCGCTCATAATAGTTCTAGACAGCAACAACAGCAGTCTTCCCTTAGCAGCAGCAGGCCGCGGATAACGGCCACAGCCAGCGTTGCCAGGTCATTTTTTTAAAAATCTGGAAAAGGCAAAATAAAAATCTGGAAAAAATCTGGCAGTCACTTCGTGGGGTGAAAGGTTAATTTTTCGGATAAAAGTCTTGGGGTACGCAAAATTTGAGGTGACAAAATTGCAAAATTTCGCGCCAAAATTTAAGTGATGACCTTTTTGCGGAACAGAGAAAATAAAATCTAGATAAAATCTGGATCATCCATGAAAAATCTGGATAATTGGACATCAAAGCTGTTTACCTGGATACATGTTCAAAAATCTGGATAATCCAGCTAAATCTGGATACCTGGCAACGCTGGCCACAGCTGTGGCTTGGCAATGGATAGTGCACTAGTTGCAGCGGATCTCAGCATCTAGCAGCTGGGCCAGCTGATGCAGGGACAGCGGATACCAATAGCAGCGTATAGCGGCCAAAACATTAGCATGGCTACGAATAGCGTAGCAGTTGCAGCGGGTTTAGCATCGATAGCAGCTGATGCAGTGAGGCACTTTAGTGAAATGCAGTCTCTGTGCGGTAGCGGGAATGCATTTATTCAATGAGAAGTTGACTCATTTTGACAACACATGAGCCGTCTATTTTAGAGTGTTAAATCAGATTTTCACTATTTATTTTATCACAAGGAATACTTTATTCGCACTGTCAGTGATAACGTCAAGATGTGATCGGTATCTTATCCGATATTGAATTAAACAACAAATTAAAAAATGACTGACACGCAAGCAGCCGGGTTTTCTTGTAAAAGTATTCTTCTTCATCCTTGCGGTCGTGGCTTTGAACACAACCCTCCTGTGATTTTTTCATATAAGATACAAAACAGAAGCCGGAGGCACAGCGTCACTCACGGTTACCCTTGACGCTCACGGTTGCGCACGGTACCGAGAGCTTGCGCGCTCTCGGATACTTACAATTAGCGCGCGAACCAAAAAACCGTACGCTCTCGCACATGCTCCGATGCCCGCGCTCTTTAACGTCCGCGGTATAATAATATGTACTAAAATTCAACTCGAAAAACGAAATAGAATAATAAATACTATAGGTTAGAATAGAACCGCTAGATAGGCGATAACTCAGGTTGGAGTAGAAGAGTCCCTCCGCTCTGGGTTACACAGGGTCGTATTTAAGAAAAAAAATGTAACTTAATAAAATTAATCATCTTTATCTATCATCCAAAAGAGGTAATTCCGCGAATCGAATGTTCGCGTGTAGGACTTCGTGTGTTTCATTTCTAAGTGATCACAGGTCCTGGTAGAGCTCTAGCGCTACACGGTGGTGACAGCGGTCTAGCGCTACACGGTGGTGACAGCGGTGGGTAGATGCAGGCAACTGCATTCTCGGAGAAGTGTAAGTAGAACGTAAGTATGACGGTATAAACAAAATGACAAAATGATGACGACATCACCAGGCGACGAATACCTCCACCGCCGGACACTCCCCCCCAGGTCCAAATACGGCAACAAAGCAGCGAGCACCAGCACGCAGCCGATATGAGATGTAGGGGCCCGAATAAGTGTATGTAATATGTTGTATAGAACAGTAAGGAAAAAAAAAGAAGAAATATTATGTGAATAAGACGCACCAAAAACAAAGCCAACATAACTAGGCATTAGGCCGTTATCTCATCGCGATAACAACCACCTCGGGGGAGTGGGGAGATGTGACGTCACACCCCGCGAAGATTACCCAATGTTCCGTCACGATGCATCAGAATTCAGGCTAAAAACCATAGTTTGCTGCCGAACTTATTCAATACTGTAGAGAATCAAAACAATTTCAACATAAACTAGAGCATTAGCTTGCAGAGGAGTTTACGTAACTCGCAAAAACCCCAGTTACAATAACATAGCATTCTAGAGCATCCTTATTATGAATTGTTGGCTTAACAGAACGACATCAAGGCATTTTTGTATTATAAACTCAACCGAACAGAACAAAACATCCTTATTATGATACCTTCAGAACAGTAACCAAGTTCCTAGTTATGTAAATATCCTAACGACCATGTATACCTTTTCAATTTAACTATAAGCAAAACAGAAGCCGGAGGCACAGCGTCACTCCCTTACCCTTAGGCGTTACCCTTACGCGCTCACGGTACCGAGAGCTTGCGCGCTCTCGGATACTCACAATTGGTGCGAACCAAAAAACCGTACGCTCTCGCACATGCTCCGATGCCCGCGCTCTTTAACGTCCGCGGTATAATAATATGTACTAAAATTCAACTCGAAAAACTAAATAGAGTAATAAATACTATAGGTTAGAATAGAACCGCTAGATAGGCGATAACTCAGGTTGGAGGAGAAGAGTCTCTCCGCTCTGGGTTACACAGGGTCGTATTTAAGAAAAAAATGTAACTCAATAAAATTAATCATCTTTATCTATCATCCAAAAGAGGTGATTCCGCGAATCGAATGTTCGCGTACAGGACTTCGTGTGTTTCATTTCTAAGTGATCACAGGTCCTGGTAGAGCTCTAGCGCTACAGCTGAACAGTCGTGAAATAACTGCAGTATTGGGAAATACCACCCTCACAAGAAAAACAACAAAAGGATGCCCGCAAGGTGGAGTTTTATCGCCTTTGCTGTGGTCACTGGTTGTAGACCAGCTGCTTAGAAACCTGACTGAACAAGATTTCGAAGTAGTCGGCTTCGCCGACGATGTAGTTATTCTTGTGAGGGGAAAATTTGACAGTATAGTATCGGAAAGAATGCAGTTAGCTATGAACTGCACTTTAGAATGGTGTAAACGAGAGGGGCTGACCATTAACCCCTTAAAAAACAACCATTATTCCCTTCACTCGGAAGAGAAGGTATAACATAGATAGCCTGAAATTGGGTGAAACCACACTTATGCTTTCCATTGAGACCAAACACCTTGGAGTGGTTTTGGATTAGAAACTCAGCTGGAATGCACATATTGAATATGTCATCGGTAAAGCTACGAGTGCCCTCTGGGCATGTAGCAAAGCTATTGGCAGAACATGGGGTCTAAGGCCAAGTATGATTTATTGGTTGTACCAGGCAATAATAAGACCAAGAATAACGTATGCCTCGCTAGTGTGGTGGCCTAGAACAAAAAAAAAGGTCAACGCAGAACAAGCTTGGCAAGTTGCAAAGGCTAATTTGTAATGCAATTACAGGAGTAATGAAAAGTGCGCCGTTAAAAGCCTTAGATGCAATTCTGAATCTATTACGACTCCACCAGGTAGTACAACTAGAGGCGGAGAAAAGTGCATTGAGACTAACACGCCTTAAAAAAGTACCTGATGGAGATCAGACAGGCCAGCTGGCAATCCTCAAATATTTCCAGCTGAACAAACATATACCAGGTATCGAAGACTGAATGAATACAGAAGCAAACTTCGAAATACCTTTCAAAATCACAGAGACCGAACGGGGAGTTTAGGAACAAAGTGGCCCGAATATCCGACAAGGCTCTGTCGTCTATTACACAGATAGCTCAAAAATGAATGATTCAACCGGAGCAGGTATAAATGGTCCTGGGGTAAGTATCTCGATACCAATGTGCCGTTGGCCTACAGTGTTCCAGGCCGAAATATTTGCAATTTATGAATGTGCACAAGTCTGTTTGGCCTGGAAATACAGGCATGCTAACATATGCATTTTTTCTGATAGCCAAGCAGCACTTTACGCACTAAAAGCCTTCACATGTACCTCTAAGCTAGTATGGGAGTGCATCCTTACATTGAAACAAGTGGCAGAAAGGAACCAAGTATGGTTATACTGGTTTTCTGGTCACTGCGGAGTGGAAGGCAATGAAAAAGCCGATACGTTAGCTAGACAGGGGTCATATACCGATTCCATTGGCCCAGAACCGTTCTGTGGGGTGGGGTGTTCAAGCGCCTTGAAAGCAGAATTGAAAACCTGGGAACATAGGACTATACAAGAGAACTGGATATGCTCAGTAGGGCTACGCCAGTCTAAACGCTTTATAAAACCAAGCGTCAAGAATAGCCAGCAATTGTTTAGTTTATATAAAAAGGGACTAAGAACAATTACCGGACTGTTTACAGGACACTGTCCAAGTAAGCACCACCTGAAACAAATTGGTCAGTCAGATGACGAAATTTGTCGTCTCTGCGGGTTCGAATGTGAAACTGCAGAACATTTGCTCTGCCACTGCCAGTGCACTAATACAGCGCAGAATAAGAGCCTTTGGAAAAGGAACTTTGGAGTTTTTTGAGGTCTGGTCTGCGAATCCTAATGAGGTAATACATTTCATACGAAATTCAGTGCCTAATTGGGAGAAAGGGTGCGATATGACAACGACGATCACTTCCATCAATAGTGATATGTCTGCCACGAGTACCTAGACTAAAGAAGAGGTATACAACAAAAGATCAAAACAATGGTCGCAGTGGTCCAAATCTTACAAAAAAAAAAACTGCTTCAGCACAGTGCAATTGAAACTCCGCAACATTATAGCTTTCAATTCAACATTCAAAAACTAATTTTAAATCCAGAGATTTGTAAGAATGCAATAGTGTCTATTTACCGAAACATGAACAGAAATCAATGTTTTTTGAGGAGCAAAAACTACACGTTCATTTTACCGGCTAACAGAATCATTGCAGTATGAGCAAATATGATCTAAGGAAGTGTGCATTTTAGAGAAAATTGTACAAATTGATTAGATCTAAGCAATAAAAAAATTAAATCATCGCATATGTAGTTTTATTCTTGTTCTATCTTCACGTTAAACTGATGCATAAAACGATTATTTGCAACTTTGCTCAAATAAGCCAGGAGTTTGATTTACATTATCAAGCATATGCCCTTAAATAAAATCGAAGTCACGTTTTGAGTATTCACGTGCATGTCGAGTTTGTAGCCACCAGCTCTTTTGCACTAAATTTATTCATTATTGGCTTTCGAGCTACACCAAAACTACACCTTTTCTACCACTGTAGAATGTGTAATAGGCAGTGAAAACGAACATTTTATATGTGAATCATTAACAGGTTCTTGTTTACTGAACAACGACGCCTCGATAACGACGCTACAACAGCTTGTCTACCGCTCATAGCCTGCAATCATAGTAATCTAATGACATTGTTCATGTAGTAAAAGGCGGGAAAAGGCGCAAATATATTTCAATTTTTTCCCAACTTGATCAGTTGATTATTATTATTTTTATGGCGTATTAACTCGTCGAAGATCAAGACAAAACAAACACAAAAAGAATCATTCAAATCCGTTGATTCTATTTTAAGTGAAACGCCTTTTTTCTATTTTAAGTGAAACGCCTTTTAACAGACTATATTTTATTAAATTTCATCACTTCTATTACAAATAAATTTAATGGGAGCAGTGATAAGAGTTACCACGATTTATCTGGTCATTCATACATTTTATGTATTGTGTCGTGTCAAATAAACGTTATGTATAAAAAAAGAGTTACTACCGCATATAGCATACTGTAGGGTGTATTGTGCGAGTTGTGATACTAGCTCTTAATGAATTAATTCCTTTCCGGTCGACGGTAGGAACCCAGCTATTTGACGTCTTGGCGAGCATTGATCTACCGTCCTATATGTCCACATGTATATTAGGGCAAAGTGATCGATTTTCCAGAACCAAGTTTTTTAGTTCAATTTGATCCACAAAATCCTTAACTTACCGGAAGTCGATTGGTCGATTGTTTTGTCTCCGTTTGGCGCATTGCATTTCAAATTTTGTATGAAGATTTGTATGGGAAAACCTACTTTTTTGCATTTCTGATGACTTCTGATGGAGATCTGACTGACACAGATAGACTGATAGTGTTGGCAGAAAAAGTGATTTTCAGCATTTAATTCTGAATACTCAACTTTCAATAGCTATATCATTTTTTTAGGGAAATCCTAGCTCTTTAAAGTCTTTGGTAAAGTTGTTCAGCATCGTAAAACCTACCTTTTGCAATCTTATAATTTAAGTCTATAATCCAAGTCATTCTGAGGTCTCTGAAATGGGAAATTGGTTTTCACATACAAATCTTCATACAAATTTGAAATTCAATGCGCCAGGCAGAGACAAAACGAATCGTCTTCCGATAAATTAAGGATTATTTGGTACACCGATAAATTTAGGATTATTTGGTACACCAAATTTTGGTTCTGGTTTTTTTGCTATCAAGTTTCATTTTTTCACATAACGACGCCACACTCTAATGTATATACGTTTTCCTGAAATGCGTCGATATACAAACCTAGTTTTGCTGACCTCCGAAATAACAACAAGAATATGTTTGTACCTTGATTATGTTATGCATACCTGAATTACCTCTCGTAAAACACTTGCAATGCTGCAGGTGCTTATTGGCTCTATGAAATACAAAACTATTGGGCCGTGTAAAATTTACTGATAGAAAAACAAGAGTGCCGGCTACGTCATTTCTGTTTGCATTTCGGAAAAGGGGAAATCATACGCTAGTTCCTTCTAACGGGTTACAAACTTTTTCTTTTTATGAAAAAAGCTGACACAGCCACCATCTTTTTTTGTTCTAATCATTGATTTTGGATCAATAATAATTTTAATAAACAAACCATTGATTGTTTATTTGAGTAGAAATAAACATTGGTTAGTCGAACTTTGAGCTAAATGAAGTTATTTTAATTATGTCGGACTACACGTAATATGCGTACATTTATCATAATAAATACATAAATCTTATGTAAAATATGTATAAATTTTATATAAATCATACTCTGAAAATAATTTGAAGCCGTTATATAAGCTTACCATTAGGGAAGCATGAGCAAATATGTAAATTGTCAGCAAGTTTCAGCAAAAAATCGCAGCAATCAATAATTACAACGGTGTTGATGTTTAAAAAGATTCATTTTTGTTTTTTTTGCCTGTTGTAAGTTAAAAATTTGAAAAAAAAACTTACAATGTTGAAATGTAAAAAGATTCTGAATGAATATTAGTAAATAGACAAAAAAATCACAAGCATTCGCATGCTCTTTTTTATCTATAAAATTGCATTTCTAGCAATTTACTCGCTCAGTATTATGCTGTTCGATTATTAAGTGAACATCGAAGATAAAATGCAATGAAAAAAACAACCGTGCATAACAACGTGCAATAACCGTTGTCAAAATGTTAAATTCTTGTTGAATAATTTATGGTTTTGGTAACCATATTTATGAGATAAACTGTTTATCACTAGTGATACCATCCGTCCTGATTTAGCAGGACATGTCCTGCTTTTAAAGTTCTATTTGGCCGTCCTGTTTTATTTTTTGATTATTAGCATTTGTCCTGATTTTCTTAAGATATTTAATTTTGTTGTGTAGTAATGAGCAGAATTTTTGAAAATTGCTAAATAAGTGTTTTCGATTCCAGGTCGCAACGCTCACTGCGATCGAATTAATTATCACCATCAGCAGCAGTATTGCAGTTTTGCTTTAATGGCACACGAATAGAAATCGTGTACCGCTGCAATGGTAGAGTGTCTATGGATGTCGCTCGCATTTGATTGATTTATTGGGCGCGTAAATTTGTACTTGAAACTTTTTATCAATTTTTACCGCTGAGTAGTGAAATAATGATGTTACCATTATTATTTCAATTTAGTAATACCTGCTACCGTAGGTGTTACTAAATTGTCCAATATTTTATCTATTCAACTACATATTGGTCATTGTTTTTCATCATGTAATTATGCTATTATTATCGTATCGTTTTAAAGAATGTACCTCAGTGTTGAAAACAAAGACTTAGTCCCACGTCAAAACACGTGCAATGTTCCTGTTAATGGATTAGAAATAAAATTTTGGCTCTTTTTCGCTTAAAAATTTATCTATTTTTTATGGATTTTTTAAATTTGATAAATAGATGACTGTATTTTATCTATGATTTTATAGGTGTCATTGATCCAAAATCTATTTAGTTAAAATACAAATCCTGGTTTACATATCTCTCAGAGGTTTATTCGAATTATATTGCCACGGCACGATACATATGGATGATTAGAAAAATCTTCCAGAGGCTAGACTCTTCTTTATCGACAGATTACACGGTACTACTGATTCCAACCGTTTCTCATTATACCTACATACACTACTGACTATATTTGCGCATTGGCATGTAATAAATCACTTAAAAACATCACAGAAGTGTCTCTTTTGAAAAAAATCTGAGCTCAATAAAGAGACGTAAGAGTTGTACTATTGTAAGCACGTCAAAATTCTATTGCCACTCCTCGAGAAAATGTATTCGTTTTTTTCAATCGAAGTAACCTACTAAACCCAGAATACATATACACACCTTTGAGGTTTCACTCACACAAGCTTGCATCGAAGGTCCACCTTTTTTCAACCGTTTATTAATAATATAGCAAAATTATCAAAATGACTCCACCTTTCTGTCATAATAATAAATTGTTTATGATATTTTTCTTCCTATTTCCTTTTACATTGTTCTGTACCACCGCATACATTGCAACAAGCAGTATATGAAATGCGATTTCAAAGGATGTATTGGTGCACCTTCTCCGTCTTTGGATCTTTCTTACTATCCATCGCGAGTGATCCCTTTCTGTCACGAGGCCTTGCACATCTAGCCTTTTCAGTACACATCCAAGTTGTTGATTATATTTATGTTTATGCTTTATGAAAGATAGGCGAGCAAAATAAGAACTAAGGGTATTCAATAAATTTTATGATTCGTGTATGTTGCTTTACTGTACACATCGCCTCACCGACGACTATACAGACAGACAGACAAATGCAAGAACTGACAGATTGCTCGAGAGTTTTCCGAATTCTGACTGTATGCTGTGGAAAACGCGAAGGTTGTTGCTATTTGCTGTTGTTCAATTCGCGAGATATATTTTCTACTCTCTTTGGTATGCCCAGCATAGAGCCCACCGGCAAACAGAGTACGTATGAGTTAGTGAGATTCGATGAGGGTTTGTGAGCATGTGTATCATTCATTGAGCATAAAATCGTTCCCTGTGCACTGTGTGTCTGAATGGTGGGGATGAGCATCGTTTGTGGAGGGGATGAACCATATTCCGATGTGAAAATTGCGTTGGGTATTAACTGGTGTTGGTTCAGCGATCAAACTAGTCTCAGCGCTGTCGTCGTACGAGTAATCGGTTCCTTTGTCGCTACTATGTGGAAGTTTGTTTAGTAATGTTTTGTAGTTTACGGAAACGCGATCGCTGTTAAGTGTGAAATCAACGTGGTTGGTAGCGAGAGAGCAGATTTTTGACACACGAGATATTTTTCATTCTTCTTTGTGTCACTCAGAAAAAATCATACCTCGAACATAAAAAATAAAGAGAATTTCGACCGAGATTCGAACTTCGAACGCTGCATCAGAGTGAAGTGTAACATTATTTATGTTTTTATCGGCTCGTCCATCATACATACCCGGGTGTACGTTAGTGCTGTCTCTCTCTTCCTCTACCTATATCTATCTGTGTGTGTCTGTTTGTCTCGGACTCGATTGATTTTGACTTATCGACCGAGCGATTCGCTTAACATAAAGTTTTAATCAGCAGTTGCGCGATGATTGTTGAATGATGTGGTCGAAAACCACAAATGCAGCCAAGTGATACTCTTTTGAACAACAAGCGAAACAATCATTGTCAGTGCGTTCACATTTGCTGCGGCGGTTATGAGACGGATCGTCAATCTATCAATCGTCGGAAGTGAATTAACAAGTATTCGCAGATAAATTAGGAAAATTGTACGGCGTAGATTTTTTGTTTGTGTGCAAAGAAAAGAATTTTTTTTCGTCGCAATGCAAAAAGTGATACATAATAAACAACAGAAAATAGTGCAATAAATTTTCGTTCCGATGCATTGACGCAAGTGAGGATAATATTCTTCAGTTTCAATCTATGACCAAAGAAATCACCAATTCATGAAGCAAACGTTCCAAGCTTCAAACGGACACTGTTGAGCAATGATCCAGATCGATTCTGTTGGATATCCTAAAGTGAAAAATGATTCGGGTGCTGAAGAAGGTGAATATATATATTTCAATACCTAATCCAACATGCCGTCGGAGATAAATTCGGGTTGTCGATACATGATGTTAAGTTTTGTTATGATGATTACATATACCATTTGGAAAATGATATATAAATGATGCCTTTCCCAGTTATGTCATCATTACGAATCGATTCATTTTTTGAGAGCTGTTGATATATTGATAACAACGATACCTATTAAATGGCAAAAATCAATGTTTTAACCAAAATAATTAATAAAAGTGTAGTATTTGTTGAATCAATATTTTTAACTGCTTCTACTAAATTTAGACTGGTGTTTTACAACTTGTGCCTTTAACTTGCTTTTGAATCTTTTTGCACAACTGTGTATTATAAAATGTAGAACTGTATTTTACTGCCGCTTTTGCGAAAATGGGTCCATTTTGGCATGTTTTTCAAGAATAGCCATTAAAAAAAGTGAGGTTTGATTCCCACAACCTCGATTTTAATGGCTACTCTTGAACTGCCTGTAATCGCATAATTGTAACATTCGACATTGTATGTTCTTTTTACATCTGGAAAAATATGATTAAGTTTGTTTGAAAAAAGTCGTAAAAAATACCAAGTTGTTTTGTCACATAGCGTAAATGACCGCATAATTGTCACACTACTTTACTTTCTCAACTTTTTTGTCAAAAAAGTTTCCATCCAAATCCACATCTGCATCCTTTGGAACTCGGAAGTTATTCTGGTCCGGTAACCAACCACCGGTGATCCGTTTCTGATGTTCAGGTCATGCTTGTTAAATACACGAAAAACTTTATTTTCCCTGTGATATATTTCAAAAGTAGCTTGAAAGTGACGGCATAAATATATCATTGCAATAATTTCAACCAATTTGACTTCAGAAGTAATATTCAATGTATACATAGTGTAAACGTTTCGAAACAATCGAGTCTTCAGAATCAAAATAAACATTTTAAGTTCAAAATAAGTTTATTTGACTATTGTGTTTTTTATCAATTTAATAATATGCATCATACAGGTCGGACTCGATTATTCGGAGGCACGACCATTCGGGGGCTCGATTATGCGGAGACATGGCTTTATAAACCGGAGTCGCCTTATTTTCTTAAATTTCGTATTTTATTTTCATTAATGACGCCTATGTTTTTGTCAATTCTATCTAGAAATGCAAATTTAATGCAGTATTCTGCGCTATATACTGCATAGTTAATTCAATGCATAAAGCGAGGTGACACGATTGATTCATCTCTTTATGATTGAATTTGCTACCTTTGACAAACATCGACATACATACGTTAGATAATTTGCATATTTTATGTTTGCATATTTACCGACTACAATATTCTTCTGGTCAACAAACTGACTATTCTCGATGAGTAAAGATAGAAAAAAATTCAAATAAAAATTCAGCTCGATTATCCGGAGTGAAATATTTTTCAAAACTCCGGATAATCGAGTCTGACCTGTACTAATCTTGTTTTCAAACACGGTGTTAAAGTGGTTCCGAAAAATCTCAACCGTAAGTTCAGACTAGAACAAAAATTATGATGACTAACAGTGAGGAAGTAGATTTGAAAAATTACATGGGCGGTGAAACTCTAAACGATCATCTTGCAAATTTATTTCTCGGCTTTGTGCTGTCCCATTTCATCAAAAGATCTATTTTTTTTAAATTCAAAAGTTATATTTTAGAAAAGATCATTGCCATTACATCATTGTCCCGTAACTCGCTATGAACGGTTATGGTAGTAATAAACATCACCGCAACATCTCAGATGAATCGATGATGATCGAGCCGTGGATGCTGTAATGCCGGACTTTGGAGGTGTTGCTTCCCGTTCACCCAGAACGGTACCAAAATTCACTGGAGAGAAAATATCGACGATCTACCGCTTCACCTTATGGCGTGAATTAATCGCTGGTCACCACTTTAACTGTAACAAAATTCACCGTGCCGGTCACGCTGATGGCAACGGGTTACTTGGCGCACGAGAATAGCGGAGTTAAACTTCACTTCGAAGTCGGATAGCACACCAGAACAAAAGGCTATCAAATTGGACTTCGGACTCTTGATCGAGTTAAACAATTACGCTGTGTGGTTCGATTGGGGATTTAATTTCTACTGGACGGTTTGTACAGAGCTAGGATCAATTGGTATCGGTATCTGACTATCACATTCTCCTCTCGCTACATCTCTCTTATCAGAGAATAAACTCTACAGAGTGCGTTTAGTAGTCTTGCGTTACGTTATAAGTTAAGTATGTTTAGCCTAAATTTAGATCTAATACTAGCTCGTAAGAATAATCTAAGTTTTAACAATTTATCATGCACACTATTTACAAATTTACAATTTTACAATCATTAACTATTTACATATACATTTATAGCAATTCTTTATGATCAAAGTATTGATCATTCCGGCCACCTTGAAATGTAATTTCAACCTTCAGATTTCTTTCATCATTCATTAAGGTTTCACGATGACAGCTCCAGTGAATGAAACTCGACGATGGTAGCATGTTCATTCGCCTCCTTGGAACATCGTTTGTTTGCCTCCATTCAGGAAAGGGTTGATCTTCGGTTGGGTAGCCTTCTTCACTTCGTTTTCATCTGTAAACAACAAAAGACCCGGTAGAACGAACGGGTTTTTTTAATTAAATGGAACGCTAATCACCTGATTGCTTTCCAGATACGCATTGAGATAGTTTCGGACTACTCTACCGATCTTTGTAGTTTCAGCATTCATCGATGGCTTCAGCATCTGTTGGTAATGGCAGTATAGCGATTCTCGCTATCGGTCTAACGACATTTTCTGCTACCGCTGTCTTGATGGTAACGACGCGAGTCACGCCGTCTTTCCCTGGGTGGAGTTTGACGATTTTGCCTAAGGGCCATGTTGCAGGTGGTAAATTATCATCTTTGATAACGACTATGCGTCCCCTTTCAATTGGAACAGGACGCTTGCAACCTTTTGTCGCACGGGATTGTAGTTGGGCTAGGTATTCCGGATACCAGCGTGCCCAAATGCGCTGGAAGATTTTCTGCGTTCGTTGCCAATGATTTAAATGGGACTCCGAAGTGTGAATGAGACTTGGCTCGGGAACTGCTTGCATGTTTGATCCGACCAGGAAATGGCCTGGTGTTAACACTTCGAGGTCAGTGGGTTCACCAGGAATCGGTGTTAAAGGTCTCGAGTTTAAGCACATTTCAATCTGTGCTAGCAGAGTAATCATGTCCTCCTGGCTGATACTTGTGTGGCCTATTTCTCGCAGAAGGTGGTACTTGGCAGATTTTACTGCGGCCTCCCACAACCCTCCGAAATGGGGGGCTCGAGGTGGCGAGAATTTCCACTCAATCTCGTTGTCGACACACCAGGCGACAATTCGATCTCGTTCGGTTCCATTCGATTTTAGCATATCAAAAACGTGACGTAGGTGGTTGGCTGCCCCTTTAAATGCGGTTCCATTGTCGGAATGTAGTTCACGGATACGACCACGACGGGCTATGAACCGCCGGAGGGCTGATAGGAAAGCTGGTGTTGACAGGTCAGAGACCAGTTCAATATGAACGGCCTTCGTTGCGAAGCAGACAAAGATAGCAATGTATGCCTTGACTGGTCCGTGTCTACGGACTGCGGATTTCAAATATACGGGACCGCAATAATCGACGCCACTAACTGAGAACGGTCGGGATGGTGACACTCGGGATTTCGGCAAGTCTGCTGTGGCTTGCTGGATCAAAATTGGTTTTTGCCTAAAACATTTGATACATCGATGATAAACACGGCGGACTAGGTTTCGTGCTCCAATTATCCAGTATTTTTGACGAATAGTTGAGAGCATTAGCTGGGGACCAGCATGCAAGAGCAATTTATGGTAGTAAGTTACGATTATTTCTGCCAACGGATGATTTGCGGAGACGACAATTGGATGCTTCGTGCCTTCGGGAAGATCAGAGTTAGACAGGCGACCTCCAACTCGAATCAGACCGTTTTCACACATGAACGGTTTTAACCATTTGAGTGGCGATGACTTGAGGTCTTTCTCACATCTCGTTGAACAGTTCAACAGAGCAAGCTCATCTGGGTAGAGCTGGGCTTGAGCTAAACGTGCAAGCGCGTGATCTGCTGCTTTAAGATCTATTGTGGATAGCATCCGAGATGCATTGGGGGATACCTTTGGAGTTTTCTTTTGAGCTAGACGAATAAACTTGAGACAGTAGCCCATGACGTGTCGAAGTTTTGTATAGGACGAATATCTGGCAAACAGGTGATCAGCAAATTGTGATTCAACCAGGGTGGTTGATATCAGTGCTACCGTACGGGTTTCTTCTTCGACATAAATAGTTTCTTGATTTGGGACCACTGAATGCGGCCAACTGCTTGGCGGGAGAGCTAACCAGGCTGGACCATTCCACCATCTGGTTTGTGTTAGTATTTCTGTGGGTTGCAAACCACGTGAGAGTTCATCGGCAGGATTTTCTACACCTGGCACATGTCTCCAATTGGTGCCCTCAGTAGACGTTTGGATGAATGATACACGATTCGCCACAAAGGTTCTCCATCGGTTTGGTGGCGATCTCAACCACTGAAGCACTGTGGTTGAATCTGACCAGAACGTGGTGTTAGTAGAAATCTTTATGGCTTGCGTAACCTTCTGGTATACCTTCGCTGCAAGTTCTGCAGCACACAATTCAAGTCTCGCTATAGTGTGTTTAGTAGAGATGGGCGCCACTTTAGACTTTGAGGTTAGCAGCTGTACGTTAACACCTTCGGAGTTCTCTGAACGCACAAAACAACATGCTCCATAAGCGGACTCTGACGCGTCGCAGAAAATGTGAAGTTCAATATTCGATGCCATTGGCACAGCAACAAAGCGGGGAATCCTCAATTGATCCAGAACGTGAAGCGTTGCATGAAATTGCCTCCAAGTATCCTGTGACCTTGGTGGGAGTGGTCTGTCCCAATCGTATGGTTTTTTATCTTCTGTTTTCAATCTCCACAACCGCTGCATGAACATCTTGGCGGCAGCTATGATGGGACCCACAAGGCCTAATGGGTCAAATATTTTGGCTATATACGATATTACCTTCCTCTTCGTGAGAACGGCAGCTGGGAGAGGTAACTGGACGTTGAAGCGAAACATATCACATTTTATATCCCAAACCAAACCTAGTGTTGAAATAGATTGGTCATTTTGCAAATCGTGTAGGGGTTGAATGGCTAAATCTGTCACAGGTACATCAGTTAATACTTCCGGAACGTTTGATGCCCACTTCTTAATCACAAACCCTGCAGTCTTAAGCATTGCTGCTACTTGCTGACGGATAGCTATAGCAGCTTGTGGATCATCAGCACCGGTCAACAGATCGTCAACGTAAAAATCGTTATTAACGGCATCAGCTGCCGCTGGGTAGGCGTGCCCCTCTACTTGTGCTAAATATTGAAGGGTGCGAGTTGCTAGGAACGGAGCGGACGCAGTTCCGTACGTAACTGTGCAAAGTTCATAGGTATCGAGTGGATCGGATGGGCTGGCACGCCAGAGAATACGCTGTAGTGGTTGATCGTCTGGGTGTACTTCAATTTGTCGATACATCTTTTCGATGTCAGCGACAAGGGCTACAGCGTGGAAACGGAATCGTATCACAATCGAGAGTAGGTCTTGTTGAACTACTGGTCCAACTAGTAGTGTATTATTCAGCGAAAATCCAGAACTTGTCTTGCAGGAGGCGTCGAACACCACGCGTACCTTTGTGGTAGTGCTCGACTCTTTGAACACTGGATGATGTGGCAAATAACAGTGAGGCTTATTGTCGGGTACTGGATCGATTTTTCGCATATGGTGGAGGCTGGCATATTCCTCCATAAACTTGAGGTAGGCGGTTCTGACAGTGGCATCTCTTTCGAGGCGTCTTTCGAGGCTATAAAATCGGCGAATGGCAATCGCGCGCGAATCGCCGAGGGTGACTTGCGGATCTTCAGACCGAGGAAGGCGAACGACGAACCTCCCGGATTGAGTTCGAGTGGTGGTGCTAGCATAAATTTCTTCACATCTTCTTTCTTCAGCGGAATATAACGGACCTTGATGTACCGATTCTAGCTCCCAGAATCGTTGGAGAGCGGTATCCAACGATCTATCGACATTCGAAATGTAGCAGGTGGGTGGAGCATAGGTTGATTTGATGGGTACCTTTCCAGAAACTGTCCACCCAAAGACTGTTTCAATAAGCAGCGGCAGACCACTGCCGATTGGTATGCGCTTCCCAGTGTGAATTTCGTGATAGCATTCACCACCGATGATGATGTCGATTAGTCCCGGTTCGTTAAAATATGGATCCGCGAGTTGGATCTTCGGAATTTTCCATGAGGTTGTGCTAAGTGGTATCGTTGGCAAATTGGCAGTAGGTTTCTTCATTACGAGGAACTCGAGGGTAGTGGAAAATTTGTTCGTTCTTGATTTGATTGTAGCTGATATTTGGCGTTTTATTTGCTTAACCGAATCACCTATTCCGGCTACAGCGACGTCTACTGTGCGGGGGCGGATGGCGAGGGCGTTGGCTAACTTCTTGGTGATAAAATTAGACATCGATCCGGAATCGAGGAGAGCTCTGACTGGTGTTAACTTTCCATATTTATCAACTACGTGAATAGCAACCGTCTCTAGTAACACCGTGCTGTGGTTTGATTGGATGGAGAGACTAATTTCGGGTGGATTTGCAGATTCAGAACTTCTTACGTTCGCTGACGTGGTCGCGGTAGGTTGCTTTGCATTGTGTTCGGTTGTAACAGCAGGTGTCGTCGATATTTTAGAGGGTGCAACTTGGTCGTGCAACAGCGAGTGATGTTTTGCATGGCAGGTTCTGCATGAAAACTTGGATTTACAAGCTCGCGCTTGATGGTTCGTACGAAAGCAATTCCAACACAGGCTTCGCTGACTAACTAATTCTCGACGTTCAGAAACAGAGAGCTTGGTGAACCTTGGGCATTGATACAGAAGATGTCTTTCGGGGCAAGCCGGGCATTGAGGGTTGTTAACTTTGGTGTCGGATGTAGCAACGTTGGCTACGAATTTACCATGATAGGGTTTCTTCGGAACAAATCCGGCCACCTTGACAGTAGCTGGTTGTGAACGGTGCTGCAAATCACTCGACACAGATTTAAGCATTCGTACATGCTGCACGAGAAAGTCAACAAGTTCTTCGTAAGTGACATCATCCTTCTGGCGGGTTTCCTGCTCCCAAGCGCGAACAGTGGCGGGATCAAGTTTACTCGTAAGAATGTAAACTAACGGTGTATTCCACGACGCAACAGGTTCTCCTAGCTTTCCCAAAGCTTTCACGTGGCGTTGGTAATCGTCAACAAGCGTGTTTAAATCCTGAGCAGATTCGCGCCTTATCGATGGCAACTCGTATAAACCTCTGAATAATTCCTTTTTCAAGAACCGTTTGTTATCAAATCGCTTCAACAGAGCGTCCCAAGTCGACGCATAATTATCCGCTTGAATGTCAACGGTTTCGAATGGTTTCTTGGCATCCCCTTCTAAAGCTTGAATCAAATATTGCAATTTATTCACCAATGGGATATCATCGTTGAAATGGATCATGGATAGAAAATTGTCTCGAAAAGAAATCCAACGCGACTCATCCCCATTAAACTTCGGCAGATCAATTTTCGGCAGACGATGATGAAAGCTAACGGATGTTGGCTGGTGGCTAAAGTTCGCCATTGTTGAATTTAGGATCTGCTGCGGGACCTCCAGTTTGGACATCAGAAACCCTTTCAGCGCACAAAAACGATTTTCGAAATCAGCCCGTATTTGGAGATGTTGTTCAAACGCATCGGCTTTGTCAAGCATTTCGATTTCCGCTTGTGCCTCAAGAAATTCTCTGTTGCATCTTTCAAGAGTATCTAGCCTCACCTGAATTTGATTTGCATCCCTATCTGCATTGTATCCCTCTTTAAACTTCTCTATCACGTCTCGAACTACGCACACTCGCTTTCGAACCAACATGTTCTCGATCAACTTTTTATCCGCCTTGCTAGTCATCACTCACCACTCAACTCACAGTTTGACCGAAGCGTCACGTTTAATTCGATACGCTTTATCCTTCCCGCCGCGACACGTGACGCCTTTTGTGTAACGGTTACGAGAGCAACACAGAATCCGATCGATTATAATCCTTCCCGACGCGCTATGCTGCTCCTACGCGAACCGGAATGACGGAAACACCACGAATAATCGTTCGAAATATATCCTTCCCGTCGCGTCGTGATGTTTCTACGCGAACGCAATCGATCGAAAAAAGACACGTAAATTCGATCCGCTAAATAACGCCACCACAAATCGTTAAGCCTAATAATTATGGTTGCAAAGTGTGCTAGCATCAATGCGCACCACTATTCATGCGTACGGTGTGCAATGCTCATTTACTTGTGATGCAGCAGCTAACAAATTTCAGATGTGATCAGTTTTATCAACCTGATGTCACACTTTCGCCTTTTTATGCCAAACATGCAATTTTTCCATGCAATATCGTGTTAAACCGCCATTCGTTCCATAAGAGTACTGGCAACGAATTATGGCAATGGCCGAAATCAAAAAACGGCACACCATATGTTTCTAAGAGAGCAATTGTATGGCCTACCTTTGTGTGGTCGAATTCTATTGACCACTTACCGCAATGGCGGGTTACTACCTCGTGCGTCGAGATTTTGGCTTGGATTTGTCCTCCAAATCCGGTTCGAAGGACCAATGATCGAGCCGTGGATGCTGTAATGCCGGACTTTGGAGGTGTTGCTTCCCGTTCACCCAGAACGGTACCAAAATTCACTGGAGAGAAAATATCGACGATCTACCGCTTCACCTTATGGCGTGAATTAATCGCTGGTCACCACTTTAACTGTAACAAAATTCACCGTGCCGGTCACGCTGATGGCAACGGGTTACTTGGCGCACGAGAATAGCGGAGTTAAACTTCACTTCGAAGTCGGATAGCACACCAGAACAAAAGGCTATCAAATTGGACTTCGGACTCTTGATCGAGTTAAACAATTACGCTGTGTGGTTCGATTGGGGATTTAATTTCTACTGGACGGTTTGTACAGAGCTAGGATCAATTGGTATCGGTATCTGACTATCACATTCTCCTCTCGCTACATCTCTCTTATCAGAGAATAAACTCTACAGAGTGCGTTTAGTAGTCTTGCGTTACGTTATAAGTTAAGTATGTTTAGCCTAAATTTAGATCTAATACTAGCTCGTAAGAATAATCTAAGTTTTAACAATTTATCATGCACACTATTTACAAATTTACAATTTTACAATCATTAACTATTTACATATACATTTATAGCAATTCTTTATGATCAAAGTATTGATCAGATGATATGGTTCGCAAGTTGTCATGTACACCGCAAACGATATAAATGAAAAGATGTTTTGTGTAAAAGCTACAGTTTTGTTGTTTCATATGATGCCTTAAACTGTTATGTTTTAAGCACATGAAAACATGTACTTTTCTGTGCAATTTAGTTGATCGAATGAACACACGGAAAAATATTATAAAAAAAACTAAATGTTATATCGAGCGCATATGTATATAACCCCTTAAAACGTCTATGAGGAAATGTCTCGTTATAACATAATCGTTAATCCTCACCATAAAACTAAATGATAAAAGAAGGGTTACTAAAATTACGAGTCATATTCAAATCATCACTTTTCTGGTAGATTCAAAATAAAATAGAAATGATGCCATATAACGTAAACTCAATGTAAAGATACGAATTAAAGAATAAAAGTTACGTTGTAACGAGGAATACCTGTAGTTGTTTCTAAGGCTAAGAGCTATGTTTTGACGACACTCGAGCTTTACATAATTTCACATACAGGGTCAGGATCCTTATTGGGAATATTTTAAAGACTGATAGATGACCACAATGATTGAAAAAAAAAAACTTTTACACATTTGCTCTAAGGGACCATACTTAAATGGCGTAGCATTTATGGGGGGAGGGGGGGGTATATCATCATTTTGTGACAAGCTGCGACAAGGGGGAAGGGGGGGTTGTAGTAAAATCAACGCAGCATTTTTTTTAAAGATTGATTATTTCGCAGGAAAAATGTATTCTAGAAATGCACTAAAACATTGCACAAAGTATTGCAACGAGATCTGTCGAAATGTTTTTATCTGTGGCATTCTGAAATCTTCTAAAAGCTCTGCTACATAAACAATCACTTGGATTTCCAAACACACAATCTGTTTTGAATACAAAAATCGTTGCTTTTTGGTGGTTTTTGATAGTGAAAATTACACGATACTCATTTCATTTTCGGAATAGTTTCTGTGTTTTCTGCAGACATGGATCATACTAAGTTGTTTAAACATCTTTACTCCTTGTACCAAAACACAAGCCCTTCGAAGCAGAAGATGCAGTCACGAATCTATAAGTTGTGAATAAATTGAATTAGACACGGTTTTTTTTTTCAAGTATTTTTTGTATGTATGTTACTACAGTCAGGTTTTTATTACGTACCTCGTAAAAAAACCGCGTTAATTCGAAAATCCACGTGAAAAACGCGCTAATTCAAAAATCCACGTTAAAAACCGTGTTATTCAAAAATCCGCGTAAAGTGAACTAGCAAGAAGGGCTTAGAAAAAACCCGAGACGCTCTAGAACCAGTATTTAAAATTGTCCTCTTCAACGGTCATGCCGGATCTTTCGGAGGGCGGTGGGTATTTTTTGGACCAAGTCTTCTACTAGATAAACACCAAAACGTTTCTGGTTCCAACCCCACGTTAATTCGAAAAAGTTTCTGAATTAGCGTGGTATCGCGTAGAAAAAACCGCGTTAGTAAAAAATCCGCGTAAAAAACCGCGTTAAGTAAAAAATCCGCGTAAAAAACCGCGTAAAAAACCTGACTGCACGTATTTCTGTCCATTTTTTCAGAAGCGGAAAGGGGGGGGGGGTTATTTGAATGCTACGTTTTTTTCAGCGGGGGTTTAGGTTTTGCGACCAAATGCTACGAGGGGGGAGGGGGGGCTTAAAAATCATGAAAAAAATGCTACGTCATTCAAGTATGTTCCCTAACGTTAATATATCCAGAGTTATTCAACTTCAAGTGGCTCTAACTCAAAATGCAATTTATTTATTTGAGAGCTGAGAAAATTTTATACTAGCAACAGCATCTACATGTTCGAATAAACGTAAAAAATAACATTTTGTAAGCAAAATGCTGGCTCATCATCTTGTACATGCATATAACTGGAACCTTTTAAAACCATTTCTGTAACCATAATGATTATGAAACATGAAACTTACTGTCAACAAACATTTTATGTACTGTTCTCAAAATTGTTTTGGTTTCAATTTGGTATTTATTATTATCTGATCAAGTGTGCTTTGTTATCAAATGCAATCATACTTACCGAATAACATAGGACACGTGGAAAAACGAATTAATACACGAACACGAATACACGACATAATTACCCGTACAACTAACTGAGTGCAGCTCGCGTCAACTTCATTTTTCGCGTCAATTCATTTAACAGTTATATTTTGTTTTATTTCTCCCTATAGCGTAATTAAGTGCAGCGCACGTTTCATTTTGACTTTTTATTAAAATAAAACGTGTACTTTTTTCGAGATTACATAAAACATCAAAGCAAGATAAGAAAATTACCGATTAAATATTTGAGAGACCTGATTCTCTTGGTTCTTAATGAGTTAATAGTCTCTTTCAACCAGAATTCGCACATTAGAGTTGTTGAAGTAGATAAAAGAGCCAACGTTTGTGAAAGTTTGTGATAGTTTACCAGTGATATTTTATATTCTTGATAAATACTGACCATTATGAGCTTAGCAATTCCTGTGTGCACAAGACGATAATGTTACAATTCCTCTAGCTCAACCGCACGAAAGTTAGCAGCGTCTATGTCATGTTACACATCAAAATTAAATATTAGTATCTTAAATTTATGTAAATTTATTATATATATATATATATATATATATATATATATATATATATATATATATATATATATATATATATATATATATATATATATATATATATATATATATATTCAAATGTGATTACAACATAATACTCTTCAGTACCGTGAATGACAGTTATTGTCAACAGGAATCAACAGTAGTATGCATAATTTTTCCAATTTTAATGAGGTTAACTGTCTGCAATATAAAAATAACAAAAAACTTGCAAAATTCAACTCTCTTTAACATGTACATTCAGCGAGGCACGGAACAAAAATATGACTGCCTCGAAAAATTGGAAACCATTTTGATTCTACCACAATTTCGAGGTTGGTACCGCCGCCACTACTGGAACACCATCGATCGCCGTTCGACATTCCATTTGAGTGAAGTTTTCTTACTGTGGTTTCGTTTTCCTTATCGTTTTCTTGCTCAACAAGTTGTGCTTCTTTCCTGAACGGAATCACTGGCTGCAATTACCAGTTCGCGCATAAGATTCTACAGAAATCTCATCGGACAGTGAGGTTTGTTGGGTAACTTTAGAGAACACATCGTCGCGGTACGGCCAGCCAGTTCTGAAGTGCCCGTATCATCTTCCGTCGCTTTGCTTTCATCTTCTCGCACTTTTAAAATCTTTGTTTACAGGCACCCAGGTATTTTGCAGCATGCGATATTATTCAACCTCAGTTAATTTAGGCTTATAGGTTCACAAACACATGCCAATGCAAAAACAGCCATGTCGAATCTAAACTTTACGTCGGCAACGTGCCTGCCAAAGTCTCTCCGAGATGCTGTTAATTTATTCACGTCATCACCTGGAAAAAAAACCAGTTTCATTCTTGTATGGGCACACTATCGAACCGCGGTAAAACATATACCAGCTCCTATCATTATATGCAAGTCTCAATGCATTGATGCAGCTTTACTAGAGGTAAAAGGGATTTGGTTACACGGTCGGAAACGATGGATGTCATGCGTGTTTTGGCAATCATGTGATGCTACGCGTTTTTAACACAAAGCACAAACCGTATTTCCTTACTATTTTTGTCAATTGCCAACAATATAAAAAAACAATGTCTCATTCACACTTTTCTTCGTTCGAAAAAATCAAATTAATGCTAGTCTAGTTGTGTGGTCATTGACTAAGTAAAAACATGCAAAAACAAAGTTTGTGTCTGAATACTGACGTAAAACAATTTCCTATTTCTTAGAAAAAAAAGAAATTAGAAAAGTTTTAATGTTTTTTTGACGTGGGACACGTCTTTGTTTACTATACTGGGATGCATTCTGTAAAATTGGAAATGAAACGGGCAAATGTTGCGTCAGATTTCAAACGCTAATAACAGCATAACCACATGATGGATAACAATAACCAATATGTTGTTGGATAGATAAAATGTATAACAATTTTGTAATGTGTTAATTATCACTCTAATTTCATTGCTAAGCGGTAAAATTGATAATAATTTCAATAACAAATTTACGCGAATAATGAACCAATTACATGCGAGCATTCCTAGCACAGACGACGAGAATGGACACCATCCGTTCCCTGTGATATTCCCTGTATCAATTTCGAAATAAAAATTGACAGAGTCTCCCCGTCCCAATAGGTCAATTTATTTTTGCTTCCATGAGCTTAGACTAATATGATGTCTCGAAGGTAAAAGTTTTCCTAAAAGTTTGAAACAATACCCATCCTTGAACAATCTCTAAACCTGCGTGTTAGGTACTGTAGAACCTAATAAAAACTGATGTCTTGAAAGAAAACATGCCAGTAAAAGCAACAGTACCAGTGGAGTATAAAACCGCAGGTCTCTCGTCGTCTATGATTGCATTGGTACTCTTCTATTCGTACTGCAGCAGTACTATTCGTATTGCAGTGGTACACTTTTGTTCGTACATTTCTATTCGTATGCAATTGAGGAAAAACTACAATGCTGCTGTTGATGGTGATTGAAAGTTTATTTCATAAATATGATTGCCATGAATTACTCAACAAGAATTGTAAATTTTTGCAACGGATATTTTTTTATTTTATCTTCGATATTCACTAAATAATCGTGACCGGATAGTATCGAAAGAGTAAATTCCTAAATATATACATTTATAGAAAAGTAAGAACCTGCGAATGCTTGTGATTTTTTAGTTTATTTAGTAAGATTCGTACAGAATCTCTTTCTATATTTCAAAATTGTTAGATGATATATTATTATTCTAAGCTTTACCATAATAAACGTATATTTCCTGTCTTCGTAATACAGCGAATGTAGTTGCAGGCAAATGAAAAAATTGTCAAGCAAAAAATAAAAATGTAATTGTGGATTTCTACGATTTTTTACTGGAACTTGTTAGGAATTTTGTTCAAAATATTTTCTTATGTTTTCCAGTTGATGAACCTTTGTAAGGGCTTCCATATTATTTTGAAAGTAATATCCATACTATAGATTTGATTTAGTTAGAGTTAAATAATACAAAACCATTCATTATGATAACGTAAGCATTATTGGATTATGAGAAATTCTTGGTGCTTCTTCAACAGGCACGATATGCTTGTGCCTTGTTAAATACATATTTTTTTGCACAAAAAAAATACTAAAGGCATAATATCGCCAAATATAAATGATATTTCTTCGAGTGTTGTTGAATATATTCCAAAAATTGATTTCCAGGGGAGACTGAAAATAAACACATTTATTCTGTCTGCAGACTCTGTATATTTTGTAACAAAAAATCCCCTAATTACAGTGTTTAGTCCCACGTCACCATTTCATACAACCCTAGGGCTGTATACCTTGTAGTATTTTTCGTGTTGGGTATTTTCGTCACTGCGACCAATTTTTTGATTTTTTGTGACATATTCCTCCTTTTTAATCTTGCTAAGTCAGGATAACGTATCACTATTGGAAGTGGTCGTTACAACCTGACCAAAAGCGTTAGTCCAGTGCGGTATTACACTCCGTATGAAGCGCACAACCGTACTGGGATTTGTTCTCTAGATTTCAGAGGGTTCCAGTAGCCCACTCTCGAATAACTTTTTTTGATAAAAATTACCGGACATCGGCATAATAGATGTTCCGAGTTTTCTTTTTCCATGCCACATACTCGACCTGCAAGTTTTTTCATAACCTTCAAATGATAACGGCTTGGACAATGCCCTGTTATTAATCCCGTATACATGCTACAGTCATAGAAACGTTCGGTGTGATGAAACGCTTCGACTGCGAAGTGTTTGTCCAGTTGGATTCCACTTTCAGAGTTTTCCATGCTTTCAGTCCCATTCTAAGGGAACAAGCGGAAAGACCACAGAAGGAGTTCTGGTCCGATGAATTGGTGAGACGATCCAAGTCTTGCCATCTCATCGGAAAGTTTTAGCTTGGTAAAATAATTTAAAAATGCACGATGTTATAGCAAATCCACGATAGTATTTGACATCTAATGTTCTACTGCTTTTGAAAATTGAGATAAAACCTAAATTAATCCACCTAGCGGTCAGACCCAGCCTTTCTCATTCAAACTTTTATTTGTAAAAATAGGTTTACATGAACGCTTCACTTGATTAAATGTATATTCACTCTTCAGGTTCTAAAATTTGATGTTGCAATCTATACATGGTCGGCGTGCGACCAGACCGAACCAAGCGCCAAAAACTTTATTTCGAGTAATCGGCGATCAAAGTTTAACTACCCCGTATGTTTCCTGCAAACTGCTGAAAAGAGATTTTGTTGTAATACCATTAGAAACTGTTCAAATGATTTCGTTTATCATGAAAGATAGATTATCAAATTTAACATCCACTGGTGTTAAAAACTCAATTTTGAAAAAAATGGCCACCAAGCGGTTCGGTCTGGTCGCACGCCGACCACATATAAAAATGCAGTCCGTTCTGTCTGTCTGATCCATATAGGCTCGAAAACTACCGTACCAACCGACATGAAAATTTGTATGTCAGGGTTTTTGGTGCCGATAAAGGTTCCTATGATATTTTGAGACCTCTCCCTCTTCTGGAAGGTAGAGGTCCCATACAAATGAAACACAAATTTCTGCACAACTCAAGAACAAACCAAGCAAATTAAACCGAATTTGGCATGTGGCTGTTTTAAGAGGTAACAAATATGTCCATAATAGGTGAACGCCCCTCCTTTTTCTGGAAAGAAGGGGTTCCATACAAATGAAACAAGAATTTCTGCACATGTCAAGAGCTAACCAACTAAATGGAACCAAATTTAGCAGGTGAATGTTTTTAGAGGTAACAAATATGTTCCATAATCGAACTCAGGCAACATTTTGGATTGTAGGATGGCAACTTCCGGTTTCTGCAAAACAGCCGAAAATGCCCGATTTCCACCCAATATAACCATATCCGGAATGATACACAGGAGCTAAAGTCGACCACAGATACCATTTTAAATTCTAAAGTGGTGACTTCCGGTATTGGGTGTTATTCGATCATTTTCGGCTGTTTCCCAAGAACATGTGCTTCCAGAGGAGGGAGGGGCATCGAACCATCATGGACATATTTGTTACCTCTGAAAACATACAACCAGAATGACGCTCAGAGGCCAGAAATTATAAATGCCACTTTGAAACCCAAGATGGCGACTTCCGGTTTGTGAAAAACAGCCTAAAATAACTAAATACCATCCAATATGAGTATCTCTGGAACCAGAATGATGCAATTAGCTAACAATTGACCTCAGACACCATTTTGAATTGCTAAATGGCAACTTTTAGGAAACAGTCGAAAATGACCGAATAATACTCAATATGGATATCTCCGTCATCGAGATGATGTATAGAAACCAAACATTGACTCTGGACACCATTTTGAATTTAAAGACGACCACTTTTACTTTGTGGAAAACAACCAAAATAACTAAATACTTCTCATTATGGCTATTTCCGGTGTCAGATTGATGCCAGAAAGTCTGCTGAATATGACCGAACACCACCCAATATGAATGTATTTAGATATACAGAAGCCAAAAGTCGAGGATGTTGTCATTTCGATAAAACCAATCATTTCAAACGATTTGTTATTTGATTTTGATCATATCCTATGGCCGATTCGTCGTGCATTTGCAGACTTTGAACACATCGCAAGGAATCAATGAATTTGGAACGTTGAAATAGTACGATACCACATTTAAATTATGTTGAGGCCACATATATCGATCAAAGCAGGTAAAGTTTTCAATAGTCTTTAAATATCTTTTCTTTTCATAACTTTTAAGCCACATATCAAACTGTTATGAAGTTTGTTATTTGTAAGTTTGAGAGATGACTCGTTCGTACGACACCAGTTATGTTCAAATAAGTCATGTAATCTTTGAGATAATAAACTTTCGTTGTTTTTTTAACAAATTAATATATAACGGTTGCTTAAACTCGATTATATTCAAATGAAATGGGAACGTATAGGGTAGCCAAACTTTGAAACCATGTGTTCAATTATAATTCATCAGTTAACCTTTAACTAGCCCGCTCATCTGATAGTAATATTGTTCAAATCGATTGTGTAGTTTCTGAGATAATGAAGTTTCATGATTTTCACATTTCGGTAAATTACAGACGAAGTTACAGTTCGATTACAGTAAAATTCAATAGAGTGTTATGAGTCAGCTAGTCTTATCAATTGACACTGATTTTGTTGTTGTCAGGTCAGCCATCTCTGAGAAAAGTGAGTGAGTCCAAGTAGTCTTCGGAATATGTTCCTTTTCATAGCTGGATTTCACATTTTTAAACATAACAGGCGAAGTAATAGTCCGATTGCAAAACAAATCAATAGGGTCTTATGAGGGAACTAGACCTTCCATTTGACACTGATTTTATGAAAATCGGTACAGCCATCTCTGAGAAACATGAGTGAGATTAAACAGTCTTCAGAACATGTTTCTTTTTATAACTTTTGTACGACATGTTCAATATTCATAAAGTTCAAAAGTATTTCAGGTATTTCAGAAAGCCTGTTCATTTAAAATCAATTTTGTTTAAATCGGTTGTGTAGTTTTTGAGATAATGATGATTCATGATTTTTACATTTTGATACATAAGTTCTAAACTAAAAATCCGATTACAATAAAATTTAATAGGGTCTTATGGGACAACAAGACCTTTCATTTGCAAATAATTTCATGAAAATCGGTCCAGCCATCTTTGAGAAAAGTGAGTGAGAATAAAAATCTACACATACACACACACATACAGAAAATGCTCAGCTCGTCGAGCTGAGTCGAGTGATATATGCAATTCGGCCCTTTGGAGCACTTTTATACTTTCGGTTTTGCAAGTGATTGCTATACCCTTCTAGGAGAAAGGCTAAAATAACTAAAGGTCGAACTCGATTATCCGCAGACTCGATCATCCGGTACTCGATTATCCGGGATTCGATTATCCGGAATAATAGAATCGATTATTCGGAATATTTTATTTTATATTTTGTTTTTAATACTTATCTTGAAATTTTACTTTAACTGTCCCTTTCAGCACTATTTCTGTCCTTTCTAGCATGTTTGGGATATGTCCGAGCCAAGTGAATCCAATCAGTGTGAAATTATTTTATTTTTGCTTCTTAAGAATTTCCCCCTTTTTCCACAGAAATGATTTCTGGTTACGTCACAGGAAAATACTTATTATACGTTCGTTAAAGGTAAATTTATACAAACAATCCGCAGTGAAAAAAAAATCGAGTCTTCGGATAATCGAGTCCGACCAGTATTTTCAAAATAGCGAAATTGTGCAGTATTCTAGAGTAAAGTTGAATAACCACAGCAGAGGTTGCGCTAGTTCTGTTAAAATTGTTTCCAATGTCGTTTTCGTTTTCGCACTTTTGACACCGTAAATGGTTTATTTCACTTTCCGGACTACAGTTTTTCTGTCTCTGACTGCACTTTTTCTGTCCTGGACTACACCCGAACTGTAGGAAGTTACCAACACATTCACACATATGTGTCAAAACTGGATTGTTTTGGTTCTCTTTCCACGTGGTAGCGTGCCAGGTAAACTTTTTTTCAGTACATTTGCGAGATGGACATATGAAATGGAAACGAGACAAAATGACGATGGCGATAATGACCAAAACAAAACAAATTGACAGCTGTCTTATTATAACGCATACCAATGCAACTACACTGAAAATGTTTTATTTCAAGCTGCAAAGTGTAGTCCGGAAAAAGTGTAGCTACACTGCGAAAACGAATTCGACATAAAAATACTGGTGGTAACCTATCTGGTCCTGCACCATTCGAGACATCTAACATATTTAAGAAGGCATGTCAAGGGCTTCGTTGTCAACATCTCTCAACGGCTCTGGAAGTTATTTTAGCAACCGAGATTCATAATTTTCTTTCACAACAGGTTGCATCCAATTTAATAAACAATTATACCTACTGATATGTCTCACTAATTATTGAGTACTTTGTGCGGTATCTTCGATTAAAATTCTTTCCGTCTCCGTATCCAATAATAAGGACGTACAGTCGAATACCTTTAAAGCGACATCGCAAAGGACTGTCCTTATTGCGAACTGTTGCAATAATACGAAGAATTTTTGTATATGTAGAACAGAAGGTACCGTTAAGAATGTCGTTATGGATTTAGCAATGTCGTTATAGAGAGATTCTACTGTACTATTGTCGCAATTAAGAATGACAAGTATGAGTTTTGGTATGCCGTTATAGAGGAAGGTTGTAATAGCGAAATGTCACAATAAACCGAAGAACTTGAGTATAAAACTGAGAGGCCTTTGAGAATGTCGCTATAGCGAGATTTGTCATTATAAAAAATGTCGTTTCAGAGGGATTCGACTGTAGTTAACGAATGATTTTTTTTTTTGATGATCATCAACAGTTTCAAACATAGAATTCAGTAAGTTTAACGTAGAACAATATTAATTCCTTTTTTACTTCAGTGAGTTGAATCAATTAACCTTTTCAATAAGAGATGACGCGGCGTTGTTTTAAAAAGTGCTCACTGACTTTTTTTCGTGTAACCCCTGAAGGCATTTGGGTACCCCAGGTTGAAAATCGCTGGTGTAGGATATTGAAACGGCACACAAAAGTATCTTTCCTAAAATACAACAAATAGTTTTAGGATAATCAGTAGAAGCCCTTTGAAATCATAGCCTCCAAAATATCAGGTCTCGTTACTGAATAAGATTTTTGAACGATGATTTTGTGATAAAAAAATTGATTGTGTTATTATACTTCTTAACAATCGTTAGAAGATATTTGAAGACAGAAGTAAATTTTTTCAGGGGTAATATACAACCAAAGAACACCTCTGTGCATTTGATGAATTACATATTCTTTGATGATCTTCTATAAATCGTTTCAATTCAAATATTAAAAGATGATTTTCTAAGTCATGAGTTTTTTTATAATTTTAGTGGTTTTAAAAGAATAAACTTGTATTACTATCGTTCAGCCGTTTCAGGGCTGAAGAGCTGTACTTAGGTTAAGTATGTTTATGTTAAATAATTGTTTTGTCTATGGCCCTCACACGAGATCTCATCGTGCAATACGAATTATATTCTGGTTGTTTTCCATATTGGAAAGCTATACTGTTGCAAACAAATAACAAATAATAAAACTGCTGTTCGTATCGTGAACACTTCGACTCCGAGGTGAGTTTGGGTACAGAAAACGGCCAAGAAGATGTGAGCATACATTTTTGGGATACTAAATGATTTTGTTAAGTCGTATTATCTACATCCAATATAATTTATGGCAGTACGACGTTTGCCAGATTAGCTAGTTTTTAAAACATCATATCAAGAAGACTGGGAACTCTGCCTGAAATCAAGCGACAGTATTAGCAGCACAATCTTTTGAGTGAAGGTGGAACTGACGCATGCTAGTGTGAGTGCTAGCGATGCAAATGCAATCCGAATGACATGCAGGATCATCACATACGCACACAACGTTTTCGTAGCGATGTAATTACCACACTCTGAAAAAATGCACGTAAAATTTATCGGGAAAAGTGGCAGATTCTCATCCACCTCCTTTTCACGTAACTTTTGTAGCCCTTCATTTGTTAGTGTTCTAGTGTCAAATTCAGTGTCAATCATCTACGTGTTGTTCAGGTAATTATAACCTGATTTTCACGTACCTTTTTACGTGACATTTGGGTGAAACCATTAACAGAACGCATAAACCCCACGTGGTTTTTCACGTACTTTTTACGTGTTATTCAGCTGGAATCTGCGTGAATTTCAAGTAAATAGAATACACATCGCATATAAAAAATATAATTTATTTTTAAATATTAAAAAATAATTGCTTGTTTAGAATCGAGATTTCCGACAGGAGAAAAACAGGAATGGCCGAAACGATGACAACCGTTCATAGTTTTAACTCGCAGCTGGCGCAGGAGGTGTTCCGCTTGAAAATGACTGTTGACGATTCCAATCGTCCGGAAAGAATCACCAACTGAAAATTCGAAAAATTTATGTTTCTTTTGTTAATCTAAATATTATTCTGGCTACTTACATTACGTATTTTCCAATATTGAATAAGCTGGAGCAGCTCAGGAGTTTTTTGTACGCCATATTGACTTTTTTTGCATACTAGAAATTCACGTAAATTCTGTTATCGGAAACGTCACACCACAGCCGCACTAAGACTAACAAAGTCAAAACACACAAACAAATACCAACGCGCTTAAACTATTTACATTATGATTTAATCGAATTACGTGAATCGTACGTGAAATTTAGGTGAAAGTTACTAATGTTACGTAAAATAGCAGATGTTCTGAAGGTCAGTCACTTCCCTTACTAACACGCAGAGAATCCTGAGTAAGAATCCTCAGGATACCTTTAACTCGGTGACGGAATCGTGAAAGGAATCGCAAACACGATCCGAAGGATTCCCACTCAGGATTTTTATTCAAGAATTCTTGAGCCATATACAGGGCATTCCTGAGGATTCTTTTTTCAGGAATCCTTTTCAAGGACGCTCACGAATCCAATGTAAGGAATCCTAGAGAATCTATGCGAATCGTATGTGTTCGTCCGGGTTACGTGATTTTTCAGGTGGATTTTATGTGCCTATTTTATAAAAAGCTTCCACTTTTAATAGATGGAGTGCGCTGTTTAATTTGACACTCATCATTTGTATGGGATCGATCCAGAGATGCCAGTCTTCTTGATATGATGTTTTTACTAGTATATTATAAATATTCAATATGATTATTACATACATTTCATGGAATACATCCCTAGACGTTTTATGAAATGGTACTACCCGAACTTTTCTAAATTCTTTTCACGAGTTTCGATTTTTAATGCCAGATGGCTTAATAATACATGAAACATCGAGATCTGGTAAAATCCTTGGGTAATTTTTGGAATTTCCAAAGGCCAGACTTCAATCACCACCCCATTTGAAGTCCGATTGAGTGAAATTTTGCACAGGTCGTTTTTATCGTACAGATGAATACTTTGGATTGTTTTTTTTTATTAATTTTCTGATCACTTTCGTCCCATATAAGTGATTGTAACCCTAGTATACATCCTTAGAGAAGTTTAAAAGGCAAAGGCAAATAAATGATATTTCTTCGAGTGTTGTTGAATATATTCCAAAAATTGATTTCCAGGGGAGACTGAAAATAAACACATTGATTCTGTCTGCAGACTCTGTATATTTTGTAACAAAAAATCCCCTAATTACAGTGTTTAGTCCCACGTCACCATCTCATACAACCCTAGGGCTGTATACCTTGTAGTATTTAAGAAAATAGTTACCATTTATAAAAAATTTAAAAATTTTCCAACCGGTACGATTTTCTACACTGAGAATATATTTTAGTTTATTCCACGAAAACGTTTATTTTACATACAAAACCTTTTGTTATTTTCTGCAGTGAAACCAATGCATAATAAAAATGAAGGTGCTTTCGTCAGAACTGTCAAAATTGTTACAGATTTCTATTTGTATACGTAACGAAAGGTTTTAAAATCGAACGCAATCAATCGTACAAACAAACGCTGCATAATATAAAATTACGAAAAATTAGTAAGCTAACGCAATTACATTTACATTATACGAAATCAAAAATAACATAACACAAAAATTTCGTTCAAGTAAATACCCGTGTTTCCGATTTTTGTCCGTTGTTATCCACGTTCGCACGAAAGTACATTCGTGAATTGTACAAATTATGTGTAATGTTGCAATTCTTTTCGATAACTTGCTATACAATCAACAAAAGTGCTGTACATTCTACGAATCCCATGTTTACGAAATGTGCGTGCAGAGAATAACGAAATAATATTTTCAGGTAGAAGGGTGATTCACAACGAACAAAATGCTCACCTATCGTCCAACCCAGAAGAATTGCTGTTTAATTTACAGTTTATTAACCTATTATTTAGCGAATTTCAGCTTGAATAGAGCTTAATAACCTGTTACCTGAATTTTGAAAATATCGTTTTGAGCATATTAGTAGAATGATATCAAATATCGAAAAAGTGAATAATTTCCATTAAATTCTACTACCAACTTCAAAAGTGAATATTAACGTCAATGGCCAATGTCCACGGTCCATACAATTTTTTTAGAATTTATATGGGCAGTTGTCCACGGAGGGGGAGGGGGAGGTCAAAATTGTTAGAAATCTGTCCACGTGGTATGTGTTTGGCCCCTTATGGGTTATAATAGCGGGTGTAATATCAGACCTGTTCGTGACGTTGGACTATAAAGCAAGATAACGTGCTCTCGAACTTGCTCTTCAACATTGCCTTGGATGGTATAGTAGAGAGAGCAGGCGCAGCGGTGCCGCTATCTCGAAGACTCATATGCTCCTTGTCCGAATAGCAGCAGTTAACAGGACCTTTTGCGGTTCGCACTAAACATGTGTTCTATGTATACACTTCAAGTTTACTGCCGAATCTTGATATTTTTTTTGAATGCGGCACTTTTTGAATTCCTAATTAGAAAATTATTAATCTAAGACAATTTCAAGAATTGACTAATTACGCGTGAGCTTCGACACTATCTGCGAAGTCGGAGCCAAACGTTCCCACCAACTGCAAAAAAAATTCTAATGAAAAAAAATTAGCCTTGGTTTAATTTTATTTTTTCATGATTTCGTAGTATGGTTTTGCACTTCGGATTTGAGTAAAGTCATTGGCCCAATTTTAAACCTTAACTGGACGATAATTTTATTAATGTGAATGTTCTGGTATAAATCAAAAACATATTATGGCTATAATCAAAACCGTGGACTAGCGAGATTTTGAATTTGAAAGTTTCCAAATGTGATTATATTAAACCTAAAAATGATTTTTCCCTTTTCTTCATAGATTTGACGGAAAATGATTGTATTAATATTGACTGTATAATCACTAAACCGTCTGTAAAATTAGTGTCGAAAATGTCGGACGAGTTTGCTGAGAACGATAACGGCAGACGAGAAGAGTTGAATGATCATCATCTTGCAGCACGTAATCAACAACACGATCCTGTCGAGTCTGGGCATAACGAGGATAATTTAAGTGACGACGAAACTGCTGATGAAGACTCCTACCGACACGAGGATACCGCGGGCAACAAAAAGGTAGATTTTGAGGACCACAGTTTCAGGCTTCACAGAATGGCCGAAGATCAGTCCGCGGTAAATATGGCTGGATCCACGGCGGCTGCTGTAGCACTTGCTGCCGCTACAGCCGCGGCAGCAGCAGCTGCGGCAAAAAGTCCTACTCCTGCTTCTAGTTCGCAGAATGAATTCAATCCCTCCGCATTCTTCCCACCACCAGGACAAATGTCGATACAAGCTTTTCAGAATGCAATAGCTCAATTCACCGCTAACGCATTGGCTAACAATATGGATAATGACACAGTAGTGAAAAATCTCGCAATACTGCAATCGGCACTGTTCACTCTTCAACAGCAACAATTTCTACAGTTTCAATTAATTCAGCACCTCCAATCTCAGCTTGTTAAAAAACATACGACTAAGGATGAGCCATCCAATGACTCTTGCAACACCTCTGTATTTCATCACACTAGCAATAATAGTAACAATAACAACAACCGTAGTAAAAAGAATGAGCCTCAAGATTTACGGAAACAGGAACGGCCTGATGATGATGATGAAATTGAAGAGGAAGGTATAGAAGATGCTTATAGTAAGAGCTATCAAATGGTGAATATTATGGCGGCTGCAGCCGCTGCTAGCACAGAGAATCGTTCCGTTATTCATCCTGTTCCTGAAGAAGATTTAAGGTAAGATTTGAGCAATTCTAATTATTAGAGATAAACTTACAGTTCGTTTGTTTTTTACTATTTGCCACATCAGGAAATCAAAGGTTTCTGAATCATTCGTCGAAAAGAGACCTGCTTTAGAGTCTCCAAGCATACTACCAACAACTACGGTAGCGTCTAGTGCTAGTACATGCCTTACCACCTCGTCCCTTCCAACTACAACGCGCAGTAGTATATCCGAAAAAGATGAAATATTACCATATCAGGATTCGTGTTTCTCATCTTTAGCGGCTAATATCATAACTGATCATGCACCTTCAATAATGGGTGAACCAAATTCACTTGCAATGCTAGAGAAAAAAGCCCAAGAAGTGCTAAACTCCGCTTCACAGGGCATTTTATCAAATAATTTATTAGATGAACTCGCATTCGCCAACGATAAATCCTCACCAAATGGCCGAAACGATGCAGCTTTGTTCAAACATAGATGTCGATATTGTGGCAAAATATTTGGATCAGATTCGTCGCTTCAAATTCACATCCGATCCCATACTGGTGAACGACCGTATAAGTGCAATGTTTGCGGAAGCCGTTTCACCACAAAAGGAAACCTCAAGGTTCATTTCCAACGGCATTCTGACAAATATCCTCACATACCAATGAATCCAAATCCAGTTCCGGAACATTTGGACAAGTATTTTCCACCATTGATTCCACAAGAAGCATTGAAAGAGCAACAACAGCAGCAGCAGCAGCAGCAACAGCAGCAACAGCAATCCCAACCTACTCCATCCACGATTCAACAATCTGGACCTGCAGCGCAATTTCCCAGCTTAGAACCACGAGGGTTTCCACATAGAGCTTTTTTTCCTGATTTTTATTTACCTCGTCCGCCGCTAGATATGTTCAACAACTCTCTAAACGAACCGCCACGAAACCCTGTAGATCTTTCTCAGGTAAAAAAGTCAGAGCCTCTGAGGGAGTCATCGCCAGATATAAGGCCAGAAGTTGTATTAAACGATACACCACTAATAAAACAAGAACCAATGGAAGAGTCAATAGATCTTTCAGAAAAATCATCCAAGACTGTTCAAAGAGAGGTAGAGAAAGAAGATGTAGAACAAGATAAAGAAGAAAATGCTAACCTCAATATTAGCACTAGCGAGAAGGATTTTCCTTTAAAATTAAAAAATAACTCAGTTGAGAACTTGGCAACTGTTCCCTCTGTATCACCTCCATCAAGTTCTTCATCGGGGTCTCTTTATCAAGACACTGTATTGGATCCGTCTTTTTATTCTGCGCATCTGCCTCGACCAGATAGTAATGATAGCTCATGGGAAAACTACATCGAAATTTCATCTGAAACGTCTAAACTGCAAGAGTTGGTCGACAATATAGATAGTAAAACTTCTGAACCTAACCAATGCTTAGTGTGTAAAAAGGTATTATCTTGCCGAAGTGCTCTTCAGATGCACTATCGAGTTCATACTGGTGAACGACCTTTCCGATGTAAAATTTGTGGTAGATCGTTTACCACTAAAGGTAATCTAAAAACACACATGAGTGTTCACAGGATTAAACCACCAATGCGAACGCTTCACCAATGTCCCGTTTGCCATCAGAAGTTTTCTAATATCTTCGTTCTTCAGCAACATATTCGGTTGCATACAGGAGAGATGACTGATTTGACACCGGATCAGATTAAAGCTGCAGAAATTAAAGAGTTCGAGGGTCCTGATATGAGACTGAACCCATTTGGAGTAAGGTTGAATGACTTTTCTGCAAGCAATCAAAATAAACGTGGACTGGAACACTCAGATGAAGAGAATGATCATGATGGTCACGAAGAAAAGTTACACAAGGTACCAGTTAACGAGAAACTGAAAGTAAAAGTCGGTCTCACTTCACCTGCTATTGAAAATCAAGTTGAAGATCTTCGTGCAATGAATTTGCAGCGATTGTCAGTGCGATCGTTGCCAAATGACGATTTTTCACGAGACTCTGCATCAGCTAGTCCTAATTCATCGGAAGCAAAACGGCTAAGGTCATCCAGTCCAATTGGTTCCGTCTCATCTATGGTATCAATAAGATCTCCTCTATCCACGCCACCTAGTTCTGGTGGAGAACAACTGGGAGCTGGTGCTGCAGGAAGAGCAGCAGCAGCGGCTGCGGCTGTGGCAGCTTTTCCATACGGGCCTCCATTCCTTGGAATGCCGCAATTTCCACCGTTCATCAATCGACCACCTTTCTTAGGAAATGTTCCAATAGTACCACCAGGTGCCAACATGCCACCCTTCGGACTGTTCGGTAAGTCACAGCCCTAGGACTAGACTTTGCATATCTTTTCAGAACAATAGATTTCTATTACAGAAAATTTGATTAATTGTAGGCGTACGTGGAAATACAACAACTTGTAATATTTGCTTTAAAACTTTCGCATGTAATTCCGCGCTCGAAATTCATTATCGAAGCCATACGAAGGAGCGCCCATTCAAATGCACAATCTGCGATCGAGGATTCTCTACGAAGGTAAAATCAAATTGACTATTACAAACCCTTCCTTGTCCCCTACGTCTATTGGTCTGCGTTTCTTTTTAACATCAGTACAGTTTTTTATTTGTATTTAAAATTCATTCTGTATTCAAAATTTCTTATCAGACCGATCTTTTCCTTTCGTTCCGGTAACGGTTCGAAACTCTTTTATTGATTATTATTCTGTTTCAAATCCTACGTGGTGTAAAAAAATAATAAAGAGACGTCTTTGACTGAGTGTGTTTTTTGTATGGCTCGTAGAATCTGAAAGTACCTATAATATAAGTAAACAATATCCACTACATTAGCCTGTTAGTAGAAATTCATAATTTTCTATTACTATCTGCTTCCTAAAAATAGATTCAAATAAACAAAAATCAGGATATATTAAATTTGTGGCACAAAACAAGTTTTCTTTAATTGAAACGCGTAACATTATTGATGTTTAGCAATACTGAACAATAACGCTTTTTATTGGGCGTGAATTTTATAAACAATTCAATGATCTCAATAAGCTGAAAAAGATTAGGTTTCACGCGACTTCAGTAGGGATTAAAAATATAAATAAAAACGAACGAGAAAAACAGTACAACTCAGAATGCATCCAAACGAGTACAATACCAAATTTTCTGTAATTTGTTAAAAATAGAACTGCATCTACCCTCACCAATTTGATATCGATATCTATCGCTTACAGCTTGCACTATGCTTTACCATTGCTTTCTCAACTTGGCAGCGTTTTCCTTTAAATGTTGTCTAGCTTACCGGCCCCTCATTAATTCAACGCTGCTCAACGTATGCGTTTTAACAATCGTGCGCAATAAATTAGAGCAAGTTTTTTTTCTACCTAGATGTGAAGTGCGACTTTCTTCACCTCTCGTCACTATGTATTCCATGCTGTTTGTTTGTTTTTTTTTTAGTTTAAACCTATAGTATAGTAGTTTGAGCTCGAAAGTACATATACAGTTTTTGGGTGCTGTAGTGATATGCATATTTCCATGATTCCTACTAACTGCTATGCCTAGCTATGGAACATAAAAACAGATTTTTCTTAAGCAGCGATTGATCATTTGACATTCGATCGATAAAACAGCACATTTAAAATACAAATCTATTTTCATAGTCGTAGCCCTAACGTTCACTTCTATGCACACACTAACACAGTTTGGCATTTTTATGCGATTTTGCTGATGAGTTTATAGTGTTCTATTTATAAATGATTTTAAATGTCTTTTATTACATAATTAGGTCTCCGCTTTTTCATGCGCATCAAATAATCCATTTTATCTCACGTTTCTTCAGTACATTGTTGACTCATGTTATATGTTTTCTCTTACAGGGAAATATGAAACAGCACATGCTCACACACAAAATCCGTGATATGTTTGGCAGTTCGGGTGGCAATTCAGGAGACGAGTCACGCACACAAACACCACCACAGGATTCTAATAATTGTGGTAGTAATTCCACGGGTGAAGGATCAACCATTGCGGCCAACAGTCGGTTTTCGCAGTCCTATTCACCAGGGCCTATAGATGTAGGTACCGATTATTCTTCTGGAAGGAGAAAACGAGCACTTTCTCAATCTGGGAGTTGTGAAAGCGCTTCACCCGCTACTACGAAACAGGAAAAGGAGATTTCTGTTGAAGAACAGGGCTCCAACAGCCTGCACTCCAATGGATCAGAAAATACCTCCAATAATAATTACCAAGAATTTATAAATAAAGATGTGGACATCAAAAATTGGTGCCAAACATTGAAAGAGATGCCGGAGAACATTGCTGCGAGTTGATAATCTTACAGAAGCAAACGTTTTGATAACGCTAATAGATCCTGCAAATCAAAGTAACTCATTTGAAAAATCATTAAACCATCCAATCACTGTTGAGGTAGATTCGAAGCTCTTTCAGGTTAGAGTGTGGCTTGTGCATTGCAGTACAAGTGAAGAAACTATTAATCAAATGCGCGATCTCAGATACAATCCCTATCTTCGTTTTATTGATGAAGTAAACCGAATTTGTATTTTTAAACAGGAAACATCTATTTTTGTATAAAATGTAACATATCATCAATCCTTTATATTAATTGTTCAGATAACAAACGAAAGTGGAGACGAAGACTATTCAGGAAAATGTAGAATAAACACTGCACACAATGCATATAGAAGACGTGGAAGTTAGATTTGGAATATCTATAGCCGACAAACAGAACATAAGAAAGATAAAATCCTTAACTGTGGCATGATTCGGTGTAGTAATTACGAAATCCGCTGATAGTGAAGAGTACGTATTTTGTGACATGATGCTATTTAACCAATGATGTAACACGAATTCAATCCCAAACACACTGAGACTGTATAATAAACGTTGAATTGAGATCTTAATGTAATTGTACGAAATAACAGCAAATCAGTGGAAGAACGATATGCAGAAATTGACTAAAAGTTAGCTTCTGTTTGAAAAATATTTGCCTATTTTAACGCCGAAAGAAAATAGGAAAATTGTTTTGTATAGATTATGAAAAAACTATTACACGAGCTCTAAAGCTCTTTTAAAAGTACTGGATGTGCGTGTGTCACTGTATGTATGTACCTATAATATCGTAACAACACATTATGCTTTATGAAAGTCTAAATCAAATAATTATTTAAAGTAAATTATACAAAAAATGAACAAATATTTGTAAATGTATAGTTCTTGAAGATGAAGTAACATACCGTAGGAAATAAATGGTAACAGAGAAAGAAATAAACATTCGGTCTGACTTGAGATCTTTATAAAAACGAAATAAAAAAAGAAAACACTCCAAAAACCAGTTCTACCAGTTTATATTTATCAATCCCACATGTTATAACAACATGTTTTATTGTCATTTTTAAAGGAGCTGCAGTCATACAAAAATCGATCTTTGTATATAGCTTCATGGGGCTGATAGCAGCGTTTTTGGTATCGCATTCATGTTCATCTACTTATTAATTTATACAGTTAATCTATTAGTTTTCCATTCTGTTTTCCTTACATGTATACCAGAGAAATGAATTCTAAATAAAAAAACTTTTTGTGATAATTTATGTTATTAGGTTTTACATTTTAGGTATTTATATTCTATTTTATGATACTGTTTTTATGGAGAAAGATTGTGTATAGCAGCAAAGACAGAATGACAAAATAATATACAATTGCAAAAATCATATCATATGTGTTTTATATGAAGCAACGCCGATGCCGAAATATTTGCAACTCTTTCATGTTTATTTTTATACGCACGATTCAAGCGAGAACAGGAATATGAATAATTTTTATGCGAATTTATACGTTACTAGCTGACCCGGGCAAACTTCGTCCCGCCCATTTGTTTCGATTAATTTTAAACATTCCGGAATGATTGATTCCTTTCGATTTGTTTATTGTCTGCAAATGCACGAGGAATCGGATATTGGATACTATCAAAATCAAAAGACAAATCATTTTAAATGATTGACGTTATTAGAATGACAAAATCCTCGCCTTTTGGTTTCTAATACATCATCTCGATTTTGGAATTACCCATATTCAATAACATTCGGTCATTTTTGGCTGTTTTTCTGATATCTGAGCATCTGATTCCGGAAACACCCATATTGGGTGGTACAGTATAGACTGACCAGATTTTCTCGGAATAAAAACGGGACAAATAGTTTCATAAAACGGGACACATGATAAGATTGATTTAAAAAAAAAAAACCCTAGCCTAAGCATGCAAACAATTATTCATTGCTTTGATAAACCTACTCGATCCTGTACAATTCTTAGTGTTTGATAAAATTTAGCGTAGAAGAGTGTAATTTTTTGCACTAATACCCTGAAATTTGTCCCATAGATGATCGAGATTTTGACTAACAATTATCAACTTTCAATCGCGACTTTTAAGTCAGTTCACGATAGGGGATGTCCTTTCCAGTGGTGCTGTGCTTGTACAAAATGTACTCAGTAATATTGAAAAAATCTTGGCTGCTTGGAAACTTATTTTCCATTTAGAAAAATTTCAATATTACAATTTATTTAACAATTTTCCAAGGAGTATCCGAAAACGGTACAAAATGGCAAAAAGACGGGACGGCTAAAATAGTCGAAAAAACGGTACTGTCCCGTTCAAAACGGTACATCTGGTCAGCCTAGGGACGATCCATTAATGATGTCACGCAAAATTTGGAAAAAATTAACTCCCCCCTCCCCCTTGTCACAAGCTGTCACAACTTCCTTGACCCCTTCCCCTTAATTACGTCACGTTTTTATATCCCCTCCCCCTTCTTTGGTAATAATTGATTGAAAATCGAGAAATTCGTTAGGAATGCATTTTTTTCTAATAAGAACGATTTTACTGAAAGAAAAACTGAAACTAAAAGGAAAAGAAGATTATAGAAGATAACTAGAAAAGAAAGAAAAAAATATCTCAGGTCAATTTTTAGCTTCTGTGCGTCATTCTGGTTCCTGAGATATTAATATTGGATGGTATTTGGTCACTTTAGGCTGTTTTCCAGAGAGCAAAGTCGTCATCTTGGATTGGCATTTGTAATCAATTTCTGGCCTCTGCACGTCATTTTTGTTCCGGAAATATTCAAATTGAATGGTAGGAGTTGATCATTTTCTACTGTTTTCTATACACCGGAAGTCGCCACCTTTGAATTCAAAATGGTGTCCATGGTCGATTTTTAGCTTCTGTGCATCATTCTGGTTCCTGATACACTCATGTTGAGTGGAAATCTGCCATTTTTGGCTGTTTTCCAGAAACCGGAAGTTGCCATCTTACAATTCAGAATGGTGTCTGAGTTTGATTTGTGGCTTCAGTGCATCATTACGATTCCGAAAATACTCATATTGGGTGGTATTTAGTCACTTTTCGCTATTTTTCGGAAACCAGAGGTCACCATTTTGGATTTCAAAATGACAATTTCTGGATTTTAAGCGTCATTCTGGTTCCGGAAACAACCGTGTTGTGTGTTATTTAGTCATGTTCTCCAGGAGGATGTTGTGTCTTATACAAATCAAATACAAATTTCTATGGTGGATGGAACACTATAGAAATTTATGTTTGATTGATATAAAAGCCCTCTAAACCAGAAGGGGGTGGGGTGTCGAACCACTTTGAAAATTTATTTGTCAAATTTGGCTCCAGTTACTTGATTAGTTCTCGAGATGTGCAGTAATATATGTTTCATTTGTATTGGACCCTTCCCTTACGCAAGAGAGAGGGGTGTCAAACCATTATAGACATATTTGTTATCTCTGAAAACTTTCGACTCTGGTTTAATTTACTTAGTAAGTTCTCGTGCTCTGCAGAAATTTGTGTTTCATTTGTATGAGACCCTCCCTTTCAGAATAGGGAGGGGTCTCGAACTATCTTAGTCACTTTTCTCGGCCCCTTAAAACCCCTATACACAAAATTTTACGCCGATCGGTTCAGTAGTTTTCAGGTCTATATGGATCCTCAGACAGACAGAGCTACATTACTATATATTTAGATTTGTTTGGCGTTTTCCACTATAAACTTTATAGGCTGCTATCCGCTTGTCACGTAGCTCCCATCATTATCGGTAACGTTTAGCGAATGGCAAATAAACACTTTTCGAGAGCACATTCACCCTACAGTCCCAATATTAACAGTCTGGTGGACCCCGCTATCGGTGCCAATCGACCCGGAGCCAATCCAACGTGACAGTTTAGAAAAGTTCAAATTTGGGGGAAGTATTGAGACCGCGGTGTGCTACAAATGGGGAGTTTTAATTTGTAAGAATACTGGCTTCTTCTTATACTATTTGATGACCGACCTTACAGTAGACACTACGTATTTTTCTTAAATCTCTATGATTTTTCTTTGATTTTGTAATTTAAAAATAATATTTTTTTTAAATTTTCACTCACTGGCAAGTAGTGAACAAAATTCAATATATTTCATCCTTAGTTATTCTTCTTTGTCATGAACAGAAATCGCTTTGCGCATAGTACCGTCTTAGGAATAACAATGAAGGCACATTTTACTCTATTTGGACTCATCACTGCGACCATAGGCATTTAATCTATTGCGATTTTGCTTAGGTGTTTTTTGAACTCTGCACATCATATAATATCACTATCGAAGTAAATGATACCGCTTTGTTCAGAAGTTTTTTTTTTCAAATCACTGTTTTGTTTTTAAAATACCTACTTCTTTCAGAGTGGGATCTCAGATTCAATTTTTCTATAATTTCAATAGGTATGCTTAAATAAATATGCTGTGTGAGAAAATTACTCTTGAGTTAAATTTTTTTTCACCCGTAGAAAATACTCCGTTTGCTAACATGAATATGTGTGCATTCAATATAAAATGGTCGATGAGAGTTGTGCGTATTTTCAAGTCATTCTGGCTAGAAACGGTCATTTTTAATGATATAAGCATTATTTCTGCGCCCTATTTCTACGTCGTTCGATTTTTGCTCCATTACTCTTAATAATCTAATAATTACTTTAAGGACCTATGCAGCACAGATTTGTTGAAATATTTAAAAACACTTAGATGTAACTGTATAAAAACCCTTGGATGTAACTGTTGCTACTAATCCATCCATTCGGTAACAACATACTATTTTTTGCGTAAATTAGGAATATTTCTGCATCTCACAACATGGAAACATAGAAAACATATCTAGGTAGGTATGTATTTTCTTCCGGAAGGTTACAAGCTCTAAAGCCTGTATTACACTCTTCGACCAATGGTCAAATATTTGACCTTTTGACATAATGGTTGAATTTATTTGACATCATGATTGTTGTTTGCCCGTGTTTGCCACATGTTAAAATTGGAGAGTGACAAACAATTTTCTTTGACCAAATTTTTATCTGTCAAATAGTGACAAATATTTAACGCTTGGTCAAAGAGTGTAATCCAGCCTTTACTCATAAGCTTGAACGAGAGGACGGGGAGGGGCTGTAATTTTAAAACTTCCACTCCGGTTACAATGCAAATGTGTGTACAGAGGTTTTCGAGTTTGAGGTGTGGAAAGGGAGGAAGTGATTCCAATTTTATTAATTTTTAAACTGATGAACCAGATATAGTTCGGTGTTAATCAGCGTTGCCACTAAGTTTTAAATAGAATCTGGCAAAACGAAAATAAAAATCCTGGAAAAAATCTGGCACTCATTTTTGGAGAAAATTCCTGACAGAATTGAAAGTGATGACCTTTTTTTTGCTTTTGCTTGGTGTAGGTAGGTAAAGGCCAGTCACGGTCCATGTCGCGACTCGCAGTAATTACCCTCTTTGCGAGACGACGCGGATGAAATCTGGCAAAAAGCTGGCTCATTTTCAAATATCTAGCAGATTCTGAGGTTCATCTGTTTGTCTGCCACGCCAACAGAAATCTGGCAAAATCCAGATTTATCTGGCATACTGGTAACGTTGGTCTTAATAGAAAAAGTACATCCGTTTTTGAGAGCCATCTCCTCGAACAGAGAAAATGCGAAAATTTTGATTGACGTTTTCCTTCCCATAAATAAGTTATACAGCCAACCAATGGAAATACCGTTAAATCGTTTTGGAAAATTTCCAAAATCCAGTCCTAATACATTGCTCAAAGATTAAGCGTATAGCAGAGTAAACCGTATGCAGTTAATTTGGTATTTTCATAATAACAACAAAGAGCATAGTTTTCATTTCCTTGAAATTACAATCAATCGATAAAGGCTCTGCACGTAGCCATAGCATATGATTTTGCTAAAAATTTTGAATTTTACAGTCGGTTTAAGACAAGTGTATTTAGTTTTTGTTCTGTGTTCGTGTAATGTTATTTTTGTTTTTCTCCTAGCAATCACTTGCAAAATCTTGATAATAAAATAAAGATATAAAAGTGCCCCAAAGGGCTGAATGGCATATATCACTGGACTCAGTTCGTGTGTATGTGTATGTGTTATGTGTGTGTATGTGTGTGTATGTGTATGTGTATTAGGGTGGGACAAAAAATAAATGTTAGCTCCCATGCACTTATCGTGTTCCTTATGGGTCCCATAACAACTGTGTAACTTTTCAGATCGATCGGTGAAACGCCCGATTTGCGCCCGATTTTTAAAGTTTCAATACGATTTTATATAGGAAAATCCAATTTTTCAATACTTATTCTCTAGAGATGTCAATTTGGCTCGAAAAAAATATCAATACATGATATTTGTAGGAAATTTTCCTGGGAAAAACTCTTCTGAAGACCGTAAGGCGCTACGATGCTTGTAGAAACAGCTATTAACCCCAAACTAATTGAATGTCTGACGGACGGCTCACCATTGAAATTTTCCAGCAACACTGCTACAGCATGCTGCTATTGCAAACTTGCTTAAGTATGAGAAATAGTTTCGCGTGGAATTAATTTTCAAAGTGTGATTTTTGCTCCAAGATAGATCTAAGTGATATCATTTCTCATCACATGGTTGAATTTGCAACAGCAGCATGCTGCAGCAGTGTTGCTAGTAAAATTCAATGGTGAGCCGTTCGTTAGATATTCAATCAGTCTGGGGTGAATATTTTTTTTCACAAGCAAGGTAGCGCCTTGCGGTCTTCAGAAGAGTTTTTCCCAGGAAAATTTCCTATAAATATCATGTATTGATATATTTTTAGGAGTCAACTGGACATCTCTATAGAAAAAGTTTTGAAAAGTGTTTTTTGCCTTTCTCCTAGAAAGGTATAGCAATCACTTGCAAAACCGAAGATATAAAAGTGCTCCAAAGGGCCGAATGGCATATATCACTCGACTCAGCTTGACGAGCTGAGCATTTCGTGTATGTGTGTGTGCGTGTATGTGTGTGTGTGTGTGTGTGTATGTGCAGATTTTTATTCTCACTCACTTTTCTCAGAGATGGCTAGACCAATTTTCATGAAATTAATTGCAAATGAAAGGTCTTGTTGCCCCATAAAACCCTAGTCAATTTCATTGTAATCGGATTTTTAGTTTAGAGGTTATGTATCAAAATGTAAAAATCACGAAACATCAATATCTCAGAAATTACGCAATTTATTTACACAAAATTGGTTTTAAATGAGCGGGCTACCTCAAAAACCCTTAACTTTTGAATTTTATAAAGATTGAACATGTGGTTCAAAAGTTATAGAAAGAAACGTGTTCTGGAGACTATTTAATCTCACTCATGTTTCTCAGAGATGGCTGAACTGATTTTCATAAAACTAGTGTCAAATGGAAGGTCTAGTTGCCTTTTAAAACCCTTTTGATTTGTTTTGCAATCGGACGCTTACTTTGCCTGTTATGTTTAAAAATGTGAAATCTAGCTTTGAAAAGGAACATATTCCGAAGAATACTTGTGAATGTGAAATCTAGCTTTGAAAAGGAACATATTCCGAAGAATACTTAAACTCACTCACTTTTCTCAGGGAAGGCTGGACGGTTTTCACAAAATTAGTGTCAAATAAAAGGTCTAGCTACCTCATTCAATCTATTGAACTTCATTGTAATCGGGTTGTAACTCTGTCTGTAATGTATCGAAATGTGAAAATCATATTCATTATCCCAGAAACTACACAACCGATTCTAACAATATTCAAAACAAATGAACGGGCTAGTTAAGCGTTAACTGGTGAATTATAATTGGACACTTGGTTTCAACGTTCCCATTTCATTTGATTATTATCGTACTTAAGCAACCGTTATGTATTGAATTTTTAAAACAACGTCTATTATCTTAAACATTACACGACTTATTTGAACATAACTAGTGTCAAACGAACGAGTCATCTTTCAAACATACAAATAGCAAACTTCATAACAATTTAATATGTGGTTTGAAAGTTATGGAAAGAAAAGAAATTCAAAGACTATTTAATACTATACCTGCTCTGATCAATATATGTGGCCTCAACATAAATAAATGTGGTATCGTACTATTTGAACGTTCCCGGTATCGCTCGGGATTAAATTGTTCGAAATTAGGAGTCATTTCTTTTATTTCGCTTTTTCTTAAGCACTACATTAATTGAATTTAAGCGTTCATGTAAATCTATTTTTACAAATAATAAGTTTGAATGAGAAAGGCTGGGTCTGACCGCTGGGTAGATTAATTTAGGTTTTTATGATGACAACACCTTGAAGCCAGCTATACTATTGTTTCCATAATATGTAACTTTGACAGGCGGTTATTTAGGAAGACCATGATTGCATTCGGAAAATACTCAACCGAAAGTTGTGCACTGCAATCTGTCTCCGGTTCAGTAGTATAAATTTTAATTCCTTGTATTACCTATGTTACAATTGACTTTATATTGCTTAAACATTATCATCCCCGTGGAAACATTGTACGAAGAGGATATCCCATAAATAATGTCCTTTTAATGCAAAATTAGCATTTGCGGAGAAGTTTTTCGTCAATCCCTCTTACCAACAGCAGGAAGCCACCCTGAGATATCCCCTAATACACAAACAGAGATAAACGAAGCAAGGGCATTTTTCATCAGTACTTTGTTTCAATCATTTCTAGTAGCTCCAATTTGTTTGATGTGGGGATACTTTGAAAGAAAACGAATTTAAGAAGCTGTAAAACTGGGGTCGGAAAAAATCGTCAGGAAAGAAAATTACTTCGAACGAATGGAATCTTTCTCGAGGATATGGTCGGTCATGGCTCAGCACCGTTAGTAATTTTGCATTTCATAATTTTGTTTGGATAAGCTTGATAGCGCTCAGGGTGACGGAGTTTGCACGAGGGTAGGAAGTTGTGGTGAGCCCTTGGATCCTAAATTGACTGTATACTTCCGGTTAACAGAAGTTTATTAAAGTGAAACGTGTCAAGGCTTTTACGAAAATCTTTGCTTTTACAGAATGAAAATCCGGATTGAATTGCCGAATAACGAAAATGATAACACCCCTTTTTATGACTCTGAATATTTCATCGGATAGCTCAAATATGCTTTTCCGCTTGTTTCCTGCGATAAAATCTGACTGAATACAAATATATGCAAAAATGACATTTTTCCATTAATAACTTGGGAGATTATTTTAATCCCTTTGCACGTCTGTATAATACGGCCTGAGCACATAATAGTTCTATTGACTGTGAAATTGAACACTCGTTCTAATGCTTCCTCTGGCATTTGTAAGACTTTTTACGCACTTGTTCCAGAACGGGTGTCTGCGCATTGTAACAGAATAGGGAGTTTTTGGTCTATCCCTACCGTCTGAACAAGTGAGAATTATCAATAATCTAATTGGGGGAAGGGTGTCGTCATCCCATTATTCCTAATTTTTCATCAACCCTGAATTTTCTGTATGGTTCGTAATACTTATTGCTGGTTGAAGTTTACTGATGAAATTCATTGCATGGTTAATAAAAAGGAGACTGTGCATAGCGAGCGGAAAAAAATACATTATGATGTGTTTTTTCCTCAGCTATTGTTTAATATAATTCCATTTTTGCATGATTTGTTGTTTTAAAGAAAAGAAATAAATACTCTTATCAAAATATTTTACTGATTTTTTTATAAAAACTACTCGTCTTGTGGATGAATATATGTGTTATTAACTTTGATTCAAACTATGTAGGAAGAAAAGTGTACAGATGGTAAAGTGGTCGAAAAATTGATTTCCATTTAGTTTACTGTTCGTTCTGTGATAAATATCGACTCCCTTCTAACTCTATAAGCAACAGGAACATAATTTTATCATAGATTTGGTATAAAACCATATGTTGAAAAATTGTCATATATAGGAGCTTATTGTTTTACCTAACGTTTGTTTGCTACGGCACGATGAAATAAATGTTTCCGGGATCCCGTTAGGTCCTATTTTATGGTACCCTATAACATGGGCATTAGGGTGGCAATGACAGTATGAAAAAAATTCATCATCGAATTTCAAAAACCGACCATGTACATTTTGTTTATTGGCCCAAAAGAATGATCTGTGCCAAATTTCAGCTCGATTGGACATGATTCAGGAGTGCTTCAAGGCGCTCAAGATTGTAATTTTCCGACCCTCGAGAATCTACCAAGGGGAAGTATATGAAATTGTGAAAAACAAATTTTTGATCGCAAAGCTCTTAAAAATGTATAAAACGTCGAGATCTGGTGCTATCTTGAGAAAAATTTGACAGAAAATCGACCTTCTGGGACTTAGCCGTTTCCTTGGCACTCGAAGGCTTAATATGGGATATTTTAGAACTGGCTTCTAAAATGACTCACAACTTGTTTCAAACCAGATGTAAATTATTTTAATGTTCATTTAGTATCCCAAACTTAATTTTCATTAGGGTGGTTCATTTATTTTTTAAGGGTAGTTTCAGAAACAATTAAAATAAAAATCATTGTTATTGAATAGGGAGAAGCAATCATAGTAGTAAATTTATGTCAATAACATTGCGTTACTCGTGCCACGACTAGCAATATTCATTAAATGGGAAATTACAAACAGTTTTGTACAGAACAGAACAGCGCGTGTAACGGAGGTTTAAGACGTTAGAATTCTCTTTTTCTTTAAATATCATAAAATTTCATGGTTAGCTACTACGAAGCTACCACTCTACGAAAACTAGCTGGTCCATCAGGTCATGTCAAATGTCAAATAGACTAATAAATATTTATATTTTTCCTACTAAACCACTTCAAATTAATTCTAATTGTGTTAGGAACCACCCCAATAAAAAATAAATAAGCCACCCGAATGCAAATCAAGTTTGAGATACCCAATAAGCATTAAAGTAATTAACATCTGGTTTGGAACGGGTTGTGAATCATTTTGAAAGCCCGTTCTAAAATACTCCATATTAAGCCTTCGTTTGCCCAGCTACACACCAAAATTTCATTGCTGGAAACCAGCAAAATTTTGCTGATTTTTGGTGTGCTGTGTTTCCAGCAATCTGTTCAGCAAAATGAAATTTGCTGATTATTCAGTAATGCGCAATTGCATAAAAGTGACAGATCGTTTGCTGCATGTTCAGTAAAACAAGATACAACTTGCTGGTTGTCAGCTATGACAATTTGCTGTACATTCAGCAAAGCATAAATCAATTTGTTGGTTAACCAGTTATTTCAAAGGAACCATGTTTCCCTCAGCCACCAGCTTCCATCCGCCTATCGGATCGTAGCCAAATTACTGTTGAACGAGAGATGTATGATTATCATTTCAACTTTTAAGTTCATCTAGCCCAACAGTGACTTAGCTATGGTCCCATATCCGCTATCAGGAGCTTGGCGAAGATCCCGTACCAGCTGCACAGCGAATTGGTGACAGCGAATTGGTGACAACTGACGTAAAATATTTCGACATATCAATTCATTTACTGGATTCCAGCACACATTCATTTACTGTTTTCTGTTCAGCAAATAGTTTTGCTGTATTTTCGATTGAAATCCATACATTCTTTTGGCAATGTGCATTTTTGCCTTTCTCCTAGAAAGGTATAGCAATCACTGGAAAAACCAAAGGTATGAAAGTGCTCAAAAGGGTCGAATCGCGTATATCAATCGACTTAGTTTGACGAGCTGAGCATTTTATGTATGTGTGTGTATGTGTGTGTGTGTGTGTGTGTGTGTGTGTGTGTGTGTGTGTGTGTATGTGTGTGTGTGTGTATGTAACGCTCTCCCAATCTCACTCGATTTTCTCAGAGATGGCTGGACCGATCTTCATGGAATTAATGAAATGAGAGGTCTAGTTGTCCCATAAGACCCTATTGAATTTCATTGCAATTGGATTTTTGGTTTAAAGGTTATGTTTAAAAATGTGAAAATCACGAAACATCATTATCTCAGAAACTACTCAACCGATTTTAACAAAATTGGTTTCAAATGAACGAGCTACTTAAAAAACCCTTAACTTTTGAGTTTTATGAAGATTTATCGAGTGGTTCAGAAGTTATTTAAAGAAACGTGTTCTGGAGAGTGTTTAATCTCACTCATGTTTCTCAGAGATAGCTGAACCGATTTCCACAAAATCAGTGTCATTTGGAAGGTCTAATTACCCCATAAGATCCTATTGATTTGTTTTTCAATCGGACTATTACTTTGCCTGTTATGTTTAAAAATGTGAAATCCAGCTTTGAAAAGAAACATATTCCGAAGACTACTTAAACTCACTCACTTTTCTCAGAGATGGCAGAACCGATTTTCACGAAATCAGTGTCAAATGAAAGGTCTAGCTGACTCATAACACCCTATTGAATTTTACTGTAATCGAACTGTAACTTCGTCTGTAATGTACCGAAATGTGAAAATCACGAATCTTCATTATCTCAGAAAGTACACAACCGATTTGATCAATAGTATTATCAGATGAACGGGCTAGTTAAGGGTTAACTGATGAATTATGATTTAACACGTGGTTTCAAAGTTTGGCTGCCCTATACGTTCCCATTTCATTTGATTATAATCGAACTAAGCAACCGTTATGTATTAAATTGTTTATAAAACATCGAAATTATATTATCTCAAAGATTACACGACTTATTTGAACATAACTAGTGTCATACGAACGAGTCATCTCTCAAACTTACAAATAACAAACTTCATAACAATTTGATATGTGGTTTAAAAGTTATGGAAAGAAAATAAATTCACAGGCTATTCAAAACTATAAACCTGCTCCAATCAATATATGTGGCCACAATATAATTTAAATGTGGTATCGTACCATTTGAATGTTCCCGGTATCGCTCGTGATTGAATTGTTCGAAATTAAGAGCCATTTTTTTTATTTCGCTATTTCTTGAGCATTTACATTACGTCAAATTTCATATCTTTTACTTCTATTACAACATCATTATTTCAGAACTCAAAAAGTGAATACACGTTTATTGGAATGAAGCGTTCATGTAAGTTTATTTTGACAAATAATAAGTTTGAATGAGAAAGACTGGGTCTGACCGCTAGGTGGATTAATTTAGGTTTTTCGATATGCTAAAGATAAATGATGATTTCTGTACTAAAAAATATCATTTACAGCTAGTTTGGAAACGAAAATAACGATATTTCAGATTAAAATTTGTTTGTTTTGATGCTGCTTTTTGCTAAATTTGCTCCTATGTGATCGTCGTTAGACTGATTTCAATTCGGTTCGTTGCAAAAGCTCGAAAACTAGCTCTGAAATTAAAATCTCTGTGGTTTCCTGCGATTTCATCAGTATTTCTTTAATGTTATGAGCTTTTATTGAGCTTTTATCAAACTTGACTCACTTCTCTAAATTTAATGTAATTAACCCTCAACTAAGATTAGTTTAAGTAAATTCAATACTTTTTTTGTTATTTGGAAACTTGTTTGATCAAATTTGATTGAGTTTTGACTGAGTTTAAAGAATTTTTCGAAAATATGAAAAATTGCACCGAGCATGCAAGGGTTAACTTTGACAGGTATGTTAATCATGCAAAAGTTGCGTTTAAGGACACGTTAACATTGCCTAGTGTTGTGAGAGCAATATCTTTTGATTAGTATTTTTTATCATGAACTTTCAGATGATCAATTTCACCCCATTCCACGGTAGTTCTGGTAAGGTGAAATAATTATTCAAATTTTCAGCAAAATATCTTTTGTCTAGCAGGAAATATTGTAAATTTAGCGATTTCGACGGTTTTTGAAAAAAAAAACCTTCTAGAGCCGTTTTACCCCGTTTGGCTTATAACGAAATTGAAGTTCTATAGTTGATCTACAAAACGCTATATTTAGATATTTTTTTCTAGCGATGATGAGGAGAGTAGCAAGACCCTGGAAATTGACAATTTATAAAAAAAAAAATGCATTTTTTTCGTCATGTTATATCTTGGCCATATATTGTGAACATGAGTTTTGAAGTACTGATAGTGAGCATGAGCATGAGCATGATTGACCGCCCGCGGTTGCTACTCCGTTTTTGCCAGATCAGCTGTAATTACACAGAGAACCAATGGATGATGCTTGAGACTAACATTCATCCTCAATGTTTAAAAACTGGCGATCTTAATCTTTATGTTAGGCAATACCAGCGCCGGCCACAACCTTTTGAAGTACTCGTAGTGTAGAATAATACAACAGATTTTTAGAAAGTTTTATTAAGTCTAGCAGGGGTTATTGCACTTTTTGTAATTCAGACGTTTTTGGGCATATCATCTTTAAGGGCCATTTTACCCCACTTAACCTCAACAACGTCCCTCAGAAAAGTGGTTGCGCCTCTCGTGAACTGTCTCTTAAATACGCTCAACGCTCAATAACTACACAACAGAGATCACTGCAGTGCTTTTATATGTGTTAAGGTGGCAGCGAAAAGGGTCATGTCAAATTTCCAAAACCGACCATGTACATTTTGTTTATTGGTTCAAAAAAATTATCTGTGCAAAATTTCAGCTCAATCGGACATGGTTCAGCGGTGCCTCAAAGCGCTCCGAGGGGGGAGTACAGGAAATTGGGAAAATCGAATTTATTTTCGATGCCAAATGTCTTAAAAATGCATAAAACGGCGAGATCTGGTGTTAACTCGAAAATAAAAAACTTTTTGATCGAAAATCGGCCTTCTGGGACTTGGCCGTTTTCGGGGCAACCGGAGAATTAATTTTAGAACTGGCTTCTAAACTTCTAACAACTCATTCCAAACCCGATGTAAATTATTTTGAAACCACCCTAATAAAAAATAAATGAACCATCTCAATGAAAATTGAGTTTGAGATACCGAATGAACATTAAAATAATTTCGTCTGGTTTGGAACGAACTGGGAGTCATTTTAAAAGCGCGTTTTAAAATATCCCATATTAAACCTTCGGTTGCTCAGAAAACGGCCAAGTCGCGATTTTCGGTCCAAAATTTTTTTCGAGATAACACAATCACAACTTTAAGCGCTTTAAGGCACACATAAATCAAGACCGATTGAGCTGAAATTTTGCACAGATCATTTTTTCTGGCCAACGAACAAAATGTACATGAATAAAAAAATAAACCCAGCAAAAATCTCGGGTGCGGGTTTGACAATTTCGGGTCGGGTTCGGGTTTGATCGAAAAAAAAAAGTTTCGGGTTCGGGTTTCAACCGGTAAATTAATTCGGGTTTGGGTCGGGTACAGGTTTGAAAAACATCAAACTCAACCATCCCTACAAATGTGTAGAGCCCACCCCTACAAATCTAGGAAGGAAAGTACCATTCTTTGCTTTGCATTTCGAAACTAAAAAAAATAAATCCAGCTGCCAGTCATGCATGTTTGCTCTTCGAATTTATCTCAGCAGTGTCCCCCGCGGGTTCTGTGTATTCTCACTAGAGTGATTTTTGAGATCGGAAGAAATATAGCACAAAGTAGTATGGGTCATGCTGGGTAAGAAGATGAATATTAACTCTGCTCTTTCCACATATTGAGAAGAATGACATGCCTGGAGGTAGATATGCAACTAACGGTTGCTATGACAAAGTTTCAGCATTCAAAATTGACAATCGCTGCAGCAAACTTAAAAAAGCAAAAGGCATTCTTAAGGATTAATTGTAGAAGTTATCGTAGATTAGTATGACCGAAGCTACTGACGTGAACTTGCCACGGGGAGATAACGTACTTAAGTTGTATCGAAAGTCAAAGCTTTGTTTGTATGAACCATGAAAACATTGAAGAACAAAAGAGAAAATAAGATTAATAAAATAAAACATTCTAATTCAACAAATCTAGAACATGAGCTAACTGAAGTCAGGTTTTTATCTGTATCTATTTTTACCCATTGATGAAGTCTATGGTTGATCTTTAAGAGTTAACTTGCGTACGAGTTTTGTTTCAACAACTGAAATGTAAACAGCTTTTACTTAACTCTTACAATCTCTGTTGCCCATTGTAGCAAGGTAGCAAACACAGCATTCATAAACGCTATCATATCTTGAACAATACTCATACTATCTACACTCAAGATGGCCGTATGTTATGTGATATTCGAAAGAAACACAATTTTACTTTTCAATGTGGCTGTCTCCAAACACAGCAGGCAAACACAGCATTCATAAACGCTATCATATCTTGAACAATACTCATACTATCTACACTCAAGATGGCCGTATGTTATGTGATATTCGAAAGAAACACAATTTTACTTTTCAATGTGGCTGTCTCCTAGCTAGTCTCGAGGTACGATGCCGGCCCAACAAGCAAGTCATCGTATATTTGGAGCTCGGCACGGGAGAGACTGTTAGTATCAATAAGATCGTAGCTCTTGCCACGCAATGATATACTCAATAGTTGTCTGGAAAGTCTATGTCAAATGAAAATAAAAGTCAAGCTTTGCTTTTTAAACGTTTTCATTAATTATTATTTATTTGAAATGACAGTTGATCGTAAGTGTATTTATAATTATCGGAACGATCTATAAGCAGCTGTGGCTTGTTAAACGAAATCTAGCAAAAGTATTTCTCTTTCGATTTGTTGTCACATGGAATATGCGATAGAAAATCGGAATGATTCTCCGAGGGAGTGATTCGTCTTATACTACTCTTTTGTACGACAATGTAAGATTTAAACATAAACAGAATTCCAAATCAAATCATTGAACCAGGCAGGTTAGTTCTGTTATACGCACAGCTGTTTGTAACTGAACGCCTTCTGCCTATACATTTCAGCAGCACTCACTGCCTGCTCGCTACGCGATAGCCAGCTGTGAGTTGTGCTACAAGGCGGGTACTCGATTCATTCTAACATATAAAATGCAGCGTTGCAGTTTATATGTTCGTCACTCCAATCATTTCATATAGAAGCCAAATTGGCCATACAATTATGTATACATGCATTGAATAATTCGGTGATTTTCATAAAAGTTATAAGATTTTGATAAACGTTCAGAATTATTTAGCAATCGGCATCGACTGGTCTTCTCCAGTTAGATCACCGGACACGCTATATAGGTTCAAAAGGACTATTTATTGCAGACGAGTTGGCTTTGTCAACTCCGTTACTGCAACAAAAGAATGACCATATCTTAATGTCCGCCGCGAAGTATTTCTACCTCGGAATTAGTACGTTGTCCTGTGTCGAATACAGGAACAGTAAAGACGTTCTAATCCTCGTGTGACATCGACATTTGAAAGCATTACGAAATATGAAGTTGGAGCTAAGTTGCAGAGCACTACTGAGCCATTAGTAGTGTTGAATAATAAGAATAAGCCAGTATTGTTTGCGGTACCTTGAGGTCTTTCGTTATAGTTCCGATTCCTAAAAGTTTTTGGTCCAATAGAAAAAATGGAAAACATAACCTAATTGTAAGAACCGAAGGAAGAAGTCATTTTTGTATTCAGGTTCCATTCCCGCCCATCCAGAATATCTCATAAAATAAAACCAAGATAACCCCAACACCATGGAAAGTTATGCGATGCTACTTTTGGTCCTTATTGGGCTGGCAAATGTGCTTGCTGCTGAAGGATTCTGAGCTAGGATTTGCTCAGAGAAAGAAATGGTATAGGATTTTTATTTCTGCGCTTTCCGGATTCACCAACGGAAAAGAATAAATGTTTTTTGTTTCCCTTCTAGCACCCCTCCACGATACTCCTCCCTTTTTCAGGATGGTTGGTGTGGGTAAGGTTGTGGAAATCCATTCCAACCGCCCGCAATATTTTCTTTTTCGAGGTTCACAATGCTTCGCTGTGTGTGTAGCTATTCTGGCGCTATATTTTTTATCAAATTGAGATGTTTTTTATTTCGTAAAATAGGGCGAGTGTTTTATTTTATTTTATATTTATGTAAATTTTTGGATTATTTTTTAAAGCTATCGTTTGTTTGTATTTCCCTAGCCGCTTGAATTAACTTTCCTCTTTTAGTAGACATGAAATGAATTAATTTGTTCTTTCTAGAGCACCATTTAACGTTTTATTGTATTCTACACAATATTACATTCTCTCTAAGTTCTAGGATTACCACAATGATGCATTATTATTATTGCATACAGCAAGTAACTCAGCAATCTTTAAATTGAGAAAAGCAAAGTAAAGAATATTGGTTCCTCGTCAGATCAAAGAAAACAGAAGCTCATTGAATTATCAATATCTGTGAAACGAATCAGACATGCAGTGGCATCTTTCAAAATCTGTTTCGCAAACAAAGAGCGCTCGGTGCCGATCACACCACTAGCCGACTATAAGCAGCCTGCCAGTCTGTCTGGGCCTGTCGACAGTTCTCGGGCACAAACTGGAACACCATAGAGTGAAGTATTTCCCTTCAAGGCTGCGGCCAGTCGCACAGTTCGATGAAATAAAAGGGTTGAAATTGCAAAAAAAATCACATCCAAGACAAAGTGAGATTTGCGCATATATTCAGTCTTTATATGTTCAGCTTTCAAAATTCTTCGAACACCTGAGAATTTTTTAAATTATAAATTTATAAATGCAGTGTAAATATATTTCAACCAAAACAAAAACCTGCACATAACATTCGAAACATAACACAAAAAGGCGAACGATGGAAGAGGAAGCCGGCAAATTTCTCACCTTTGCTGGAGGCAAAAGCGTAAATACAGAGCCAAAAGAATACAAACAGCAAGCCGCCACGTCAACTGGGCAAGCAACGGTTAACCAACAAAATTGTTGCCATAACAAGCTATACGGAAATATGATCAAAATATAAATAAAATATTGATAGTATATCAGGCCCGCCAACCCTGGAAAGAATGGAACAATATATTTCTTCTTTTATCGATATTTGGCGGTCAGTTGCTCAGTTTTGGTTAAAAAGCTGGTCACTAAAACAAATGTCCGAATAAAATCCCTAGTTGTGAACAAGTTTGCGATGATGTGATGGATTTGCGTAAGAATAGCTCTAATAAATATGTAGAAATGAAAATATTTTTTTAAATGAGTTGTAAATCGCACATGATATTGTATGTTAAATTTTAGTTCCAGTAATTTTTCTCTGGACCTATATTTCAACAAAACCAGACATTACACGGAGTTTGTGCCACTGTTTTGTTACCCGTGTTGTAATTCTAGTGGGATATCTATCTTTCAATATAATTCAATATAAGACAGAATTATGTGTAAGCACACTTTTCGGGATCATTTCAAATCGTTTATCATCAAAGCTGATAGCTGAGCAGCATGAATAAACTGAGCTTTAATCTATTTGTCGCTTTTTAATAGAATTATTATTATAAGAAAATTAATTTCGTGGCGATTGTTCATGGAAATTTAAAGGTTACCATTCTTACATTTTATTTTGCCATAACAAATCAGATTATATGCCACCTAATGTCATAAAACTCAATTGAAATCTTTTTGAAACAAATCAACAACATCTTTCAAGATAAATATGCTATAAATTAAATATTTAAAGAACTAAACCTGTCCGAGATATTTCGAACAAATATCACTGCAACCTTCGTCAAGTCAATTTTATAATGATTATAATCAAGAACACAGTCTACATTTCGTTCAACCATCGCTTTAGCGTTAGCTTTCTTCTGTTTTGCATGCAGTTCGTTAGCATGCATCCAGCTCAGAAATCGTCATATGCACTCTGACAACGTATTACGAGTCAGTCTTTTCTGATGTTTTTTTGCCAAGAACTTGTGCCCAAAAAGGTTGCAAGTTTTGCTCGAATAGATAATTACAGATCGTATTCTATGACTTAACTTGACAGCTTATCAAGAGTATATGATTATTATGTTATGATTATATTTCAAAAGGAGAAACACAAGTTGATTTCGAGGGTACGGTACATTAATAACCAGAATTCGAAAAATGTACTATTTTGGCCTTCCAGACTCGTAAGTTGCATTGATGCACACAGCATAGTGCGCAGTTTCTATCTGTAAGCAAAAGTTATAATTACTGTGTCGCTGAGAGATATGGATGGACAGAACTTTAAGTTTGCTTTGCGGCGTGAAAAATAGACGCTGGAAAATTTAATTTCATGCTTCCTGATTTCACTTTGAAAGCATTTATCTAAGTTATTATGCATTTCTTTTTGTTTATTTCAAAGTTTTGTACACCGCATTTTATTTCGTGTAGATAACTACTGCCGCATAATGTTGCTATTATATAATTGTAGTTTCTCACGGGCCAAAAGCTCATGGCTCTGATTCACTGGTACACGGAAAACAAAATCTACCCAACCGGAGGGTACAAACTACCTAAAATTATGTAAACCTTATACAACTCACGTATTGGGTAGTTTTGCAATGCGAACGCTGAGTCATTTCAACCTATTTGATTTTAAACATGTTTTTACTCAATGATGTTGTTTTGACAAAAATTCAACATTGAGTAGTTTGAACCCAATATTGGATGAAAAATCAAACTGGCTGAAAAATTCATAACACGTGTGAAGAAATTGAATTCGCGGAAGTGGCAGAGATTTCTCTGATATTGGTTTTAAGTTGATGATTTTAAGTGACGAACGGGCTTCTGTGCTTTTGTTTTTTGTTTAACCGTCAATTAAAAAGAAGATTAACTTTGCATTGTAAGAATGGAGCTAGAAACGGAGGCGCTTAACAGGGAAATTAATGAAGCCAGTTATTCCAAATTGGAAGGTACTTGAGTAAGTTTTGAGATAGATTTTAAAGATTATTTTTCAATTATCCGATTTTTAACTAATTTTAATTCAATCGAATGAAATTAGCTGAAATCTACCCAAAGCATAGTTTAGAAGATTGAACTGAACTTTGGGTATTTTTGACGTATCATTACTCTTAATGCTATATACCTTCTATTGAATTAATCTGCAACTACTTAAAATTGGCTTCCTGCACGGAACGACCCGTTGAGTTAAATTGACATGAAAATGGGTACTTTTTGTTTTCCGTGTATATACTTGGTCTGATAAACGGGGGAAGTGTTTTTTGTAGCTCGAAAAAGTAATTTTTTCATAAATCACTTTTGGGCAACCTGTGAACAATTTTTAAAAAGTCGAAATGTTCTACAAAAATAGGGTTGAGTTACATCATAGCTTAAGCGTCCGAAATTTGATGCAGTATGGTATAACTTGCTCGATGGACCAACTTCAGGACTCGAAACCAACTGGAAGGCAACAATTTTTTCGTTTATAAATTCTTAAATTCTATTCATAATTTATTTCTAGATAGTATTTTCGAATTTTATATGGCGTTCGAATTTTGCGATAGGCATTTAAGAATGCCATGGGAATCGATTATGTGCAGATTTTTTTTTCAAATTACTTTTTAAAAAATAACAAAATATGAAATACAAGATTGTTTCTGTGAAAAAAATATCAAAACAGGTTCTCTATGTAATTTTAACTTAGTTAGACTACTGTTTTGCCTTTTTCCTAGAAAGGTATAGCAATCATTGGCAAAACCGAAAGTATAAAAGTGCTCCAAAGGGCCGAATAGCATATATCACTCGACTCGGTTCGACGAACTGAGCATTTTCAACATTTTTGCCTTTTTCCTAGAAAGGCATAGCAATCGCTGGAAAAACCAAAGGTATAAAAGTGGTCCCAATGGCCGAATGTCATATACCACTCCACCCCTTTCGACGAACTTAGCATTTTCTGTATGTATGTATGTGTGTGTGTGTGTATGTGCAACTTTTTTTTCTCACTCACTTTTCTCAGAGATGGCTGGACCGATTTTCATAAAATTAATTGCAAATGAAAGGTCTAGTTGCGCCATAGGTTGCTATTGAATTCAATTGTAATTTAATTGTAATCGGATTTCAATAAAACTGGTTTCAAATGATCGGGCTGTCTTCAAAACCCTTAACTTTCAAATTTTGTCATGATTGAACATATGGTTCAAAAGTTATGTAAAGAAAAGTTATCCTGAGGTTGTTTAAACGATGACACCCCGTTAAGCATACAGACGCGAGGCATACGGACGCGAGGCATAGTACGCTATGCATAATGGACGGCAGGAATACGGACACGAGGCATATGAACGCGAGGCCGAATGGACGCGCGGCCGAATGGACACAAGGCCGAGGGGAAGTGGGCCGGAATACGGTATTATCGTCATCATCATCACAGCCCCTTTTAATAAAATGTATTTCGCTTCAGAGTGACATATGAAAAGCAATACACTCGCGGCCTTCGGCCGACTCGCTGTTCGAGCGAACTTAACTAAGGGAAAGAAACTCTGTTTGAGTCGACCTAGCAAACCAGAAGATCAGTCGTTTGTGTGCTAGAGGCCGCCGCTTTCGACGGCGGGTCGGCGGCCGGCTCGGACTGCGGAAACCACGGCGGCTTAGTGCCGCCTCCTTTCCTTGCCCTCGATTATGCGTCTTCGCCGCATGATTTAAAAAATAATACTATGCCCAACCTAAACTCTTTAGGAATGTAGTTACACTTGAGCTACATACGTAGAGAAAAACATACCTGAGTTTAATATACAATTGATTGGATGACGCTTCTTGTCAATCATCAAACGTGCAACATATTTTTCAATAGACATTCTGATGTATATTTTTCAATGGACATTTTGATATGGATGTTGCAAATCTGGGACACATAGTCACGATAATTGGATCCCATGCGATCGTGCAATATCGTATTCGGGCTCGCGTCCATTCGGCCTTGCGTCCATTCGGCCTTGCGTCCATTCGGCCTCGCGTCCGTTATGCCTTGTGGCAGTATGCCTCGTATCCATTATGCCTCACATCCATTATGCCTCGCGTCTGTATGCCTAGCATACTATGCCTAACATCCATATGCCTAATGTCCATATGCCTCGTGTCCCGCCCCCGTTTAAACTCACTCATTTTTCTCAGAGATGGCTGAACCGATTTTCACAAAATTAGTGTCAAATGAAAGATCTAGTTGCCCCATAGGTTGCTACTACTCGACTCAGCTCGACGAATCGAGCATTTTCTGCATGTATGCATGTATAGGTGTATATGTTTGTGTGTGGGTGTGTACGTGTGTGTACTGACAGAATTTAAACGCATGCAAGTTTTCGCTTGCTGCTCCTTTTTTCACTACCGTTTGTATGCGTGAAAAAAGTAAACATCAGTGAAAAGGATAAGATCCCCAACCTTCGATTTTGCTGGAGTGAAAAATTGGAACCAGCAGAAACTTTCAAGGAGTATTTTTTCTCCTAAATCGTGTAAATCTATTTCAACATATAATAAGTTTGAATGAGAAAGGCTGGGTCTCACCGCTAGGTGGATTAATTTGTTTTTTTTTTGTGTGCGTGTGTATGTGCAACTTTTCAATCTCACTCGATTTTCTCAGAAATGGCTGAACCGATTTTCATAAAATTATTCTCAAATGAAAGGTACAGTTGCCCCATAAAACCCTATAAAATTAATTGTTGTAATCGGATTTTTAGTTTGTATGCTATTTATCAAAATGTGTAAAAACACCAAAGTTCATTATCTAAGAAACTACTGATCCGATTTGAACGAAATTGATTTTAAATGAACGGCTACCCTCGTGTTTCTAAGAGACCTGAGGCTGGACCGATTTTCATAAAATCGGTGTCATATAGAAGGTCTAGTTGCCCCATAATATCCTATTGTCTTTTTTTTTTGCAAATTGATTTGTTTTTTTACTTTGCCTGTTATGTTCAAAACTGTGAAGCTATGAAAAGAAACATATTACGTTTCTCAAAGATGACTGAACCTATTTCCACAAAATTTGTGTCAAATAAAAGGTCTAGTTGCCTAATAACATGCTATTGAATTTTATTGTAATCCGACTGTAACTTCGTCTGTAATGTATCAAAATGTGAAAATCACGAAACTTCATTATCTCAGAAACTACACAACCGATTTGAACAATACTGATATCAGATGAGCGCGCTAGTTAAGGGTCAACTGATGAATTATTATGATTGAACACGTGGCTCAAAAGTTATGAAAAGAAAGTCATATTTGAAATAGAAAAAAAATCATGCCATAAATAATCGAATCGAAAGTCTATATATTATTTTATTGAGTCTATCTACTTATAATTTTATTGAGCAATCAAGTCCAACCTCAATATGAGTACAGTGACGTTTCGATTATTCCACGATCAAAAAAAAATTCGCGTTATATATTTGAAATACAATTATTTCATGTTATTTGCATGTGATCATATGTGTTTGAATATTATTTTTCAAATGTTCGGTATAGTCCAGGTGTTGTCTACCAAAAGTTTGTTATTTATAGTGATAAATACAGCCATCCCAGTATTATTATGGGTCAACCGGTGTTATGGGCCAATACACTTTGTATTGGTTTCTAACGTATGTCAATAACTTGTAATAGTCAAATTTTAGTCTGGTGAACGTTGTTCACGTTCACTAAACTTCAATTTGACTATTAAAAGTTTTTGAAATATGTTAGAAACCAATACAAAGTGTAGACTGACCCATAATACTGGTTGGCCCATAATACTGGGATGACTGTACATTGTGTTTTTTTTTCTCTGAAATTGAAGTGTTCGTGTAAACCTATTTAAACAAACAATAATTTTGAATGAGAAAGGCTGGGTGCACTGCTAGGTGGATTAATTTGGCTTTTTAATTACGCCTTATTAACGTTTATCATTTGGGATCCTCTTGGTATACTGAAGAAAAGCATGTACCTGAATACATGCCATTTTATAAAAGCTCGAAAATCAAGGAATTTTATTTTTGAAGTTTTCTTGGAACCCGGATTCAAGGTGAAAAATGCTCAATAAGAATGTAAATAATAATGAAAATCATCAAATGGCCTGGTGAATAAGTTCTGAAATTCCTCTGCAGATTTTTTGTGTGTCTGGTTTCTACCTTTATGCGCAAGAAAAAAAAACAAAGTTTGGATTTTTTCAAGCGTGTAACACCTTTTTTATTTATTGCATTAAAGTAGTCATTTGATGGAAGTCCTGGTAATTAACAACTGTTTTTCAGAGGTTTGCGGTGTTTTAGAGACCCAGCAGATCTACTGAAATAAAAAAACTCACATTATTTCGTTAGCCTAGAAGTGTGCCGGGTATCTATAATCTGTAATCAAACAATCGGACCATCAATTTTGATGAAACCGATTTCATTTTACTGGAAAACTATCCTAGTTTCTCGGTATTACTTGTAAACAGGACGTGATCAAGGTACACTAGAAATGTTTCGGATTTCCGGAAGGTGTGTAAAAGTGTACATTCTTGTAACGCGTATTACTTTTTCTGACATCTGGTTTCTCTTAGGTTTATATGTTGCCAATAAATTAGAAGTTATTTCAAGTTTATTGGTACCCAAAGATTGAAAATTCGCCAAGAAATTATCGAGGTTCGAATTAATTATGTATGGGTGTTGATTTTGGCTTTTTCTTCCATGTTGGGTGCAAATTTTCATTGAGCTTGCAGCACCCTGGCCGAACTTGATGAAACATTGTGAGTGTGTAGGTCTTATATCAAGCGTTTGAAAATTTATCTGAATTAACATTTGAAATGTTCAGATTATTTTTTCGCGGATTTTCTTGAGAAGGTTTTTTACGTTGGTTTTGACTATGCGATACTAAATTGGGGCACGGAATTACTATCAACCAACCCTACTCCATCAATGAGTACGGGTACCTCGTAAGCTGTGTACAGAAATCAGGGCCTGCCACAAAAGATAATCAATATGATGGTCGCAGTGGCTCTTTTAGTCTCAATGCCCTTCAGACATACAAAAAATAGTTGATTTTCAAATTAATGTGGTTTTTACGCGAATTTTTGTTTAATTTTCTGAATTAACGCGGTTTTTTCACGAGGTATGTATCCCCCGTGTAAGAAAACCTAACTGTATTTGAACCTTTTTCTTATGAATCAATATATATATAAGTAAAGACGAGAGGTATAGAATGGTTGTCAATGGATAACTTTTAAAAAATTATCTAAACTTTCCTTCTAAAAGATAAAAAAAAAATGTTTAACACTGAAAAAATAAAATTCAAAAAACAAAAAGTGATTCTAGAAATAATCTATGACCTCAGATTTTTGTAAATGAAGTATTTTAGATAAACAATTTAGTTGCCTAAAACGTTCTATGCGTTGCAAAAAAAGAACACTTTGACACACACTCCTGAAATCCGAAACATTTCCGGTATAGGTTGGTCACGGGTCAATACTAGAGAACTAGGATATTTTTTCAGTTAAACTGAAACCGGTCATCCAAATTGATTTATTTTTCGTAAAGTTCTGGCCACCTTAAAATTGACAAAATTTAGCCTATTTTAATCATTTTGTCTACCCCCTGTATAAATCAGGACACATGTTCTCGGCGCAACAATTTTGTTGATTTAAATCTATAGTTGAGCGAATTTTAGTGGAACTAAAAATTGTTTGTTGGGTAACAGATACTTCAAACGTAAACATTTCCAAGTTAAACTAAACAATTACCAGAGAATTGCCAATAGACTGCCGCATTACAAAAGTTCACATCAATGGACAACGTAATCCTAATTCCCTAACAAAAAAAAAGACTGCCGTTATGCAAGGCCATCCTATTACAAGAGCTAGCAAGCCAAAGAAAGTGCATTTTATTACAATTTCGTATCATTGCATGTTATGAGATGGGGTAAAAAGTTATTTTTTAAAGTTCTCCAGTACTAAGTTGTCGAGTTCATCCGTTCTTAGAAAACTAAGAACTATAAATATCTTTTTGGCTACCATCTTCTCTCAGAAACTCAGTGACACCCAGGGCGAACTTTCACACACCCCCAAAAATGCAAAATCTTATCGTATTGCAGTACCCAACAAACACCTAGCGACAAAAGCAACTCCTGGGGTAAGGTAGGTGAGGTCTCTCCCTTTTAGATCTCCTCCAGTAACCAGCCGCACTGAATTGCTCACCCATAATATCGATAATTATCGTTAACGTCAAAATATTAACGATAATATCGATGTCTCATGTATCGATAAATGTCCCATCACTAATCTGAACGATGATTTTCATAGGTTTTTTGTTTTCAGTGCAAACGGAATCGGTTTTCCCGACAAAAAACATGTTTTGAGCACTAAAAATGGCATAAAATTTTTTTTCGGCAAAGTTAAACTTCAAACGATCGTTCAACGACTGTGGAATTCAATAACGAACATTAAAAGAACTAATGAAGAAAGTTGGTTCAGTAGTTTTATCGCATTCGTAAACAGGGCAAAGTCATTTTTTGAGAAACACCATTCCGTGATAAACGCTTATAAAGTTTCAAGTTAAGCTTATGCGGCTGTGACGCTTCAAATCCCATAATTTAATTAGGAAGATTTATCGTGAGATACGGTTGTCGACACAAGTGCTTAGAAAAGTTCAATTTTTTTGTGTTTTTGAGCAAGCATGCCGTTGGTCTAATATGCCATTTTTTATGGAGGGAAATTTCAAATACAAAAAACAAACAAAATCGTCAAACACCTCGCTCTTGAAAATATTTTCTTTTCTTATACAAATATTTTTCCGCTTTTCAGCACTCTTATAGTCTTATATTTAATAATTTTAGTGTTTGATGAGCAGTCTAGTTTTTTTTTGATTGCGTGAGACCATAAAAAATTTACTTCTCGAATTTCGTTCAGCAGTCGGGGCAACCTTCTCGAAAAAAATCCCAAAGCAACCTTCTCGAAAAAAGTCCCGATGCAAAATTTGAGATCAATCCGACTGTAGAGAGTACATAGAACCTTAGAACGGTCAAAGTTTTACTTTGTTTATCGATGGAAAATGCACGGGAAATGGAATTTTTTGTATGTTAAATGTCTTAGAGATGCATGAAATGTTGAAATCTGGGGTTATAAAAAAATCTTTTCGGAAAAAATCGGGATAAAAAAATCTGTTTTAAGGTTTAGAATCTAGGGGGATGGGGGACATCGCCTCCCTGCCCGCTGGCTACGCCTATGGCTGGAGCAGGGTGCAAAATGAATATACATTTGAAATGTTTTCATTAGATTATTTCACACTAAACAAACAATAACACCGCTCAACTCTAAGCTATTCCTATCATCCAAATAAAATCATTCCCTTAACTGTTCCCTCCAACGCATACACCACGTTTCCATGCACATCCCTTTTGTAGATTCACAAATAATTACATTCGCCAAGTCGAATAACGATGAGCCAGGGCTCAATAACTTGTTTATAATTTCACACTTAATTCATTTGACAGATGTCATTTTTACGATTTTTTATTGCTCCGTCTCATCCATATGTAAACTGATGTCACTGGTTCCAGTTCTGGGTAGTGATACCGCCAGGAATATGTCTGTTAGGCATGGACTGTACGCGTTAGAAGAGAAACGCAAAACATAATATGGTAAATGGGTGGTAGTCAGTCACCGGAACGTAATCGTCATGTAACCGACCTGCGATGCGATAGCGGATCTTTTCAACTTAGTGTGTTCTTCAGTTTTATATCAAACGACGGCACCTATCCAGCTGGTGTCGAAGAGTGCTGTAGTGTTTCCTTCCCATCAAATCTGCCGCTCTGCTTCACCAACATCCGAAAAAGGATATTTGATGAGGAGAGTATATTTATACACAATAGAAATGAAACACTGTGACAAAATAGAGTAAACATTAATAAAGGACGAAGGACAAATTTGAAAAGATATATTTACTTTTTTCTGCACGCAATTCAAACGAAAATGGGATTGCAGATAGCATAACAGCATTAAAGAGAGGTTAAGCGGGAGAGGTAAAAAGCGAGCTTTCCGGTTCTGTCCCATGGGGTGAACTGCTTTCGGGGTGTATTACTGCAAATATATTTTCAATTATCATTCCTTTTTCTATGCCAGACAGTCACAGTGCTGCATTTGTATCTATGTTTATTGATATAAATTTGTGATAAAATATGTATGGAACTAATGTATTTTAGGAAGATTATCCAATAACAATTCAGTGCTTGGACCTGACGCACTTGCACTCATACACAAAGCAACCAATTTACAGATTCGATCGATTACAAATTCTGCTTTCATGTATTCTCTTCAGTGTTGTATCAATTGACCAAAAGGAAAAATAATTGCTGCATAAATCATGACCGAAATTGATTGCTGGTGGAAGAATTGAAAACAAACAGATGTCTATAAGAGAGGTTAGAGTTCATATAAATAAAGGATATTGGATGATTTTTATTTTGCTAGAGATGCTTGATCTAAAATGTAGATAATCTACTAATCTACTTTTTTCAAAGTATCGTTCGTTCAAAACTGAATGTATTGTATTGAATATTATAACATTGTTTTTCACGATTTTCTTTAATAGGAAAATATACAAAAATACGCATAATATAGCTTCTCGGTGAAAGATAAGTTATTAATAATTCGAATAAGAAAAAGGAAAACATACAAACATGTCTGTCTCACCGTTTAGTAAACAACGCGACTAATCTAATTGATTATTATTATGACTTTCTTAATTTACATCTTTTCAACACGCAGAGATCAACAACAATAATAACCCTTTTGTGTCATTTGAAAACTTGTAACCGGTTCTATACTAAAAGATTTGGGCAATCATATGCGCTTAACCATTTGTTTTTACTTATACTGGTGTGCCCCAACCGGAGAATGATGTTCAACAAGGGATCACGTTCTTCACACAAAATAGAAATGAGTCAGAGAAAGAAGTTGTACGACACTCGCTATCTCTATATGTCAGTAATATAATAGTTTTGTCAAAAGATCTTTACGAAATGTCATCACAGTTATATGTTTGGAAGCGTGTTCAGTGTCATATGTGACAGCTGAAATACATCAATCATAACATCAACTACATGGCGCGGCTAAATGAGAACGCTTCCGACAGCGTAAAAGTGTGTCTGTATGTGATAGGGAAGAAGGCACGAAACGGAGTCCAAAGGAGTACCTTTGAAGAATTTGATGGGGCTAAACGGCTAAACAGTATATGTTTTGTAAACAATAACGCGGTGAAGGTGGATGACACGCACGAATAAGTATACTTCTAAAAAAATATACAGCGAACTGCAAGCATATCAGATTTGAAATTGTGGTTCATATTGTTAATTTTTTTTTAGTGGTATTGTGACAAGTGTTCGGCCCCTGTATGCCTGTAATCGAACCATTAAGTGCCATATTACCTTGCTCTGTCGCTTGTTAGTACAATTCGTATAATAAAGCAAAATTTTTCCGGCTCACCACCTCATGAACGATGCACGACTTCATGCTGCAATATTAAAGAAGTGTGGGTATGTCTCAAATGCGTTAGACATGACGCCGTCATCGTTGCCTTGGGTAAAAGTAAAGATTTTTCTCCATTAGCGGTAACAGCAGGAGGAACATTTATAATCCCGACGACGCGCTTAGCAGCCGAAGCGAACGCATTTTGACTAAATTTATAAATATAAATGCCATGCCAGACAATGGAAACATATGTGAGTGTGGTTATATTGTTTACTATTTTTGATTTAGTAACACAACAGACGCTCAAATATCATCGCTTCGTGGATTTTGTACCAGCCGTATACTATTAACATGAAGCATAATCATATAAGAGGTGCGTCCCCCTCGGACAGAGTGCGGAAACGACAGTAAAACAGCACTCAAAACCTCGCTGCCCTAAGGTTACCAAGATGTCAAATCGTTTGTCTCCTGAGTCATTTGGTTTGGTTTTTCGTATTTCTAATGTTTTATTTTCTCTAAAGTTTATCTCCATTTGAGGTTAAAAGGCAAATTTTTCATTCATCGTTAGAAAAGGTTAATTGAGCACATTTTTCTGCAAACAGCAAAATCAGGATAAAACACAAACCCCCTGAAAACAGAAATAATTAGATAGACTTTTTTAAGCACGCAAGCATAGAGGAAATTTCATTAGACTGGAAAATTACACGGGAAATAATTGAAAAGACCCCTGCGGAGCACTCATCTTTTCACGTGATTTGAATCAAATCCGCTGTACGATAATCAAAACCACTTGATACTATTTACCATTCGTTGAATCTTCAGGTTGTGAAATTAGATGAGAATACCAGAGTTGGAGGAAAGCTACTATAAAAAGGAAAACCGTTTGCACGAAGCCGCAGTTGTATACATTTAGGAAGGAGAGCGTTATTATCGCCATCATCAGAGTCATTATCGTATAATCGCGATTCTGTAAGAGGCAAAACATGCATATGTGTACCGTGTGGTGTTCTTACAAAATACATGTTCCACAATGGCTTAGCTACGTTGCAACAAACAGTGTCAGAGAGTGGGTATAATAATTGCAGGAAACATTTTTACGCCTAAGCTTCTATCGAATTTGACAGGTTAAATGGTTCGTTGTATGTAGTATTAAAACTTTATAGAAGATCTGTTGAATTCTTACTGTCGGGTTTTGGCTGTCAGGTAGTTGCGTGATTTCGCGTTCTTCTTGACTTCCTTGATTGTTTATTGTTGTAAATGATAATAAACGAATTTATTGTTTTTATTGTTGTAAATGATAATAAACGAATTTCATACCTGTAGGCGGAGCTTTATGACATGCTGTGGAACGAAACACTAGAGCATGTCGGGTTTGATATTTTCCAAACTCGTACCCGACCCGAACCTGATTTTTTTTTTGGTTGAAACCCGAACCCGAAAATTTCATTTCTTCAAAACCTGAGCCCGAGAAACCATAGATTTTTAAGTCGAGTCTCGGGTTTTCAAACCCAAACCTGACCTGAACCCGACATTTTCAAACTCAAACCCGACCCGTACCCGACACTTTCAAAAATTCACAAATACGAACCCGACCCAAACCCGGAGAATAAGAACTAGAGAACATCTCTACGAGACACCCGAAGTTCACAATTTGATTTAGAATCTATCGATGTAACTACTATGTAACGGAGATACCTGGCAGACAGCGTTAGCATTTTTTAATGTCTTCTTGTACATCATGATTTGCATGATTTCTCTCAAGCTGTTGCACTGATTATCAATGTTGCCGTTATGCCAGATAAATCGGGATTGTGTCAGATTTCTGATTGTTCGCCTGACTAGTAGTTATTAGACATTGAGTTAGATTTTGCCACACTTCGTTTGCGCAAAATGGCCATCATTTCAAATTTGCATATCTGAAGAATTATATCCGAACATTTTGCTATGTGAAATGGTTGCTGGGTTATGGCCATTATGGTGCACTTCTTCAAAAAATAATACTGACTCATGAATCAACAAAGGAGTTTTGTTTTTTTTTCATTACAGTTATTTACACATGTTGGTTGTTAAACGGCTGGGCACGTGTCACTTGAGAACCCATTGTGGTCATTCACCACAACATCCACGAAGTGCCGACCGGGATACGAGTAACCTTAGCGGAGCTCGGGTAATCAACCCCCGGTAGAAACTATGGTCGCTGACTAGGAAGGGGGATCGTACGCGGCTGTATCCCCATGTTGAAGGCGGCGTACAACAGCGTCTGACCCGGAGCGGGCGGCTGAATTACGAAACGCAGTGCCTCGCCAGCTATATCTAAGACGGCAGCCCCGTTACGAGACTAGGTACCGCAGCCCTAGTAAGGCAGCATACCGAAGGTAAAATCGCTCGCTGGCACTCAGCGTCAAACCACTCATTGGACGGGGCTGTCGCAGATGTACCGAACACTTCTCCCGCTGTGGTGCAATACTGTGGATATGCCTTCACTGTTCATTCAGGCTACCTCCAACTTGATGCTCGATCCGCTCCGCAGGTACTCTGTAGCCACTTCTCTAGTTGATAGCCGCTGGATGTTCAACTGTACGCGCCTTGTCGTCCGTTGGACAACCAGGCGCAAATCTTTAATTCCACGAGATAATGATCCGAGTCCACGTTTGGTCATCTATACGACCTCACGTCTGTAACGTCTGAAAAGTGTCAACCTTCAATCGATCCGAGAGCAGGCCTCTCCATTTGGGTGCCTCCAGGTGTGCTGACGTATATTCCGGCGTGCAAAATAAGTGCTACAGATAGCCTTCGGGCTGCAGCGAAATTGACTAGTCTCAGGCCGTTGTCGTTCGTAGAAAAGTGAAGGCTTTCTCTACTAATCACGGGGCGGAAGACGTATATATATATATATATATATATATATATATATATATATATATATATATATATATATATATATATATATATATATATATATATATATATATATATATATATATATATATATATATATATATATATATATATATATATATATATATATATATATATATATATATATATATGTGCTGTTGAATGATGGAGAAAACAGCGTAGTCCAGAGCAGCAGGATGGTGATTGAGGATGATGGCAAAGCTGTGATAATGACGGCAATACAGCCGAACTTTTTAAAGTCGGGAGCGAACAGCTGTATCGTGCTTTACACCGGATCATGTTGAGAGTGTGGTCCGATGAAGAATTGCCCTCAGATTAGTTGAAGGATCTCATATGTCCGATCTACAAGAAAGGCCACCGCCTGGATTGTAGTAATTATCGGGGCAAAACCCTTCTCAACACCGTTTACAAAATTCTCTCCCGTATTCTGTTCCATAGACTGAGGCCGTGGTTGGAGACCTTTGTTGGCGATTACGAATCTAGTTTTCGAGAGGGATGCTCCACTACGGACCAAAAGTTCACCCTGCGACAGATCCTCGATAAATTTCGAGAATTCAACCTGCAGACGCACCGTCTGCTCATTGATTTCAGGGCAGCGTACGATACAGTAATGTGAAATGAGTTATGGCGAATTCTGCTCAAACATGGTTTCCCAACAAAACTAATTAGGCTGATACGTGCCACCCTTGAAGGCTCTACATCATGCGTCAGGATGGCTGGTAGAATATCGGACTCTTTCGTGACATTAGATGGTTTGAAGCAGGGTGACGGGCTGTCAGATTTGTTGTTCAACATCGCATTTGAGGGTGCTATATGGAGGACCGGCGTGAAAAGAAGCGGCATCGTCGTTACGAAGTCACTCATGCTTCTAGGTTTTGCGGACGATAACGACATCATTGGTATCAACCGTAGAGCAGTGGAAGAGGCCTTCGGACCTCTCAGGAGGGAAGCTGCAAGAATAAGGCTCACCATTAACTCTACCAAAACGAAATACATGATGACTGGTAGAGAGCGTGGTAGTCCGACGGATGTTGGTGCTGAGGTGGTGTTAGATGGGTTAACTTTTGAGGTAGTCGACAAATTTATTTACCTGGGTACATTAGTGACATGTGACAACGAGGTCAGCTGTGAGATGAAAAGGCCCGTGGCCCTCTACGGCCATAAAGCATGGACGTTGAAAGAGGCTAATCGGCAAGATCTTGGTGTTTTTGAGCGTAGGGTTTTGCGTTCAATTCTTGAGCTTGAGCTTGAGCTTGAGCTTGAGCTTGAGCTTCAGCTTAAACGACCGCACATTTCGTAGTTGCTCCTTCTTGATGGATCTGAGCTAGTGAAGTTGCACAAAGAACCACGTATATAGGAACTTGGGATTAGTTTACCATCTTTAATGTACAACAGTTCAGTAGCTTCCGCTTTGTATAGATCCATAACGGCGCCGGCCAGGTCCTTACGAACGTTAGGATAAGGAAGGATATTGTAACGAAGGAGGTGTAACAGTCGTTGTTGTCGGAGACCGAGTTTACCTCTGCATCTCCACGACTGCGACGGAAACGTTGAGTTTGGTCACTGTGGTAAGTGACGAAACGAACAACGTTGCGCGGAAAAATTAACATATCACGAAGGCAAGTGAAAGTATATAGTTCGTAGCCGTTAGATCAATAACGATATTTATCGACCGGACGAAACCAGCTCCGATTTGCAACTCGCCTATATAAAAATAACGGGTGATAACGGAATCTCTACGACTGCGACGAAAAGAGAGGTTTTTGTTACTATGTCTCCGTGGTGATTGACAAAAACGAGCGAACGATTCAAACACCGCGATCCTCTACAAATGACGCGCTCAAAAATCATCTACCAATCAACTTTGAAAACTTTGAAAAATGCAAATATGCATATCAAACAAAAGAGTGTTCCAGGTTTATTTAAAACATGCGATGCTATCGGGCACTTGTAACGAGCATGATTAAAGATTCATAGTACCTTATCCACAAGGACAAACAGTACAATTCAATCCATTCGAATACAGACTTTAATAAACAATATATAAAAAACCTAAATTAATCCACCTAGCGATCAGACTCAGTCTTTCTCATTCAAACTTATTATTTGTAGAAATTGATTTACATGAACGCTTCAATCCAATAAAGTAGTATTTACTCTTTGGGTTCTAAAATATTGATGTTGTAATTGAAGTATAAAATTTGAAATTTTACGTAATGTTAGTGCTTTTTTTCCTGTATGGACTTCCTCACTGCGACCAGAATCGTAGATCTGTTGTGAGATATGCCCGGGTGTCTGCTGTATCCCGCACTTCTGTTAATAGCAATACCGCTATTGAGAAGTGGCATGCTTTTTATTATTGTTCATCAGTGCTTGTGTGTAATGTGATACTCTTCCCTTTACCCGCTTGCTGTTCTACTATACCGATACACGTTCCTCTTGCCAAATCTCACCAATTGTAATTCCCTGGAGAAGTTTCGTCGTGCGTCCCTCTGGCCAGTTTATTGATAAGAAGGACTTATTTTTTGTTAAGAAGAAGTCACGCAAAGGTATTGTAGATTTCAGCGTAAAGAAAGGGTAACCGGTGGGGAGCCTGAGAATAAACCCATGCTTAAGTCCTTTTTGACATCGGATGGCCTGGTTCTACTAAGATTCGAACCCACGACCATCCGCTTGACAAAGCGGACTCTGTAACTTTGCGGCTACGCAGCACCCTCAATGTTAGTGCTTAAGAAATAGCGAAATGAAAGACACGACTCTTAATTTTGAAAAATTTAATCACCAGCAATACCAGGAACGTTTGAATAGTACGATACCATATTCAAATTATGTTGAGGCCACATATATTGATAAAAGCAGATATAGTTTTAAATAGTCTCTGAATTTCTCTTCTTTCCATAACTTCTAAACCACATATCAAATTGTTATGAAGTTTGCTATTTGTAAGTTTGAGAGATGACTCGTTCGTATGACACTATTTATGTTCAAATAAGTCGTGTATTACTTGAGATAATAGACTTTCGTTGTCTTAACAATTCAATACATAACGGTTGCTTAAGTTCGATTATAATCAAATGAAAAGGGAACGTATACAGCAGCCAAAATTTGAAACCACGTGTTCAATCATAATTAATCAGATAACCCTTAACTAGCCCGTTCATCTAATATCAACATTGTTCAAATCGGTTGTGTAGTTTTTAAGATAATAAAGTTTGGTGATTTTCACATTTCGATACTTTACAGACGAAGTTACAGTCCGATTACAGCAAAATTCAATAGGGTGTTATGAGGTAGCTAGACCTTTCATATGACACTGGTTTTATGAAAATCGGTCCAGCCATCTCTGAGAAACATGAGTGAGATTAAATAGTCTCAAGAACACGTTTCTTTCCATAACTTTTGAACCACAAGTTCAATCTACATAAAATTCAAAAGTTAAGGGTCCTTTAGGTAGCCCGTTAAATGAAATTAATTTTGTTCAAATTTGTTGTGTAGTTTTTGAGATATTGATGCTTCGTGATTTTTATATTTTGATACATAACCTCTAAACTAGAAATCCGATTACAATAAAATTCAATACGGTTTTATAGGGCGACTAGACCTTTCATTTGAAATTAATTTCAATGAAATCAGTTCAGCCATCTCTGAGGAAATCGAGTGAGATTGGGAGAGCGTTACACACACACACATATATATATATATATATATATATATATATATATATATATATATATATATATATATATATATATATATATATATATATATATATATATATATATATATATATATATATATATATATATATATATATATATATATATATATATCTTCAGCCATCTCTGAGAAAATCGAGTGAGATTGGGAGAGCGTTACACACACATATATATATATATATATATATATATATATATATATATATATATATATATATATATATATATATATATATATATATATATATATATATATATACATACATATATTGGCAGAGCTGTATGCCACCACGGGTCGGTAATTGGCGATCACCGAAGGCCACGGAAGTGCTCACTGCTAGCAAGCAGTCCCGGACCATCAGCGGGAGCTAGCCTAGGTCGTGGCGAGATTCAGGCACTGGGCCGCTGAATTCTCGCAAAAGCCACACTGGCCGGAAGCAGCTCCGACGGAGCGAGTAGTGCCGCTCCCACCACCCAAATGCACTATACCGCCCATTGGGACTGATGCCAGTAATGTTCCCAATTACGGCAACTGGTCGCATCACTATAGGATACGAGTCGGATTTCGTTTTCGTACCATGATTTTGGGCTGGCACCTGCGCCGAGCTCCCTTAGTAATGTCGTGTGATAACGGCTTGAAACGGCGAGATTACAACCGGTGCAGGGGTCTCCGTCCCGTAAAACCTGGCAGGCCTTCCAGTACGTTCCGAGTCCATTGCCTGGTGGGAACCAGGCAGGAGTAGGATCAGATGTCTTTTCCTGACTTGCGCCGGTCGGGGGTGTCATAGTTGCCCATAAGGCGCTATGGCAGCCGCCCCTAGCCATGGCCTCACTGCTCCGGCATAGACTACCTTGGGACCATTTAGGCGACTACTCCATTATGGATAAGGATAGCGGCTGGTAGGGGGACCCAATAAACAAGAATGCAGAAAAACAAAACTCTGGAGATGGGGGCAGATGGGTTGGAAAACCCATTTGCGCGAGGTGGCATCCAGCGGTCTCCGCCTAGAAAAGTGGAGACGGATGCAGTGAAGGTCGCCTGCGAAGACGGTAAAGGCAGTACGCCTACCGGATCTACGCAAGACATCGCGGTGGCTGGTCCACAGCTATTAAAGGCGGTCGGAAGACAGCGGGACACGCTACCGAGGGTAGTGGCCCTGTCTGAGCAGCTCGATGCTATAATCGAGTTTGCGAAAAGTCGCAGCAATACAACGAAGTACTTGAAGCAGGCCCTCTACATGCTTCGGTCCTCCGTCGATGCTGCGAAAAAGGAGCACGCCGAGCTCGAAATGAAAGCTGCGGCTGCGGAGAAAGAGGAGACGAAGGTGACCGAGCTGGCGACGAAGTCGGTCCAAACGGACGCTAGCACGTTTGCGGCGGTTTGCGCGGCAGGGCCAGCTGCCAAACGAACGCGACAGTCCCCGGGAGAGACGGCCCCCGGGGGCACCAAGAAGCGTTTAATCGCAAACAGCCCTCAGACCGGTGTAGGAGTGGCGCAAGCAACGCCCACGGTGGCAGCCAAGGAGCAGAAGGCTCCCGGTAACCCGTGGGTAACGGTTCCGGGAAGGAGTAGGAACCAAAAAGTGGTGGCCAAAAAACCGCATCCGGTTACAAATCCTGCGACGAAGAAAGTTAAAAATAAGGGCGACGCACTCATCCTTAAGACAGAAGAGTCAAAGTACTCGGAAGTCCTTAAGGCAATGAGAGGCGATGCGAAGCTCAAAGATCTGGGGGCAGATGTGCGTAGCATCCGCCGATCCCGCAAGGGAGAAATGATCGTTGAGCTCCGCAAAGAAGCCAGAAACAAGGGCCCAGCCTATCGGGCATTGGCCCAAGAGGCGCTTGGAGATAGAGTGCAGGTTCGGGCACTCACGTCGCAGGTAACCCTACAACTTAAATACCTGGACGAAGTCACCGAGGCATGCGAAGTCGTGGATGCCCTCAAGGAGCAGTGCGAAGTGGTTGTGGCACCAGAGGCAGTTCGACTGCGCAAAGGCCCAGTAGGAACCCAGACCGCCACTGTCAGGCTTTCGTCAGTAGACGCAAACCAGGCGCTAAAGGTAGCGAGGCTCAAAGTGGGCTGGTCAATGTGCCCACTCAGCATCTACCAGCCGCCGGAGGTCTGCTTTCGATGCTTCGAGCAAGGACACAAGTCCTTTAGCTGCAAGGGGCCTGACAGGAGCTCACTATGCAGGCGGTGTGGTGCTGCAGGCCACAAAAGCAAAGACTGCGGAGAGCCCCCGAAGTGCTTGGCGTGCGCCGGGAAGCGTGACGCAAAGCACATAATGGGAGGCCCGAGGTGCACGGCCGGTAAGCCGACTAGCAAGCCACGGGCGTGAGAGTGACACAGCTAAATTTGAACCACTGCTTCGCGGCTCAGCAACTGCTATACCAAGCAGTCACTGAGTCGTTGTCGGACATCGCCATAATCTCGGACCCCTACCGAATTCCTTCCGGAAACGGTAACTGGATTTCGGACGGGTCCGGTATGGCGGCAATATGGACGACGAGCAGGTTCCCGGTTCAAGAGATAGTGTCAACTTCAAACGAAGGATACGCGGTTGCCAAGGTGAACGGAGTGTACTACTGCAGCTGCTATGCTCCGCCTCGTTGGTCTACCGAGCAGTTCGCAAGGATGATCGACCGAGCCACCGGGGAGCTGATCGGTCTATCACCGTTGGTAGTGGCGGGCGACTTCAACGCATGGGCAACTGAGTGGGGAAGTCGACGCACAAACCAGAGAGGCCGGATCTTGTTGGAGGCTTTGGCGAAGCTCAACATAGATCTGGCCAACGTCGGCTTGAAGAGCACCTTCAGTAGAAACGGCGCGGAGTCGATCATCGATGTGACATTCTGTAGTCCAGGATTGATCACGAACTGGAGGGTAGACGATGGCTACACTCATAGCGACCATCTGGCGGTCTGTTATAGCGTAGACTGTAAAACGAGACCGCATGTGGCGAGTAGAATTAACACTCCAGCTCCTCGCGGGTGGAGGATATCACACTTCAACGAAGAGGTATTTGCGGAAGCAATTAGACTAGAACACGAGGCAAGCAGAATTCGTAACCCGAGCGCTGATCAGCTTGTTGCCATACTTTCGCGGGCGTGCGACGCCACTATGCCTAGGAACCGCCAGCCTAGGCATGGAAGGCCACCAGTCTACTGGTGGACCGACGCGATAGCGGACCTCCGCAGAGCGTGTCTTCAAGCGAGAAGAAGGATTCAACGTGCGCGAACCGACGAAGAAAGGGAAGATCGTCGAGGGGAATTCAGTTCCGCAAGAGCGGCGCTTAAGAGAGCAATAAAAGCTAGTAAACGTGCGTGCTTCGAAAGACTGTGCGCTAGTGCCAACACTAACCCGTGGGGTAACGCCTATAGGATGGTGATGGCCAAGACTAAGGGTGCGATGGCGCCCGCAGAAAAATCACCAGCGATGCTTGAGCGGATCATAGAGGGACTCTTTCCACGCCACGAGCCAAATCCTTGGCCTCCGGCTGGCGAGTCACTTCACCGACGTTCCAGTATCTCAAACTCAGACCAGAGGTGGTCGGCCAACCTGCCGAACACCCAATATATGAGTGACGGCGTTAGCCGTGCCGAGGCAGAGGAGGCGGAAACGGTTACGAATGAGGAACTCATCGCGATCGCCAACTCCCTGAAGGTGAGCAAGGCACCGGGATTGGATGGGATTCCGAATCTGGCTGTGAAGAAGGCCATCAAAGAGGCCCCCAGACTATTTCGGGAAGTCATGCAGAAGTGCCTGGATGACTGTACATTCCCAGACAGATGGAAGCGACAGAAGCTGGTCTTATTGCCGAAGACAGGGAAACCACCTGGTGACCCGTCGGCATACAGACCGATATGTCTGCTCGATACGGCGGGTAAGGTGCTCGAGAAGGTTATTCTCAATAGACTGGTTAGGTACACCGAATGTGCAAACGGTCTGTCGAGTAACCAGTTCGGCTTCCGAAAAGGCAAGTCTACGGTGGATGCTATTCTGTCCGTCACCAAAACAGCAGAGGTAGCACTCCAGCGTAAAAGATGGGGCATTCGCTATTGCGCAATCGTCACGTTGGACGTGAAAAATGCGTTCAATAGTGTTAGCTGGGATTCCATAGCCCACTCGCTTCGGAAACTAGACATTCCGGTGTCTTTGTACAGGATTCTGGAAAATTATTTCCAGAATCGTGTGCTAGTTTACAGCACAGACGAGGGTCAAAAATGTGTCCCCAATTACCGCAGGGGTTCCACAAGGTTCCATCCTGGGCCCGGTACTGTGGAATATCATGTACGATGAAGTGCTGAAACTAAAGCTCCCCCAAGGGGTTGTGATCGTTGGATTTGCGGACGACATCACACTTGAGGTCTACGGCGAGTCGATCGAGGAGGTTGAGTTGACGGCTTCGCACTCTATAAGCGTCGTCGAGGACTGGATGCGCTCCAAAAAACTGGAGCTGGCGCATCATAAGACGGAGATTTCAGTTGTCAATAACCGCAAGTCGAAGCAACAGGCGTTGATCAGTGTCGGGAATTGCACCATCGCCTCTAAGCGCTCCCTGAAGCTGCTGGGGGTGATGATCGATGACAAGCTCGCCTTCGGGAGCCATGTCGAATATGCCTGCAAGAAGGCTTCAATGGCTATTGCAGCATTATCTCGCATGATGTCCAATAGCTCAGCAGTGTACGGCAGCAAGCGGAAACTTCTAGCTAGCGTGACTTCGTCCATACTGAGATATGGCGGGCCAGTGTGGTCCAAAGCACTAGGTACTAGTAAACATCGGAGTAAGTTGGAAAGTACCTACAGGCTCATGTGCCTGAGGGTTGCGAGCGCGTATCGAACTGTGTCATACGACGCAATCTGCGTCCTGTCCGGCATGTTGCCTATCAGCATAGCCATTAAGGAGGACGTAGAATGCTTCGATCAACGTGACACAAGGGGCATACGAGGTACCAGAAGATCATTCTCGATGATCAGATGGCAGCAGGAGTGGTCCAATTCCGCGAAGGGTAGATGGACGCATCGACTTATTCCGGATGTATCCGGATGGGTCGGGAGGCGCCATGGAGAAGTGAACTTCCATCTGACACAGATTCTGTCAGGCCATGGTTGCTTTAGGCAGTATCTACACAGATTCGGGCATGCGGGGTCCCCCATGTGTCCCGAGTGCGCGGATGCGGAAGAGACTGCTGAGCATGTCTTCTTCGTGTGCCCTCGTTTTGTGCATGCGCGGAGCGACATGATGGTAGTGAGCGGGCCAGACACCACTCCGGACAACCTAGTTCGGAGGATGTGTAAAGACCCAAACATTTGGAGGGCGGTTTGTACAGCCGCCTCTCAAATAGTTTTAGAATTGCAAAACAGGCGACAGGTTGACCACCGACACGCCAGTGTTAGCTAACGGCCAGTCTCCAGGTTAGTTAGCTAAGTTAGCAAAAAGACCTAAAGAACCAAGAGGGTGCACAGAGCACAAAAGCCGCTCCCCGAAGCAATACCTAGCGGTGGTCCCGGGGAGTATTATGGGCTGGAGACTGAAGGGGTTTTAGTGGGTCCGGTCACTGATTCAAACCAACCCCACACTCCCTGAGGTTGGTCACCTCAGGGGTTTGGATGCAAATTTCCCCTTCACCTGAAACAAAAAAAAAAAAAAAAAAAAAAAAAAAAAAAAAATACATACATATATATATATATATATATATATATATATATATATATATATATATATATATATATATATATATATATATATATATATATATATATATATATATATATATATATATATATATATATATATATATATATATATATATATATATATATATATATATATATATATATATATATATATATTTATATATATATATATATATATATATATATATATATATATATATATATATATATATATATATATATATATATATTCTAATTTGTATGCCTAATTTGGAAAAAAATGAGTTTAAAACGCGCGAGTCGAAGTTAAGGAAAACTTATCCCCAGCACTAAATTGTTTAAAAATTATCCAGGCATAATTATATCTCTAACAATTTGTACGTTAAATCAACGTTGTTTAATACCTACATGGCAAAAGTGAAGTAAAATATTTGCAACAGGATGACTTTTAAATCATAACTGTTTAAATTCCATACACATCTAGAAGAACTGTATACCTTTCTTGTTTATGTCTTTTTCTTACATTCACAGAAATAATGCTATGTGTACAGTACAAGGTATCAGTACTTTCAATATACTGGTGGCAAAAAGTACAAAAAACGTAAAAAGCAGAAAAAATAAATTTCTTCCTGCCCGGCCGGTAGCGGTTCAAATCGAACGGAAGAAAAGATGTGTGCGTCAACAAAGTGACAATATCAATATTAATATCAATACTTATCCTTCTGATCTTCTGGTATTATTGCGAGGCACGGACAAGTAACAGCAGGAACAGCGGAAATAAAAAAAATCCCTTATGCTGCGCACAAAGCTCAGCGAAAGGAGAAAAAAAATGCGCGAAACCATTGCTTTTCTTCACATCGTTGCCGCGTCCACTCTCGATTCACTAACACTACCGCGTAGGGTTTTGCGTTCAATCCTTGGCGACAAAATAGAATATGGTGTTTGGCGAAGACGCATGAATTATGAAGTGTACCAGGTGTACAAATCGGCGGATATAGTTAAGCGGATAAAACACGGCAGGTTGTAGTGAGCTGGGCATGTAGCTAGAATGCCGGAAGAACGACCAGCGAAGAATATGTTTAGCAGAAATCCCGATAGAGGCCGTCGATTTCGAGGTAAGTCCCGCACTCGTTGGGTGTGTGCTGTCGACGAGGATGCCCGCGAGATGGGAGGATAGCAGCCCAAGACCGAGTGACATGGCGACGTATTCTGGATTCGGCATTGGATCGATAGTCGGTCTGTCGCTGTAAAAGTAAGTAAAGTAAAGTGAAGTAAGTTTTTACACATGTTGAAATCGTATAGCGTTGTTACAGTTGAAACGGTATTGAAGCTGTTGACTGCCTAATGTTTTGTCCTTGCAGCGATCGTATCCTTCGATGGCTAATTTATTGGCCAAATCGACAGGTTTAATCTTAACCTTACAGTGAAATAGTAGAAGAACCATCCCCCATTCGAAGTTTTGATTATTAAATACAAATACAAGCGCTAGCCCCGCAATTGTCCGGTACACTATGGTTGGCTGCAAAGTCTGTTTCGAATACAGAAGGTTAAATTCCGAAACGGAATGTAGTACCTGGGCTTTGCTTTTTGCGATGCTTTTCCCTCCAAAACATCGGTTACTTCAAATGTTGATCTTGATTTCCATGATTTCATTATTATCCGCCTTGATTGTGAGTGGAGTACCTCCTTAGGAGTACGATAGTTTTTATCGTATTAATCTCCTATCGATCCGTAGACATCGTAATTGTCGCGTGTCTAATAACAATACCTACAAGGTAATAAACTTTGTATTACTTCAATATATATCCCTTCAGGGGAAAAATTAGGTTGGGCAACGGTTGCGTGGTGCACTCCAAAAGTTCAAACCGGAAAAAATTTAAAGATTATAGCTATTCAACCATTCCTGTGAATTTTGGTGTCCATAACCGTTATCGTTTTTTCAGAGATCTGAATGAGCTTCCTCGTAAATATAACGTCATAGCAACGAACCCGGCGAGCAATTTCTATACGACGCTCTCATGTTAGTTGAAGCGTTTACCAACTAGGGGCACAAAAACTCATAGGAATATTTGAATAGCTATAATCTTTTTATTTTACTCCGGTTTATGCTTTCGGAATGCACTTCATTTAGTCGACCAGTGTTATTGTTCTAGTTAGAAATCGACATAAAGACTAAACGAGCTTACAGCGCACTAGATGCGACTTTATGCGTATTATGAATAAGGTAAAAAAATCCAAAGTCGTGAGTCGTTTCTTTTTTCGATTTCAGTTGGAATGGTAATATTCGACATCGCTACAGTTTGATTGTGCATTAGGGTGAGGCAAAATAATTGATCTCGATTGATCAAAAGAAAGACCACGAGGGGGTACGGGGGTATAAGAAGTGATCAAAATATGACCACGTGGTTTAGGAACGGCCCCGAAGAAACCTGACTATCGAGCTTATACACTCAGCTAAATGTAGGTCAGTATTCTAGACGCAGACGCCGGTACACTACACTAGTAAAAAAAAATATGAAGAAAAATGATCGATCCACCTTGCCCGCTGTGCACCTCTCCGTCTCGTCTCTGACGAATTGGTTTCGAGAACCATCTTTACCGGAGAGTCGTCCGACATTCTTACGATATGCCAAGCTCACCGCAACCTGCCAATCTTAGCAGTGTCGGCGATAGATGGCTCATTTGTCTTTCCCACGTTCCGTTCTCCATCTGCAGTTCTCCGAAGATGATAGGCAACACCTTTCGCTCGAAACCACAAGGGCGCATTGGTCCTCCACAAGGATAGTTCATGACTTATGCCCGTAGAGGTCTGATCACGGTTTGAGCAGCGTCTTTCAGATGGTTAACTTGGTGCGGTGACGAATTCTACTCGATCGAAGTGTCCTCCGGAGACCAAAGTATGCACGATTACCTGCCATAATGCGCAGATGAATTTCTCTGCTGGTATCGGTGTCGACAGCCCAATGAGCCCAGGTACACGAACTCGTCAACCACCTCGATTTCATCACTACCGACTTGAACTTAGCACTATCGTCTCGTGAACCCTGTCATGTATTTCCTGTCATGTATTTCGTCTTCGATCGTCAGTCCAATCCGTTTGGCTTCGACCTTTAGTCCGATGTACGTATCCGCCATCTTCACAAATAGGCCACAATGTCGGTATCGTCAGCGAAGCCAAACAGTTGAATTGACTTTAGGAACATCGTGTTGATCCCGGCTCTTCTTATGACACTTTCCACCCGGGCCATATTAAACAGTAGGCACCTTCGAGTTTCGAAGGGGCTTGAGAGTGCCCCTGATACTCAAACTACACACATCACTCGATCCATCGTCGCTTTGATAGATGGTCTCGATCGATTGTGTCGTATGTTGATTTGAAATCGATGAATGGGTGGTGTGTGGGCAGGTAGTGAAAATATTATAAAATTACTAAACAATAAATAATTAATAATAATTAAAGGTTTTTTACCTAGTAGCCGACTAAACAAAACAAATCATTTCATCTCTTACTGAGCTGGGAAAACACATAACATTATAAATGAAAATAAGTATTATGAGTACGCAGATGGATACTAACGTCTAAGACCTATTCACTGCTTGGTTTTAAAATCGACGTAAGACTGAGTTCATTGCTAGAGTCGACCCAGTCGAAAATGAAAATTTTCTCTTTACCGCTCCAGTGCTGCTAAACAGCTGTTACGACTACAATGCAATAAATTGTTTCTATTTTTGACTACGGGTATTTATTTTCACTTTCGGCTGACTGGGAAATTATTATTGCTTTTTAATTTTAATTTTTTTAGGTAACCGTACTCTTAGTTTTTATTTTTACATTTGTCGCAATGTTGTTCTATTGATGAACGAAAGGGAGAGTTTAGAAGTATGAGATCTTCCTGTCTTGGATATATGTACCGGGATCTACATTTTCTTTACCCAGAGAAAATAGGGAAATTCCAATCTTCGTTTGTGACTCAGTGGCAGGCATTTATCTCGATGCTAAACTCTATCGAGAAGAAGAAGAGGAGATAAATTTAAAAACAGAGGATGACCGTTTGGAAACTATTCGATTCGAATTTTCAGTCCACACTTTACGATTGTTTGGATTTGAGCTCGTGAATGGAAGCTTCGGTTCGCAGATGTTAAGATTTACATCAATTTGAAGATGCTAGAGAAGCAAAGCGTGGTCGTGTGTGTTTTTGTTTTTATTGCCTTCCAACGGATTACCATCAGTGATGACAGTCAATAACCAAGGGTTCCAAAATGACAATTCTAGCCTTACGCTCGTGGCGATGAAAAAGAGCAATGAATTTTTGTTGTTAAAACATATCGTTTAACTCATGAAGTACATCTATTGACGCTGAATGGGTAAGGTCCATACTCCCGATCAGCAAAACAAAACAAAAATGTAATTAGTTTGTTATTAGAAAATCTCGTCGGGCTTTGTTATGAATGATGATTCCGTTATGACCTCGATCGATCACTTACCATTGGCGTAATTACGAAGGGGCTAGGGGATTTCTGGAGTCTTCCCGAGAGTTAAATTGTATCAGCAGGAATAGACTAAAAAGCAGAGCTACAACCATCTCTACATGTTTTATTTTTTCACCCAAATGAAATACAAAAAGTAAAAAAAACTTGCTATACCGTTTTTGCATGAAAAATATAGACAATTAGTTCCCCTAGGATTTTTTCTTGGTTATGCCAATGTCACTAACGCATTACTACCCACGTAGTAGCTGTTTAACAAAATGCGATAGCAATTAAAACAGCTTAATAACAAACAGTGTTTGAAATAACAAAATTTGATATTGCCGAATCCAGAAAATTCATTTTTTACACGATGGCTACGTACCGTGCAAAAACAATCGTGCAAAATACTGCGTTATTTGGAAAATCGTCGGGAAATCGTCGTAGAAAGAAGACTTCACTGTGTTTCGTAAAAGCAACCAGAAAAACATGAAATTGAATTTTATGCATTTGATCAGAGCAATCAATATGTTTAAATATTTACTAATGCATATATTTCAAATACAATACGTATATAATACGTAAACAATCAAATCAATTCGGTACCGATAAAAGATGTTTGAAAATAATGTACAAAGAATGTTTTCACTAGTCAGTTCATGTTGAGCTCCATTTTGCTTTTATCTCTTTACAGGCAACAAACCCATGCACAAAAAAACCACAATCCGAAGGAAATGTCATAATTTCATATGCGCTATGTAAACACCCGTGAGTCGTCCCTTTCGCTCCTTTCCCGGGATAAGGTGGCACTCGGCAACCACACAGGTTGTCTCTTTTTCCGCCGGTGATCCTTTCTCGGGTATTCTGTGTGCGCAGTCTGTGCGGAGCTCCTGCGAGAAGGGATGAAAGCGGACGGGGGAATCGCGCGCTAACAATTTTCATCATATTCAATAAAAATCTCCTTTTCCTTGGAATCTTGAGAGACGCATGCGCGAAAATGTGATTTATATTTTCATATGTGCTCCTCATCGCTACAAGCTATTTCTCGCTTTGCAGAACTGCAACGTCTTCGCCTCCAGCTACGAAGTTCATGGAAAAAATGGAAGGTGAAAATATTATATCTGGACACTTCTATGTAACGTAGCTTTCATGGTGTAATTTCTTCGTACTAACCGACAAGAAAAATGCATCTTGTCCCATACCGCTTTAATAATAAACCTTGGAGATATGAATGGTATCCAGTATTCCAGATTTTATGCTGAAAGCAAATATCACAGGTAAAAGGAGCCGCACAAGCCTGGTATAAAGGGCAGCAATATACACATAGCAATATTTGCTGAGTCATTCAAGATAACCTCCTTGTAGATACACCCGCTATGAATCCAGCGCAGAAATCCGATCAGAGATAGAGAATATATGCGGTTATAGTTTGTGTGGGTGAATTTTCATTCTCCTGCTTATATACCAAGTGTAAAATATGATATGATATAATAGTTTAGACACGCCTCTGAATGCAATATTACATAAATATAAGTTGGAGAAAAATAAAATTATTACAAAAAAGACATTAGTGACAAATAGCATGTGATTTAGAAGAAAATCTTAATAGCCCATGGAGAAAACTAATAGACGTTAGTGGGTCTGCTTCTTAGTGGTTATTTGTTATAAAGTTGATATGGTAGTGTCAGGATTGCTGTGCATGATGATTCTAGGTACAGGAAAATAGTTAAAAAAAGCGATATCCCTGTTCACAGATTGTTGAATTCAATTTCAAACATTTTTAACAATGTGTGATTATAATGATTGTTTATCATTCACTCGATTTTCACAAGAATGGCTAAACAAAGTTATGCATATCGAGTTAGTGTTTATTTTCGATAGAATTTCATTACGATTAGAAACTTAGGTCAGTAAATTTCAATTTCCACATTGCTTCACGCACAATATTTTCAACTCATTTTGCTTTAAATTTTTCTTCTCTTTTATGATCTATCGCCTTCCACTTTAAACATCTATAAGCCTTCTACAGCGCTTTGTCTTTGGTTTAGCTACTGCGACCACATATCGGTTCTATTGTAGCATCCTTAGTGCTAATATAGTAGCCGAAACACATATCTGTTTACATAAATGTAAAGCAACAAGCGATAGTATTAGAAAATGGAGACAAATTTAAAGTGAAGTGCATTATATATACTATATCAATAGCTCAATCAGAAAGTATGAAATATTGTTTAATGTTGAGCCTAAATATAATAATCAATATGTTTATATGTTGAGCTTAAATTACTCAATAATAAGCCTTTGAAATCATTTTATCAACAAAGTTTCTAATTTACTATGCAAGCATTTTTTCTTTTCCTGGGCGAAGTTTTGTTACGGTTAAATCATGTTATTTAGAAACAGCCCTTTTTATTTGAATAAGGTTGTTGATCCATTTGATGTTTGATCTTTGAGGTTTTAAAAACTAGAATAGGATATATATTATATTCGTGCCAATACCTATAATTTCAGAACTAGAACAAATCTTGCAAGGTACCAGACTTGAAATATCAAATCCATTCTTCGTAATTAGTATCCTAGAGTAGTACCAGTCGAGAGATAAATCAAATGTGATTAAAAAACTCATCTCAACGTAACAATAAAATATTTATGTCCTTCCATTCTATTTCTTGCTGAATTTATTGCCCTTCGTTACCCCAAATATTTTAACAACACTCTTTGCTGTCGACTCGGAAAAATTGTGGAGTATCATTCCTCCCCAAGTGGGCAACGCAACAATACCATGCCAAACCCCATTCCATAGAAATGACGATAAATGAAAACCTTTCCAGTGCAAGCGAGGAACGTATATACACGACGAGCTACGGTTCCTTTTGGAGAATGCTGTACTATCTGATACCATTCTACCACATTTTGATCCAATTGCCCTATCTCAACTTGGTCAAAGGAAGAAAACGAGAGAGGTGAAATTTCTTTTTATCTTCCAATCCACTATAGGACTGGCAGGATGGATGCCGCATATTTTGCCCACTCTCCTTACTGGGGTAAAAAGTAAGGATTCTGGTATACAGCCGTTCTGAAAATGACCAACAAAAAATTAAGATTTGCAACACCATCCTTGCGTTCCATCTTTCTGCCTGCAACAGAGAAATGACCATGGCTGCTGGAAGCACAATCCCTCGTCCATTTTGCGCCCACTCGCATAAAGTCTCCCTCACTCCAGAAGGAAAACTCCCTCGGTATCCTAGGTAACCGGACCTGGACTGGACACTGACTATGTGAACTTGTGCTTTTCTACTGGAAGAGTCAGAATCTGAAGCGTGGAGCAGCATGACGCAGGGATAGCTTCTGAACCCAATCGGTACATAGCGAGACCTACGAGTAGAGCGATATATATCCATATAGTTGCACAATACACACCTAAACAGAAATACAACATCATCTTTGTAACGTGCAGCTTTGAGAGAAAGAGTAAAATGTTTTGCGAAAAGAATGTGCGCGCGAGAGAGAAAGTAGCAGAGGTTATAACTATTGATAAATTTGATACATTCTTCCGTTGTGCAGCTAACAGCGTAAGTGTGTGCGAATGTGAACAAGGACGATAAAACATGTTGGCAGGGCAAAAGGCGCTTATGATGATGGTCAGTAAAAATATGTGCATGTGTTGATTGGTTTTAAGGATGGGTGGCTCAATGGATGTACCCATTGGAGTCTGCTTATTTCTATTGGGCCACAATCAAGGACTCTTGTCCGGCTGATGTGATTTAACGCTTGCTTTTCAAAATTGTTGGTATTGGGTGGCGTTAGAAGTGAATATCCAGTAAGAGGATTTCTTTCAACATGTGTAGAAATATTGTTATTACTTTTGTTGTAGTGTGCACTTAATTATTCTTATTTTTTTAAAGCAAAATTTTGAATCTTCAGAGTACTGCATATCGATGTCGTAAATTTGCAAAATAATTTGATTGGTAGAAATAATTACTAACAAGAAGAAATAATATTATTATTAGTACTATACAGACTAATAATAATAATATTCATTCTATTCAATATTCATCTTCGGTATTTGATACCTTATTGACAAAATTTTTTTGTTATTGTAATTGCAGCTTTGGTTCGTTAAGTCCTGGCATCTGATGGATGAGGTTAAAATTTGAAATTTCTGTTTTGTTTTCTGGGTAAAACAGTCAATTGAACAGTAATTTAATGGTTATTTCTGCTTTTTTCTATGTGAGAAAGACAATAGTTAACAATTATACTGCGCGTATAGTGCAGATAAATTTATTCTGGAAAGTTCAATTCAGTATACAAATAAATTGGAGTTACTCTAACACTAACGAATGCTCCTATATTTTATCAAAACAGAAACAAATTCAATTGAACGAGATTGAATGAACAGCGTTCGTGCACATATTTTACTCTTTACTGTTGCTGCGTTCCTAGCATTAAATATCAATATGTAATCCACACGAGTTTGGAGCAAGCAAAACAATTTTACCCATACGTATTGGTTGTGATGACCATCATTATTCAATGGAACGCTGTAAATAGTGGACTAGAGTAGAGCTGGTGTTTCTACTTAGCAACAATTTATGTGTATATTCATATTTTTCATTATTTTTATTGTTATCAAGGCATGTCATTTCATTTAAGATAATTGAAAAATGAATTAGCTAAAAATAGGGTAGTAGAAGCTTCGAAAAATATAGTTCAGCCAGGTGGGATTCGAACCCACAACTTATCATCTCCAGTTAGATGCGTTTACGATTACACCACCGCAACACGTTAGAGGTGTCTAATATTTTATTTTGTATTACTATCTCATTTTATATTTTTAGCAAAGCAAAACCTTGGCGCTACATTCCAATTCCGAACTCGACCACTTCGCAGCTAACTGTTTTAGTGCACAGGACAATTGCGGGGCTAGGCGCTACGATCCTACTGACACTAACAGTCTCTGCGAGCCGTGACTCGAACCTAAGATGACTGGCTTGATGGGCGAGCAGCGTACCCTGAGGCCATCTGGGTGATTTATATATTTTGATAAAACATAAATTTTGGAACATTTGTGAAATAGTTATAAGTATTTTTCTTCTGGATAATTTTTGAGTATTTTCTCTGTTATATGACTGCTATGTATTTTTCGATCGAAAGAGACTATAAATATGACAATATTCTCGAAAAAGACAGCTTCAAAACAAAAAGAAATTCCACCGAAAACGAACGAATGTCTTTTTTCATTAAATAATTACCGGATATCCTATGAAAAATCACTCCCATACTAAACCCTAGGTTTGCTAGTTGGAAGTATATTTTTCAACATGTTTTCATTATGCACCCAAAGAGACGGAAGGGTCTCGGAAGTCAGCATCATGCCACCCGTACCAAACCCGACGGCGATATTTACTCCTACAAGATTGAACTTTTGTCCTTTCACAGGGTTAGATTCCTCCGTCTAAATTATTTCCGCTCAACATCAATAATAAACCATCAATCGGCGTCATTTCTCCGAGGGTTAAACCTTGTGCAGTCCAACCAATGTGTAGGGTAATTTTCATAACGATACTGGAACACATAAAGCTTGATCATAATTCTAGCATTAATATACATAGCACACAACGTAAACAAAAATACTGTAGTCAAAATCACAATCTACAACGAGAAATGACAGGCAGCAAGTGGCAATAAATATTAAAATATCCTTCCTATTTACATCCACGCGGCGCGAGCGACAGCCTCCGATGCAGGGAGTTAGTGATTTGCCACGTGCTCAACGGAAGAAAGCCGAAATGTTGTTTTTCCTCTCGCCATACATGGCTCCCGTCTGCATTCCTTACTGAAATACGAAAACTAGGGGTGCACGGAGGGATGGAACATTAGCACAAATGAATAGACCTAGGAGTTTTTATGAAAAATATAAAAATAAACCTTAATTTTTCACAACCGGCTGTAAAGTGCATGGGCAAGTGGGAAAAAATGCCCCGATGAATTGAATTCAATTGTTCGTAGCATAAATTTGCGCTGTATGAGAGGGTTTCAGGGTGGTGCGGTTGGCGTAACAGAACTTTACGGTACCACCAACAGACCCAGCAGGAGGTAACCCCATATAACAGGTTTTGCTGGAAATTCGGCTTTCAAGGGGTATTTCAAGTACACTTGTTATTTCGTCTTGTTGCCCATTCTATGTATCGTTTGAATGCTCTTCGTCTCTGGGAGTTTAGCTAACTCCTTGGAGACTCACTCATACGCACCAAATGAACGGTGACACTTCGTTCTGTATGACTGTATGGACTACACTTTTGGACAAACAAGAGAGCTTACTACGGAGTGATTCGAGTACCATTTACTAGTGTTGATTAAAGATATATGCATTAAATTAATGATAATTGTAAGGGTTTGATGAGTTCAAATGAGAGTGTGTGTCACGTTTTGAGTGCAATCATCAGTTTATTATTCGAAAGAGATTTTTTTTGCAAATTCCACAACAAAAAAAAATTTATTGATTACACTACCGAGCGACATCGAAACGAAAAGTTAAGTCAGGTTTCTGTTCCGATCCGTTTCGCTTTGATGTGACTCAGTCCGATTCGAAGGCCGGAGCCAAAATTTAGCAGTTATTACAAACTACTATTTTATTTTATTTTTTTAAGAAGCTGTATGCCACCTCTGTATTTTAAGATAAATTGTTAGTTAATTATCTTGTGCGGCCAATCACAATGGTGATTGAACGCAAGGCATATGGATCTTATGTCGAATTCGTTTTCGCGGTGTAGCTACACTTTTTCCGGACTAGACTTTGCAGCTTCAAATAAAACATTTTCAGTGTAGTTGCATTGGTATGCGTTATATTGAGATAGCTGTCAGTTTGTTTTGTTTTGGTCATTATCGCCATCGTCATTTTGTCTCGTTTCCATGTCCATCTCGCAAATGTGCTGAAAAAAAATTTACCTGACACTTAACCAAGTGGAACGAGAACCAAAACAAACCAGTTTCACACAAACGTGTGAAAGTGGTGGTAACTTCCTACAGTACGCTCTGCTTTTTTCGGGTGTAGTCCAGGACAGAAAAAGGGTAGTCAGAGACAGAAAAAGTGTAGTCCGGAAAGTGAAATAAAACATTTACGGTGTCAAAAGTGTAGTCCGAGAGTCACTACACCGCGGAAACGAAAACGACATTAGGCACACAGAAGCGAGGCATAACGGACGTAAAATGTATACGAGTATACAAGACATACTATCAAAACCATCCAAACATACTATCAAAACCATCAATCATACCATACAATTTGGTTTCGGTGTGTTTTGTTTCAAAAGAAACAGACAATATAATGAAACAGATGCGTAAGAATTACCTAAACGAACTTGAACATGAGTAAAAATTGCGGATGCTACAACTGGCAGAGAAGTAACTAAATTCTTTCATTTCGAATATTGTTCACCCTTCCTTAATAACCTAACATTTTCAGTATGTAGCCTAACAGACAGGGAATTGGTAGAAAAATTCATATTATTCATGTCATGATCTCATCAGTGGTAAAAGCGGCTTTTAGTGATATGTTCTTCACCTCTCCAAATTACCTATAAAACTTCCAGTATACCCGCACATTTTACCAAACATGTGCTGTTTTTCTAAATATTTGGAATTATGAACCTCATTGCGATTAAAATATACTGTAAAATATACTGCTGAGAAAATTCCAGTACTCGTAACTGTTTTCGCCTCTTTATTTTGAAGAAGATTTTAAAGTGTAGTGGTTAAAAATTATATATTATTTCCATTCCAATCTAAGAAGTAGGTACTTAAACTCGGTGCTGTTGGCACAGATCAATTACTAATAGACAATTGTGTCTACTACCCGCCGTACTGTCTCTAGCATTGTCATAAGGTAGGGTATTTGTTCGATTATTTATCTTTCACGCAGTCATTGGAGTTTTAAAAAAATACGCTTATATGCTAACAGCTGGTCCTGAGGCACCATGCTGGTCTAACAAGCCAGTTCGAGTTTCGGCTAGCACTAGCACCAGCCCCGCAATTGTCCTGTACACTAAACAGTCGGCAGCGAAGTCTGTGTAAAATAAACAGAAAATCGAGTTCCGATACGGAATTTAGCACCCCAAGGCTTTGCTTTGACTTTTTTACGCTTACCTGCTCTTATGGAATCTACCAATAGTGGAAATATAGTAAATTGGGCAAAGCTTTTTCGTCGTGGTATCTTACCTAGTTTAACGATGTACGTAATCAAACTACTGCAATACTGTCGAACTCAATATTACTTGTTTCCTGCACAAAAAATGAGTTTTGGATTTGATGTAATATTCATAGGAATAATGAAATTATTTGCAGGTAGGAAAAAATTAAACACTTTTTCCCCGGAAATTGACTTTAAAATCGTAAACTGGAGACAGAGTGATGATGAATTCAAACAAAAGAAAAGGTTATGTTAAAGTAGAAATATATTTATGATTTATTATTGTCCAATTTCAAACAGTTTTCATTTACAAGACCAATTTAGCTCAGAGACTTAAACCAAATTGATAGTGTAATAAACTCTCCTGCATGACGATTTTTAGCACTGTTGTTACAAAATCGTTCAAAGAAAGTTGCGAAGTAGCGTGAAATCGAAAATATTTTTGCTGTAAAAAGGCGAAGCCCGAAAGCAAAGCAAACCCTTGGTGTTTACTCTGTATCGGAACTCGACCTTCTGTTTATTTTACACAGACTTCGCGACCAACCGTTAAGTGCACAAGACAATTTTGGGGCTGGTGCAACGATCCTGCTAACTTATTCTATGGACCACGTTCGAGACTCGAAATCAGCTGGACGGCAACAATTCTCTCATCCATACATGTTTTATTGGTTTTGTTTTTAGATAGCATTTTCGAATTTCATATATTTGATGTATGTATTAGAATTTGGCGTTGGTATTTCAGAAGGCCATGTAGATCGATTTTGTGCAGGGTTTTTTAAATTATTTCTGGAAAAGCATCAAAAGGTACGGAATACGAGGTTATTCTACTTCATGAAAAGCATAACGAAGACTAAGAAAAAACCATTTCATTGGTTGATAGACTGTTCTAGTTTTTAATTGAGTGTCAATGTTCCAATATATGGGCTGAGATGAATATATGAACAAATCCTCTAGAACAGAAAAAATAGGTTTTGAGTTCTAACCCAACTGGGACTCAAAACAAACTGATAAACTTGAAAAGTCCCAAAAAGGACGATATGTACAAGGGTTCTCATAAATTATTCGATGTTGTCGTTTATTCTCATATCCTTTCAAATCTTCTCGAGAATCTTTGTATGCCTGTCCCATACCATAACACGCAGGTAGAGAACAAAAATAAAAATGATGTTCAAACCACATACAGTGTAGAAATGCCCAGCTTGAGTTATGATAATGATAAATACTCAACCTTTTCTCAAAGGCGCCAGTGTCAACATATTTAGTTGATAAAAATTTAATTTATATGGCGCTACAGAGTATAACCGGAAAGATAAGACATCATAAAATTATTATATTGGTGCCTTCCTTCATCTCACTTCCTATATTGCGGAGGGTTTGAACATTAGACGACAGACAAATAAAATTGCCAGCAGAGATATTTTTGTTCCCTTTTTATCCGATGAATTTATTTTTAAATTGCTGAAAATTAAACCGCTTGTTTGTTTAGAATTTTACACAAATTACAAATGTCATAATTTTATTAGCCCTAGAACGCATGGAAACCGACCGTGTTTATAAAATTGAAACACAGCAGGGGATTGGCTTGGATGGTGTACAATTAGAATGATAATGGTAATTTACCCCAGGCGAGTCAACTATTTTTCATCGCTTCTGTGACTCTAACACGACAGATGTGATTTATGTTGTCACTCTACTACGGCAACAGTACCGTCAAGTTGAAAGATGGTGTAATAGCAATTTTGTTTGTATTATGCTACAAGGTATAGTTAATTCACACAAATATAACAATGTCGAGAAAGATTGTCACGTTAGAAACAATAGTGATTCAAAATTGTATCTAATATGTTTTATTAATTTGATAAGGTTGGTATGGTATGGTTGTTTGCTCCAGATGGTAAAGGCGGAATCTGAAAGATAATTTTAGAAGCATAAACGTGTAAATTATATATGCTCTAGGGGATTGTTTTTTACTCACCCTATATTTATTTTGGCAGCCAAAATCTGTGTTTGATAAAGTAAGTGAATAAGCTGTACTCTGTAGACAGAAGTGAGGAAATATTAATAATGGAGATATTTAGTTTCGCCTTTAAAGGGTGCATTTAATCGGAGACATTTAATTTTACGGCGAACGCAAATAATCATATTACGCGCTTGAACTGCCTGTTTTACTTCGGATAACGTAGAACACTGGATAACCGGCGAATCATTGAGCGTTGCTTCCAAAATTTAGTCAAAACGGCGAAATTACATTACCATTGAATGAGTTATAAAGTATCTCGCCAGTATAACGACAATTATAAACAAACTTGTTAAAAAATCGAACAATCCCGAAGGGAACTTTTTTAAGAGCGATTGTATGGACCCACTCAAATAAAATGGGATTACGTTGAAAAATCGGTACTTGGAAAATTAAAACTACAATCGGAACGTGCGCGCCTCTAGACCAGGAATGTAATGAAAGTGTATTTATAAAAAGACAAGTTTTATATGTATGTATGCTCCAGCATAACTTTTTAGTGCCTGAACCGATTTCCGCAAAACTTGGCATGAGAGTTTTTTTTAAGAAGGTGGGGAACGGGAAGGGATAATCGATTAAGAAGAAGAAGATGGTCAAAAGTAATATTTTTCGTGCGTTATGGGGTCTTTTTGAATGCATCCCATGACTTTTGGGCCCTTTGGTCATGTTTGGAATTTGGAATATTTCCGGAGTCCGGGATAAGATGTTTGACGCATTTTTAAACCTGCGACTTCCGAATTTTTGCAAGCTATAAAAACTATGGAAAACATCACAGGTTCTTGATAATCTGTGAAAAAAAAATTATATACTCTGCAATATTTTCTGAATTGAGATGACATCCATAGATCAATTATCGATGTTCGACATCATATCTAAATTCAAGAACTTCTGGTTTCATGAAAGCTGGATCAAAGTGATGATATACTAAACCTACATACTGACCTAGATATTTGCGGAGTTGATATGACGTCATGAAACAAAAAATAATGATATCAAACACCATTTTTAAATCCAATTTGCAACTTTCGGTTTCTGCAAAGCTGTATAAAACTATGAAATTTTTCAATACCTTTCAAATTAATGTCTCTAGAGCCGGTCTACACCCAAAAACTGAAAATTAAAGTCCAATGTCATTTTGAAATATGACGATTTATCTAGAAAACTATTGAAAGCTGATGCCTATATTTAATACTCCCCAACAATCATTTCTTCAAAACCAATATAACGAACGGTGTTTTCTGTTTTTTTATTCACATATACCAATGCATGCACAAGAAATGTCAGCGTCCGTGGCCGATATTGAATTCATGTTTCGTGTTGATTTTTCGCTGGTTTTATAAACGTTGGGAAAACTTCAGTACTTCGTGTAATCGAACAAAGTAAAATAGAAAATAACAATTAAGGTTAGTGAAATTTATTCCATTTATAGAGAGGAGTGGAAAATTGCAACCAAACGCTTGAGGTGACCAACCTCAGGGAGTGTGGGGTCGGTTGGTTTGAATCAGTGACCGGACCCACTAAAACCCCTCCAGTCTTCAGCCTAAATTACTCCTCCTTATTGGAGTGGTAGAACTCTTCTTAGCGAGTTAACCATTAAATTTGTTCTCGAAAAGATAATTTGTTGTTCAATTTAATATCGGATATACAGTCATGAAGAAAATAATAAATACACTTGCAGTTTTGGTTAATTTTCCATACTTGGGCACTGATTTTAGTTGTTATATGATGTTATGTTATGTCATTACGATCTGCAGACAATCTCTTTCAAAGAAGAACGGAGAAATAACTAGAATTTTTCTGTGTCGGTGATTTCGAAAGTTTGTTGCGTGAGTTAGTGTTTTCATGGTGGCGAATAAAATAAATACACTATTCAAATACATACAAAACATTACAAATAAGCCTCATTTCTCTACATATCGTTATCAAAGTGACGTTACAAAACTCTTTTTCAATGTTTTGTAGCCTGTCCTTTGTTTTTTAAAACCATATTTTTTCTTCGTGGTATGTTTACAACCAAGTTCCTAAGCAGGGCTAGCATTTCACGCTGCATTTTCGACGTTCCATAAATCTGTTTCATTGCTTTGCAACGTAGGACTTAACAATCTTCCATATATTTTTGATACGGGTTAAGTTAGGAGACTATGCTAGTCAATCCAACACTTTTATATTTTCCTCTGGAAATCATTTTTAAGTTTTCAAAGCTATATGTTAAGGATCGTTACCCTTCAACGAAGAGGCGTGTTTTCGATAGCATACGGAAGCATCAGGCTATACGCAAAATATCTACACAGTCGTTAGTATTCATAGTCCATGTTATAAAATGAATGGGTTCCACACCAGCATCAGAAAACAGCATCACACCATTTTGTGGTCACTTCCGAATTTTACTACTTCCTTGGTTAATTGTACGATGAAGGCAGTATTCTCTTCTCACCAGCTGTTGACCTTTTGGACCAAAAAGTTTAAATTTCAACTCATCCGACCGATATACGATGTGCCATTTAGTTGCACCCTAGTCTAAGAACTTTTTAAAAAATTCAGTTCTTGCCAATATATGTCGTTTTTGAAGTAGAGTAAAGTTTCCTGTATACCTAGGTGGTCGATTTTCCTTCCGTATGCAGAAGAAAACATGCCACTTTGCTGGGTCTTTAAGCAGCATAACGATCTTAAACATACAGTATTGAAAACATGAAGATGATTTTCAAACGAGAATATAAAATTATTAGTTTAGCCAGCGCAGTTTCCTATTTTAAATCCTTCAGAAATTCTATAGGAGATTGTGGAAGTCTAGGTTGCAAAGCATCATCCAAAGAATAAAACAGACTTATGGAACGTCGTACATGCAGCGTGAAATGCTAGTCCAGCTTCTACTCGTGAAAACCTGGTGGTGAACATACCACGAAGATTGAATATGGTTCTACAAAACAAAGGACAAGCCACAAAATATTAAAAGTGAGTTTTGTAACGTAAAAGGTCACTTTGCTAACGACATGTAAAGAAATAAAGCTTATTTGGAATGTTCTGTATATATATATATTTCAAAGTGTACTTATTTTTTTCGCCATCTTAAAAACACTAACTCACGCAAAAAACTGTCGTAATCACCGACACAGAAAAATTCTAGTTATTTCTCCGTTCCTCTTTGAAAGAGAGTGTCTGCAGATCGTAATGACGTTACATAACATCATATAATAACTTCAACCAGTGCGCAAATATGAAAATTAACCAAAACTGCAAGTGTATTTATTTTTTTCTCCATGACTGTAATGTTGATCACATCTCTGTGCTATCTCCGACAGTGGGAATAAGGCATTCTTCTGCTAACACAGTAAAAATCTGTTTTTGTACTGAAAATTCGACGGCTCACATATTTTGATGGCCAGCATTCCGAAATATTTATATGTTGTCAAAATATGACAAATTTTTATTAGAGGGAGTGTTGACCGATATACATAAACAACAAAATATGCCAGATACCAGCCAATATGAATATTTCCGGAATCGGGATGATACTCTGGAACCGAGAAATGACCCCAGACGCCATTTTAGATTCCAAGATGGCAATTTCCGGTTTTTAGGAAATAACCTAAAATGGTCGAATACCTCCAATTATGTATGTGTATTTTTGGAATTAAAACGATGTCCCGAGATTAGAAATCAACTTCAGACTTTTTTTCCAAATTTAAGATGGTGACTTCCGGTTCGTCTAGAGTTTTCAGGTTTCTTCCGATTCCTGAAATGCACATATTGGGTGGTATTCGGCCATTAAAGGTTGTTTTCCGGTAACCAGAAGTCACCATCTTGGAATTCAAAACGGCATCTGAGATCGTCTTCAGGCTTGTGGACATCATCTCAATTCCGAGAGTACTCATACGGGGTGGTATTTGGTCATTTTCTACTGTTTCCCGTAAACCGGAAGTCACCAATTTGAAGTATAAAATAGCATCTGAAGTTGATTTCTGATCTCAGCATCAATTCGATTCCGAACACCCATATTTCATGGCATTCAACCATTTTAATATTCAAAATGGCCACTAAAGTCGTTTTCAGGCAGCTGGACATCAACCTGGTTCGAAAATAATTATATGAGGTAACAATTGTAGTTGTACTGATGTTACTGTCAAATATTTATAAAATTCTTTAGTTTCGGAACATGTCCACGGAAAACCGGATTTCCGGGAATGAGAAATTTCTATCGGGGCACCGCTGACCCAGATTACAATGTAGATCAGTTGCTGAAGCATTTAGAACTAAAACTATTGAAATCAAGTGAAAATTGTCAAAGTTACAATGATATTAATTCATGGGTACCCGGGTACACCGTCGAGCATGCACGGTTGAATAATCTCCGTACAATTTCAAATTTTTGTGGCTTATGGTAGAGGTCAAAAAGAAACTTTTTCAGCCCGTCGTTAATTCAGGTCGATAATTGCAAAAACGACCATACAAAATGCAGCCACTCCAATGCTGAAGCGACTGAAGTTTACCTATCATTTAAAGCAACTAGACCAGTATGTTTTGCAAAACAGACCAATTGCTGTAAAACATACAGTGTAGTGGATTTCAACGATTAATATGGCAAACAATTCATGAAAATTACTCCTTTTTGAGCAACAAACTCAAGAAAGCACTTAACAACATAAGATGATTAGGATTAGGATGAATATAAATCAAGTAGCATTCTGCTCAAAGATGTAGATGATGATTCATTGATTCGGCCTCTAGTGAATATTGTAATGGGAATATTTCAGGTGCAATTCTAATTACGATGATACAAATTTAATAACCCTCATTTGTGCAATGTCTTGGTTTTGCGCTCCAGCAAAAGACTCCAATTTCTGTTGAATAATTACGATATTACCCATCCGAATGCCTTATCGTAAATCACCTACATTCTCCTTAATTATGTTTTATTCTTTCTTCCGGCCAACCATTGTTCAATTACGGTGCCAGTCAAATTTTCCCAAATTCGCTTTTACTAGAAGCATAATGATAGCACCGTGCTAGATAAAATTTTCCTTGTTTCACGGAATGAACCAATGTGCTCAATTTCACCCTCGATTCAATCGATTAGGGTGGAAATACACATTCGAAGTTCAGATCGAGCAAACCTTCTTCCTTATTTCATAGGCGGAAATGAAACTCAAACCACGTCTCATGCACAACGTGCAATTATTTTCAACAACTTTCTGTTTCTGACGATTTGAAAAATTACCTTTAGTTTTACTTATGAGTTATCCATCCCATAAAATTTAGCGTTCAGTACGATCACCTTAATGAAGTTTGTTTTTATAAAATGTCATTTCATTCTACACTTTAACCATTATGCCTTGAATATGTATGAAATATTATTCTTCTAAAATAAACAAATATTGGTAACACATACCAGATTTGCATCATTCCCAATAATTCAACTTCAGTTATGTAGCTGCATGATGAATAATATTCATTTACTATATTGGAAGAATATAATTCTAGAGTTCAGAGTGTACTTCAAAGGTTTAACCGATCAACTTTTAATATACGCTTAGATCGTCCGCCAATTTGCTATGCATGATATCGAGTGAGCACACATTGTCGGTGGTTACTTTTTTATCCGAATGAGCTAGGCAGCTTTTTCTTTATCGGCATTTTAAAAACTGGTTGAATTCTGCCAATAACGGATCAAAGCGGACGAATCACCGCAAATAGAGCGCGATTAAAAGATACAGTAAAAACACCGAATCGAATTGCGGGCCGAATTTCCAAATTTTCTATACATATCCCACACTAATTCCTGAAAGCACGAGACGAGTTTCTCTATGTATTGAATAAAAGTACGAAGACGAAGAAAAAATTAAATGATTTTTAAACAACCCATTCATAAAAGTGAGGAACCGTTTCTGTTTGGCTCTTCCACACCAGAGATATCTGTTCTCAAAACTAGTCGACAGAGCATAACATAAATGGAAAAAAGGCTGCGAAAAGGGGCAATCATTTACTGAATGAAATTCATTCTCACTAGGATTGGGTGAAAAGTGGGAGGAGGGTTGCAGGTGTTATTTCCTAGTCTAGACAAAAAGTAGCTTGAACCCACCGAAAGAAAGCGATGAGCCATCAGGCCGCTGCCCATTTAGCCAAAGGTGGCTCAAAAAAAAGAACGATAATGTGTATAAACAATGCAAGCTGAAGATTAAAAATGTGTAATTTATCGCATTAGGTTGGAGATTTTTATTAATTTTCGTTTATATTCGTAACTGTAACGAATTTGCACTGGCTACTCGCGTTACCCATCCGGGCGGAATCGTAGAAACGAGCACGGGTAAAACAGCTCGAAAGAGTCGAAAAAAATGAAGAATGTTCACCGTAGGAATGTGATACTTTTGCCAGTCATTTGGGAACATAAAAACTACAGGAAATAGATCAAGCGAATGCTTCACGCTTTAATCGTCTGCGATGGGTTCCAGTTCATCTTTTTTGTTCATTTTAACTCAAAAGCTTCTGTTCAGCAAGATGGTGTCAGCTGTGTTTCAAACAAGTTACCTTAAGGTATTTTTGTAAATATTATCTGTTTAGCACTCACAGCACAACAGGGTTTGGAAAGATTATTGAACAACAATTTGGCAAGGCCTTGGTGCTACACATCCCGTATCGGAACTTGACCTTCTGTATATTTTACACAAACTTAGCTAGCGCTATGATCCTACTAACACCATCATTCTCTCCCGAGCCGGGATACGGACTTACGACGACTGGCTTGTTATGCCAGCATCGTACCTCAAGTACCTCAAAATCATCAAGGTCTGGCAATAATAATAGTGGTCTAAACGTATAGCTCTTATTAAAATACCCCACCATAAACTTCCATTACTCGTCAATAGAGATGAGTATGTTTATGGGTGGGTATTTTATGCAAGTTCTATAAAGAATACCCATAAAATAAGATCACAGCTGTCATACAAATTGAAATTTAAGATTATAAGTTATCAAAATTTTTGTTCTACAAGTAAGTTTCCTCCAATTTTGCGTTGTTTGAGGTTCAACTTAAAAAAAATTAAAACAAATTGTTGTTTTTGATATGGTTCTCAAAGACAGGTACAACGATGGGAAAGGTGGACACTGACGGATGATTTGTAGTACGTTACGTATATGCGTCTGGTGGTGGTCTATAATTTCGTTACAGTGTGATTGTCCATATATACTCCACGTGAACAGTTCGAGAGAGGAGGTTTAGTTTTTTTTTGTAACATTTCATAAAATTTTTCTAAAATTTTGACGATAACATTTTAATGTTTTTCAAAGCGTACGTAGTTCATTCCAGTAAAAATAGTATTGATAATTGCAAATTGTTTATAGCCAGTATGGTCTGTTTGATCAGTGTTACGTCTCCGGCAAAGTAGCAGATGATAATTTCGCCCTTTGAAAAAAGTATTACCGCAACTTTTTTTTAAGGAAAGACATAAAAATTCAATAATTATTTCTTTGAAAAAGGTTAGTTAAACATTAACGCTACAACGATTTGTTTGTATGATTTCTTCGGCTGAGTTTTAGACAGTAATTTTGTCCTTCCAAAAAAAAAAAAAAAAAAAAAAAAAAATATATATATATATATATATATATATATATATATATATATATATATATATATATATATATATATATACCGTGCTGGATCGAAATCCGTACATCTAAGCACATGATAATCTTCGACGGTCAATATAAAATCAAGAAATCACATATTGCTTTAAACTGACATGTTTAGTTATAGGTCTACTTATATTTTATCACTATTTTCCAGCAAAATGATTAAAATCACTCCGAAACTCGAAAAAATCATGTTTAAATAGAACATGTTTTGAATCGAAATCCGTACACAGTTTTTTGTCTGAATCAAAACCCGTACACTTTTGAATCGAAATACGCACACACGCGATATAGACTGGATCAAAGTCCATATAACAATAAATCAAACTCCGTATAGGTGAAGAAGTACAAAAATGAACATCTTTTATTTATAATTTATCTTTAAATTACCGAATAAGTATATTTTGAGGATCAACTGGCTTCTAAAGTTTCACACTGTTTTCTAATTTTCGATATCAGCTGAAATAGTGCAATTTTCGTAGCGTTTCGTAGTAACCGGAACGCCGGAACCTCTCGAAGCTTCCCGGTACGACTTTCCCTTGCGCACCTTAGTCAGAGCTCTTTTAAAATTGTTTGCCGTATATTTATACTTGTTTTCTTCCATAATATGCTGAAAACAAGAAGAAAGTTCAACAATATATGCATGATGCACACGCTGTATGGATTTCGATTTAAGCAAATAAAAAGAATCAAAATCCGTACGGCACAGTTTTTGTTGAATAAATACAACTTACACTATTTATTAGACAATATACAGCTCGAAAATGACAACGACTTACCTTTTCCATCAATTTTAAAAAGATTCACAGAGTAAAACACTTATATCCCACTTGAAAATCGTTTTTATCTGAAGAACGTTTCCTTAGTGAATTCTCTAACGATACAACGAAATGACAACTGAAACCGATACACGATTGATTTTTCATTTTTAATATTTTTATTTCATGGCCTACTGGCGCATAGTTTAATTTAACAGAAGGCCAACAACTCAACGGATATGTACATGTAACTATCATATGAATTTTCACTTTTATAATGCTTAAAACTGAAGAAAAACATCAAAGTGTACGGATTTCGATACTGTACGGGTTTCGATCCAGCACGGTATACCATGAGAGAAAATATGAGCAAAAACAGGCCCTTTTTAACGTTTTCAGAAAATTTCGACTTTGTTTTCTTATTCTCTATAAAATTAGTCGCAATTCAAAAAAAAAACTAATTGAGCAAAATGACATCTTTAGCCCATAACAACATCTGTGTGAAGTTTCAGAAATATTAAGAATGACAATTAGAAAAAAAAAATTACAATTGTGACATTGCTCGTTTTTGAAATTACATTATGTTTCTTTTTTGACGAATTACATTATGTTTCTTTTTTTATGTTTCTTTTTTTTTACGAAGTGCAAAAGCGACGCAGAAGATTTTATTAATTATTTGAAGGCATGTAAAAGAAGTAAATTTTCGATTAAAAAAAAAAACAAAACAAAATGGCAGACTTATCAACAATCTCGCACAGCGGCTCGTACTGGATTGACGTGCTGGACTAAAAAAAAATTAGAGAACAAAAATTGTTTTCTGAATGTTTTCATCGCTTTTTTCCAAAAACAGCGATAACATTAGATCACCTTATTCAACTTTTTTTATATTTATTTTTCGACAATTTTTTACAAAAGTGTATGTGTGAAAGACCCTTTCCAATATGAATATGTATATTTTTTTTATTACAGGTAGAAAGAAAGGCCTCCGTTGTACACGTTAGTTTTTAACGACGAGCCGTCATGTGAAATCGCTAATACGTCTACCATGTTGTTTGTTTTTTTTTTTGAATTTTATTTCTTCTCATGTCCAAATTTTCTTTTAAATTAATGCAAATACCTATGTATCGCTTTTTTCACCTCGGGAAAAATAAGAAAAAAAAAACACCTTTTGATGCCATTGAAAAGGAAAACCCCTTGACTTTGGTGTTTTTCTTTTCAAAGTTCATCAAAAACCTTTTACAAGTGTAGTATTTTTATTCGCGGAGCTCATAATTCACGCGTTTTTTACGTGATTGTCAGGATTTTCGTGTGTTTGACGCGCCCCGTAGCTCCTCTATGTAAAAAAACGTAACGCGTATTGTAGAAGGAAAAGACGATTTTCCAAAAACTTGAATTGGAATACACCAAAAATTCCAATTATACATGCAATGAATAAAACATTTGTGTACAAATAGGCGCTAAAGCCAAGTTCAAAGTTTAGGAAAAAACTTCCCCTTGAACATGCTCATTATACCTTCAATTATAGACTAAACATCTAATCAAATTGTAGACTTTGTTTCCTTACTAAATTTCAAAACTTTGCAACACTGTAGGTAGCACCATATGCAAGTGTATGTTTTTTTTTTTCAAGAAAATGACCGTTGCAGTTGGTCTATTAAGATTCTAGTTTTTTGATAATGTCCCTATTTTACACAACTAGTCATTTGTTCAAATCGTTTCCTAGCATGCGACGCGCGTTAGCCCATTGGTAAACAGATTTAGTATACGCGTGCGAGTGTAATCCCGGAAGGCGAAACCCTTGAATTGGAAAATTTGACTAATAAAGCATTCTTCAGCTATACATATCAAGCGACACCATCAACGACGAGGGTGAACAAGAGCCGCTGGCTTTTTCAAATATCCTCGCGTCAAATGTGTCACGCTCGTATATCATAAACTGATATTTATATACACATAGCAGTCGTCTGCACTCGCTCCCACGTGCGTTTACCGAAACCGCTCGGGAAAACACTCCAAGGAGACAAAATCACTTTGATGTAATTTTTTATTCTGTGTGATTTGTTGTGTACAAACTGATTTTTCGTGTAGTATTTTGCTAGGAAATTCAAGGCAAAGCTACAGCTTACGGCCAATCGATGCTCGGAGGTATCCTTTCCACAGTAAATTTTTTATACCCAGACTCTGTCAACCAGAATCCGGAACGACAAAGAGATGTGTCATACGTGACATAGTCGAGGAGCATATACTTACAAATATCACATTCAATATTTATACATTCAACCCAAATCTATATCAAATTTGAAAATAAAATAACCGGGAAGACATGTATATGCCCCTCTGCATTGACGAAAGAAAAGGAAAGCATAGTGGCAACCTGAAGGGACTAAAGGAGAAAAATTGGCTTTGGGGATATCTAACATATGCGGATTGAAAGGAGTGTATTTTGTGTGATTTGATTTGAATAATGCAGCGACAAAATATAACATGGAACGTCCATAAAGTTTTTGAATTTGTTACGTATGATTGACATTAAATATTGATCGTTAAATGCGTACGCATGATGAACGATGGCAAACTAGGTTTTGAAACATCATACCAGGTTTACGGAAGGACTGTTAGCTGTTAGACACATAAATTTGTAACAAAACAACCTTTGAGAAACCTTACGAGAATGGAGGCAAATCAATTCTATCTCTGGATTTGTTGATTTGTTACATATCTGTGAGATTGATGAAATATTATGTTTCGATCGAAAAAACTAAACTCGTTAATATCGATTACGGCATAGTTTACATAATCGTGAAAAAAAATATTCCGTTGTAAACAAAATGGTTCGAAATGTCATCAACAACCATAGTCATGGATGATATTTTTTTACGTAATTATGAATAAGAATTGATATAATGCAATACTCATTTCTTATTCTGGTTAGTATCTGTTTCCATTCCACCTCAGTTGCAAAAGGTCAATAAAAGCGAAATTAGTTCCACTTTCCGAAACATATTCATATACATCCAGTATATGCATTCCCCTCGGTGACAATTATCGCACTCAGAGTTCACGACCCCCGGAACAGTAGTTCATCATTTTCCTCTCACATATAAAACAAACGATCCCAGTGGACCGAGACTGTTATAGGTACAAAGAGTACCGACGAAATCAACGCTGAAATTTTTATGCTAAAGCATATTAACCTCTATTTAATATCTTGGAAGATTGGTTCAACTTCAGAAGAAAAACTTTTCCTCTTGTTGATGGTACAGCACACATGTATTGCATACAACTACCATGAATCTTACATAAATTTATCAATCTCTTCTTTTCACATACAGGGGCCGAGTCCTACAAGTTTTATGCCAACTTTTCCAGCAATCTCAACAAAACAAATCATGGAACGAAACAGTACAAAGCAAACAGAGTTTTACCGAAGGAAGTTGAAGTAAAAGATTCTATTTCCACGTCCCCGGTCGGGTGACACATTCGTCCCAGGAGTACGTGTTTGCATAACATATCGACTGTCTCCTGGAAATTATCGCACACATGTTCCGTAAACGATACGTAGGCACGATGCTGCGGAGTAAACATTTTCCCCTTCAACCTCTAAAGAACCTTACGAGAATGGTAGCAAATCATATCAATCTCTGGATCTGTCGATTTTTGACATATCAATGCAATTGATGAAATGATATTTCTCTGTTTTTTGCAGATTGAATAAGAAACAGACAAAAAAAAAATCTAAAACAGTAAAAGTAGATACTAAGATATATCTATTAGTCATGTGATCTATGAGATAATAGACTTTCGTTAGTTTGACAATTTGATACATCATGGTAAAAATGAAATTCCGATTATAATAAAATGATTAGGAACCTATTGGCCAACTAGACTTTTCATTTGACACTAAGAAGGTTAAAATCGGTCCAACCATCTCTGATAAAAATTAGCGAGTTAAAATGTCTTCGGAGCACATTTCTTTTCATTACTTTTGAACCACATATTTATAAATTTATAATGATTTATATTGATGATGAAACTTGATTTTGGGTTCCCAGCGATTAAGTGTTTGAAATTAAGAACCATTTCACAGCCTAATTCACAAATATTACGTCAAGTTTTACATATTATATTTAACTTTAATTATTACTGCTTTAGAACCCACGCAGTGAAAATACTCAAAATAGCGTTTGAGGTTAACGTCTAGCCTCTGGGCCCCGATGTTGAAAATACTCATAATGGGTGGTATGTGGACATTATACAATCGTATACACCTTAGAAGGGAACAAAATCAGTACAAGATCAATCTGTTTTCAGTAGATGTATTTATATGCCAATCTATTCAAACAAATAATAGATTTATAGAGGTTGATTAGGTTGATAGAGGTTGATTAATTCGTGTTTTTTACACCATCAGTGCATATTGGTGGACTTACAAGGATCAGGAAGAAACACGACAATTTAATAATTAATTTTCAGGATTTGACAGAATTTTACCAAGATTGGCAATGCTCACGTTTAACTCTCTCAAAATAATAAATGCAACGAAAGAAAAGCGTCCTAATATCTGTGGCCAAAACAAGCCTTACGGTCTGCTTAAACCATACATGTTATTCACCGTATTTGTTTGTATGTTTCACGATTTGCTACTCCAAGAACATGCCATTATTAATGAAAACGTTTATTCATTTGATCAGCAATAAATTATGCAGATTTTTTGTCTTTTCTGCGCTCTTGCTTAATGGTGTGTGGTGCATGTGAACAAAACGGATCGGATCTCCCAGGAACTGAAATGGAATCGGAAAAAATCGTTCATTTTTTCTGATCCACTTTTGTTGATCGCATTTTCTACCGTTTGCCTCAACCTTTTTTCGATTTCGTCTGCCGTCGCGTTCTTCGGTCCTAAAACTTTAATGAGAGTGCTCATTAAATTACTATCTGATAACAGCTGCACTTTTTATGTTGGAGCAAAACATGCCGTTCATTTTTGGAAAACACGTTTTCGTAGTATAAACATATTTATTAATTATTATTGAACAAAGCCTTATCATAGAAAACATAATACTATTAATAAGCAGGTATTATCATTGATGAGTTATGAATCCCTCCCATCAACAGTCTATTCACAATCATCAGTATGTTCAATATGGTCCAGCTGGGAAAAGAATAAAGGGAAGCGACGCATTGAGCATGAAATATAGTTGATTATGAAAAACAGAAGACAGCCAATCAGAATTATAAAAATTGAAGCATTATAAATCTTTTCAGTCACCAGGAATGCCTTTGAAAATGATGCGAGTCGTGTGAAGGCGGCACATGAAGAATCCGATACAACATTAAAACCAAACGCGAACGAAACGCGTCGAATTTGCACCGGGAGTGTTGGTGGGAATGTAGCGATGCGGCATGGAAACATCGTCAATGTGAGCAAAATGTGAATAAGAATGGACATAGTTGTATTTTGCTTTATGTGTGTCCCTGATGGTCACAATCGCACACACTGGAACGAAGCGATTATTTCGAGTAGTTAAACAAAGAAATAAGATACCAAAAAATTGCAAAAACATTCATCTCGTTTGCAAGTGATATATTTCTCGCCTTTCGGCTTTAAAAGGTATACATTTTTGGCAGCCGCGCTACGATCTATCGATACATGACTCTACCGTTGTGTTGCTTTGCACTATTGTATACGATTGCTGTTACATGGTCAGCGTGCCAACTTAATATATCTAGGTGAACCTCAATCCTAGTCGACGTTGGTGTGATTATCTTATCAGCTTCGATTTCAGAGATATATGGAGCTTTTTTTGTTCACAAAACATATATAGAGTCTTTGTTTGCAACCCAGTTCAATGTTTCGTTTCGAGCAATCAAATTTCATACAATGGTTAAAACCAATCATATTCTGTGCACGATTACAATACTTCTTTTAAATAACAACGATATACAAATAACTGCTCTGCAAGCAAGCACAATTTATTGCAGCTAAAACAAAGGACATATAAAAATGCGAATGATTTGGAATTTATTTCATATTTCGTCGTAACCGTTTTGTTTTCATATTTCAGTTCCAATCCCAGTGCTTGAATCGAAATCTCGTTGTATCGCTGTGTGGATGACTGGAGACCAGACGCGAAAAATAAAAGATAGGAAAATTGTTCACGCAACTCATGTGAAAATATGGGAGAAAAGACCTGGTCGATCCACATACAGATCGATTCTATTCAGCCTTTCTCGACAGCGATGAATGTACTCGGAAGGACGACACACGTATGACAGAAAAAGATGATTTGTAATACAGACAGAACAAAGGCGAGAACGTAAACGCAACCAAGACCTCACTGCGACCTCGCTACCAGGTTTTTAACTACCCCGCAGTGCGACATAGGCTTCCTCAGAAGTAGTCCACCAAAATCGTTTCGCGCCCTGCCGAGCCTGATCGATGATTAACTTCCTTTAAAAAATGTATTCAAACCAAGCTCACACAAGTGTTCGATGACAATTTCAAATATAAAAGCGAGAGTTCCGTCTCGATATAATGGTGAAAGAAGGGCGGCAGAAAACAAACAAAACCGATTGAGCTTCTAGAGTTTCATATTTTACTCGCCTCTGTGGGCTCTCCACCGCTTCTGCTGTCTTCCGATTCGAATTGTACCGGATGGTATCCTTTGCATGATTCCAGTTCCAATATGTGACAACTCTTCATTCCTTCTTTTCTTTGAGTTTTGAATATTTTAAAGGTCTAATTAAGTTTTGTTTTCGTGAGAAGCTGGAAATATTTTTCTCCGAGAAATTTTTACCTTCCCTTGACTGCTGTTAACAGCAGTGCGCGTAGTGTTTGTTATATACCTATAGAGCAAGATCGCGCCAAATCACCGATGGTCGAATATTGACCATTTTTGATTTGAATGAAACTTTGCGCACGTATTTGGCTCAGCAAACTGAGCATTTTCCACAGGTGGAGAGATTTTTTACACCCATGAGTTACATTCTAAAAGGGCGTATGCCTTTTGGCGTAGGTTTTATTCGAAGCATTGTAGCCCAGAAACCGTTGGTTGTATAGAAAAACTGTCCGAGAATGAGTTGTAGGGAATTAAAAATGCATTATAAAAAAATACACACTGTACGAAAAAAAATTGGTTTTGACCAAAAAAAAATAAAAATAAACATTAAATTTCAATTTGAAAAAAAAAGAGTTGAATTTATTTTTATTTTTTTCTTAAAGAAATTTGACGTTAATACGCAACTTTTAAAAAAAAGTCCAGGATGAAGAAATGAAAAATAATTTTTTTTATGGTAGAATAATTTTTTTATAAAAATTCTAATTTAAACATTTTTCAAAAAATTTGTATTCCGATAATTTTAAAAGATGCAGAGAGTCATTTTGAATCAAAAAGCTCTTGGTAGTTAACATTCTAAAGGCATTGGTTTTCGAGTTATTTCTAATTTAAGCTCGAACACTTATTAAAATTTAGGAAAATACACGTTTTTCTTAATTTGTCCATGGTTCTCCAGCAAAAACCATACGTTCATTGGAATGCTTGATCAAAAATATACAATTCATTGTTTGACAACAAAACGATTGGATAAATAACTCAAGCGCTAAACCTTAGCCTACCTACACGTTCCCCCTTGCGGAATGTTTTATAAAAAATATGTTTGTCTTGCAACACTACCTACTTGTTTACTAATAATAACTGTTTGTAAAGTACGCAACCAATAACTACTGGGTTACCTATAATATCTGTTTTCGTATATAAATACGATTGCACTACTCCAGATGTGTTAGTAACAGTTTGCATTTTGTGAAGATGAATAAAGTGAAAATGGAATACACCAAGCCCAAATGCTGTAAACCCTTTCCTGATCATCGGTGCTCATCAAGCTTACGCAATTAAACGAAAACGTTATTGCAAAATTAAAAATATTGAACAGTCAAGCTCATTTTAATACGTCTTTATCAATTTGTGATTCGTGTAGTTATTGGAATGATAGTCAAGCCACCATTCATCTCTTCGTTGTTTACTATTCAGAATCTGGAACACTTAAGAATATCAGCTTCATCATAATATCGGAAGTACTCCATCATGATACTGTTGCGGTTCAGGTGTTCATTGCCAAATTAATGAGTTTTTTGAAAACAACAATAGAGTTGAAAAAAGCGATATTAATGTCTGATGGATGATGGAAAAAACTTTGCAAGTCTTTGCAAGTTCAAAACAAAATATATCGTCGATGCAGAGTGGCATTTTTTGCGACTTCTCATCTTAAAGGCCCATGCGATGTAATTGGTGGCATATTGAAACGAATGGCAGGAAATGCAAGTTTAGCTAAAGAACATGAACATCCCATTACGAGCGCAAAAGAATTGTATGATTGGTCTAATCAGAAAAGTAATAAAAGTTCATCAAAAATGTCATTTAGTTGGGTATCATATGAAGAATATGAACAAGTAGTAACAGAATGGAGCATTATGTAATGCCACACAAAAGTATTACTCTGTTGTCTTGTTCCGATTTCCGAAAATAAGATACAAACGAAGCTGTTTTCAAAAGATGACGAATCATTTACTTATGATTTATATAAAATATAAGGTGAAACTAGTTCTAAAAAGTATCTATGTCATAAAAAAATATGATCCTAAGATAATAAAACTCGAAAATAAATATTTGATTCTTACATATATTTATATCACTTCGAACATTTAACTCTTTTCTTGAGAACCGTTCGCCCAATCGTTTTGTTGTCAAAGAATGAATTGTATATTTTTGATCAAGCATTCCACTGAACGTATGGTTCTTGCTGGAGAACCATGGACAAATTAAAAAAAACGTGTATTTTCCTAAATTTTAATAAATGTTCGAGCTTAAATTAGAAATAACTCGAAAACCAATGCCTTTAGAATGTTAACTACCAAGAGCTTTTTGATTCAAAATGACTCTCTGCATCTTTTAAAATCATCAGAATACAAATTTTTTGAAAAATGTTTAAATTAGAATTTTCATATAAAAATTAATCTACCATAAAAAAATTATTTTCCATTTCTCCATCCTGGACTTTTTTTTAAAAGTTGCGTATTAACGTCAAATTTCTTTAAGAAAAAATAAAAAAAAATTCAACTCTTTTTTTTTCAAATTGAAATTTAATGTTTATTTTTAATTTTTTTGGTCAAAAAAAATTTTTTTTTGTACAGTGTATATTTTTTTATGATGCATTTTTAATTCCCTTGCTATGCCAAAAGGCATACGCCCTTTTAGAATGTAACTCATGGGTGTAAAAAATCTCTCCACCTGTGAAAAATGCTAAGTTTGCTTAGCCAAATACGTGTGCAAAGTTTCATTCAAATCAAAAATGGTCGATTAAATTTTCGCGTATTTCCAGGCGATTTGAAATGATTTTGCTCTATACCTACTTGATGCGGCTCGTGAGTTTTGCTTGTCCGATTTCGTCAGTCTGCACGTTTCGGACTTCGTTTCTGGTGCTCGCGAGACATCAATGATCGTCTTGGTGAATCGTTGTGATTCGAGTGGGCTTTATCCACATCAGCGGCTATTAATTCTCGTAAACAAAGTCGTTTATTAAATGTTCGGGGTGTATGAGACAAAGAAAATAAGGCATGATTTGTAGTTGATGATATTTTACCTTTTCTGATCCTGTAATATTCATAACCAATGGAGATAGTGCAAGCTAGGCAATGTTGCTAATAGTTATTTATGTAGAGTTTTTTGATTGTTAACTAATGCGTTATTGTTGTTAGAATCGATACTTCAAGAGATCTGTTAGCAGCTAAACTTAAACTTGCAGCTAACAATTATTCCGCCACAAGCTTGAAGATTCCGTTTACATATGCATATTGAAGGTTGCTGGATGCAAACGAATATTAATTGAATTCAGATAGTCAAAAACTATTTACTCTGTTTGGGAAATAATTAACATGAAGTAAACAGTAAGTAAACATAAAGAATTAGTAACACTATCACCTACCCGAGTAACAATATTCCAGCCGATTAGCTTATTAAATAGTAACAACAATTAGCTGCTTTTTGCCTGCAAGTTAATTTCGACGAAGCAAGCACAGCACAAAGCAAAATATCGTAATTTTCCTTGAGAACGTTTTCAATGCCTTTTATAGTTGTATATATGTTCTAGTTGTATGAATAAGTAAAGTGAAAATCATTATAACAACTATATTTTTCAACAGAACAATGCACTATCAGATCGTATTTCAAAAAGTGTAGCAGAATTAATTCAATACGGTTAATGTTGATACAAATGAAATACTGATTTGTATAATTTAATAATTTAGTTTCATTGCGACTAAATAAAATTTATATATCAATTCCTGAAACTTTTTTAGGGCAGATAGCACGAAAAAATTATTTCAAAATACTCCGAGGCAAGTTGAAACGGTTTTTCGAAAGATTAATTTTGAAGATTACTTGAAAAATTCCAAAAACATGAAATTCAAATTTATTGGTTCTAAACATTAATTAAGCTCTCGAAAGTCGTCAATTATTTTGAATTTTAATTCAACTACGACTTATCTAAATTTACCGCTCGAGTCGGGCAAGCTGGAACACTAAGTTTTAAATTGATAAATGCTCGTTACTGCCTACTAACTGATATTCGTAAAAGTGACATCACTGAGGGTCTTTGGGTTTGATAATGAGTGTGAACGCTTGCTTATGGTAACGCCAGCGGCATTACTGTCTACTAAACAAAATTTCAGAACAGAATAATCGGCGTTTTTCTTGATGAAATCGTTGTCGAGTTGCACATCTATTTGTCTGTGCCAAATCTGTAGCCAAAAAAACATACGCAAAAAACACATGTGAGGAAACTGTAGGTATATTTTACGTTGTGCCATTTCTCGGCGGGTGCCAGGTATTCATTGCCCAAACATTTTTGAACATGAACAAATCATTTTTCTAACGTAAATTCGGACCAGGATGAATTCTAGATGACAATAACCAATTCCGATATAACAACAGCCGATTCGAATTTTCGTTTCATCAGAAGCAAAAATGTAAGGGGCAAGCTGAAATGCTGAAAGTCTTGCCGAAATAGAGACTACCTGTGTATTTTTGCCTTTCTCCTAGAAAGGTATAGGAATCACTTGCAAAACCGAAAGTATAAAAGTGCTCAAAAGGGCCGAATGGCATATATCACTCGACTCAGCTCGACGAGCTGAGCATTTTCTGTGTGAGTGTGTGTATGCGTGTGTGTGTGTATGTGCAGATTTTTATTGTCACTCACTTTTCTCAGAGATGGCTAGACCAATTTTCATGAAATAAATGGCAAATGAAAGGTCTTGTTGTCCCATAAAACCGTATTAAATTTTATTGTAATCGGATTTATAGTTTAGAGGTTATGTATCAAAATGTAAAAATCATTAAACATCATTATCTCAAAAACTACACAACCGATTTGAACAAAATTTCAAATGAACGGGCTACCTAGAAAACCCTTAACATTTGAATTTTATAAAGATTGGACATGTGGTTCAAAAGTTATGAAAAGAAACGTGTTCTGAAGACTATTTAATCTCACTGATGTTTCTCAGAGATGGCTATACCGATTTTCATAAAACCAGTGTCAAATGGAAGGTCTAGTTGCCCTATAAGACCCTATTGATTTGTTTTGCAATAGGACTTTTACTTTGCCTGTTATGTTTAAAAATGTGAAATCCAGCTATGAAAAGGAACATATTCCGAAAAATACTTGGACTCACTCACTTTTCTCAGAGATGGCTGACCCAATTTCCACAAAACTAGTGTCAATTATTAAGTCTAGCTGCCTCATAACACCCTACTGAATTTTAATGTAATCGAACTGTAACTTCGTCTGTAATGTACCGAAATGTGAAAATCACGAAACTTCATTATCTCAGAAACTACACAACCGAATTGATCAATATTATTATCAGATGAGCGTACTAGTTAAACGTTAACTGATAAATAATGATTGAACACATGGTTTCAAAGTTTGGCTGCCCTATACGTTTTACGCGGATTCCGGAATTTACGCGTTTTTTTTAAGTGGATTCCGGAATTTACGCGGTTTTTTACGCGGTTTATTTCACGCGGCATGTATCCCCCGCGTAAAAAGCGACTTTAGTAGTGTAATCGAACTTAAGCAACCGTTATGTATTAAATTGTTAATAAAACAATGAAAGTCTATTATCTCAAAGACTACATGACTTATTTGAACATAACTAGTGTCATACGAACGAGTCATCTCTCGAACTTACAAATAACAAACTTCGTAACAATTTGATATGTGGCTTAAAAGTTATGGAAAGAGAAGAAATTCAAAGACTATTTGAAACTATACCTGCTTTGATCGATATATGTGGCCACAACATAATTTAAATGTGGTATCGTACTATTTGAACGTTCCAAATTCATTGATTCCTTGCGATGTGTTCAAAGTCTGCAAATGCACTACGAAACGGCCATAGGATATGATCAAAGTCAAATAACAAATCGTTTGAAATGATTGGTTTTATCGAAATAACAACATCCTAGACTTTTTGCTTCTATACATCGCCTTAATTCTGAATATATTCATACTGGGTGGTATTCGGTCATTTTCAGCAGATTTTCTGGTATCAATTTGACACCGGAAATACCCATATTGGGAGATATTCAGTTATTTTGGTGTCCAGGGTCAATGTTTGGTTTCTATGCATCATTCTAGATCCGGATATTGTTATATTAGGTGGAAATCGGCCATTTTAGCCTGTTATCCAGAAACCGGAAGTTGCCATCTTACAATCCAAAATGTTGCCTGAGGTCGATTATGGAACATATTTGTTACCCCAAAAACATTCACCTGCCAAATTTAGTTCCATTTAGTTGGTTAGCTCTCGAGATGTGCATAAATTTGTGTTTCGTTTGTATGGAACCCCTACTTTCCAGAAAAGGGAGGGGCGTTCAACTATTATGGACATATTTGTTACCTCATAAAACATCCACATGTCGAATTTGGTTTAATTTGCTTGGTTTGTTCTTGAGTTGTGCAAAAATTTATGTTTTATTTGTATGGGTCCCTCCCTTCCAGAAGAGGGAGGGGTCTCAAACTCATAGGAACCTTTATCGGCATCAAAAACCTCTACATACAAATTTTGACGTCGATCGGTACGGTAGTTTTCGAGCCTATATGCATCAGACAGACAAACCGGACTGCATTTTTATATGTGTACCTAAATTGCAGCATCAGTATTTTAGAACCTAAAAAGTGATTATACATTTATTGGATTGAAGCGTTCATGTAAATCTATTTTTACAAATAAAAGTTTGAATGAGAAAGACTGGGTCTGACCGCTAGGTGGATTCATTTAGGTTTTTTTTCAATGATTACAATTTGCGATAAGAATTTATGATTATATAATTTCTTTTTTCGGTATCAGAACTATATTTGTGACTCCAAAATATATTGATAAATTCGAAAATATTGTTACAGAGACAAATCAATGTTACATAATCTTTTCGCATATTTGATACCCAATTGAAACAAATTACCAACAAGTGATATATCAGAAATAGCGGTAGTTACGTTTTGTTATATTTTTTTTTCCTGTATGGACTTCCTTACTGCGACCAGAATCGTTGATCTATTGTGAGATATGCCCGGGTGTCTGATACATCCCGCACTTCTATTTTTAGCATTACCGCTATTGAGAAGTGGCATGCTTATTATTATTTTTGATCAGTGCTTGTGTGTAATGTACTTCCCCTCGTTTTACACGCTTACTGTTCTTCTATACCGAGCCTCCTTCCTCCTGCCAAATATCGCCAATTATAATTCCCTGGAGAAGTTTCGTCGTGCGTCCTTCTGACCAGTTTTATTGATAAGAGGGACTTATTTTTTGTTAAGAGGAAATCACGCAAAGGTATTATAGAATGCAGCGTGAAAGAAGGGTGAGTGGTGGGGAGCCTGAGAATAAACTCATACTTAAAGTCCTTTTTGACATGGAATGGCCTGATTCTACTAAGATATGAACCCACGACCATCCGCTTGACAAAGCGGACTCTGTAACCTTGCGGCTACGCAGCTCCCTACGTTTTGTTATAAACACACATGCTTTTTCGATTCTGTCTACAGCCGTTTTTATCACTACTCGCCAAATTCACATTCTATTTTCTCACTATTTTTGCCTTTCTTCTAGAAAGGTATAGCAATCACTGGAAAAACCAAAGGTATAAAAGTGGTCCCAATGGCCGAATGTCATATACCACTCGACCCCTTTCGACGAACTGAGCATTTTCTGTATGTATGTATGTATGTGTGTATGTGTGTGTGTGTGTGTGTGTATGTGCAACTTTTTTTTCTCACTCACATTTCTCAGAGATGGCTGGACCGATTTTCATAAAAAAATTGCAAATGAAAGGTCTAGTTGCGCCATAGTTTCTATTGAATGTCATTGTAATCGGATTTTTGGTTTAGAGGTTACGTATCAAAATGTAAAAATCACGAAACATCAATATCTCAGAAACCACATAACCGATTTCAATTAAACTGGTTTCAAATGATTGGGCTGTCTCCAAAACCCTTAAGTTTTAAATTTCGTTATGATTGAACATATTGTTCAAAAGTTATGTAAAGAAAAGTTATCCTGAGGTTGTTTAAACTCACTCATTTTTCTCAGAGACGGCAGAACCGATTTTTACAATATTAGTGTCAAATGAAAAGTCTAGTTGCCCCATAGGTTGCTATTGAATTTCATTGTATTCAGATTGTAACTTTGTCCGTTGTTCATAAAAATGTGAAATCACATAATGAAAGTAAACATATTGACTTTCTCCTAACGATCACTGGCTAATTAAAAGGTAGAAAAGTGATCCAAATGGTCGATTGTCATATACTATTCGACTCAGTTGACGAAACGAGCATTTTCTGCATGTGTGCATGTATTGGTGTATATGTTTGTGTGTGGGTGTGTACGTGTGTGGATGTTTTCCAGAAACCGAAAGCTGCAAAATCGGGTTTCAAAGTGAAATATGGAGTTTACTCCCGGCTTTCGAGCCCGGGATAATGTTCCTGAAAAACATTGGTAATGTTTGTCCCTTTAAGGTTGTTTTCCAGAAATCGGAAGCTACTAAGTATCTAGAAATTTAAAATGGCATCCTAAGTTGATTTCTGGCCTTTGGGTGTACCGCTTCCGCAATACTCATAATGGATGAAGTCGGCATCTTCGCCATCGAAATACCCGGATTAGGCAAAATTTAGCCATTTTAGGATGTACTCCGGTAACTAGAAGTAGTCATCTGGATTTTTGCTTGATGTATTTGAAACATATTTATTTCATTATATTTGCATATGTATGTTTTAATGTATGCTCATATGTGTGTCAATGTTAGGTTTTTAATTTTAATATAATAATGGTATAGTATTTAATAATGGTATAGTTGTGCTGAAACCAGCAGAAATTTTCAAGGAGTATTTTTTCTCTTAAATCGTGTAAATCTATTCTAACATATAATAAGTTTGAATGAGAAAGGCTGGGTCTGACCGCTAGGTGGATTAATTTAGGTTTTCTTTTTTATCGCACTTTTTCAAAAAAAAATTAAACAAAAATTAAATTTGAAACACTTGTGAACTTAATTCATTTGATCAAATTTCAGGATTTGGCAACCAAGTGTCATATCTGTCACAATTTATTTTTGTCACAATTTGAAAAATGAAAAATGAACCGTGAAATACGTATTTTATTTGGATCAAAAATTACGCGTTATTAAATCAGTTGAGAGAGAAGATCTAATAATGGCTCAAATAACCCTACAGTTTGGTGCTCGATTCAGAAATTTAAAAATCTGGCGGTTTCACAATTTCGCATAAACAAGCATTAGACTCTTCTAACTATGCTATAGGATTTTAATTGAATCCAACACAAAAAATCCAATTTTTTCATTTTGCTAAATTCACCACAAATATACGGTGAACATTTTTGACGGTGATAAAATCAGAAATTATAATTATTATAATTAAATTGAGTTTAAATCTTAATTAGCTATACAAACCAGTATAGTCTAACTTAATTGCAAAATTGTATCAAATGTGACAACACAAAGAAATATAATAACTGCACTGTTTAATCATAAGTTTACATATCACATTTACAACATGTGATGATACAAATATCGAAATCACAAAAACTGCATAAGCGTATGCCAGCAAAAGTAAATATTTACTTGTTTAATCCATTCGCATCACCTACTGGCAGTGCTTGATAAAATCCAGATCATATTTTAATAAAAATTTACACCTTGATTTAAGACATAACCACCGGCTTCCAAGCGCGAAAGAAGCTGAAATTGACAATTAAATTTATCATTTGTTATAATAACTCCAGACGCTAACAGGGCCATAGATATTCTTGTTCAATTGCGCGAAGCGAAAGAAAAATTTTCCCCAGCACACATACCAACAGTGCCGAATCCAGGGCATGTCGGCTCAATATATAGATAAAGTTGTGCTCTGTTTGAGACAAATGCAAAATTTAGTTTAGTAATAATGCAAAAAAGTTTAGTAATAAAAAATCTTCACCAAATGATTTAGATTCTCTAAACCAAAACCGATTATAATTTACTAACTCTGAATCTGTTTCGTTTTTTTTTATGTCACAAATAATTTTTGGAAAGAACGCATCTACTGTTGCGCCCCTGCTTCTGACAACTATTAGCATAGCAGCAACGAAATGCTCGGTGAGAAATCGGTGTATGGTTTCAATTTTGTTTCTGGATATATTCCCGTAAATACATGTACACTTCATCAATTGCAAACCCTGCCCTTTACCTCTACCTCTCAGTACCAGATCGCATAAGCAACGCTCGGAACAGCGCTATTTATTTTAATCCACATCTCTGGAAGAAAACAAAATCGGAATTCGAAAATTAGATCGGAGGTTAATATCTGAACGGCAGCCATACTTCGATTTTCAACACGCATGGTCAAAGTCAATACAAATGAAATGTTTTACTGTACAGTGCTGGGCCATGCCAGCCAAGGCATACAACCCTGAATAAGTGGTACCATACAAGTGTGCAGTACATAAAAGATTAAAGACTAATTAAAAAAGAGAATCCAATAATACGATGATCAGGTGTCGTAGGAGAAGTGACAGGAAAACAAACGAGTGGAATCGAAATTCGACAAAGAACAGAATAATCGTGCATAACGCTACATGGTATCAGAGCGACGCTTTTCGCCTTTTGCTTCTTTTAGATGAATAACCAAACCACGTAGAAGTGTGGCTTTTTATGTAGGCATCGGAATGCATATTCGAGTAATGATCAAAATTAGAATTGTTATGAAATACTGGGAAATTTCTATCAGTGTAATCAATGTAACCACTCCAAACCTTTTGATATTTGGAAAGTCTGCGAACGACGCAATGTTATCAATTCGCTCGAAACTTGGCTGATGTAACATTACTTAGTAGCGGAAATAAGAATACAGGTGAATTGATTCTAAAGTAAAATTTTTAATACTCTCGTCTTCTGTTTATATTTACCATCGCAAATCACAGCGAAGCAATGTCGGAACATTGTGCCTTATTTGATTTATTTTAATAGTCAAGCTGTATTTCATTGGTTGGATTTTATTTTAAATCCTTCGCAGATACAGGTAACGCGATTAAATAGCTTTTCGATTTATGGATGATCTATGTGAACACAGCTCAAAATGTTGTGGGAAACAACCGAGAAGGGAGGCTCTAAGCATTATGATATAATGAAATCAATAACGACGGCACTGAAACAGCGTGGACATGGAAGCATTTATGTTGTTTTTATTCATTCCCACAACTCAAACGAAAACAGTGACATGAGTGTTCATCAGGTGGTCACTGTTTTATACGGACCAACGGAGGTTACTTTTAATTTCGGCCTGGGATGGCGATAAAAACAATTTCAGATAATCATTAAAAATAATTTTATTTCAATTTTTATTTCACGATGTCTTGGAAATCAAACAAAGACGATGTCATTAAACAGAAACGGCTCGGCCTCCATTACTACAGACAGTCGCAAACGGTGCGATGATTAAGTAGCTGTTGTACAGTTTTATACGTTTCGAATTCGAAAAATATTTTGAAGAAAGAAAACAACGAACTTTGATAAATAATTGATTTTGTTCAACATATCATTCCTACTATAAGTAAAAGGATAAACAATACGCAAACATTTTTCCACAAGGGGTGTATTGAGTGTCTGTAATTTCGAGAAATAAAAGAAGAAAGAAGTTGTGATGTTCTTTGTGTCTTGTACTTTTTTATGCTCGAAACATGGAAAACAATACAATTAATGCATTTTTCTTGGAATACATGACGTGTCTCTAATGTTTTCGATTTTCTGCTATTTATTTTCGATACTTGTAGCTCACAGTTACAGATTTGAGGGTTTGAAGTTTTTCTGAAAACACTATTATTTACGAGCGGAACTGGCAACACTACCCACTAAGTATTGTGCCAATGTCAGCTCTACGTAAAGTTTTATTAACAACAGCTATTTTTACTCCTAAGGATATGTGCGTCATTTTTATTTGTTTTAAATTTAAGTCACAATAGTAGAGAGTTATATGATATTGGTCTTAGTCAGGGTCAAGTTTGGGTCTTGGGGGTCCGGGGTGATATTTCCGGAGGGCCCTTTTCCCTAAAACATTCAAAGGTAATGTAATTGCAAATATGTAATTGCTTTTGATAGTGGCAATATACATTAAAGTTATAGAAGATCTTAAATTTTAAAGCGGAACGCATTTCACTTCGGAAAATCATAGGTATCATGATAAATCATGTCTTTAAAATCAATACGAGATGTGCTGCCGTGAGATGACATTGTGACGTAGATCCAAGTTTTTTTTATTTTATGCAACGAATAAGTAACAACGAATAGGAAGTTACCAATAGATAGGTCTTCGAATAATGAACAAATTGGCATGAAAAACTCATATTCGAGAAAGTGGCACTTACGTCACTTTGTCATCTCACGGCAGTGTGGTAAAACAGACCGCTTACTTGTGTGTGGAATATAATAGGCAATAGAATAATAGGCAATAAAGCAAGCGGCGACGTGTGTGAAACAATAAGCAATATATATATATATATATATATATATATATATATATATATATATATATATATATATATATATATATATATATATATATATATATATATATATATATATATATATATATATATATATATATATATATATTCTTATTGTATTGTTATTCTCATATTCGAGAAAGTGGCACTTACGTCACTTTGTCATCTCACGGCGGTGTGGTAAAACAGACCGCTTACTTGTGTGTGGAATAATAGGCAATAAAGCAAGCGGCGACGTGTGTGAAACAATAAGCAATATATACATAAATATATATATATATATATATATATATATATATATATATATATATATATATATATATATATATATATATATATATATATATATATATATATATATATATATATATATATATATATATATATATATATATATATATATATATATATGGCAGAGCTGTATGCCACCACGGGTCGGTATTTGGCGATTACCGTAGGCCACGGAAGTGCTAACTGCAAGAACGCAGTCCCGGACCATCAGCGAGAGCTAGCCTAGGTTGTGGTGAGACTCAGGCATTGGGCCGCCGAATTCTCACAAAAGCCACATTATCCGGAAGCAGCTCTGACGGAGCGAATAGTGCCGCTCCCACCACCCAAATGCACTAATTCGCCCATTGGGATTGATGCCAGTAAGTTCCCAATTACGGTAACTGGTCGCAACGCCATATGATAAGAGTCGGATTTCGTTTTCGTACCACGATTCTGGGCTGGCACCTGCGCCGAGCTCCCTTAGTAAGGTCGTGTGACAACGGCTTGAAACGGCGAGACAACAACCGGTGCAGGAGTCTCCGTCCCGTAAAACCTGGCAGGCCTTCCAGTACGTTCCAAATTCATTGCCCGGTGGGAACCGGGCAGGAGTGGGATCAGATGTCCTTTCCTGACTTGCGCCGGTCGGGGGTGTCATAGTTGCTCATAAGGCGCTATGGCAGCCGCCCCTAGCCATGGCCTCACTGCTTCGGCATAGACTACCATGGGACCAGATAGGCGACCACTCCAGTATGGATAAGGATAGCGGCTGGAAGGGGGACCCACTTAACAAAAATGAACAAAAATAATGAAGATCAACAATTGGGCGCAGATGGGTTGAAAAACCCGTTTGCACGAGGAGGCATCCAGGGGTCTCCGCCGAGAAAGGCGGAGATGGATGCAGTAAAGGACGCCTGCGAAGACGGCAAAGGCAGTACGCCTACCGGATCGACGCAAGACATCGCAGTGGCTGGTCCACTGTTAATAAAGGCGGTCGGAAGACAGCGAGACACGCTACCGAAGGTAGTAGCGCTGTCGGAGCAGCTCGATGCCATAATCGAGTTTGCGAAAAGTCGCACCAACACGACGAAGTACCTGTAGCAGGCTCTCTACATGCTTCGGTCCTCCGTCGATGCTGCGAATAAGGAGCACGCCGAGCTCAAGGCAAGAGCGGTGGCTGCAGAGAAGAATGCAACGGAGGTGACCGGAAGGGCGACGAAGTCGGTCCAAACGGACACCTGCATGTTTGCAGCGGTTTGCGCCTCCGGGTCAGCCGCAAAAAGAGCAAGGCAGTCTCCGGGGGAAGCCCCCGAGAACAGCAAGAAACGGTTGGTTGTGCTAAGCCCGCGAGATAGCACACCAACGGCCTCCAAGTCCGCCGAAAAGTCTGCCGAAGTGGCAGCTACGGGAAACCCTTGGGTTACCGTGGGAGGAAGGAAGCGCCAAAAAGACAGCAAGCGCAACGACGAGAAGGCGACAAATCGTCCAAAAACGGGAAAGAAGGCGCGAAGTAGGGGCGACGCCCTCATACTCAAGACGGATGGGTCCAAGTACTCCGAAGTCTTGAAGAAAATGAGAGGCGAAACCCAGCTCAAGGATCTGGGAGCGGATGTGCGCACCATCCGTCGTTCTCGCACCGGCGAGATGATCCTTGAGCTCCGTAAGGATGCTAAAAACAAGGGTGCTGCCTACAAGACGGTAGCCGAGCAGGTCCTCGGGAAAGATGTGCAAATTCGGGCACTCACCTCAGAGGTGACTCTCCAGCTCAAAAACCTGGATGAAATCACCGAGAGGTGCGATATTGCACAGGCCCTCAAGGAGGAGTGCGGAGTGGAAGTAGCCACTGAGGTAATTCGCCTCCGAAAGGGTCCAGCGGGGACCCAGGTGGCCACTTTCCGGCTTGCATCGGCCGATGCAACTCTGGCCCTGAAGACAGCCAAACTTAAGGTTGGCTGGTCAGTATGTCCCCTGAGCATACTCCAGCAGCCGGACGTTTGCTTCAGGTGTTTCGAGGGAGGACACAAGTCCTGGACCTGCAAGGGGCCCGATAGGAGCCAGTTATGTAGGCGTTGTGGTGGTGCTGGCCATAAAGCTAAAGACTGCGGGGAGCCTCCCAAGTGCTTGGTATGTACTGGAAAACGGGACGCCAAGCACTTTATGGGAGGCCCACGGTGCCCAGCCGGTAAGGCGGCCACGAAACCACGGGCGTGAGGGTGACACAATTGAACCTTAACCATTGCTATGCGGCACAGCAGCTGCTATACCAAGCAGCGTCTGAGTCGTGGTCGGACATCGCAATCGTATCGGACCCCTACTGCATTCCTCCCGGAAACGGTAATTGGGTTGCAGATAAGTCCAGTACGGCGGCCATATGCACGACCAGCAAGTTCCCGGTTCAGGAGGTTGTGTCAACCTCAAATGAAGGATACGCGGTTGCCGAAGTGGACGGAGTGTTCTACTGCAGTTGTTATGCTCCGCCGCGTTGGTCTATCGAAAGGTTCACCCAGATGGTCGATTTGTTATCTATGGAGCTGACGGGACTAACACCCTTAGTAGTGGCGGGCGACTTCAACGCTTGGGCTGTTGAGTGGGGAAGCCGCCGCACGAACCAGAGGGGTCAGATCTTGTTGGAAGCTTTGGCAAAGCTCAACCTAGATCTGGCCAACGTTGGAACCAAGTGTACATTCAGCAGAAATGGTGCGGAGTCGATCATCGACGTGATGTTCTCCAGCCCAGGACTGATCGTGAACTGGAGGGTAGACGATGGCTACACCTATAGTGACCACCAGTCGGTCTGCTATAGCGTAGTCCAGAACGTGAGGCGGCAGGCGACGGGTAGAGCCAATACTCCGACCGTCCGCGGGTGGAAGACATCGCATTTCGATGCCGAGGTATTTGCAGAAGCAATGAGAAGAGAGCGCGAGGGGGGCAGTTGGCTCCGCCCGAGTGCTGACCAATTAGTTGCCACATTATCGCGGGCGTGCGACGCCACCATGCCTAGGACCCGCCAACCTAGGAATGGTAAGTCACCGGTATACTGGTGGACCGACGCGATAGCGGACCTCCGTAGCGCGTGCCTCCGTGCAAGACGGATGTTGCAACGTGCACGTACCGATGCACAGAGGGTAGAGCGCCGTGTAGTATTCGGATCTGCAAGATCGGCGCTTAAAAGTGCGATAAAGGCGAGCAAAAGGGCCTGCTTCGATAGGCTATGCGCGAGTGCCAATACGAATCCGTGGGGCAACGCCTACAGAGTCGTAATGGCGAAGACCAAAGGCGTGTTGGCGCCTGCAGAGCGATCACCAGCGATGCTGGAGCGTATCATCGAGGGACTCTTTCCACGACACGAGCCAAATCCTTGGCCTCCGGTTGCTGAGTCTCACGTCCGACGTTCCAGTATCTCAGACACAGACCAGGGATGGTCGGCCAACCTGCCGGGCATCCAATCCGTGAGAGACGGCAGCCGTGCAGAGGTTGTGGAGGAGGTAAGGGTTACGAATGAGGAACTCATCGTGATCGCCAACTCCCTAAAGGTGAGCAAGGCACCGGGACCGGATGGAATCCCGAACTTGGCCATCAGGACGGCCATGAAAGTGGCCCCCGATCTATTTCGAGCAGTCATGCAGAAGTGCCTGGATGACTGCCTCTTTCCGGACAGGTGGAAGCGACAGAGGTTGGTGCTGTTGCCGAAGGCTGGGAAACCGCCAGGGGACCCATCGGCATACAGACCTATCTGTCTGCTGGACACTACGGGCAAGGTGCTTGAGAGGATTATCCTCAACAGACTGGTGAAGTACACAGAGGGTGTAAACGGTCTGGCAAGTAACCAGTTCGGCTTCCGGAAAGGTAGATCCACGCTGGATGCTATTCTCTCTGTCTGACGGCAGAGGTAGCACTCCAGCGTAAGAGTTGGGGCATTCGCTATTGCGCAATCGTCACGCTTGACGTGAAGAATGCATTCAATAGCGCCAGTTGGGACTCCATAGCGCTCGCGCTTAGGAGCATCCACGTACCGGTGTCGTTGTACAAGATTTTGGAAAATTATTTCCAGAATCGGGTACTAGTTTACAACACGGAGGAGGGTCAGAAGTGCGTCCCAATCACCGCAGGGGTACCGCAAGGTTCCATCCTGGGCCCGGTGTTGTGGAATGTCATGTATGACGGGGTGTTGAAACTAAAGTTCCCTGTAGGGGTTGTGATCGTCGGTTTCGCAGACGACATCACGCTAGAGGTCTACGGCGAGTCGATCGAAGAGGTCGAGTTGACGGCCGCGCACTGCATACGCAAGGTCGAAGACTGGATGCACTCTAGGAAACTGGAGTTAGCGCACCATAAAACGGAGGTTACGGTTGTGAACAACCGCAAATTAGAGCAACAGGCGGTGGTCAGAGTCGGTGACTGCACCATTACCTCAAGGCGTTCCTTGAAGCTCTTGGGGGTTATGGTTGACGATAAGCTCACATTTAAGAGTCACGTCGACTATGCCTGTAAGAGGGCTTCAACGGCCGCTGCAGGACTATCTCGAATGATGTCCAATAGCTCAGCGGTATATGGCAGCAAGCGTAAACTTCTTGCCAGCGTGGTTTCGTCCATACTTAGGTATGGTGGGCCAGCGTGGTCCAAAGCGTTAGGTACCAACAGTCATCGTCGAAAACTGGAAAGTACCTACAGGCTCAAGTGCCTGAGGGTTGTGAGCGCGTACCGTACAGTGTCATACGACGCAATCTGCGTCCTGTCCGGCATGATGCCTATCAGCATAGCCATTAAGGAGGACGTAGAATGCTTCGATCAACGTGACACAAGGGGTATACGAGGCACCAGAAGGTCATTCTCAATGATCAGATGGCAGCAGGAATGGTCCAATTCCGCAAAGGGTAGATGGACGCATCGACTTATTCCGGACGTATCCGGATGGGTCGGGAGGCGCCATGGAGAAGTTAACTTCCACTTGACACAGATTCTGTCAGGTCATGGTTGCTTCAGGCAGTATCTACACAGATTCGGGCATGCGGGGTCCCCCATGTGTCCCGAGTGCGCGGATGCGGAAGAAACTGCTGAGCATGTCTTCTTCGTGTGCCCTCGTTTTGTGCATGCGCGGAGCGACATGATGGTAGTGAGCGGGCCAGACACCACTCCGGACAACCTAGTTCGGAGGATGTGTAAAGACCCAAACATTTGGAGGGCGGTTTGTACAGCCGCCTCTCAAATAGTTTTAGAATTGCAAAACAGGCGACAGGTTGACCACCGACACGCCAGTGTTAGCTAACGGCCAGTCTCCAGGTTAGTTAGCTAAGTTAGCAAAGAGATCTATAGAACCAAGAGGGTGCACAGAGCACAAAAGCCGCTCCCCGAAGCAATACCTAGCGGTGGTCCCAGGGAGTATTATTGTCAAAACGAAAAATTCGACCTCTGATTAGTCGTTATATGCTTGCTTCCCAAGCACGGTCGACAGAATCATATACCTTGCAATTGAAAACATGCTATTTGGCCTATATAAGAGCCTGTTTCAGCCGGAGCCGCTCATAATAGTTCTAGACAGCGACAACAGCAGTCGTCCTTCCTTAGCAGCAGCACTAGCCCTGTGGTTGGTCACCACGTCTCAGGAGCAGCGCGGTTTTTCTTAGCGTGTGTCGCCAGACAGCCATTATTCCCCCCGTGTTGGGGCAGCATGAAGATTGCCATCAGGAAATTGAATTTTGGAAATCAAAATGCCTTTTTGAAGGCAAATAAACAAGTCATTGAAAGTTAATAATTTTTGTCAAGGCAAGCAAGTATTCTGTGTTGCATCCTAGCAATTTAAATTTGTCGCACCCGTCTAATTTACTGAATGTGAAATAGCTTCCACAGTGCATGTTGTCCGTGTATCTTAATTCCCCCAATGTTAGGGCAGCTCAAAGGTTGTAATTAGCAACTGATTTTGAACAGCAAAATGCTTTTTTTAAGGCAAATAAAAAAATAATTGAAGGTTAATAGTTTTCTGGCATCAACACAAGCAGACATTCTGTGCGGGATGCAATCAAATTCTGTTGTAGTTGTCTAATTTTTACTTTATTTAGTAAACTCCCCACTGTAGGGGCAGCGCAAACGCTGCGATCAGCATAACCGACATTGAATAATAAACTGCCCTGTTAGTACGCATTCACAAAAGCAGTTAGTTCGACTATGCAGAGCTAATATGAAGTCGATTCAATCAATCAGCATAAACAGAATTTCGTCGTCTCCCAGCTGCCAAGTTGCAACATGATGTAACACGCAACAGCGAGCAAACGAAATCGCTTGATGTTACAAACCGCAATAAGATACGGGTTAAAACCGTTGCGTGTGTGAGAGTACCATCGGTGTTTATTCGCTGGATACACTATCTACTGTCTACTGAACGCAATAATCTGCTTACATGCGACACGGGGACGGGAACATTTTCTTCAACGAAGCTGCGCAACACGACACAAAACATGTTATTTTGTTGCTTCAATAAGAGTGCTATCGGTCCGGTTCGACAAGAAATCATTTTTGTGCATCCGTGCTACGAAACTGAGGAAAAACTTTAGAAACTGAAAAAAGAGGTGGAGCTTATCAAATGATCGCTCTGAACCAGAATGAAGTCACACATATTTTTCAAGTTATATCATTCCACCACGTACGAAAAATAATTCATTCCTATTTTCATCCCTATATAAGAGCCTGTTTTAGTCGAAGCCGCTCATAGTAGTTCTGAACAGCGACGACAGCAGTCCTCCCTTAGATAGCGGATAGCGGCCACAACTATGGCATGGCTGTGGATAAGCGTAGCAGTTTCAGCGGATCTCACCATCGATAGCAGCAGGGCCAGCAGATTCAGGTACAGCGGATACCAATGGCGGCCACAACTGTGGCATGGCTACGGATAGCGTTGCAGTTGCTCAGCAGTTAGGCCAGCGTATAGCGGCCACAACTGTGGCATGGCTATGCATAGCGTAGCTGTTGCAGCGGGTATATCAGCATCGATAGTAGCAGGGTCAGCTGATGCAACGACACTCCCTTCACTAAAATGCTGTTTCAGTGTGGTAGCGGGAAGCATCAGCAGCAGGCTTGCATGAAGTGAATACATCAGCCAGCAACTTTCTCGAAGGCCTCTGCCATAGTAGACGCGAAAAGCGGCGCGAACCGGTTCGCTCGGCCGTAGGTTGATGTACAGCTCTACTGATGGCTGTACATTAACCTACAGCTGAGCGAATCGGTTCGCGTCACTTTTCGCATCTATTATGGCAGAGGCCTAATGGGAAAGTTGTATCAGTTTGTTCAGAAGAATATTATTGTCGGTAATATTACAAAGATGCGATTGCGTTAATCCGATTTTGAATTGAACAATTGTTCTTTTGAGAACAAATAACACACTTATTTGAAGAGTAAGTAGCTTTTAGTACCAATAGCAGTATAATGACAGCCTCAGCGGTAAATGCAGATGCAGCCGGTACTTCCCTGAGGCCGATGTAAAGGTAAATGGGAGCAGCACGGCGAAACAGTTCGGGTTATGCTTAGACGCGCGTCATTTTTCGTTGTTGATATTCCCCACATGAAACGACGCGCTTTCGTATGATAGCGGTGGTATTAGCGGTAGATGCATTTGCCAACACTTCCTCCAGTAAAGCCGTGTCTAGTTTTCAATGTGAAAACACCTTTCTCATTGTGTTGACCGTGCGCCTTAGTCCTCACTATCAATGATAAATTGAACAATTGTCCTTATAAGGACAACAAATGAATTAATGAAGATTTAATTTTGAATTAGAATACTTCTCTCAGGAAGTTCGGCTACATAGGGATGTAAAATGAAAATCTAAAACTGAAAAAAGTGAGAAAAATTTCAAATGCCAATAAATAAATAAATAAATAAATATAAATAAATAATTTTCGATGGATTTCCTTCGTTTTTGCAGCAATCGATTAGAAAATCTTCTAAGATTCCTACCAAATGCATTAAATTGCAATTTTATCATTCGAACTATTGTACTATTGAAAACGCTTAAGCCTTGTCAAAACACAAAATTCGACCTCTGATTAGTCGTTATACCGCGCTTTCCCAAGCACGGTCGACAGAGTTATGGACCTAGTAAATTGGGAATGCATCATTTGGCCTATATAAGAGCTTCATCAGATAATAAACAAACATTTCATCGGATATTAAATTGAACAACTGAAATATGAAGAACACAAATGATTATTTGAAGAGTTAATATTTTCTCGTTTTGCGCTATAATCCAAAGTTAATTATCTTCATCTACATGCATACTCTGACTATTATTACGTGTTTGCGTCGCTTAGTGTTTGGCTACGGTCATGCAGAACGCAAATAACGGCGCGATGCGATTCGGCAAGACGAAATCTGTTGAAATGTATAGCTCTACTTCGCCTTAAAAAGAGCTGTACAATTCACCACGGTAAGGCGAATCGCATCGCGCCGGCATTCGCGTCCTGCATAACCGTAGCCTTTGTTCCGTTCCCGTTTAATGATGTCGTATTAAATGTGCATATTACAATTCGGCAGCACTTCAACTTCTCATTTGCACAAAATTTAAAATATCCAATGAACTTCATTCAAAATATCAGACATAAAGAAATTACAATACTGCCAATGAACGGTCAACGTTTATTTACTAGAAAAAATGACTGACACGCAAGCAGCCAGGTTATCTTTCTTGTAAAAGTATTCTACTTCAACCTTGCGGTCGTGGCTTTGCATACAACCTTCTTGTGATTTTTTAAGACTAAGTCACACCTCCTGTTCTTGTTTATTTTCGCATTTCTCGTGAAATTACATGCATTACTAAACTTAGAAAAGTTGACATAAGACAAAGAATGAAATTAGTTCGTATAATATTTTTAAGTTAATTTATTTTCACTTGTTCATGGATTAAGCAGTTTAACAGTTTCCCAGGTTGCAAATATGTGGTAAACAAGAATAACATTGTAAAGTGCAATGTCGACAATGGGCCGAGACCAGGTGAAGTCTATTTGTGAAAGTAGGTATGGCGCAAGTAACTTTGCATCTTTCGTTAGAGCTGGGTTGTTATTATAAATAAATTGGGACTTATTGTTGTCCGACTATCAATAGAATAGAAACTATAACGTTTGTGTTATTGATGTTGGAAGAAATGACGATTTCAATTCCCTACGACATCAAGGGGTTGACATTTTATTATGGTTAGTTGCTAGTTCTGAATAATTCAAATAAATATGTATATATATTTATACCACAGTACACAAGATTGTCTGTTCAGCATAGAATCCCACATTTTGCCGAATAGGGAGTACGTTACATAAACACTCATCATAGCTCTTCAAGGATAAGCCGTCGCGCTTGGTATTATTCTAGTAGTTGACACACAGTATGGCACAACCACACAGATAAGATAGAATTACCCTTACCCCACTATAAGCGAGCCATTCCAATGAACTGGGGCTGGGTTTCGATATCATTCGACGGGTACCAGCCACCAGTTAGTTATACCATCTATCTATTTTGTTATCGTACTCCCACCAATTGCTGTCCCCAATAAGCAGGGGTTGAAGGTGGGCCCAGTTTCTGTTCTATTCCAAACCGAATGTCAGGGATCTGCTAGTTGTATATGCACAAGTGAAAGGATATATGAATATGCCATCGGTGTCAGAACGGTAGCATGACAACGATTTATTCCCTATATATTAATATCAATATATGAGAAAGAATCCTCATCTACAGCAAGAGAGAAGTATACAAAAAATCGATAAAATATACAACCATTTTATTTTCCACCCACAGATAAAATAAATTTAGCCTAATAATTTATTCAAATCATATACTCTTGCTCGTTCACTCGAAGCAATAGGAAAAGATCCGGCGAGTCTATGGTAGTATTATGGGCAAGTTCTACCGAGGAGCGAAAAACGGTTGAGCATAAAATACCATCATCAAGAGCGATTGCGATTCGTTGCGGTGGCGGTGCTTGGTTACTTTCTATTGAATGCTTCCATCCTCGCTCGTTTCAGATGGTGTCCTTTTATGCGAGCTTCCGTAGCGGAGGCGCTTATGATGGTTACTCCTTCCGTTCTCTGTGTCCCCTAACGCACCGTTCGTTATCAGTGGCGTATAGGATTGCGGGTGGCTGGGCGGATGTCTGCCGACTTCAAATCGAGCAGGGAAATATCAACGTCGACTGGGGCGTCTCGTTGGGTGAGGATGGGTGCTCGGAGATGATGGCGAGAAAAGGTAACCGGCTTTGATACATGCGGTTGTGACCAAATGAGAAGCATAGGGAGAGTACCCTATCGTCACCATCGTCGTCTTCCTCCATGGTATCGTGTCACTGCGACGTAAAAAAAGATTTCGTTATAGCGAGGGTTGTGTAACTAGATAGCCAATGATGTTACAGAGATGATATGATAGAATTTATTAAATATTTTGACCGCATGCGTATTACGAGAATCAATTTTTATATTGTTGAAGGCTACGTTGTTGTAATGGTGGAAAGACAAACTTGGGAGTACAATTAAAGTTACTAGTATATATTGATGTTGAAAAAAATACTTAGCATATACTCCCCATTCACTTGGAATCGGAACGGGAAATAATTATTATAATAATAGGCTTAGGACTATTACAAATTTAAAACAACAATAGTAGTTACGAAAACTGACTGTAGTTGTGTAATAAAATTAATCTGTTAACATCGCAGTTAATATTTTATAACAGGTTAGCAAAATAATCTGTATCATAAATCAAATATTTTTCCATTAAAATACTCTAGTGTCGACATCGGACCGGGTTGGGTCCGGTCTGGTCCAAAGTCCGATCGGACTGGAACCTTTTAAGTTCGATTATTTTCCGAACCGGACCGGAACGGAGCCATCCGAACTTCAGAACGGACCAGGTAATGCTTCCCGGACCCCGGACATTTTCGGTGGAAAAAACAAAATTATTCAATTTAGGTTATAGAACGAAGCAAGTTGTTCATCATTTTTGATTTTCTTCTTTATTAAAAGTCAACCCATATGGCCTTGCTCGCCTTTTTAACCTGAATTATATGCTCTAATTGATCACATGGTTCTTATAAAATTAAAAAGACATTGATTGTTACATTTTTTTTTCTATTTCAATTTTGCTTCTGCTATCACTTCGAAACTAGTGAACAACTGATAGACTCGCACTACTTGTTCTGAGTTTGTGCTTAATTGAATGCTATCGGCATACATGCTCAATCATTTTGAGAATTGAACATTGAAAAATAGAGTTACCGGTAGATAGCATCGCTTTTTTTTATAGAACTCTATCGGCACTCGGCAGGATACCGATGCCTGACGATCGAAGTTTTCCTAATATCAGCGCGGCAGTCTTCAGTTCGGCGTTTGTAATCTCTGCTATCAGTGGAACGTTGATTTCATTGTATTGTGGCATAATTTTCGAAGCTTTCGATCTCATTTCGCTTCGCTGCTCCCATCACACAAAGGTCTCTGAAGTATCGGAATATGTGTTGTTAGCTCTCTTGAGAATCTTGTGTAACCTCTGATAAAAAGCATTACTGTAACGATCGCAAATGTATCGATCCTCTTCATAGTATCGGAATCGAGAACTCTAGTCGTTTTAACCGTGGGTTCTGCTATTTACGGTTTTTCGCGCAGTTGGTTTTAAAGCCGGATGTATTTTTTTAGTAAATGTCGAGTGATGTCAAATTTATATATCCATTGATTTTTCATGTCTATTATTTTTCTTGGTGCTCCACTGCAATGAACTTTTTACCAGTTCCCAAATATCGATAAAGGAGTATCGCACTTTGAACGATATCAATGCTAAATTACAGACTAAGTAGGAAAAGAATCCGGCAGCTCCTTTTACTAAATAGTTATGCCTTAGAAATTATGTAACTTTGGCTTCGAGTGGTTGATTGTCTGACTTCCACTACTAAGGCTTAGGGGCCTCCTTCATCTCATCACGCATTTTGATCAATTTATCATCAAATTTTACCATATTTTCAACGTAAAACTTTCAACCACTTAACAAAATCGAGAAGCAAATAGATTTAATTTAAAAAATTTGTAGAAATTTAACAATAAATTGGACAAATGAAAAATATAAGATAAATATAGGTGCACCTAGCTGTTGAGATGAATAATGAAGCGATTACCCTACCAGTTATAGTAAGTGCTGACTGAATAAACCGTAGCGTAGATCAGTCTTTGGTCAATTCGAAAACGATTTTAGAATTGTTGTTTATCGTATGACGTAAAAAGTGAGGTGGCAATGGAAATCGTCTTTCCGAATTTTGTCTATCGCTAAAGGTATCGAAAGTTGTGTCTTCTAGAAAAATGTCGCTATGAAAATTCCAGCTCCATCGTGCAGCAGCCTCCTTCCCAGAGCCAGGTATAGTCACAACGTTTCATTCGCTCAGACAGACATTTTGTTGCGCAGCTTGAAAAAATATATTTTCTCAATATTCTTTCGCCGGAATATAGTTCTGACACCTTGTTTTACGGGAGAAACAATGACGACCGAATGGCAATGAAATAAGTCGGCGACAAAAAAAAAGAATAGTGTTAATATTTTTTTATGTGACAGAAACAATCCCAAAAATTAAAAGGATAGAGAATGACAAAGAAAAAATCGGAATTTGGGCTGTTTCCTCCGCACGTTCGGGGACTCATATACAATACAGGTCCTTGGCAACGGTCTAGAAATTTAACATACGGACTTCCGGAAGTCGTGTCTCAAAGTCGTCAAAGTTTCACTTTTTAACCAATGGAAAGAAGCATATATTCATATCGATTTTTTAATGCCAAATATCTTAGTAATACACAAATCGTTGAGATCTGACGCTTTCCCAAATAGAAAATCGAGGGATTTTTTTATGAACAACACCAGATCTCGAAGTTTTATGCACTTTGAAGACACTTGGTTTAAAATAAAAAAATTGATTTCGACAATTCCATATCGACAAGTTCTGTGCATTTTTTCATCGGCCGAAAGAGTGAAACTATGACCGCTTTGAGGCTCCACAACCTGAAGTCCGATTGAGCTGAAATTTTGCATGAAGATTACTTTCGAGAAGGCGTAGCCTTTTGAAACTTACTGCTAAACGACATTCGAAGGAAAAATTTCTCCCATACATTCCTTTAGCACCATACTAAAAACGTAATGCAGAGCCCTTGTTTATAAAAAAATTTAAGATTAGAGGCCCTGAGGGAGGGGTTTGAACCCTAAGCCAACCCTTGGCTACGCCACTGGAAAGAACAATCAAAACATATAAAAATGCAGCTCTGTCTGTCTGTCTGTCTGATCCATATAGCCTTGGACATAAATTATAAAAAACAAATAAATGAAACTACAAATACGACGCTAGTCGAAAATCGACAGAGCCGCAAAAAAATTGCCAGCATAATATGTTCGAAAAAGGATATGAACGAAGATCATTTAAATAACAGAAGCAATATCAACAGATAGTGTGAGCTAATACACAAACGATATATAAATCGGAAAAAGGCTTTCATCAAAATATCAACTTACCCATTATGTGATAATCGTTAGGCTTTTTCCGTTGTACACCCTTACAATTCTCGGAGTTAAATGTTTAACTTTCGCACCACCAGCCCAGACGAAAACTCTCGGTAATGGTGTACACAAAACACCCTTTTCATCAGTGTCATAATGCTATCTCGGAGTAAACCGAAATCTCCGCACCCAAAGATAACATAAATTTATGATTAGAAAATTATTATGGTGCACGTGGCATTAATCACAGATCTCGTGTTGTGCGCTGTCAACGCCCTTGTCGTTTGCTACTGTTGCCAATTTCGTCCATTCGCGTTGGTAATTTTCCATCAGAACCATCGCTGACAAGCGAAATATTGTACGGGCCCATCAATGAAATAATATTATGTTAAACTAAACGCTTACATATGCTTGTGTCACAGTCACGTGATTATACTATTAGATATAAATAAAAGACTGTCATTTTTAATACTCGATTTTCTCCCTTTATGATATCAAAACCGGACGTTTTTGATGGTACAACTTTAACATTTTTGGAAACAAATACAATATTTTAAAATTTGATGAATTCTACATTTGGCGTAAAAGTGACATAGCTGTGTAGCTCACAAGTCACAACTCAGCAGCTCACACATTCACGCAATCATAATGTGATTTATATTTAAATAAAAACTGATAGCATGATAAAACTAATAGCGGCTGGAAGAGTAAGTGCCATTTTTGACATCATGCAACATAAAAGATTAGTAATCCTTCGTGGTCCTCGCAGTTTTCATAGAAACACCAAACTAATCCTGGCGCGTGTCGAGTATCACAATCATGTTTAACACTGACATACACAGACAAAATAAAACAAATCTTCAATATCACTAGGCATAAATCCGGTATTATTCGTTTATTGTATAATAGCATCGATTGCAACGAGAATGTCAATTATTGTCCCTCTGTACGGTAGCAGCTTCTGGCAGACGATCAGTTTTTAATCCCAGAGGGTGCTTGTAGCCCACCGGTCGGGTGTTAAATTGTCACCATTATCTTTTCTTTTGTTCCAAGAATAATATCCATTTTACCATGACATGGTGCAAAGAAACGGTGCTAAGAATTTACGGCTCAGCGATAAAAATATTCATCTGAAATTGAGGACAAAATTTCCTTATCTCTCAAAATTTACATCTTACTGCTAGAAGAGTCGGCAAATCCCTGGAAATATTTTAAATTCCGCAGTCGTCGCTGAAGGTATGACAACATGGACGAAGTTACATAGCGTCTTTCGCATCCGAGGGGGTGCTATTTGCATATTTATGGTCGCCGCGCCATTTCCTTGGGGAAGTAGAAAAACAATGTTGCTTGGAATGCTGAAGTAATATTTTGATACAAAACATTAAACATCATAAATGTCACCTGTACATAATATTTGAAAACTTTGCAAAACAAAAAAGAAATTAAATCTTCAAGTCAGAGAAATTATTAATTACATTTCATTTCATCCATATGTTCTAAAAATAATCTTATTTGAAGCATACAATCTTTTTCTCTGTTATGAATTTCAATTTGTGCGCTACTTTTGATGGTTTTTCATACGAAAACATTCGTTTCTTCGAAGTACAAACAAAAAATCAAACGAAAAGATATGAGATTCGTCTCGTGAATTCACAATTTTGTAGGAGAAGGATAAGGGTAATAAGAAACTGCTGCTTGGAACCGACCCGGGAAATATAGAAAAAGTCAAAAGAAAACAAGCGAATAGAATCGATTAGGGCTGAAAATCTATTTGATTAATTTATTTTCTTGATGTGAAAATTAAATTTAAAATTTATGTATAGCAGTTTCGTGAATTGATATTAATTCTCCGTACTCCCGTCGTTCGGTTTCCTGCGGCGGAATAATGTCGCTGTATAATACCGTTTTCGGTGCGGTCCGCCCAGTGGGTGATTCGGTGATGTAAAAAATACGCCACCCATCGACGTGGAAAATTTCTGCTATGTTGTGATGCTGTTTTTTTCTATATTCCGTTTCTTGTTTGCCGAGCTGTAAATGGGTGGGTACAGGAAGTTCTACTCTTATTTGACTATTACAAAGCGATAAAATTGAATAGATGGGTCCAAAGCTGTTTCAATATATCAATATGCAGCGTATAATTGAAATTTCATTAACATTTTTCCACTGCGTCTTGACAAGTTTGAAAGTAAAGCTTCTGGTAATATAATAGAATGATGGTATTACCTATCGTTTGTCGATTTATATTTTTAATAGATGTGTCTTGTTTTAATATTTTTTTTTTATTTTTTGCTGTAGTTATAGTAGGTAGTTCCCTTCCTGAGTTGTGAACAGACTGAGAAGAAAAATGAAAGCCAACATTTTTAAAAATGGAAACTAGGAAAAGAAAACTTTGCAATTCAAATTCTAATATCACCTTCAAGTGGTTTTTGTTCATACAAACTGTTTTCGAAAAACTATCGCGAAAAATATTATCAATATAGTTTAGTCCATATATTTTTTTTATTCTTTTTCTTGTTTTAAATATATTTTGCCTATAGGTATAGCAATCTGCCACAAAAGATAATCTATATGATGGTCGCAGTGGCTCTTTTTGTCCTAGGCATACAGAAAAAAAAACAGAAGATTTGAAAGTCATTCAACGGGCCTTTCCTAGGGACCATCCACTTTCCACGTGGACAGCTTTGTGGGGGAAGGGGGGGGGAGACCTTATAATGTCGACGGTCCATACAAAATTTTTAGAATTTATATGGGCAGTTGAGTTATGGCGAATTATGGTCGAACATGGTTTCCCAACAAAACTAGTTAGGCTGATACGTGCCACTCTTGAAGGCTCTACATCATGCATCAGGATAGCCGGTAAGATATCGGACTCCTTCGTGACGTTAGATGGTTTGAAGCAGGAAGACGGGTTGTCAAACTTATTGGAGGGTTCCATACGGAGGGCGTGCAAAGAAGCGGCCCCCTCATTACGAAGTCTCACATTCTTCTCGGTTTTGCGGACGATATCGATATCATTGGTATCAATCGTAGAGCTGTGGAAGAGGCCTTCGGACCACTCAGGAGGGAAGCTGCGAGAGTAGGGCTCATCATTAACTCTACCAAAACGAAATACATGGTGGCTGGTAGAGAGCGTGGTAGTCCGACGGATGTTGGTGCTGAGGTGGTGTTAGATGGGGAAACTTTTGAAGTAGTCGACGAATTTATTTACCTGGGTACACTAGTGACATGTGACAACGAGGCTATCCGTGAGATAAAAAGGCGGATAGCAGCTGCAAACAGGGCCTTCTACGGACTGCGTAACCAGCTGAGGTCCCATAGTTTGCAAAACCCGTACTAAACTTGCACTCTACAAAACACTTATTCTTACCGTGGCCCTCTACGGCAATGAAGCATGGACGTTGAAAGAGGACGATCGGCGAGCTCTTGGTGTTTTTGAGCGTAGGGTTTTGCATTCAATCCTTGGCGGCAAACTAGAAAATGGTGTTTGGCGCAGACGCATGAACCATGAGGTGTACCAGGTGTACAAATCGGCGGATATAGTTAAGCAGATAAAACACTGCAAGTTGCAGTGGGCTGGGCATGTAGCTTGAATGCCGGAAGAACTACCAGCGAAGACTATATTTAGCAGAAATCCCGATAGAGGCCGTCGACTTCGAGGTAGGCCTCGCACCCGTTTGATGTTTGCTGTCGATGAGGATGCCCGCGAAATGGGTGTTAGGGGAGATTGGAGGATAGCAGCCCAAGACCGAGTGACATGGCAACTTATCCTGGATTCGGCATTGGAACGATAATCGGTCTGTCGCCGTTAAAGTAAAGTAAAAGTAAGTAAGTATGGGCAGTTGGCGAAGGGGGAGGGATGGGGGTTTCAAAATCGTCAAAACTCTGTCCACGTGGGATGTTGATGGTCCCTTATACCACTCAGTTCAACTGAACAAACTGAGCATTTGCTTTTCTTTCTGCATATGCCTGTATGAGCCAGTCATCGTAGTTTCAAGTCCCAGCTCTGGAGAGACTGTTAGTGGATTGTGGTGTTACCCCGAAATTGTCCTGTAAACTAAAACAATTGGCTGCGAAGTCTATGTACAATAAACAGAAGATCGAATTCTGAATCGGAGTGTAGCACCCAGCAAGGCTTTTAGTGCCAAATAAAAAGTTTAGCTACCCCATTGGTTCCTTTTGAATTTCCTTATAATCAGGGATGTTTTCACGGTCGATAACATCGCGCAAGTCTAAAATTCACAAAATTACTCACAAATGCCAAATTAGTCAAAAAATATTCTTTTGAGCATCATTCTTGTTCAGAGAATTAAAACAGATGTGCTATTTTAATCTATTTTAACAAATAATGAAGTTCAAGCCTAGATCACAACGCTAAGTAGATCAATTCTTTTAAATCATTACTACTGGTAGCAACTTTCGTTCTAGGCGAGTGGTTTTGCGCATTCATTTCTAACTGGAAAGACATTTAGAAGCAGAGAGCATTTGAAAATAAATAAATAGTCCTTCATGCTGTCGTTTGTACGCTCGTTTATAAATAATTTGGATACTCGACTCACCCCATCAATATTGCACGCCCGTAAGACTTACTGACTTTTCAACCGACTAAACCGCAAAAATTAAATCAAGAAATCACGAACGTTCACCGACAAGCAGCGGCAATCGAGGGTAATTTCATAAACTCAAATATTTATTCACTATCATCAACGTCAGAACAGGAAACCCATTGAGCAGTCCGATACGGTAACAAGCTGCAACGAAACATTTTTAACCACTCATCGTTCTCCCTCAATTTCCGCCTAGTTTGCGTGGAAAAGTTGGAAAATTCCATACTTTTTTCCACTTTCGAGGGTGGATATTATAGGCACAAACAGTTACCTACTGGTCTCTTTCCTATATGCTTTCTGGCAAGTATTCGAAGGGCGAACGCTTTTTTATATCTATTTCCTGGTGTAATTGTTGGCACGCGTTCGTGTTTATGAAACAAATAAATAATAAATTAATTTTCCACGGTAATTGACATTATTAGCGTTTGTCTGTTTGATCGACTCGTGTTACGGCAAACCGTTAAGAACGATCCAGCAAACTGAAAAAAAAAGCGATGATGATGATGACCTGTGTAAATTGTGGTTTCTGTCGGATAGAGAAAACCACGGCGAAATAAAACCAGAAACAGGAGGGAATGCCAACGAGAAAAATGACATGCTTATGAAAGCTTTATGAACTATAACACCGATCATTTGGGATAATAAATCAAGCAATGAGCAGCTCCGAGACTGTGGTTTGTCTGTTTCGGCTTCTCTTGCAACTGGCAGTTTGTTGAACAAAATTCCAATTTGTTTACATTCGAACCAAAGTTATGTTTATTTCCTTATTACATTATTGTGCTGTGATAATATAACAACTGCTCGCACGGCGTCTGTAAATAAATAGTCGCATAAATCTAAACCGGGGCATATTCTTTCAGTATCTGCCTCTCCAATGGAACTATTTTATGTACTCCAATAATTTTCGATAGTAATAATTTTGGGGGTAGGCAACGTTTTCTTTACCCATCGTGCATTGCGCAGTCAGCAGACAAGCTAATAGTAGCGTAACTGGGGCCTTCGAACCGAGGAGATAGAACCACAACTGAATTAATTCAAACTGTTGAAAAATATTCTTTGAGTATAATATTCGTGAAATGTCGACAAAAAAAATATAATTCATTATAATTGATTAGAAGAAAACCATCACAGCTGGATAATTTTCAGTTACATTCGATTAGATGTGAGGGCTTTTATTGATTTTTCGCAATTATTGAACAATGACCGAGGTTATCAGAAGACTGAATTTTAATAAAATGGGTTTCTGTGAAAAATTAGCATTTTTACGACTTAATCCACCTATTTAAATTGTCGTAACCCAACCCTGCTATATTGTAAATTTCGAATAATTGAATAATCATACACTGGTGATATTTTTTGTCATTTTCGAATATAGCAATGAGAACATTAAAAAATGAAGTGATATGATAGTGTATTTCAACCATTAGGAAGAGTTAATCGGATTTTCAACTTTGTTACTACAACTCCACCGCGATTTGTATCTACCTACGCTCATGGCTATCAGATAAGCAACGCATTGCACGTAAACCGAATGACTTTGTTTATACAATATCAATTTTCAAGAATGTTCGTTATATTTTTGTGAAAATCATGCCGAATATCTTATGCGCTGTGAAACTAAATTTAACGAGTTACTCCTGGGGTGAATGGTAGGTCCGTCAAAACAATAGTTAAATCGTTGAACACGCGGTGATGTATATCTATTTTTAATGGTTTTTGAAAATATAATTCCGATAGTCGAATGCTGTCAGGGTTTTTTTTTAGTTACTCTCAGCCCACATTGTTATGGAATATGATCATCGTTCCCGAGTCTGTCTCGACGACTAACGTATATTTAAATATCAAATGTTTGAAGAAAAGACATAAAATCTGTTCCTCCATACTGATGACCGTATAACTCTCACATTTTCCACGACGGAGACGTAAACGATACTCTCTCGATATGATAAAAAACTGAACCGATTTACTTGAATCAATCTCGATTGTAAAATTACTGCGTCATATAACACCGTCGGGATGCCTACTTATGGACTTCACGATCGGCTTACTAGGCGTCCTCGTTATTACCCCACAAGACGCAGCTCGCTCGCATCGGCACATATTTAGTGTAAATAAACAAAGAGCTTCTCGAGACTTGTTAATCAATCTATGAGTAAATAAATTTTATTAAATAAATTGCGCCCGAGTGAAAATTGAAACAAGCGAACCTCGACGGTGGCCATTTACATTTACAGAAAACTGACCATTTGTCGTTTGCCTTAGATGGCGGCGGAAATGGAAACTTGATGCTACTTCGCTACAAACAGACAAATGCTGACCATCATTGTGAAAATTTTCGAGTTTTTGACTTTCGACACTTGTTCCAATCTGTTGCTCAAAGCATGCTGTGCATGCACGTATGCTCTGGTAAATTTGCTGGACCGCTACTGCTATAACTGTTTTGTTCGATCCTGCATCACCAGTACGACTTTTCGACTTGATGTGATTTACATTTTTTCAATAAACGGTGACATTTATCTCGTTTTCCCAGTTACAAACTGGCAGGAGGGGATTTGTTTTATAAATTAATCAACAAATTAGTTTTAATTTGACACAGTAGCGAACAGCAGGATATGAAAAAAGGATCACATGCGGCGTTGAATAATATCAAGCATCGCTAAAACGAAGCTAAGTTTGTTGACAGTGGTATTATAAAACGTGATTTTTTTTAATTTTTAATTTGACATCCCGCTGGTCACTCTTCGCTGTTTACTTTCCTCTGCTTCTGTGCTCAAAATGTTGTACTTTCAATGTTGTATTAGTAAACGTAGTTATAGAATTAGCTAAAAGAGTATCTTGTACGATAAGCTTTGGAAACTGGCAGAATCTATTACACAGTTTATATAAATCTAAGGGCATTCAAGTTACGTAAACCAAGCGACGAAACAGATCCAGAAGGTTTTCAGACGGTAACTATTGAGTAGATAAAAAATCCCCCTACCGATACCAGCTGAGAATCATTGATTGATGCCGCCTTGATTGGAGGTAGCCTATGTCCGTTTGAGCTATAGATACATTTGAACATGAAAGTGGATAACGTACCTGCAATGTACACTCTGAAGTTTTAATAAAGCTATCAATCAATCATGGATTACGTGAAGTCAATGGCTTGATTGAAAGTTTATTGTTGTACAAGTACAGGAAACTCGGAAACTTGACAAATGTTGTATACATATTATATGATGGCAAATTTCTTTCCTGGTTTACATTTGTTTTGGTATATATTAACCAGACCGATGTCATGGCAACAGTTTCCTGAAGCTGCCGCCGATGATGATGGCGCTACTGTTGGAAATATGGTCATAAGCTCTGTTCATTGTGCCGCATGTGTTACAGTCAGGGTTGATATTTGTTGACACTCTTGAGTGAAAATGAAAAAAAGCATCCATAAACGTTATTTTTTTACAATCCTTTCAGAGTTCTCCCTTCCCGCTTTTTGCATGGAAGTGAACTGTCAAAACACCTCATTATATTTCATGCGATGAAAGCAAGACAACAAAATCAGTTTATCAGTTAACGAAGATTGTCAAGGCATCGGTCAGTGTCAGTGAAAAAATGTTTCGGTGAGGTTTATTTTGGTTGAGTGGACTGTTTGTTTTTCTTTTTCGCTTTGAAGTGAAAATCATTTGGTTGGATTTGTCGTCAAATTTTATTCCGTAACCGTGAACGATGCGCGCGATCTATTTCATCTGAGTATAACAGCACGTTACTAGGACGAATATCTAGTGTATCTGAAAGAGTGCTGTTTCATTGGAAGTGAAAATTGAAAATGATTGGCTGTAATTTTCGGAGAATTTTGCTGGGGAAAATGACTTTTATCAGCACTGGTTACAGTACGGATTTTTCGCGTGCTTCTAACTATATTAAATGTAGGGCTATCCGGAACGTGTTGAAACATGTTTGAACGTGACCATTTATGTTCTGCACAAAATCCATAAAACGTTCAAAACAAAACAATCGTTCTTCGCTTTCTGCATTTCTTCACACCACTCGCAGCAACAGTTGATCTGGCATGGACGGTGCTTAATCGGCTGTTTCGCAAGCACTGGCAGCCTTTTGACGTATAATCGAGCCAGAGAGCCAGAGAAAAACGGCTTCAAGCGAAATGTATGGGGATGACGTTCGTGACAGGGATGTGATATTAACAGAACATGTTCATTTTTGAGATACCTAACTATTACACAATTGTTATTTTTTTTCATACATTTATCTACTTTATCACGAACATAATTCATAAATAAATTACTGTACTACGCATACTAATGATACATACTTTTGATCATCGTCACTTTAAAATAAAATTTCTCCCGCGATTTTTTGACGTTGCAACCCAGTTTAAGTTATGTTGGACTAACATGTTCATCTAATTAAAGTTACGTATAAAATAAGGGTTCCAATCAACCCGCTCAATTTTCTCGATAACGTTTTATCCGATTAGATTGCATTTTTTGCATTTGAAGATTGTAGATAAAAGATTACTGAAAACAGTTTGTTATCGGCAGTTAACCTTAATATTTAAATGTAAAAAAGTGGAAATTTTGTTTTATTTCATAGTAAGGGATGATTCAACTAATAAAATTTACTATAGTTGAACTTCTATTCTGCATAATTCTAGTTATGAATGGAGCGATAGATATAAATGAGTTGAATTTTCACATGATGAATGAAGTGTAGCTAATTATGGATTGTAAATAATTTCATCAACTTCACAATAATGAACCAAACTTTTATATATAAAAAATGGTTCATCAAAATTTGCTGATTCAAGGCATCGAGCTCGATCATCTGTTAAGAATTTTATGGAAATACGAATCTATCTTTGTTAGTGATTTCTGTTGGTATCAGTCACGTTTTGTTTACATTTTTCACTGATTTTTGATTATTACATATGTCAGTTGGGCTGATACGTCTGGTATGAACGGCTCTGTCATCTGAACCAGAAGAACTGCAAGATACATATTATTGTTGAACAACAATGTTTATAGTAACATTATAAAGCATACCATTCTGTGCCGAACACGCATCAGTATCGGACGTGTGATCGGTGATCGCTCCGATAGAATATAAAACAAAAGACGTGTGAACAAGTGTTGGCATTGTTTGCCTGGTCGAGTGAAATAAATCCGGGTTCAAGGTCGCGCCTTTGTGCAACTGTTTCGCATCGTGACTACCAGCTGGTGCGTAAGCCGATTTGGCTGCTGGCTGAATTGTGCTACAGCAGTGGACTAGACACAAAAGAGGAAAAAGAAGAAGCCATCAGTTGACAGTGAGTTGTATCGCTGTGTGGAGTGATCTCACACCTGGCTCGCTGCTGGTGGCTGTTTGGTGCTGCTGTATTGGTGCTGCTGGCTGTAACGGCTGCAACTTCGAACGATCGGACAACCAACCTTACTGGAAGGGAGAAGTAAAAAGGTACGTGCTCTTGTCGGCGCTAGTGCCCGAGCCCCTCTGACCCTGACCCTTCTGTTACCCCCTCCCCTGTTCATTCTTCAGTCCCCCCTCGCCCCAGGCTTTACCCGACGGAGCCCAGGGCAGCTATACTGTCTATTTTCGGCCAAAGGCGGGACCGAAATCGAAACAGTTGAACCTCTTGCAGATTTCTAAAGACCTGACGAAGGAATACAAGGGCGTGACCGAAATTTCCAAGGTCCGGCCTGACAAGCTCCGTGTCGTGGTCAGTAACCTGAAAGAGGCCAACGATATAGCTTGCTCTGAGCTCTTCACACGCGAGTATCGCGTTTACATACCCGCACGAGACGTGGAGATCGACGGTGTCATAACCGATTCGAGTCTGTCCGTCGAGTGTATACTGGCAAGTGCCAAAGGGTGCTTTAAAAACAAAACCTGTCCCGATGTAAAGGTCATCGGTGGCAAAACAGTATACACCCCGTCAGACTCGTTTCGAGTTACGTTCGCCGGGTCAGCGCTACCAAGCCCCGTCTCGATCCACCGGGTTCGTCTCCCTGTGCGATTATATGTGCCTCGCGTCATGAACTGCCTGAATTGTAAGCAGTTAGGCCACACCGCCGCCTACTGCTGCAATAAGGCACGTTGTGGCAAGTGTGGGGAGAATCATGCGGATGATTCCTGCAGTAAAAATGCTGAAAAATGCATTCACTGTGGGGAGAGTCAGCATGAGCTCTCGACATGTGCGGTGTACATGCAGCGCAGGGATAAAATAAAGAGGTCTCTCAAAGAGCGTTCGAAGCGTTCTTACGCTGAGATGCTGAAGGAGACCGTTACCACTTCTCCCATTACATCAAACCCTTATGATCTGTTGTCCTCTGATGAAACCGATTCTGACGATTCACCAGCGGGAACATCTTACGCCATTCCTGGGGAGTCTAGAAAGAGGAAAAATATTTCCTCTCCTAAACTTCCCAGAAAAGGTCCTGAGATTTCTCAAAGTGAAATGAAAGTTACAAGCAAACCAAACAGTGCTGCGGAAAAACCGAAGCAAACTTCTCCTGGGCTTGCAAATTTAAAGTCCCAGAAGGAGCTCCCAGCACTGCCAGGAACATCTAAAACCCCAGTTGTTCCTTTTGCACATCCAGTTGATGAAACAAACTCTGGATTAGTGAAATTTTCTGACATTGTGGACTGGATTTTTGAAACTTTCAATGTACCCGATCCAATTAAAATTTTTCTTACAGCATTTCTCCCAACAGTTAGATCATTTTTGAAGCAGTTGACTGCCCAATGGCCCCTCCTTGCAGCGATTGTATCCTTCGATGCCTAATTCAACTGCGTATATGAAGGATTCTATCTCTGTCTTACAGTGGAATTGTAGAAGTATTTTACCAAAAATTGATTCGTTTAAAGTTTTGATAAATAAAAACAAATGCGATGCATTTTCCCTTTGTGAAACTTGGCTTACTTCAAATATTGATCTCAACTTACATGATTTTAATATTATTCGCCTTGATCGAGACACCCCATATGGAGGAGTACTTTTAGGGATTAAAAGTGCTATTCTTTCTATAGTATTAACCTCCCCTCGATTCCAGGCATCGAAGTTGTCGCATGTCAAATGACAATACAAGGTAAAGAGCTTTGTATTGCCTCAATAAATATTCCTCCCAGAGCACAGGTTGGGCAACGGCTGCTCTTTGATTTAATAGAACTTCTTTCCTCGCCACGTTTGATTTCAACTCTCATGGCGTGGCTTGGGGTTCCCCTTACAATGATAACCGCTCCTCTTTAATCTATAACCTTTGCGATGACTTCTACATGACTATTTTAAACAACGGCGAAATGACACGTATCCCGAAACCTCCAGCGCGCCCAAGCGCTTTGGATCTATCCTTATGTTCGACGTCGCTACGGTTGGATTGCACATGGAAGGTAATCCTCGATCCTCACGGTAGCGACCATTTGCCTATTCTTATTCCAATTAATAACGGGTCAACTCGCATGCGACCAGTTGACATTCCGTATGACCTCACACGGAATGTCGATTGGAAGTTATACGAGGAAATGATTTCAAAAGCGGTCGATTCGATTCAACATCATCCACCACTTGAAGAATACAACCTCCTCGCGGGCTTGATTCTCGACGCCGCGTTGCAAGCCCAAACGAAGAAATATCCCGGCGTAACGATTAAAGAACGGCCCTTCCACTCCGTGGTGGGACCAAGAGTGCTCCGATGTCTACACGCAAAGATCCGACGCGTTTTTGGCCTACCAGAAGGGAGGTATACCTGGCGACTATATACGGTATTCGGAGCTTGATACCAAGCTTAAAAGCTTGGCTAAAGCAAAGAAACGCGGATATTGGCGTCGGTTCGTGAACGAGACGTCGAGGGAGACATCGATGAGCACTCTTTGGAACACAGCCCGAAGAATGCGGAATCGCGTTACGGTCAACGAAAGCGAGGAGTCTTCAAGTAGGTGGATATTTGATTTTGCCATGAAAGTATGTCCGGACTCTGTTCCTGAGCAAAATATTGTTCGTGATGCGTCTCCGGGCCACGACGCGATAGAATCACCTTTTACGATGGCAGAATTTTCAGTTGCCCTCCTGTCCTGTAACAATAACGCGCCTGGGTTAGATAGAATCAAATTCAACTTGTTGAAGAATCTACCCGGCAATGCCAAGAGGCGCTTGTTGAACTTGTTCAATAAGTTCCTGGAGCAAAACATTGTGCCGCAGGATTGGAAGCAAGTGAAGGTGATCGCCATCCAAAAACCAGGGAAACCAGCTTCTGATCACAACTCTTATAGGCCGATTGCAATGCTATCCTGTATCCGGAAATTGATGGAAAAAATGATACTCCGTCGTTTAGACCATTGGGTCGAATCAAATGGCCTACTATCGGATACTCAATTTGGCTTCCGCCGTGCCAAAGGGACGAATGATTGTCTTGCGCTGCTTTCAACAGATATTCAGCTGGCGTATGCTCGTAAAGAACAAATGGCGTCTGCGTTCTTGGACATTAAGGGGGCTTTTGATTCCGTTTCTATTTACATTCTTTCGGACAAACTTCACCGACAAGGATTTTCTCCAATTTTAAACAATTTTTTGCACAATTTGTTGTCCGAAAAGCACATGCATTTTACGCACGGCGATTTGGCAACTTTTCGCATTAGCTACATGGGTCTTCCCCAGGGCTCATGTTTAAGCCCCCTTCTTTACAACTTTTATGTAAATGACATCGACGAATGTCTGGCAAATTCATGCACGATAAGACAACTTGCAGACGACAGTGTAAATGTAGCCAAAGCTGCCGATTTGCAAGGACCATTGCAAGATACCTTGGACAATTTGTCTGCTTGGGCTTTACAGCTAGGTATCGAATTCTCTCTGGAGAAGACTGAGATAGTAGTTTTTCTAGGAAGCATGAACCTGCTCAGCTTCAAACACAATTAATGGGTAAAACGATTTCTCAGGTTTTGGTACACAAATATCTTGGTATCTGGTTCGACTCTAAAGGCACCTGGGGTTGTCACGTGAGGTATCTGATGAAAAAATGTCAACAAAGAGTGAATTTTCTTCGTACAATAACCGGACAATGGTGGGGAGCCCATCCAGGAGACCTTATAAGGCTTTACCAAACAACGATATTGTCTGTTATTGAATACGGGTGTTTCTGCTTCCGCTCCGCAGCAAACACACATCTGATCAAACTGGAGCGAATACAATATCGTTGTTTGCGTATCGCCTTAGGTTGCATGCAATCGACCCATACGATGAGTTTGGAGGTCTTAGCTGGAGTACTACCATTGAAAAACCGCTTTTGGAGCCTGTCTTCTCGTATTCTTATCAAATGTGAGGTCTTGAACCGTCCCGTGATTGAAAATTTTGAAAGGTTAATCGAACTTAATTCTGAAACCCGTTTATGACATTGTATTTCCATCACATGTCCCAAAATATTAACCCTTGTTCGAATATTCCAAATCGTGTCGACTTATCAAATACTTCTGATTCTACTGTGTTTTTCGATACATCCATGATAGAAGAAACTCGTGGAATCCCGGATCATTTACGCGTGCAGCTGATCCCCAAAATATTTTCCAATTTTACGCACGGCGATTTGGCAACTTTTCGCATTAGCTACATGGGTCTTCCCCAGGGCTCATGTTTAAGCCCCCTTCTTTACAACTTTTATGTAAATGACATCGACGAATGTCTGGCAAATTCATGCACGATAAGACAACTTGCAGACGACAGTGTAATCTCTGTTACAGGAGCCAAAGCTGCCGATTTGCAAGGACCATTGCAAGATACCTTGGACAATTTGTCTGCTTGGGCTTTACAGCTAGGTATCGAATTCTCTCCGGAGAAGACTGAGATAGTAGTTTTTTCTAGGAAGCATGAACCTGCTCAGCTTCAAACACAATTAATGGGTAAAACGATTTCTCAGGTTTTGGTACACAAATATCTTGGTATCTGGTTCGACTCTAAACGCACCTGGGGTTGTCACGTGAGGTATCTGATGAAAAAATGTCAACAAAGAGTGAATTTTCTTCGTACAATAACCGGACAATGGTGGGGAGCCCATCCAGGAGACCTTATAAGGCTTTACCAAACAACGATATTGTCTGTTATTGAATACGGGTGTTTCTGCTTCCGCTCCGCAGCAAACACACATCTGATCAAACTGGAGCGAATACAATATCGTTGTTTGCGTATCGCCTTAGGTTGCATGCAATCGACCCATACGATGAGTTTGGAGGTCTTAGCTGGAGTACTACCATTGAAAAACCGCTTTTGGAGCCTGTCTTCTCGTATTCTTATCAAATGTGAGGTCTTGAACCGTCCCGTGATTGAAAATTTTGAAAGGTTAATCGAACTTAATTCTCAAACCCGTTTTATGACATTGTATTTCCATCACATGTCCCAAAATATTAACCCTTCTTCGAATATTCCAAATCGTGTCGACTTATCAAATACTTCTGATTCTACTGTGTTTTTCGATACATCCATGATAGAAGAAACTCGTGGAATCCCGGATCATTCACGCGTGCAGCAGATCCCCAAAATTTTTTCCAATAAATATCGAAACATCAACTGCAACAATATGTTCTACACTGACGGATCACTTCTTGATGGGTCCACTGGCTTCGGTATTTTCAATAACAATTTAACCGTCTCCCATAAGCTCGATAATCCTGCTTCTGTTTACGTCGCAGAATTGGCTGCAATTAAGTACACCCTAGGGATTATCGAAAAAATGCCCACGGACCATTATTTCATCTTTACGGACAGTCTCAGTTCCATTGAGGCTCTCCGATCGATGAAAGATGTTAAGCACTCTCCGTATTTCCTGGGGAAAATACGGGAACATCTGAGTGCTTTATCCGAAAAATCTACTCAAATTACCTTAGCGTGGGTCCCTTCTCACTGCTCGATACCGGACAATGAGAAAGCGGACTCTTTGGCTAAGGTGGGCGCAACAAACGGTGATATTTATGAAAGACCAATTGCTTTTAATGAATTTTTCGCACTTGTACGTCAGAATACGATCATCAGTTGGCAAAATGCTTAGACCAGAGGGGAATTGGGAAGGTGGTTACATTCCATAATCCCCAAAGTATCGACGAACCCGTGGTTCAAGGGGTTGGATGTAGGTCGGGATTTCATTTGCGTGATGTCCCGGCTTATGTCCAATCACTATAGATTTGACGCGCATCTCCGTCGTGTTGGGCTCGGGGAAAGTGGTATCTGTGCCTGTGGTGAGGGTTATCACGACATAGAGCATGTGGTTTGGTCATGCCCTGTACACCGTGACGCCAGGTCTAAATTAATAGCTTCCCTGCAGGCCGAAAGTAGGCAGCCGGCTGTTCCTGTTCGTGATGTCTTGGCGAGCCGTGACCTATCCTACATGTCCCTTATATACGTTTTCCTGAAATCCATCCACGCCCCAGTTTGATCCTATTCCCTTCCGCCTACATCCAACCAAACGACAAGAACACGTTAAGACCCCGGATCCGGAAACAGCAACTAGACCCGCACGATACTCTCAGGTCCCGAGGGAGACAACCCAATATGCCAGTCCGTAATATCTTGGCCCAGCAGCGGAACATATTCAATATGCTGCTTACCTATGGCGATGGAAAACCATCAAACAACAAATCAGTGCTTTTAATGCAAAACATTCTAGCTTTAAGTTAGATTTAGTTTCAGCTCGTAGTCGGCAGCGAGGATAAAGAATTTGCTTTTAGTTATTAAGATACTTTAGAAAGTAAGCTACCAGATATAATTGGCGCCGTTAAACATTAAATTGTATTTGTGCCGTGTCAAATAAATTATAGATGAAGAAAAAAAAAATTATAAAGCATCTAAAATTATGAATTCATGTGCTCGAATATTGATTACCCTCTTTGTTCCCAATCATAACTTGCATTTCCTGTTAACGTAGCATCGTAGTATTTTGTAACGATATACCGATTATCGCATCTAAAATTCTTGTAACAATATCGGCGAATCGTTCGAATTCAATTTGTAACAAGCCGAGACAAACCGAGTGGTACACGTCATGCATCACTGGGGCTGGGCAATAGAGAAACACTCCTTAACCCCATCTCGGGCCCATGCTTGCTCAGCACCAAGGGCATTAGTTCACACGACGGCCATTCCAATAGTATTTAGTTCAATACTCTGTGGCCCAAGCGAAGCAAACCGAAAGAGCTCGTGCGCTCGCAAAATTGCATTCTTTATTACTACTTCCTGCAATTATGAATGAATGTATAATGCGTTTCTCACAGGCGCGCACACAAATAAAATATAAATCGATTGATTAAAATGGTTATTATTATTTACACCATTTTAATTTTTCAACGTATTTGTTGGCGCGATCATGCTTCCAATGGCGGTGTTTACTCGTTCATGGTTGGGGGACGGTTCTTTCAATGGGTTCAAGTTTGACCGATTGGTATTCTTCTGTGCACACTGATTGCCGTGCCTATTGCCGCGGGAACCGATCCGACACTGGTGTGCACTGCTGCGAAATAAAATTTATAATAATAAGCTATTAAATCAATTTTCGTTTCGTTATATTGATATGTAAATTGATCTGTCAAGTGATATACACTCTGGACGGTTTGGACTCATTCACGGACAAGGGATTGGCGGAATTTGTTGGTTTATTCAATATTTATTATCTGCTTAGTGAAAATTGAACTGATCAATAGCTACCGCTGCCGTAAGCCGTGTATTTTCAGTTGCTCAATTTTTCTCATATGAAATAATGAAACAAGAAACTTATATGCATAGAAGTGTCACATGAAATTGGATAGGAAATTTAGGCTGGTGCAGAGCAGAGCAAATACTAAATGTGTGTGAAGGACTTTCGAATTATTTCAATAAATTCCATGACAAAGTTTACATTGATATAACATTAAACTTCGTATCTGAGCAAATTGATTCACTTTCGATTTGTATATTTGGAATTTAAAGTTGGAGACTAAATAAGATTTTGTTTGGTTTTTCGATCCCAGATTCGATTGAAAAAATATGCGTGTTAGGTGCTTTCAAGTTTCATAGTACGAAATTTCAAAATTTGAATACCAAATTTAAAATGATACGGACGAGTGATTTTTTTCATGTGTGGAATCATCACTGCGACCAGAGATTAGATCTATTGTGATATTGCCCAGGTGTTTTCTGTACTCCACACTTCATGTTATTGGTAGTATCACTAATGAAGTAAGTGATACGCTTATTATTTATATCCGTGCTTGTGTGTAAGATTTGCCTTTCCGTTACAAGCTTACTGCTCTACTATACCGAGTCTCTGTCCATCCTAACAATATCGCCTAGTTACAACTCCCTAGAGAGAACTTTCATATGTTACTCACACCAGTTTTATTTCAATAGGGGCTTATTGTTGTTAAAAGGAGAGTCAACAGGAGCACTGTAGAATTCAGATTGAAGGAAGGGTACGTAGTGGGGAGTCTGAGAATAAACCCATACTAACGTGACCTTTGACAAACAATTGACCTGATTCTACTAAGATTCGAACCCACGACCACCCGCTTATCAAAGCGGACTCTGTAACCTTCCGGCTACGGAGCTCCCCGGATGAGTGATAATTAACAACTCGTAAAAAAATATTCAATAAAACCTATTTTATGTAATGATGATTTGGATCAACTTTGCATCACTGGATTAAGAAAGTTATTGCTAATCAAAGTAATATCGAAAGTGTTTTGATAGGTTTAATTCTCTCAAATTTAAAAACCTGGCTCGCTGATACTTTTATTCTGACGTAGGCTTCGTTTTCTATTTTCGAATACATACTATAAAATTGAAAATAAAATTGGCAAGATTTCGGCGAGATATCAAACGGTACTAACATCATGAATAACAGTAACCAATTGATGAAAAGTTGTAAGTACAATTTTCTGCCAGCAATAAAACAACCACATGCGAGCATGCCTAGCACAGACGACATGCGTAGAGTCAGATTTGGGTCTCGGAGGGGTCGGGGCAGATATTTTCGGAGTGCCCTCTTTCCTTTGAACATGTAGAGGTAAGAACATTGCAAGTAATTGATTTTGATGGCGTTTATAACTTATGACAATATACAATAAAGTAGTAAAAATTCTCAAATTTTAAAACTACGTCAAGCTTTGTCGTCTGCATTTTGCTTCGAAAAATTTCATAGGTACGAGGTGTAATCAAGCAAACAGCAACACATCTAGGATTATTGTTGATGTAATATACCTAATGGAGTGGGGTGTCATTATATAGAAAAAATGAAACTTGATAGCTCAAAGCTAGAGCCAAGTATTTTAAACAATTCTAAATTTATCGGAAGTCGATTGGTTTTGTCTCCGCTTGGCGCTTTGCATTTCAAATTTGTATGGAGATTTGTATGGGAAAATCTACTTTTTTCACGACAATATATAATCAAAATTGAATTTTGGGTATTGTTTGTTTTCAATTTTCTATATTACCTAGAATTATTTTTCAAATAAGCTTTAAGGTTGGATTCTCCCATTAAAAACAAGATTGACCAGTCGAGATTATATGATTATTTGAGCTATTTTACCTCACAGTTCCAGCAACCGACTACACAAGTTTTCGCGAAACCATTGTTAATAATTGGCAATGGATATCGTCAGTGGAATTTAATACTGGAAAAATTTAAAATTCTTTTTTTTTTTTCATTTCCGTAAAAACTTCATATTTTAAGACTTCCCATTTCTATTGTACCTGTTGAGGTCTATTATGTGCATACAATGAGCAAGTCATACGAATCTTTTATGGGATAATTACGAGTAACTTTAGCTGAGATCGGGTAACCAACCCCTGGTGGAAACTTTATCCGTACGCTGACTGTAAATTAGATCGTACGCGACTGTATCACCATGTTAGGGGCAACGTACAACAGCGTCTGACTCAGAGCGGGCGGCTGAATCATGAAATGCTGTATCCCCTATCCACGAATAACGAAATTAGGAGTATGGAACGGAACCACGAATCTCCTAACCACGAATGACGAAATTAGGAATATGGAACGGAACAATCGGCAAGGAGCTAGGCTACGAACACGAAAATAAAAAACGGTAAACGATTGGAAATTGGGTACTTGGAACTCTTAATTAACCGGCGCGGCAGGCAGTCGAAATCGCAGCGATTCAGAAGGTTCGGTGACCAAATTCCGGAGAAAATGAATACTGTGCAGTAGACCCTATTGACGCACTTCTTTCATATACCACATCTACTACAGTGGCGGAAAAGCGGTGGTACGGGTCGTCGGTTTCGTAGTGCTGGAAAATCAGAAAACAAGAGTCATCCGGTGGAGGCCCGTGGATGACCGTTTATGCGTGTTGAGGATTAAGATCAAATTCTTCAACTACAGTTCAATCAACACCTACGCACCAATAAACAACAAATCCGATGACGTCAATGATGAGTTCTATGATAAGCTGGAACGAACCTATAACGGATGACCGAAACGCGACGTAAAAGTCGTCATCGGAGATGCAAACGCGCAGGTTGGGAGTAAGGATTTTTTCCGTTCGGCCATCGGATGGCATAGCCTCCACTCGTCAACCAATAAAAAGGGCCTAAGGCTGATCAACTTTGCAGCGGCCAGAGGAATTTCCATATATAGTTCCTATTTTCCGAATTAAATAACGTTTGTGGTAAAAAAAATGGCGAAAAATTGCCTATTTTTCATGGGTTTACCTTTAATCGCACCGACAAAACTACTCATGCATCATCAATCATAATAACCAATGAGTTAGCAAAAAAAAATTGACAGCTCTATCAGTCAAACTCTAACTGTGATGGCGAAAAAAGTGAAGCTACTCCGTTCAGACGTGTTCGCGTTCAAAGAACGGTACCCCGCCGCGTCAAAAATGGACATCGTGCGGCACTTTGTGGACGCCGGGTATGCCCGTTCCGGCATCTACAACATCGTGACACTATTGGACAACGATCAGAGCATCGAAAGAAAGCCCGGTTCCGGACGGTCAACGACCCTGAGCGACAAGAAGCTTCTAAGGTTGCTGAAGAGGAAGACCGGGAAACGCAACGTAAAAGTCGTCATCGGAGATGCAAACGCGCAGGTTGGGAGGAAGGATTTTTTCCGTTCGGTCATTGGATGGCATAGCCTCCACTCGTCAACCAATAAAATGGGCCTAAGGCTGATAAACTTTGCAGCGGCCAGAGGAATTTCCATATATAGCTCCTAATTTCCGAATTAAATAACGTTTGTGGTAAAAAAAGACAAAAATTGCCTATTTTTCATGGGTTTACCTTTAATCGCACCGACCAAACTGCTCGTGCATCATCAATCATAATAACCCATGAGTTAGCAAAAAAAAATTTGACAGCTCTATCTAAACTCTAACTGTGATGACGAAAAAAGTGAAGCTACTCCGTTCAGAAGTGTTCGCGTTCAAAGAACGGTACCCCGCCGCGTCAAAAATGGACATCGTGCGGCACTTTGTGGACGCCGGGTTTGTCCGTTCTGGCATCTACAGCATCTTAACACTATTGGACAACGATCAGAGCATCGGAAGAAATCCCGGTTCCGGACGGCCAACGACCCTGAGCGACAAGAAGCTTCAAAGGATGCTAAAGAGGAAGACCGAGGGAAAAGTGGCTAAATCGCTGCGTGCACTTGACCGGGAGGTTGGTGCATGCGTCTGGATCCACTGGTCTCGGAGCTGCAGGCAATGACGCAACGACAGCGGTTGAATAAAATGATCAAGTCAATTTTCCCGACGAATCGCGACGTGGCAGTGGTGATGGGCGACGAGACCTATCTCACCCTGGATGGCAACGACTGGCAGTGTACTTCGTATTTTACTTCTTTCACGAAGGAAGTGAGCTCCGAGGTAAAATTTATTTTACACACCAAGATCCCCAAGAAGGTGCTGCTCCGGCTGACAATCAGCGAGAAGGGGATGTCAAAGCCGCTCTTTTTTCGCTCGGGGCTGGCCGTGAACGGGGAAATTTATAAAACGAAGTGCCTGCCAGAAGTTGCGTTGTTCATCAAGAAATACCATAGGGCGAAGACACGGTGTTCTAGCCAGATTTGGCGTCGGCCCACTACTCGAAGCCATCGTTGGAGGAGATGGAGCGGCTGAATATCGATGCGGTACCGAGACGGCGAATCGACCCAACGTCCCCCAGCTGCGTCCCATCGAGAATTTCTGGGAAAACTTGAAGCGCAAGATCTATTCCAACAATTTTGTCGCGAAAACGGAGGAGGAATTAATAAAAAAAACGAATAAAGAGCTTGAAAACATGCCTACACGCATGTTTTCGTCCGCCATGGCGAATGTTCCGGTTAACTGCCGAAAGGCCGCACGCAAGGACGTAATATTATGAAGCTTGATTGCTTTCCATGTGACATTCATCCAACTTAGTTATCTGTCTTAGTTTTTTTTCATCGCCATCTAAAAAAGTCTATTTTTTTACCGCAAACGTTATTCGGGAACACACCCGGAGGCATCCAAATGAAGAATGATGGTTTGATGCTGTGTGCCAGGGAGCGACGAACGAGAAGAACCGTGGCCGTGCGGCTCCTGGACATACTCACTGTGGCTACACGTCAGAACAGAGAGAGATACATGAAGACAAGAGTTGCCAAAAATAGAGTTCACCGTCGGAAGAAACGCGAGCACAAGGAGCAAGTGCTCACCAGAACAGAGGGCAACTCTGCTAGAAACGACGTGCGGAGCTTCTATAGAGCAGTCAACAAAGTAAGAAGTAGGAATTTCCTTGTGCCGATGCTTACGGACAAATCGACGATTGCAGCCAGGTGGAAGAAGCACTTGCAGGTGTTGTTAAACGGTGAAGTTCGAGATAAGCAAAGGAACAGGATGAGGATTATGACCGACGAGCAAGTTGTAGAGCCACCAACACAGGAGACGATTAGAAAGGCGATAATTGAGCTGAAAAACGGTGAGGCCGCTGGGAAGGATGGTATCCCGGCCGAACTTCTAGAAGCAGGAAGCGCGTGGCTGTACCATGCGATCCACCAGATCATACTGAGGATCTGGGTGGATGAACAAATGCCGAACGACTGGTTACAACTATCGATGCACTACGTGGCTCAACTGCGCATATAAAGTACTCTCCCGTATCCTGTTCGTTAGATTGAGACCGTTAACGGAATTCTTCGTCGGCGAATACCTGACTGGTTTTCGTCAGGAGCGTTTCACAACGGATCAAACTCTCACCCTGCAACAGTTGCAGGAATATAACGTGCAGTCTCACCACCTGTTTGTTGATTATAAGGCGACATACCACTCAATGAAAAGAAACGAGCTTCGTTAGATAATGCTAAAGGGATCAAAATCATGCGTGCGGATAGCTGACGAGACATCAGCCGCGTTCGTAACGTTAGATGGACTGAAGCATGGGGGTGCGCTCTTCAACTTACTGTTTAACATCGCCCTTGAAAGTGCAGTACGAAGAGCAAGCGTGCAAGAAACGGTACGATCATTACGACATTTCACATGCTCCTTGGTTCTGTGGACGACATTGATATCATCGGTATCGACCGTAGGGCCGTGGAGGAAGCCTTCAAGTCTTTTAGGAGGGAAGTGGCGAGGTTGGGGCTCAACATTAAAACAGAATACATGGTAGCTGGCAGAGAGCGTGGGAGTTCCGGTGGTGTTGGTGCTGAAGTGGCGATTGATGGGGAACGGTTTGAAGTGGTTGATGAATTCCTTTATCTTGATACGTATGACAACGATATGAGTCGAAGTGAAACAACGAGTTACGAGTTACAGCTGCGAACAGGGCCTTCAACGAATAACGCAACCAGCTTAGGTCCCGTAGTTTGCAAATTCACATTAAACTAGCGCTGTATAGGATCCTCCCGGATCCTTTTTTCGGACAAGAATCAATGACGCCGAAAGCGGCTGATCGACGTGTGCTCGGAGTATTTGATCGTAAAGTTCTGCGATCGACACTTGGCGGTAAATTGGAATAGGTAGGCCTCGCACGCGGCGGATGTGCGCAGTGGAAGAAGATGCACGATCTGCTGGTGTACGAGGTGACCGGAGAATGGCTTCCCAAGACAAAAGAAGACATCTCCAACCCGTTTGGTCTTATACCGGTCAACGGTCCGTCGGCCAACAAAGTAAAGTAAATAGAGGATATTTTAGATTTGAGCTAAAAAGTCACATCTATTTATAATTCTGGATATTACGTGAGTTTTGGAATGGCTCTTTGTATGATGAAATAGTATTTGGTATCGTTTGCCACTAAAAACTCAAAACTGCAAAATTTTGAGTTGAGCCAGTATTGAATTCTACTGACGATATGTAGCAGTTCAGGTTTTCGTTTCATTGATTTCATCTCCGCAATATTTCTGCCGCTTAATATCGACGAAAGAAAAGCTTATCACGAATTGAAGTTTCACTTTTCGACCGATGGAAAAAATGCACGATTAGTAGTTTATGAAGCATGCGATATCTATTTTTATGCCAAATGTCTTACAAATGCATAAAACAACAAGATCTGGTGTTATCTATAAAAAATCGGAAAAACGACTTTCTGGGAGTTTCCCAACTTAAAAATTTCAAATTCCCAGAAAGTCGTTTTTCCTATTTTTTTTATATAACATCAGAGTTTTATTCTCTAAAGACGTCAAGTTGGCTCTTAAAAAAATATTAATACATGGTATTTGTAGGAAATTTTCCTGGGAAAAACTCTTCTGAAGACCGTAAGGCGCTACGATGCTTGTAAAAACAGCTATTCACCCCAAACTGATTGAATGTCTGACGGACGGCTCTCCATTGAAATTTTCCAGCAACACTGCTACAGCATGCTGCAAACTTGCTTAAGTATGAGAAATAATTTCGCGTGGAATTAATTTTCAAAGTGTGATTTTTGCTCATAGTATCTTCGGGGAAGCCTCCAAGATAAATTTAAGCGATATCATTTCTCATCACATGGTTGAATTTGCAACCGCAGCATGCTGCAGCAGTATTGCTAGTAAAATTCAATGGTGAGCCGTTCGTCAGATATTCAAACAGTCTGGGGTGAATATCCTTTTTCACAAGCAAGGTAGCGCCTTGCGGACTTCAGAAGAATTTTTCCCAGGAAAATTTCCTATAAATATCATGTGTTGATATATTTTTAGAAGCCAACTGGACATTTCTATAGAAAAAGTTTTGAAAAAGTGTTTTTTTCCATATAAAATCGTATGGAAGCTTAAAAAATCGGGCGTTTCACGATCGATCTGAAAAGTTACACAGTTGTCATAGGACCCATAAGGAACACGAAAAGTGCATGAGAGCGAAAAAATAACACCATCGCTTTTTTCCCAGTCTAATACATACACATAAATACACATATATGTGTATTTACACACATATACACACTTACCACATAGCGAAAGATTTTGTAACGACGAGATCCTTTTTTACACGATTTGCTCCAAGTTACACGATTTTTTTACGCCATTTGCTCAATATTAAGCGATTTTTTTACACGATTCTTTTTTTTGCGCACACGCATCAATCGTGTAGAAAGAGAATCCAGTGTATATTCATTTATTGCAGTTTATCTGGTTCAGACTATTGTTGAAGGCAGAGTGAATTTTTTTTTTCAAATAATTCGTACAATCAATTTTACCCATGGTAATTTGTGCTGAGAACGTTAGGTTAATGTTGCTTTTATACCTTTATAGTTTTCGGATGCTTTCTTAATCAAAATTCAATCTCCTCAGTGACTTCGAACCACACCACCTTCATGTGTTGTTCCGATCATACTCAAGTAGGTTAGATAACAGTATTGGCAACTTAGAAAATTCCAAAAGCCTACGAATGTATGAAGTAAAACATTACTATGAAATTAAACGTAGGCATCCAAGCGCCAATCGTCCTACTAAAATGCTTTGCCATTGCAAGTTGAAATGCAGTCGTGAACACTCTCGGCTCACATCGATCAAAATTGATAAACCTGCTCACCCTCAATTGGAACATGGCGCGTCGTCGTCGTCTTTTCTGTACCCTGTTCTACCGTCAACTACTTGTGCATGTAAGGCAAGTTCGAATTTTATGATAATTAAACAGAAAACAGATTTGTAACTAATTCGTATTTAGACAAAAATATTTAGATGGCAAGTCAGTGATACTGTGCAAATATGCGCATTACATTATTCGCAGGTCTCTTCTTTCCCTCTACTTTTTTCCTTTTGAAATCGGGTCCCAGTTTGGAATGGGAGGTACATACATAGCAAAATATGTAGTTGCAATTGAACTGAGGTACAGTGTGTCTGCAATCTGATGGGCTTAACTTTACCAACACGACCTGAGCAGCGAGTTTGTTTCGATATGAACTGAATATAAGTAAGTTACCTATAGCGACTGGAATGAAATGCCGAATGCCCATGGCGAAGACTTCATCGCTATTCGCGCAACTTCGATAAATCTGACCGGCTTGTCTGATTTTTTAAGCTTCAACTTGTGCACTATAAACACAAATATTGTGTGGGGATTGCAAATACGCAAAGATAACCCTACAACTGCAGCAGATCGAACCGAGGGAGAAAGAAACACAACCGATATTGTCTGTAAAACTGATGGGGAAGGAGCGGTATCATTTGTGTATGTATTTGTAGTAAAATGTTTGCCATAAATCGTGACTAATTATATCAATTAATATATGCTTGTGATTAATTATGCACAGTATTAAATTATGCATCATGGAACCCTTTTGGCAATGTGCTTTTTTGTACCTGTCATTTTTTCGCATCGAGAAATGTCCCTTGAGCTCGAACTGGAACTAAAAAAATCATATTTTTTCATGCATGGCAATTTGTACTTTCTCTGTTCAAAGGGAATTTGTGTGTCAACATATAACTGGATATTTTTATTGCCGTTGTATTTTTGATGAAGCTTAATTTTCGAATGCTAATAAACAAGACTGATAAAACATGAACATGCAACTGAAGTATTAATAAACACATGAACAATTTTGCGCATTGCCTATGTTTTATTTGTCACATTTACTCGATTTTCTTCGTTTTGTAAACTGTCATTTAATCAGTGTTTGTTCGAAGCGGGAATAACCTTTAATGTATAACGTATTCGAAAAGTCGTGCTGTGCAGAGCTGAATGAGTAATTAGAGTAATAATAACTAGATGCATTCCATTTCCTTTTGAACGGCATTGTAACAATTTTTCAGTGTTCGCATTGCATAGTGACATGGTAGGTATGCATCATAACTTTGCTAATCGAAGTTGAAGTGTTCGAAGGCAAAAACAGCACACCTTTTAGCGTTTGAAGTGTGTCGTATTGCACTGCTGCCTTCACCCTTAGATGGACGTTGAAGGCGATGCGTATGGATATTTCTCCAGCTGCTTGCTGGCCTGTGATCACGTGCGAGCTAAATGTGGTAAAATAGCTGTTGATCGCTGTATGCCCCATCAAAAATGCATTATGCGAGCTTGGGAGCAAGCGTGATACTGATTATGATGCGACTGGCGATGATGAGGATGATGATGCGTGCTACCGAAAATGGTTGATGGATCGACGAGGTTGCCCATTCCGGTTGATTAGCCATAAGTGATTTTCTAGGTAATAAAGAGTATATTTACATAATTTATTATACCTTATCCATTGTACCGTACACTCTAGCAAGGCATTCTATTGTGTACCATTATTTTATCGTGAATTTACATTATTTATTATGCTAAAAATAAAATATATCCATTCACCTCAAGCCAGCTGTTGTAGCTGGTTGTGCCAACTTCCGTTTCAATTTGAAACTAGAACAATTCAAATTTATCATAGAAACTACACCTGCAGCCATGTTACGATGCGGACAATCTGAAATCAACATAATAAAACAAAAACCATCCTATACATGATCATAAATACTGCCTTTAACTTCAATCGTGAAAAAGGGCGGCATTGACATATGAAATCATAACAAAAAATATGCATATCTAAGGTGTGAGGCCCAATGTAGAGCAAATTGCGTGTTATCAAAAATAACCTAATCATTTATAATAATTGTTGATATCACCACCTTAAGTATAAAGTATACATGTTTCCTCTTAAAATTTTAGGCAATATAGGAAAGTCAACGACCCACAACCCTGCGTCTGCTACGCTGCGGCCGAGTATATTGAGGCACAATACCTAAATAAAACTATATTGCCACATGAGGTAACTTTCTGTCGAATTTGTGAGAGCCACAGCTCATTATTGTAGACACCGTCATCATCATAATAGTGTATAATTTTTCGCATACATTATGAAGCAAAATATGATACTGTTTTCATTATTCCATTCTTTTTGACGGTGAGAGAAAGAGACGTTTTCAGTTTGTTTCAATGCCGGTATTATTTGTGAATCGAGGGGAGTTGGCTTGATTCGCAGAGCGCTTTATTCGAACCTCAATGATCGCTTCCTTTATCGTATCGCGTAAATGATGACAGTTTGAAGTGGCCGGATGGATTTATGTGCTTGTTGGTTTAATCACATCCGTTTTTCACACGGTATGGATTACGCTCTGTCTCGCCCACACCAAATAGTCACCCAATGTTTTTTCACCTAAGGTTACGTTTACCGTTTGAGTTCCTGAAAGTAACAATGTTAGCCGTCTGCATTTCTACAGCGACCCGTCGCAGAGAGAGGGAAGTAAGAGTAAGTTGGCCACCTGTAAAGAAATAAAAAAGAAATCGATTCAAAATGAACAAGTTACAAAAGTTTTGTTTTTTAGTTTCAATATTTTAAAATTCGTTGTATTCCAATGATGTTAAACTATGTTTGCGGTTATTTCATATCCTTAACTACATAGTTAGCAACTGATTAAATGAAACAGTTTGGGAGATATTTCATATTATAGTTAAGAAAATTTAAATTATTCATGAAAAAAAAACACCTATTTTCTTAAGTTATTCGTTATTTTCTGACAACCAGCATAGGTTCATGGAAATGTACCATCAATATTACATATTTTATTTTTAAGAACAAGCAGAATTCGTAAATTCAAAAGTTATCTTTGTGAACGAAGTAATGTAATGTGAACGTAAGTAATGTATTTACGTATGTGAACGTAAGCTTTGTTGTTATCTTTCTAAAAAAAAAAAATTAAGGAGCTTGAGGAAGATAATGCAATTAAATATCTTTAGAACCGATGTAATTTATAGACGCCCGTGAAATCAGCTAATGAATCTGTATCTTATTTCGAAAAGATGGAATTATATCAAATCAAACCAGTTCACTCACACGAGACAAACGAAAAACAATTTAATGAATAGAAATGTTATGAATAGAAATAGAAAATTTTTCAGAGAACTGTGCATTTGTTCTCAAAGATGTCACTCAAAATAGTTGTTTAAAAAATAATCAAGCCACAATTTATTCCTTTTTTATTTACTATTCGAAATACAGAACACCTAAACATATTTGCTCTATTGTAATATCAAAAGTAAAAAAAATTCAAGTATGTAAAAAGTTTCAAGTATGTAACATTATTCTTTTTAAAACAATGGTACAACGAATGGTGTTATGTTGATGATTTTTACAGTTGCCTGATATTAGACATCATTATCTTATAATTATGATTATTTGATATAGTCGGGTTTCGGGTTTTCAAACCTAAGCCCGACCTGAACCCGAAATTTTTAAACCAAAACCCGACCCAAACCCGAATACTTTTCTGCACTAAACCCGAACCCGACGGGTACGGGTCGGATTCGGATTTTGGGTTCGACCGGAACTCGACCATCTCTAGTAACATGGCAAAAAATCATTCGATGCCATTAGTGACACATTAAAATTAATCGCAAGAAACACAAGCTATGCTGAGAAACCTAAATATACCACTTTAAGAATTAATGTATGCTTTTGTAAAGAAGGCAGCGTATGTTATTTTATGAGAATGCGGAAAAAGAACGAGAACTGAAGATGTGACTTGGGCTTGGGAAAATATACCTCAAAAAGTTATTCCTGAAAAAAAGACATTTATGGACTCAAATTTGAAATTTATTGCTGACTGGGAGTTGCTATCGAGCATGGTTATTAATTGCTAGCACATCACAGTTCGATGCCAAATTCAACAACAATACACAATGCAAAGACAATGCAACTGGTTGTGATATTGGAGATACCAAACATTTTCATAGTCCCTCTAATCACAAATCGCCGTTACTCTAAAATGGAATCACGTTCTACGAATCTCCCTCTGTTTCTAAGTGCGATGAAGGTCTATGGGTCGATGAATCCCTGTCGTCAGCTTTATGGAATGAAAATGTTCCCCCATAAAACCACAGACGCTGGATGCAGACGAAAATCATATATTGCATACAGCAAAAGTATTTTTAGGCTATGTAATGTAATATAGCGTCGCAGAATAAAAATGACCAGCCAAAGTCGTAACTGTAACTAGATTTTGTTTTACAACTCCCCTGAGTATGCTTTTCCTATTCAGTAGCATTGTTCATATAACCTCAACCTTTCGTGTTTTTCGAAGAACATTCCTCGAGTGTCAGACCGAAAAAAGATGTTATACAAAAGTATGATGAAAATTGTGCCGTGTCAAATAAATGTTGTGTGAACAAAAAAAAAGTATGATGAAACAGCATAAATTAATTCTACTGGCTTTATTTGGAGCTTCATGTGCATAAAATTTCAAATTTTCATTTGAGCTCCAGTTGCTCAATAACTGTAGATTTGAGTTGAATAAAAAAAAACAACTCCTTCAAAATGAAACCGCAACTGAATCAGTCAATTGGCATTTTGCTGATTGAACAGATAAATAAAAATTGACAATAGAATAGAGTTGGTTTGTGACATCTCAACCCTTCGTAATTGCATATATATCTATGACATCTATAAACTACAGAACAAGAATTTCACATTCCCAGGTGGACATAAATTGCCCCCTGCATTGAAATCTTCCCTCCAGATCATGCTGCCTCTAGCCCATTTATTTTTATGCACTGGCCTGTATTTTATAGCATCTAATCAGAACAATTTCTTCTGCTACCTATTACCTTTTCTAAGTGTTAGAGAAAATAAGGTATTAAACTTTACTGTTGCATGACGGTTCAACATGACCGAAAACGGTTTGAAATTTAACTACTTCTTCTGCACAAATATAACTCTTTGTGAGGAATGTCCTTGACGTTGAGGAATAAATTTGTACATTGTTCACATACTTTTTGCTATGCCGGTAATTCTTCTAGCACAGCAATAAATCATATGTATGTAGCCCAACAAGAACCCGATTTGTGCAAAATTTAAAACAAAGGATTGACGCTTTTATGATTTTTCTTCCTTGAAAAGTCAATATATCATTTTTTCCTCACGTAGAGTTATTTCCTTTTTTGCAAATTGGTACCAGTGAACGAACGGGATACCAGGGTCATAAAAAGATTTCGATCCCTTTTACTGTTTCCACTTCAGCACACCAGCTAAAAACGATGGATGATTCTGTTACCTGTCACTCAAGACATGAAGCGCAGTCACCGTTTTATCTGCCACCTTTTTGTGCCTTAACCCAGTTCAACAAAAGTTAATGAGAAGGATGGAAGAACATTCTTGGGGTTAGGGTAATTAGTTAATGTAGTACATAAATATTCCATTGTGCCTTTTTCATGGCTTATTAATATTGGAGATATTTTTGTGAAACCAGTGGGAGTTATTTTTTCGAACGACTTGCAACTGTACAAAGAATATGGCTTATTATCTTTCAGTGAGGATTGTGTGTGTCTCATGTAGTGATTTTGCACAATTGGTTTTAACAGCGTTCATATATAAGAAGAGATTCGATATATGGCAAATAAAATCTAAACTTATTAGTAATTTGAGCTTATCATGCAAGTTTACTTTTTCAACAACTCTCAAAAGTTGATGCAAGATACTATATACTGGATCTGAAATACAAAATGAGTACAGTAAATTGTGAAACCCAAGTCTATTAGAGTGTTCTCAAATGAATTGGAAAGAATAAGCTTGAATCAATCCATATAAGGGTCATTCCATACGAAGTGACCACGAAAGAGCACAAACTTGGACAAGACCATCACAGATTTTGCTCAAAGTTGGGAGAATTAATCATCTACTATCACTTTGGAAAAATCCCAAATTTGGTGTCGATTGGAATACACCCCGCTCTGTGGGACCCCCCTGTTTATTGCAAAGTCACGCCTTTTTTGTTCAAAATCTCTTTTTTCTTTTTCTTACAATTCATAGACGTAATATGTCCGAAAAATATTGATAAATGATTTTTGAAGAAAATGAACCAAGGAATCCTGAAAAAATATAAATTTTAACCGAAAGTGTTGCCAGATAAATTATTTTTGTATTTGAAAACTAAATTTACATTTTTCGGCAAATGCAGCCATTTTTATTTTGAATTTGATAATTTCATCGTGTTCCTTGGAGAATTTCACATAAGAAACAACTATCATCCTGAGGTAATATGAGCCAATCTCGAGATATAACATTTTTACGAAAAAAGTTGTAAACTTCGTAAATATTTTTTTTACAATTTAAAGACGTAAAACACCCGAAAAATAGTGATAAGTAAATTTTGAAGAAAATAAACCAAGGAATCCAGAAAAAATATTATTTTTGACCGGAAGTGTTGCCAGATAGATTATTCTTGTATTTTAAAATTAAATTAGCATTTTACGGCAAATTCAGCTAATTCAATTAAATTTGATGGTTTCACCGTATTTCTCGGAAAATTTTACGTAAGTGGTAATATGAGCCAATCTCGAGATAAAACATTTTTACGAAAAATTGATTACGAAATTTAAAACTATTTTCGTAAAAATGCTATATCTCGAGATTGGCTCATATTACCACGAGGTGGTAACTGTTTCTTACGTAAAATTTTCCGAGAAATACGATGAAACTATCAAATTTAAAATAAAGTTAGCTGCATTGGCCGAAAAATGCTAATTTAGTTTTAAAATACAAAAATAATTCATCTGGCAACACTTCCGGTCAGAAACAATATTTTTTCTGGATTCCTTGGTTTATTTTCTTCAAAATTCAGCTATCACTATTTTTAGGGTGTCTTACGTCTATGAATTATAATATAAAATAATTACGAAATTTACAACTATTTTCGTAAAAATGTTATATCTCAAGATTGGCTCATTACCTCGGGATGACAGTCGTTTCTTATGTAAAATTTTCCGAGGAACACGATGAAATTATCAAATTTAAATAAAAATAGCTGCATTTGCCGAAAAATGTTATTTTAGTTTTTAGATATAAAAATAATTTATCTGGCAACACTTCTGGTTAAAAGTTATGTTTTTTCTGGATTCCTTGGTTTATTTTCTTAAAAAATTGTCTATCCGTATTTTTCCGACATCTCACGTCTATGAATTGTAAGAAAAAGAAAAAAGAGATTTTTGACAAAAATTGCGTGACTCTGCAAGGAAGTGGGGGGTCATACAGAACGGGGGGTATTCCAATCGACACCAAATTTGGGATTTTTCCAAAGAGACAGTAGATGAATAATTCCCCCAACTTTGAGCAAAATCTGTGATGGTCGTGTCCAAGTGGCATGTACACTTCGTATCGAATGACCCATAAACATTTTTCATACCTTTTCACAAGTAGTAAAAATTGCCAACCTTATACTACTTCCATTAATCAAACCCTACTACGCTTCTCCAACGGTACCAAGAAATTACATCAATTTTTCTATCAATTCCGAACATTTTAATTTGCTTTGTACATAAATAGAAATTTTCTTGTCAAGTTGAATCAATTTTGATTATGGTTTATTTTGTGTTTTTTTTTTTTTTTCACAAATGCCCTGAGCCGTCAAGCGTATAGGTAAAAAAGATTGTGTCAGCGGAAAGCGAAGAATGAATAATATACAAATTTAGCATGAAATGCTTCACTTTCCTCTTGATTTCAACTGATTTTTTGTGGGAAAATTGAAAATAACTCTTCGTTTATGTTTGTTGGCAATACGGGCACCGTAAAGAGCTTGTTTCCCGAGACCCTGCACTCAGTGTTTGCAATCTGCATCTGTGGTCATTGGATGAGTTCGCTCGTCGTTCCATCTGTCGGTTTCAGCGACGCTTCATTCATGGCCGCACAGATTTCGATGGAATAGTGGATTGCTGTAATGACTGAGACCGAAATGCACACCCCGTCTCACATGGGCTATTCATTGGAGCCAATTGGTTACCTTCGTGAATCAAATTCGCAAGTATAAAAGCGATCCAGGAGCGAATAAATTTATTGAATATCATAACTTTTTGTATTTCATCATTTTTTGATGGAAGTAATGAAAATAGTGATACAATTACATTTCCATTAATTCATCGTGGGGTCGATATAGAATTAATTGGGCAATTACACATACATGATTTGATTCAAAATTTTGATCATTGGAAAGCATTTTTTAAACATAGTAATCACATTTATACTCTTTACGGTAAATTATACAAGATCCCAAATATCGAAGGTAAGTTAGTATAAATGATCATGAAAAAATGTATATTTTTGACATTCAAATAATACAATTAAAAACATATCACAGTTCGCTGAGTTCATAGATGTTCGCTGAATTTATAGAAGTATTCAGTGAACGCAAAACATAATGATTAATTACAATGCACAATAACTAAAATAAAGAAAATTCAGAAGAGACTTACAATTTCGGGTTGTAGTTTTTCTTTTATGGCCGATTATTATTTCCTCACGCTCTGACAAGTGGATTGCTAACTCTTGATTGGCTAATGGCTCCTTCGAGCGCTACAGCAAAGTATACTCCAGAGTGACTCAATTGCCGACCCGCAGAGTGTGATGGACACAGTGATATTATATTGGCAAAGTCGAATGAAGGTGTACTGCCGAGAAGAATTGGAAGGATGGTTAGGGTGGAGAGGCGGGCTACTTCAATCAATTATTTTGTCTGGATATGTGATATTTCGCCAAAGAGTATCCCAGTCGTTCTTGCCCTGTGTGATAATGATAGTTATTTTCATTTGTTCAATTGGTGTATTAAACGATTGCAAATAAATTTTCAATTTTGTAATTATTGTATTTAGAATATCATCCGATCGTGATGCATAGTATGAGTGTGAGGGTTAAAATGCAGAAAGAAGCGAGGCTGAAACCGACATGAACATGGAGAATTGGTTAATTCGTAATCGGACCATCTGTGCAGCCTGACCATTATTTGAGGCGAATCAAGCTGCCGCCATGCCACGGCATGACAGACATCAGTAGGGTGGTCAGAAGTCGGCGGTAACACGGATAACAGCTCAGATAGTACAAAATTGAAGCTCAACTGTGCTGAATACAAGTGGTGAGGTAATTTGATGGGCAGTCGGGTAATAAAAAGCATGGTTTTGAGATATGAGATGGCCAAAATAATGTACACAACTGTGTCTTGGACTTTGATTGATTATAAGTGATCATTACAATGTTAATGTAGCTTTTGAAACTATATCATATTTATTAGTCTTTTGGATATAATATGAAGTAGGTGGATTCTGTGGTTGCTGCTGATACCTGCAAAGAGTTTTTTTTTTCTTTTTGCGGTGTTACTTATTGAGAAGTAACCTGCTCCGTGTTATGGTGCTTTTGACTTCTCCATCAGACTTAGAAAGTAGGTTACTTTCTTCCTTGTCTACCTTGTCATATTCTCCTACAAGCTATCACTTTAACAGCATATAACGTGCTATAGTCTATAGTCTATAGATATTATCGAAGCTTCAGACCAGTGGTTAATCAAGCCTGGGGGAAAGTTTTGTGTGGCAGAGCTTGAGAGAATAAACCCATACTTAAACGTCCTTTTGCCAACTTTCGGGAATTCATCTACTTAAATTCGAACCTATCACCACCCGCTTGTCAAAGCGGACTCTGTAACCTTGCGGCTACGAAGCTCTACAAGCTGCTGATCACTGCGAAGTCTACAAGCTGCAGGTCTGCTGGTTGGTTAACAATTGCATTTTTTACATACAAATTTACAGACTTTTACAACACCATATATAACAGATCTTAAGACAGATATACTCAAATCTTGAAATTATTGAAAAATTAAAATTTACCATAAAAATGTAAATATCAGCGGATCTAAGTTAAAGTGTTGCGGTACACCCGATCTGACTTTTGCCTTGATTTGATGTCAAACCAATACCGAAATCAGTATGCTAAAGATGCTCTTTAGCATACTGATTTCGGTATTGGTTTGATCTAAGTATGCACTAAACAAGCAAATGAGTAGCAGCCGAACGGCTCTGTATGTTTATGCATGCAAGATCCAAAATACGAGTATATTATTTTTATTAGTTTCTCAACTATAGAAAACCTTTACTCCCAAGAAATCTGATTCACACTATACAAGGTAATTAGCATAAAGTTCTGAATAGCATCTTTAGATTTATGTACTATACCGTCTAAGAGGTACCGAAATTATTCGTTTCACGTAGAATACCAGCATTCGATACAAGATATTTTAACACAAAAGGTATAAAAAGTTGTTTCATTGTTGGTTCTATCATCATAAGGTGCAATTCAGTAATTTAACAGTTTTTCGGTAACGTTCGCTCAAAAATTATACATAATTAAATGTTTTTATGTACGAGTGTAACACATACCCAAATGCCAAAATAGAATATGGTCCTGAATTAAGCTCAGAATCGTCGAAAACCCGATTCAAGAGCCAGAAGAAGCCAAAACAGAAAATGATTTCATATCTAGCTCGGAATCGTTGAATGTGTTGCTACAGGCTAGCAATGAATAAAATAGAAAAAGCCAAACAGAAAGTGATCCCCAAATTGAGCTCAGAATCGCCAAAAAATGCCGCAGTTTTTAGGTTTTGTTGAACAACATCTCGTTGATGGGGTGATAGACGTACGTGATATGTATGTGAGTATATGTTTGAAGCTGCAGCTTAAGGCGTAACGGTATTGAAGCCACAAATGATCGACTTTAAGTCACCACTTCGAATTTCCAAAGGCACAAGACTCGGTAATAGTTAAAGCGTCTGTGAAAACGCTGTTTTATGTGAACCAAGCATTAAATAGCGTTTCCACAGGGAACACATTATTTGTTTCCGAGTCTTGTGTTTCTGAAAATTCAAAGTGGTGGCTCAAACTCGGCCGTTTGTGACGTCAACACCGTTTTACCAAGTGTTTCGATGGATTTAGATGCTGGGCTCCTGTTTAAGTTACTGCTTAACGTTCGGATAACTGTTTCATAAAACTTGCGATGATCTTAATTAAGCTCAAAATTTCTAAGAAGTGCTTATAACAACCAGAAAAGACCAAAAAGAAAATTTAGCTTAAAACCGCCAAACTACCTAAACTACAAATAAAAAAAAAAACAATAGGAAATGACTCGAAATTCAGCTAAGACTCGCTGAAAAATCTTCTATGGCCTTCTATGGAAAGACCAGAATAGGAAATCATCCTAAATTTTGCTCAGAATCGTACTATATACAATAGATATAGTTATAACCCTAGGCGTAACAATTCAAACATTCATAAAATTAATCCAAAATATAATGATTATTGGCTTCACTCATACGACGCGACGCGGGACAAAACACAACACTTATCGTTCTTACTACATGTAGTAAGAGCGATAAGTGTTGTGTTTTGTCCCGCGTCGCGTCGTATGAGTGATGTTAGTTCTTACGTTGCACGAAAATACCAAATATTGAAGTGGATTATTGGCTTGCTTTGCAATTGTTTTTAAAATGTTTTTTCGTTGTGACATCTGCTTTGCTATCAAAACTCTTCACGCACCAAAACGAGTGTTATTATTTGTTGCCAGCAATATTAACTTTATATTACTTTCGAAATGATGACATACAGTAGTGCACACATTGCACATTGCATTGCATATATTTTCCTAGAATGCTGCTATACATTCACTGAATCAATGCCACAAACGTTGCCGTACCATAGTAAGTTTAGCTGGTGGTTCGTGGCAAACTCTCACTCAGCGAGTGTTGCGCGATTAAAGGCATTATAAATATTTATTACGATTTATGTGGTACAAACCGAGTGTTAAAGAATGTTATGTAGATAGTCTTGACGTCGTCCAATGCTAAACAGTCATAAATAAAGTACTTTTTCCATATGTATTTTTATTTGTTAGCAGGATGATACCAATGTGGCATAAATTCGATTTGAAACAAAAATCACAAAAAAGTATAACAATAAAGCGGAAAAGGCGATTGCTGATAGGCTAATGAGATGCAAAAAACATTGTTGAAAATAATAGAACGAACTTAAATTTGAATAAAATATTACTCTGGCTTGCATACCACGTGTGAATGAAAACGGAATGACTATGATTATGAACCGTCATTACGCAGGGGAATTTTAGTTACCGGAACGTTATGCCACCGAGTCTACGATTAATTCATATTCATTGACTGCTGAAAATTATAAAAAACAATGACACTGACTTATACACTGATTAGCACACCTAGAATGCATAGCTAAATATTGTGCTAATGTTATGCAAAAGTGAATATCTAAATGAACTAAGACCTTGTCTAAATAAGATAATTCAGCCTTATTAGCTTTTTTAATTTAGGAAGTTAGTTTATTCCAATTCATAGTTTTTAGTGAATATTGTTTTTTTTTTTGCGAGTTCAATTCAAACACCATTCAAGGCCAACGAATGAAATAAATATCAATCTTCTTTTTTTTGTTATTTGACTTCCACTCATCATCATGTGTAGAAAAAACCCAGTTTAGAATCGCTTTTGCTCATATCTCTCGGACTAAAGGCAACGAACAACCAGTCATTACGAATATTTTCATGCTCAATCCCGTGTTTTAATGCATCTAAATGACGACATATTCAGTGTATATTTCATGGTGCGATACGGTCCATTCTTCTTCTCTCTATTTCATCCTCCAGCTCCTACATACCGAAGAACAACAGTCGTCGAAGTCGGTGGTTTATTCAGGTGCATAGCATCATGATCCTGTCTCCCGTACTCACCCAGCTGCTCCGAAATGTTCAAAATTTTCGCTGTGTTATGCAGTTTTATCGATGGAGGCAAAAGCGAATAATAATATCTTTAAGTTTCATTTGTTTGTTTTATTTGCAATGTTTTATCTTTTCATTTTCTCCGTTGCTGCATCCTCGCTTTAGCAAAGTCCGGTACCATTTCGTAGGAGGTACTTTCGCAGGTCGAGCACATTGTTGATACTGATGTGATAGTGCTTTTACTCGTTCTCAGTATTCACCCTAAACTGAGGCTAAGACGACATCGGCCAAGGCGACACCGGTCAGGACGTGTTCCATACCAAATGGCGACTATGCTTTCGGTTGTACATTCTCCCTCCTTCGTTTCGACCTACCGTGCCATTCGAAATAATATGTATATTTTAACTCATTTAAATTTTTTGAAACATCTTACATATTTTTTAATTAAATAAATACACAGTCGAATGTTCTAATACACCCTCCGACGGTACGGGTGCCGTTGAGGGCGATATCATGGATATGAAAACGTGCGTTGTTTTCTTCAACCGTCTTCTGTCCAGACTCTAGGCTCTTGGGTCACCAACTGGGCAGAAAGCAATGGAATAATGAAACAAAGCAACAGTGCGATCCATGATTCCAGTGTTGTGCACTGTGGGAAGTTATGAGATCAGGACTGCTCCTCGCGAGGTCGCGTCTTGTTCAATCGACGAGTGCAAGATATGTGAATTTTTTTCGTATATATGGGTTTTTACTAATTGGATCTGGAAGGCAGCGAAACTCCTTGGCGTCTTGGTAGCTGGATTGAAAACGGTATAATTGTCAGATGACTTAAGAATAGTTTGATTTTCGAAATTGATTGCAGATAACCCTAAACATGTAGAATTTCATCAACGTTATGGCATCTTGTTTGCATATGAAAAATCTATTATATAAAAATGAATTACTGTTCGTTCGTGATCGCATGCTTCGGGAATGGGTTAAAGAGTTTGGATTTTTTTTTTGTTTTGTTCAAGTTGGACATACTGGAAATCCGTTTCCAACGTGGTTGAATGGAAATCGAATTGTGAACAGTACTTTGTTTCATGCAAATTGCAGAACTGATAAATCGATCGCTGTATATTATACTAAACTAAATATCTCTCTCACAATTCATCGTGTATCATCATACCTTCATTACTATTTATTGCATCAATAAAAATTATCATTGAATATAGATTACGAATGATGAACGTTTTTGGATCATCATCAGCAGTTTCAAACAAGTAGCACTCTCAGTCAAAGATCACTAAGTCCAGTATTTTTTTCTGTGACATTGGTTGACTGCACATAAATTGTAATTGAAGAACTTATAAATTTTGAGAGATGTTCATATAACTTATCGAAGTTATGTGAAACATGCTGTTTCATGGAGAAACCGTGACTTACGTGATTTTTCAAAACTAATTTTGTGCAGTATGGTGCAAGAATTACAAAAAATTAGCTTCGTAGGTTGTTCCTAACCCTTGAGATTCTATTTTAATCACATCCGAAAATACCCTTCCTTACCCTATATGTACACTAGAGTGGGGCGTCGTTATAAGGAAAAAATGAATCTTGATAGCACAAAGCCAGAACCAACCTTTTTTGGTTCCTTCTGTGGCCCAAAACGATATTAAACTTATCGTAAGTCCATTGGTTTTGTCTCCGCCAGGCGCTTTGCATTTCGAATTTGTATGAAGATTACCTACTTTTTTTGCATTTCCTACAAACTTAGATTTTTCAATGCTTAACAAAGACATTAAGGAGCTACGATGTCCATAAAAAATACTATAGCTATTCAAAGTTGAGTATGTCGAACTAAATGCAGAAAATCATGTTTTGTGCCAACACTACCAGTGTGCCGCCGTCAATCAGATTTCCATCATAATTAACACTTGCAGCTGCCTGAATAAAGCCAAATTTGGTTTTGTTTCATTTGACGCTCCGAAAAATCTCAAATTTATCGGATGTCCAGGCCCGGCAAATGCCCCGGGCTCCCTAACTCGAGAGGCCTCCCTAGTCGTAGGCCAGGCATGCATGCAACAAAGAAATGACCCGGCCCTCCTATCACTCAAATCCGCTCCTGCGAAAGTCGATTGGTTTTGTTCCCGCTTGGCGCATTGCATTTGTATGAAGATTTGTATAGGAAAACCTATTTTTTGCATTTCCGTTTCTACAGACCTAGGTTTTATCAATGTTCAAGGTAGTCTATGAGAGTCCACGTGGAATGTAGACGGCCCCTAACAAGGCTCTTCGCTGAAAACAATTAACAAAATATATTGTTGCTGTATCTTTTGGATTCAATCTGACACAATTTCACAGTCCTGTAAGCAATCAATCAATTACGTCAAACTAAAATTGAACACAAATGCCGACACTTCACCGTGATAATGTGAAAGTTATAAAAAAGTGACTACGGTAAAGGCATATGTTTCACATTTTAAAAGTTCAATAATCAATCAACTATCATTGCCTAACAGAACAAATGTATCAGAAATCATAATATTTTTCATTGGGCAGTTGGCACATTATATAGGAATAAGCTATCTTCAATATTATTTTTAAAATTAATTTTTTTTTCTCAAGCCTATATTACCAGATTATATAAGCCTAAAACACTGACTGTAAAACCACGTTGCGTACCATAAACCAACCCAAGCAAGAAGTAATCGCTCAAAATGTAGTAAAATAAATTTCACACCTATTAACCTGTTGCTACTGCTGCGCGGCATTCATTATTATTGAAAATATGATCAAGCTAATTTTGAAGCCAAAACCTATTCAATTTCGTCCTAGTCATCCATACTGGCCACCGCGAGAAGAAGCGGAAAAAGTTTGGACTTTTTCCGTTCTCTGTTTGACGTGAGGCGAGAAAAGCCGAATGAATACACCCTACTTCAAAAGAGTCGGCAACTTCCTTGCCGCACCTGCCGGATAACCCGGGTCGGCATCAACCAAGCGGCGGCGGCATCAATCCAGTTGTACAAGTAGCAACTCCACCAGCAGGAACAACAAAGTATTAGACTACTCACTCTCCTACAGCACCAGCGAAGCATTCGGCTCATTCAGATTCAGCGTAACGCCATCAGTCATTCACTAAGTCGAACCCTCAATCAAATTCTACACAAGAGACTACACGCTACTGCTACCGCCGCCGTGTAAGAGAGATGATGGTTGCGATGATGATGCCGATGATGACTAATCAGATTGCGATCGATTACAGAATACACAGAAGCGTGTCTAAATGGCTGATATTAATAACTATTCATCGGTTTCTCCTCTCTTCGAAAAACTTTTTTTTTCATATCTGTTGGAACCGCCGCTAAAAATTATCTCTCCTACGAGAAGAGGTAGCCGAACCGAGCTAGACTTTTTGGGGCTATCTCATGTGTATCATGAAGTCAGTGTTGTTTTGGGGTTAAACCATTCACTTCTTGTGTGTATTTCGTGTTTGATGTAGCCAGCAAGTCTCCTCTGCGTGTGTCTTCGAATTTCCGGCCCACTCTGGGGAATGAATGGAATTTTAAAGACAGGGCTCACGATACACCACGCTTCGCAGACGTCGATTAACAAAGGCAACATCTCGATCTTGATGTAGCGCTTGATCATCATCCGTAAAAACTTCACCAAGAGAGTGCGGAAAGCGCAATAGGTAGGAGAATATCTCTGCTATTTTTGAAACTTGCATGCATGGATAATAGTAAAAAAAAAAAACAATATTTGGAGCATATTTGTGAAACTGACTGATTAGTGATTGATACAATAATTAAAACAGAATCAAATTCTCAAGGCGCAATTTGAAATATTGTTTCGACAGATCTCAGAAAATTAACTGTTTGCTAACATACCTGCCAAACCATACATTTACTTTAAAAAACACCCTATATAACATTTCTATCTGGCAGAAATTTTGTCAGGCTTGTGTGAGATTGACAAAAATACAATCACGAGCTTTCATGAGCGTCTCAGTGATATTTGAACTGCAATTGTCCCTTAAGTAAAATAACTGTTTACTTTTTGTCAGACTAACTTAGGTTCAAGTTTATTGCGATTCGATTCGAACTGCTTAGAAAACAAGAATAGATATACGGAAGGTCTATTGAAGTCAAATTTGTTTTTCACTTTTACAGAAGAAAAATTATGAAAAGAAGATAGAAAAAAAACTTTTGCGAAATGTTAAATGTTATACGAGCATTCCAGGATACGAGAAGTCTATAAAAGTGATAAATCTAAAAACAAATCAAAAGGCAACATTTTTCGTGTTTTCAAAAACCAGTGAGTATCCAGTATAAATCACCGAAGAAATCTCTTAATGTATATCATGTGCATTCGGTATTTCAAACGTCCTGCAGTCGGATTACCAAGCACGTAGAATCAAACACCAAAAATTTACAACTAGGTGTCGCAACACTTGTCTTACTTACCTCACTTAAGTGTTCATTGTACGTCCGCGCCGTTCGTCATTATGACAGGTTAATCAAGATTTTCAAAAATCGTCAATAAAATAATGGCCTTAACGCTCCACTGAATTTATTAAGGGGAAAATAAAACCAACCGAGCAGTGTGTTCATCAACGATGTATCGGATACGGTGTGAAACATGCAGCTTACTTACCGTCGGTACTCCATGCGCTGTGGTTAACCACTGCTGTCGTCATTGCTTTTTTGTCAAGCGCCCCGGAATCAAACAAAAGTGCGCAAATTCTCATGGCCAGTAGGCTTCCCAGGTCGAGTTTTAAGCTTGGTTGTTTCTATGCTATAAACGAAGAGAGTAGCTGAGAAGCGACTGGAAAAATGATTTTAATATTCCGATTCCGTCTCATGAGCTCGAAATAAGTTTCAAGTTTGCTTCCTGCAATGTTCCCGTCGTGTCTGTTGAAATAGTAATTTGGACTGGTCATTATATGAGCGTAATAAAGTAGCAGCCAAATTACACTATTTTTCTCAACCCCCGTTTTTTCTAAAACACAACTTTCAATCAATTTCATTTTTGACTGCTGATTTTTATGTTTATTTTTTAGCTCCGTGCAAATAATAGATCCAGTGCCTCAAGCTGCGCATACCAATTTTTCATACAAATTAATTTTATTGACTTCCTCCAGCCACTAGGTTCGTTTCGCTGTAGCTTTCGGTCGTCTAACCGACGAATCAATATTTATAACCGCTCGCTGCCAAAAACATGGTGAATTTGGTCAATTTTCGCGCATAATAAAAATTCAAATGCTAAGCGTAATACGCACGTTGCACGAATGGGTGCTCTCTTTACATTCTTGATGCGAATCCGCATTCTCATCTCTCATGCAGGCCAATTCGTTGAGTAAGTATGATATGGTGAAGTAAATGCAAGAGATAATAAGGTATGTGAATTATGAGCTTCTCCACAATGGATGGTATTTTGGCATGATGATCACTCGAAACGAGTATAAATTGGTCGCATTTGGATTACTGGAGAAATTGGGTACTTTCATGCACTTCGAAGCCAAACAAATTGACTGGTATTGTGAAGCTTGACTTGACTTGACAAAACTATGTTAAGAGTTTTGATTTTTTACGTTGAGTTGGTCATAAATCATTTCATTTTGTATCTTTTGGCTGCTCAATTTTTACGTAGAACTACGTGTTTTTTCAATTTTACATGGCACATTCTGTATACCTTGAACAAGTACGTAACGTTTTAGACACTTACATTTCAAATGCTTACAGTTTCCATATAGCTGAACGGAACGTAAAATTTTATGTATTGTAGGCAGAACCGAAACTACGATTGTTGGGGCCCGGAGACCGAGTCTTGTGTGGAGGCCCCAAAATAAAACAGAGCGAAACGAGTATAAATTGGTCGCATTTGGATTACTGGAGAAATTGGGTATTTTCATGCACTTCGAAGCCAAACAAATTGACTGGTATTGAGAAGCTTGACTTGACTTGACAAAACTATGTTAAGAGTTTAGATTTTTTACGTTGAGTTGGTCATAAATCATTTCATTTTGTATCTTTCAATGTTCAAAGTTATATTTCATCTTTTAAACTTTTATTTTCTTTTGGCTCGTTACTCCAATCTGTATGTTCTCACTCCTGGATATAAAAAAACCTACAACGTCTTTACGTTGAGATCGCACGTGGATAACATGACTTAAGTTCTTAACTCTACTCCAATTGGCTCTTGAATGGCATCTGGGTATTATTACCTGCTCTTGGCTGCTCAATTTTTACGTAGAATTACGTGTTTTTTCAATTTTCCATGGCACATTCTGTATACCTTGAACAAGTACGTAACGTTTAAGACACTTACATTTCAATTGCTTACAGTTTCCATATAGCTGAACGAAACGTAAAATCTTATGTATTGTAGGCAGAACCGAAACTACGATTGTTGGGGCCCAGAGACCGAGTCTTGTGTGGAGGCCCCAAAATAAAACAGAGCGTACGTATATGAAACCTTTTTTGTCTTTGAAAATATGATGAATATTGGTCAGAAATTGAAAAAACATCGCTTTAAAAGGTTTCTCACTGAAAAACTTTAATTATATAATCAATAATCAGTTCCTCCAGCATATCGCACTCGCAGCATAAAAATTTTCCATAGTAGCTCATTTCGCCAAAGCAGACATCAAGAAGGTAGATGATATTATTCGTTCATTGAGCAGCATTTCCAACTAATTGGCATCGCATTCGAGCAAAAGTTTTGGCGAAGATACCAGTGATGCAGCGAAGATCTATATAACGTTCTCGTTTTGTGTAAATTTGGTCAGTTCGTCTCTTCATACACATTTTTGTGTGGCCTTCATAGCAAATTGTGTTGCTATTTTTTGGACTGGCGAGCCTAATGTCGAATTCGTTTCTGCGGTGGGACTACACCAAATTTACATTCCACGTACTAGTAGTTCCCACCTGGAGTGTAGTTCCTGTGTACTCTGGCCGCAAATACGAATTTGACATAAGATGCCCGCGCAGTGGAAGAGCCAATTTCATATCGACACTACCCTGCCATATGTGCAATCATTAGTATAAAAGATGCAAATCGTAATAATGCAAAAAAGTAGAAGTTTTACCATACATTTTACTAACCGAAACAGTTTTGTATTGTATCGAGTCAAAAAAATGTTGTGTAAACAATAAATAAAAAACACAACAGTTTGTCATACCCTCCGTATTCTTACGTCGAGTCTACGTTTGTGCACTTATGCGAAGACTCTTCTTTTATTTCTTTTCGTAGGTTCGAGTCTCAATCCGGGAGCGACTGCTAGTGTCAGTAGGATCGTAGAACTAGCAATAGTCCTGTACACTAAACAGTTGGCTGCGAAGTTTGTGTATAATAAACAGAAGGTCGAGTTTCAAATCGGAATGTAGCACCCTCGAAGAACTTTATATAAACTAAAAAATACTGTCATATATCATTACACTTTTTGCTCATTAAATCTGCTATTAACCCCTCCAAGCTGGTTTTAAGGTATGTACGATGCTGGCCCAACAAGCCAGTCGTTATATGTTCAAGTCTCGGCTCGGAAGAACTATTAGTGTCAATGGGATTGTAGTGTTAGCCCCGCAATTGTATTCTACACTAAACAGTTGACCGCGAAGTCCGTCTATAATAAATGGAAGGTTGAGTTCCGAATCGGAATGTTGCCCTATGTTGCTCCATGTTGCTGTTATCTTTTGATGGGATTCGTACACGAAAAATTTTCATGATGTCGAATAATTACACTGGTCGACAAAAGCGAAGAACAAAGTTCCCCTAATGCTCAAATAAGTTGCCATGAAAAGATTATAGCTTTTGAACCATTCCTATGAGTTATGGGGCCCCTGGTGCGTGCAGAAGTACATACGCCAAATACCACACAGTAAGTGCTCGCCGTGTTCAGCGCTTCTACATTGGCTCACGGGAAAACTCATTTAAGTCTCTGAAAAAGTTATCTTCAATAGGGCACCAGAATTCACAGGAATGGTTGAAAAGCTATAATCTTTCATTTTTCTTTAGTTTTAGCTCATATTGTAAAGATCTGTGTTTACAAATAAGTTGTTACAAATAACAACAAAAAAAAACGAAAGAAACATTGACAGCTGCTGTTTAACTGCTTATAACTGTTTGTTTCACTGCATTATTCCTAAATTGATATTTTAAGGTTATTAGGCTCAAGTTCGTATTTTTTGGTTATTAGATCTAATAAAATGAACTAACAACACGTGCTAGTTTTCTTAGCGGTAGTTTAGCTTCGCGAGGAAATTACTGAATGTTCAAGTGTATCACACAGCAGCCGAGCGCGCAGAAACTTAACGCAGTATGTAGTATAAATTACTAGTAACAAAGATGATCAACGAAATTACGTAAGTTTCACGTGGAGTCGCATAATGTGTCGGCATAATTTACTAACACATGATAGTTTTTCGTTATCAGTTGAATAGTCTTCGAGTCATATACAAGTATAATATATCTAATATTATCTTGTATATTACACGTGATCCAACAAAATCTCTCGAATGCAACTCAAAGCAGGGGAATTAAGAAAATTAAGCTATTGATGAAAAAAATGATTCCGACATATTAAACATGTTTGTTTATTTTAAAATGTGAGTCTTAAACAAACTTTCGACACACAAAATAATAATCCTATCTTGGCGCAAAAGGCAAACACGCATATGTTATCCACGTGTACATATCCACGTAATACATTCCTATTGACAAATTTTGTTAGAAAACAAAAGAAATAATTATCGGTTTCCATTAGACTGTACTAGAAATTTGGGAAATAAATACTGAAATTCAGTCCGCGCGGACTGAATTTCAATATTTATTTCCCGAATTTCTAGTAGAGTCTAACGGAAACCGATAATTATTTCTTTTGATTTCTTAAATCACTCTGCTAAGACGCTTGGTATAGATTTTCCAAATTTTGTTAGAACTATCAAATTGAGAATCTGGAGCTTCAACAGATTGTTTATAACAGTGAGTAAAGCTTCGTACGCTGACATAGATATTAATATGTTCGATAAGTTACCGTCGTCACCAGTTAAGGCTAAATTGTTGAATGCCTTCTATCACTTACATACTCAATCATCCTAAATTGATTAGTATAAACTGCAGCTGAAAATTATGACCATCCCAAATGAAAACTATCGCCATGGAAACTCATTACAGAACACCACCAATCATCTAAAAACTGCAATCCTGTATTCAGGTTTGGCAGTTCGCTAAACAGGTTATCCTGTTGGCTTAGCTGTTTGCCTTTGGCCACCGTGATCTGTGGTAATCCCGAAGTTTGCATCGTTGTGTGCGAAAGCCTTTAGCCGAAGGGCCAACCAGCGCAGAGACAGCCTACGATTCTGTCGGAACCGGGTGTGTAATAAGAGAAAATTAATAAACAAATCATAATTCAAAAAGACCACCTTCTTCATGCTGACGGCGGTCGTGTATGCATACTGATAAATTCATATAAGAACATAATTCCAATACACGTTTACTTTGTCAGTTTCCCCTTAGAATACATTTCATGTTTTCCCCTCAAAATTTGTTACATGAGAACTTCGCATTTGGATGTATGCGTTTATAGACGAACTGCATTGTGTGCATCGCAGGGGAAAACCACGCCCACTCAGATCGAAGATGTAGTTGTTTGACCGAAGCAATTCGTCGCTGTGTGCGTTTCTGCACACTACCGTAAACTGGAATTAAATTCATTCGCTATGAAAACTTTAGCTTCAGTGGTCTTTCGAGTTGTGCCTTTGTACATTATCTTCGCGACTGAGCTGAGAGTGAGTTTTCTGTTGTCGTTTTGCTACGTTACAACTAAACTTCAATAGCAATACAACTTTTTCGTTGATTATGATTCATTTGTCATTCTGTGGGATGGCACGTGTGAGGGTCCTACTAGCTCGGTATACGGAAAGGGGATGGTGTTGAAGCCCGCTCGATTTCTGGGGTTTTTGCAGAGGACCCGCAACAGAGAGTTTGAGCGGATCACATCTGGGAGGCTGACACAGAAGAAACTGGAGAGTGAAAAATCAATAACCTTGATAGTGCATCATCAAATCACACATACCCACGACCCAATGGTTGTTTTCGCAAACCTCCTCAGATGTATACTCTCACACATGCACGCAACTTTAAGGGGCTTGCATGAATCCTGCGGACAATCGGACCCCGAGCGGCTAGCAGAAGGGTATATCATTTATATGTATATTAAATATTAAAATGATGACATTAGGATTTCATCTCGTGTGTTGTGTTACATGAAGAGTTGCAAGATATCGTTTTCGTTATGCACCACAATACCTCACCAAACCCGAGCTATCACTGTGGGACCACCACATTCAGATCTGGTTTGCCGTGCTCGGTACCGTCGGGTATTCGTCTATGCTAAGAAAAAGGGGCGGAGTGTATTTCTGCTGTGCACGTTTAATTCCAATTATTATATCTGTTTTTACCGACGCTGAACTGTCTTCGATATGTACATATATATCTTGACTTTTTAAATTCATCATTACATCAAAATTGAATATGAATAACTATACTGGTGTAGTTCAGAATGGTCGTGTGCGGTTCATGTTGTCGTCATCGCCACCAGTCCTGCTGACTTGTGCCAAACCGAGTTGCGAATAGATTGTCAGTCAATCGAATTTAGTTATTTCTACTTGCACAAATTCCTCGCCCTTGCCATTAAAATAAATCATCATGGCCATCACCAATCGCGTGATGCACATTTTTACTTTTGGGATAAATTTTCATTAGACAAATGTAGTTTTTATTGTTAAAAGTAAACATTTAAAAATAACAAATAAAATTGTTCACGTTATACTACGTAAAAAGGTGAATTATTGTAATCTACATCTAGAGTAACAAAAAACTGTATTTGGGAAGAGGTGATTATGTAACACAGATTTACGGTTGTCAGTCTGCTATAAACTTATTCTACACAGAAAAAAACAACAAGCAAAGAAAACAATTTTCCCCCGTTATTTGAACTAAAACTAAATGTTGCAATTGTTGTCAATTGATACCTTGTACAGATTAAAACTCAATCATACTATGAAAGAGAGTATATTTACATTGTCACAAAAGCCTCCCATCTTTCCATATCTGTTTTGAGTCGCCTTCAGGACTATCGATGTTGGCATTTAACCCAGTTTAACAGTTCAATATATGGAAGTATGGTTTACGATAATTTGAAGTTGCAACAATGGCAATTTCGTAGAGTTATATATTCAAAGATGTTTTAAACATGCACGTTTAATTTTTGGTTATCGTACCTGTAAAACTGATGTCTCACCCAGTTGGTTAAAAGCCATCATATCAGGTCAAGTTAACCTGTAGATACGTAGTAACAGATAAAATGTGCATGTTGAATGAAATATTTTTTTTATGCGAACAATCTGTAATAGCATACTTGTGTACAGAGTATAATTTAAACACAATATTAAGTTAAATAGCATATGTTCTTGATTTATAAGACGTCCTCAGCAGCGTATGTGCATACCGACGGCTAAAAAAAAATCGAAAAATATTCATTGGTCTAAGATTTTTTAAACATTCTTTATTTCCATTTCATTGGAGCTAATACTCAATTTATTTTCTCTAGATCAACTTCATTTACAAAATAGTTCTCTTTTCATTACATCGGGTCGTTGTCATCGGTTGACCGTTTGGTTTGTGGATTTATGCTAGTGTTATTATGTTGTGGCTGAAAACCACATTACGAATTCTCTTTTTAAATCAAAATTACAATGTCAAGTTGAATATGAAATAATTTAGATTTTATTACATTATTTTTCGCGATGTTTATTGAAGCATCAGATATAGAAACCAAACTTCTTTTAAACTTCTCTACTGGATGATTCAATAACATGTATCACACAAAACAATCAAACAGCAAAGTCTTTGCGGTAAAGCGTACTTTCTATCTCAAACCCACAAATTCTTAACACTGTTAGTCGAGATTTTCTCTCCTAAAATTTTCCTCCTCATCATAATCGAAAGCATTGAAAACATTACCCCTTTCAAGAAGAAACATAAAGTTCCAAGATACACACAACCGACGATTTAAAGTTGGTATGGCCACAGGCACACACCGCCATAGTCGTTACCAGTGAAAACTAGAACCGCTCAGCATTTCGTGTGTCAAAATGACAAATTATTTTCGTGACTTTCGGCATACGACAGAAGCGCGCTTCGGCATCATGCCGGCTTACGAAGTCGGTAACGAAGCTCAAATTAAGGTATACAGCTTCAAACAGTCGATACTCGCTCTTATATGTTGCCACCACCGACGCCACCAGTTCGGTATACTGGGGTACGTCACTAAAAACGGCCTCGAGGCTCCACTAGCAAACACCGTATGTTTTGTTCACAGGGAAACGACTATCTCCTGCTCTATCGATTCATTTGCTGCCACCAGACCCACAATGCCGTGTATGAAGACATTAAGATATTTTCCATTCTTGAGAGCTTCTCGAAGTGTTAAAGGAAGTAGTGTCTGGTAGAAGGTGGGGTGCGGTGAAAACAGCTGAGTATGTGTCTCATGCCGCCTTTAAGGCAAGCCTCTTTTCTCCTTCAAAGGGCTTTCTCGCCGTTCTTCAACATCTCACACGTAGACCGGAGAATCGTCAGTTTAAACCCAAAATCCTAAAGTAGAAAGACAATTTATAATAATCACAGCCACACAACCGAACACTGCTACTGTTCCAGACCACCGCATTTTGACGGCCATCGTGTCGATTTCAATTGTTTGTTTAAAGTGAAGTATTTTGGTTTGCGCTGAAAACCGATTGGTTAATTGAGATGAATTGACGGCGGCATCAGTAGCATGCCCAAAGCCAATCCAAGGAAAAGTCATTAATTTTAAATTTCACGTCAATTTCTCACACGTTCAAATAAATTAGTGACAAATGTTCGTCATAATTTAGCATTAATGAGCTGCGATCGGACGCCAGTGAGCCTGAGCATCCACAATAGAGCGCCGCTTTTGATTAATGGTGCAGTATTGAGACTGCAGATTACTTTCACTGATACCTTCTTTGGAGTGTGAAAATTAGTTACATGACCGTTTCCTCGATCTATTGTAAAAACCAAACTTTGAGTTCGGAAAATACTTATTTCTTCTACCGAAATCGATTTGAATTACTGTTTGTCATTTTTATTGTACAAAGTCAAAAAAAAAAACAAAAAGAATTCTGATTAATTAGAATACGATGAAGAGTTAAAATCATTTTTTCCTAAGAAAACCAAATGCATTTTTTAAGGTAAAAAAAGCGAGTGTACTCATTACTGGGGTTAAATAGGGTGTAAGTGTGTATTTTTACCATTACTAAATTTATAACGATTTCTTGTTTAATTGGTTCGCAGGATCGTATCATATTTGTTGCATTGAAAAAAATTTTCAATTTCAGCTTTTAAAATAATATCAAAATTCAAATGATGCGTTCTGATTTTGATAGTACACACTGAATTTTTTTTAATTGGCTCCGTAAAACATTAATTTGTATTGTGCCGTGTCAAATAAATGTTGTGGAAAAAAAACTAATTTTTTATTGCTGGAAACCAGCAACATTTTTCTAATATTCAACATGCTGAAAAATAAGTCATGTAGTCAGTGGAGATGGTTGGGTTTCGGGTTTTCAAACTCGAAACCCGAACCCAACACGCACCCGGCGGATTCGGGTTTGGAAATTTTCGAAAGTGTCGCGATCAGGTCGGAAGCGGGTTTGAAAATTTTTAATTTTTAATGGAATTGAAAATTTTTAATTTTTAATGGAAAAAAAATCGGGTTCGGGTTTGAAAATGCCGGGCTTAGGTTTGATAACCCGAAACCCGACTAAACCAAATAAGCATATTTATAAGATAATGATGTCTAAAATCAGGGCAGCCTCAAATTAATTAAAAAAATCGACCCCAAAAAAATATCTCGGGTTCGAGTTTCACAAAAATAAAATTTTCGGGCTCGGGTCGGGTTCGGGTTTGATCGAAAAAAAATAGTTTCAGGTTCGGATTTCAACCGAAAAAAACTCGGGTACAAAGTCAAAAATCAGTTTCTTGAATAGAATTGCTGCCTGTTCAGCATTTGAGAATTTGACATTATTTTGCTGATGTATCTGAGCAAAAGTTAGAAAACACACAGAATGTTCATTCGTTTTTTGTTATTTTATTAAAGCAAATGTTTTCCCTGTATTTAATTGTTTTATTGAAAATTGTGAATATTTATTTTAAACTTATCTGACTTGAAATCTGAACTCTCACATAACAATCAACTTATCAAACATTTTCTCTAAATCACAATTATTGTATTCAAGCGCATGCAACGCTTTTTCAAATTCCACATCCATGATACATACGCTTTGGAGCTATTTCTCTATGGGTTTGTTAATTTTTCACGCACAAAATGGCGGTTGTTCTGACAGTTTGACGGATGGGGTTGCCAGAAAATCAGCAATTACCAGCAATTTGCTGATTTCCGACAAACCGAATTCTGAATGCTGATAATCAGCTAGTATATTTTTACTGATTCTTTTCAGTACTATTTTTAGTTCTTTTCATTTTGGTGTGCAAGGCCGACACAAATTTTATTTATATTTATGTCACCCACCCCCTCAAAAATGTTGAAAATTGAAAGGGGAAGAAAAAAAAGTTCATGCTGTTTTTTAATTATTATTGGTTTTTCGACAGCGTCTATGCTAAATTTTGCAACAAACAACGTCTAATGACAATGAAAATGTTGTCAAAATGCAAGCCAAACAATTGAAAACCATGATAAAGTGTTATTTTTAAACATTTAGTTACAAATATCGTAACTTGCATACAAATTTTCATTAATATATTCATTCATATATTCCTTATTTTTTCCTCCTCAGTGTTTTTTGTTTTTGCATAGATTTATTAAAATGTATGATCAATAAAACTCAATTCTTTCTTGCAAAAATATTAGATGAACTATTCAAAAGTTACGGTTAAATTCACATTCTCGGAGAATTATTACCATGAGTTGACTAATTCTAAGGACGGAGATTACTTTAAATTATTCATTTATTATTTTGCTGTCGAACATTAACTAAAAATTAAGAGAAAAATCAACTACTTTTTGCTGTAAATTGAAATTTAGTGTTTATTATAATTCATTGTAGTGAAAAATAATTTCGTGGTGTATCGATTTTTTTTAAGCTTTATTAGTACTAAGACAGTTTTCCTAAGCAACTGAAGGTTCCTGAGCTACAATGCTTTGGATGAATTCTAAGCTTTCTTAGGAATTTACTCTTGATTCTGAATAATTTGTCCACCCGCGGTAAATATTCAGTTTGCTAAATCAAATACGTTATCATCATTCATCATTGTTTTCTGACTAAATTTGTTTTGAGCACTTGGATATTACGTAGCAAGCTAGTTTTCTTGTATGTGAAAAGACTTCGTTATGCTGGTTGTCATACTCGCTTTCCTTGAAGATCGTTACCTTTAAAGTTAGGCAAAGCAATGTGAAGAAACAATGTACAAAATAAATGGGTATATCATAATATATGGCATCTAATACCTTTTAGTTTTTAGTTTATAACTTTTTTCGTCGGTATTTTTGTAAGAAAGATTTTATCTTTAAAGGGTGGTTTGTGGATTGACATTGTCGTGCATAAAATTGCTGAATAAATAATGGTCGAATCACAGAAAAGACATAATCACATTTAGTTTTCTTAGACACATTTATTGTATTGTTTCATATTAACTAATGATTTTTTAAAGGTCGCGTGTATGTAATTCTTTTCTGTTTCTGTGTATTCTGTCAATTTAACCATACTGTTATAAAGCCCCCAGTTTCAAACGAAATAGCGGGCATACAAAACAGCCGTCGGCTTCGACAGTTCATCTGCCCAACGACTTCTCGAAGAAACTACTTGCTCACAGATAAAACCGAAATAGAAAATCAATAACACTAACCAGTGCGAGAGAGTATCTAAATAATAACCCGGAAATTGGACTCCGTACTATACGAACGAATAGGAATAAGTCTATGTATCAGACTGTACAATGACCAGCTTCGCCGAACGTTCAATTTGTTTCGCTCCCACATGAATCCGCTCTGTCCCGTTTACCCCCACTGAGCATGGCTCCCACTTGGGAAACCTTTTTGCACTAATCTCATCATTTTAATTGTAACCCAAAACGTGCAATGACAAAAAGTCGTAGCTACTCCACTGACACCGATTTGCCGTCGCTTTCGCAGATTTTGGTGTTGATGCTGCAGATGGCTGACAATAGCTACGGGTTCTCTTTGAAAATTTGATCCACAGGCCAGCAATACCACCCAGCCGCACTAGCCGCTCTTCCCAGGAAATGGACAAGCTGGGAGCAACAATTGCTTTCCCGATAAATGACCGGTTCCTGTTGAGTAGCACAAACCAAACGCCTGACTGTATGTGTGTCAGCCAGCTACAGTATCTAGTTCTCGTTTACGCGTCGAATGCATAGAATTATCATCATTCCATTCATGCTAGTTCACTTTTTCAATTTCCAGGTTTTTTTTTTCAGGCGCTCTCACCTCATGTACTCTTTTTATGTTCCAATGTTGGATATGATTAATCTGGTTTCCGGATCTTCAATTGCACGGTAAACTGAAAATCAATCGCATTACATGCATTGCTAAACCATTCTGGCATTGAATCACGGATGAAACATTTAAAAAGTGTACTGCTGTGATAGGGTAGAATAGAATACTCGTAACGACCAGGGCCAATGACAAACAACAGCCGCTTAATGAGGGGATGCTTTACCAGTGCACATATTAGTCTATACTACAGCATATCGCTAAACATAGTTAGATTTGCTTAACACCAAAGTAGACGTTAAGTGAAGGATATCAGTAGCAACAATGACGACGAAACCGACGGTTTAATCTTACATTAGATTGATTGCAAATATGCAACACAAGTGGATAAAATAAATTTACATGATAATATATAATGGTAATGGTTTGCTTATCTTCGAAATAGAAGACGGTTGAGCGTGGTAAGAATCATTTCTTTTATTGAACATGAATTTACCAAAAGTAAACAATTTTGTCCGGCCATCTTTGTGTTATCATTGTGTTATTGTCATATCTTAACTGTCTCGTAATAGTAATAGTCTTGTTTTGGAAAAAATGGCGAATTATCCCCCGTTTGAGAATTGAATATAATTTTTCACTGTTTCTCCCGTTCGATGAAACGGCTTCCATCATAATCAAATCAAAAAGTGCTCAGATATAAATGGATACAAATAATATCGCAAATCTGTAGCATAAAACCGCAAGCAAACCTTTCGAAATTCCGAAACTGATAAATGCGCAACCAATGCACAGTTATATACACCTTCACCCAACGAAGCCTTGTATTTGATATAGATGTATACCACGAAATTTGAACTACCATTTATTCGGAAAGGAAAAACAGAACTCTGACTAGCACCCTGCCTAGAAAGAAATTCTTATTACGCATGATCTGTTTACTGCTACTGCGAGAAGGCCACCAGGAAGGAATTGGAGTGTTGCCGCAATGAAACCAAGTTGGGAAAGAGTGCCGAAAAGGACACACTACACTGCACAAAAGCTAACATGCTGATACATAAATTCATATGTATCTTATTGATTTCACATTTAGTTGGGTTTTTTGAGCGGGGATTGCAATTGATTTTTCTCCAAATGATTTTTTGGTTGAAAAAAAGTTCAAGCACGTTCAAGATTTACTCTATCGGTATACACAGTTTTCACTGAAATCTGGCTGGTTTTTATACATTAAAATCGATGTGAGCTTTGAAATATTGTGCAATTATGTATTACATTATTGCTCTTTTTGTCGGTTCTGAGAAACAACATGTCTTATATGTTCACTTTATAATTTAGTTGGTACCTAAAATGATCTCAATATTTCGTTGATTTTATATGCAGAGTTTAAAATAAAATAAGATGCAACTAAATATCTAAACACAACATGTGAAATTTACGTTTTCCAACATTAATAACTTGTTGTTGTAATTAGAAAAGTCTTTCTAAAATCTTCTCCCCCTTCGATGCGTAGCATTCATGTCAGCCCCTTTTTCAGGTTTTGCAGGAGAAGCCGCATTAGCGTAGTGCGAAATTCTATAATATTGCAAGTATATTCTTGGCAAGAAATGAAAACTGACTTATAATAAGCAAGACTAATGTCCAGCCTTTCAAGATTTTCGGTGAACCGAACAATATTCTCGATTTTACAACCAACGATAGATTTTGTTATAACTCTGTTCAATATTACACGATTGTTGGAAGCTTTTAGCTGCCGCCAAGTCGCGTAAGTATATAATGTCTCACAAACGCCCAGACATGAAACCACCCGCATATCCACCCAAACGAAGGATGGAGCCTCCTCCAGAGTATTGGAAGTACTTTTCTGTCGATATGAGGTATGGATACATGTGAACAGCATAATAATAAGTATTTTTTGCACAGTACGAGCACCACTGAGGTATTCGATTTATGCTTCTTCTTATGGTTTACGTTCGTAAGATTCGATGCATTGTGAAAAAATATTCCTCAGAGGCTACGAGGGTGCAGTGTCTTTCGGATGGTCTCCCAGTCGTGAACTTATCTTCTTTCCTGTACTGGCCGCTCTGTATTTAAGGCTAAACGTTCGTACCGTAGGTCAGGAACCGGTGAAGGGCTGCTGTACATATACAAATATATGTATTTATACAACATTACCGAACAAATTTGTCTTCCAACGATATGATCTAACAATTAATACACCGGTTAAATTGTTTCGTTGCACCAGTACACAACTGACATTTCTAGGCGGGCACAAGCGAGAGTGAGCCTCTATAGACGTTCGATATGAAGAAGACTCGATTTAATATTTCATCGTTGTTTTCGCATTGGCTCTTTGTACATTTACTCATCAAGATGGTTCGTATTTTTAGACACAATTTAATTACAAATTTATTCAGAGCTATGTATTTACCCCCGCTCTTGCTGCCACCATCGCTGTCGGTCCAGCGGCACCGAATTCTGCGTCTACGATTGCTTGCCATGCAATAATACTTTACACGCTTTTCAAGAATCGTTACCACTGCGCACCATCGCAAAAAGACACTGTAGTGTTACGGCAAACAATAAGAATTTTTGATGCGTTCAACGAACACGCGTTCTGTCCTGCTCTGCCAAATAATAAGATTTTATATTTATAATTCAAAAGTACTTTTGTATTGTATTTATGGCGTACACAAACTTGCCTCGTCGTCCGCTATTACTTATGATTATGTCGAGCATTCATCAACTGGGTTTGCTTAGAGGGTAAGAGTGAACGTCAAGTCGACGTCTTCTCCTACAGACGAAGCAGGAGGATCTCTGAGGAGAAAGCTGGGCAAATAATTTAGTGACGATGAGAAATTTCAAATGACGAATCTGCTCTCTGTACGTTGTTGAGCAATGTTGGCAAAACGATTATTCCTGTATATGAAGGATCCGCTGCCTTCCCATCCCACATGCTCCAAAGTTTCCTCTAGGTAGCTAACCAGGACTTTCAGCGGGGATTATTATTTCTAAGTGATGAAAAATCTAGCGCGTCAAGATGAGACGACATTCGCCGTCAGCCAAAGTCTCTTCAAACATTCTTTATCGTCAGTTGCGGTTGCCTTAGTGGCAGGTTGTGAGATTATAGAGTTCGAGCATTGTTGGAATATTTTTCGGCAAAAATAGCTTCTAAGGTTTAATCAAGATTTTACTACTAAGTTGAATATCCCTGCATAGCAGGTTGTCGTATAAGTAGAACTAGATCACATAAATTGAGGTTATTATGAGTGCCAGCCGTAATTGTTTTCCTTGTTAGATGGAATATTTAACAAATAAATAATCAACCGCTAGAAAATTTCAAAACCTTATAACCAAAACCACATTACAAATTAATTTTAGAAAGATTCTACCTTATAATAAGTTAAAAATTAAATTGAATTGTAAATTGATTTTAATTTTTCCTGTTGCAGGCATATTTATTGCTTCGTGAAATTGTAACCTGAAAAGAAAGTTTAAAGGCTTGAAATACAACATGGCAGTCATTCTTTCCGTTAATGTTAGGGTTATAAGAAACACTGTGTTTGTTATGTGACATGTTACGAACGTTGTTACACAAAAGCGTTCAGATGTTTCTATTCATTATTATGAGGATTGGGGTACATCCTCAATCCTCATAATAATGAATAGAAACATCTGAACGCTTTTGTGTAACAACGTTCGTAACGATCGTAACGTCGATAAACTAGACATGGATAATTTAGCGACCGAAAAATAAAAAATGACAACGATTTTAATAAAATCTTATCGAATCTTCCTCAAAAATGCAAACTTCAAAGAAGATTGATGATATTGTGGCTGGTTTCTATAATTAATCAATGAAGCGAACAAAGTTAATAAACCTTCACTCTTTTCCACGAAGAAACTGTCATAAAGTTTCAAACTTATTTCCAGAGGCCCTAATTTTTCGTCCCTCCCCTTCGGTCTGATTAACGCCTTCTGATAACAGTTCTTAATGTGTTGTATTAGGGCGACAGCCGCATGGTCGGTCAGTCAGAAAAGAAACGGCGATAAAGATTAAAGACCGCGTCTACCATCCAGCCAAAGTGAAATGAAGGTAAACCGATAGTTACGCGCTCTCAAACTGACAGACGGAGGGTTTCCTTCACACCTTTCTGGGGTCCACAGTAGAATGCGATTCACACGTATGAGTTGAACGCTTTTCAGCAAGAGTGCAGTGTGTGGCAACTGTGCGATCGCGTAAACGACTTTTATCTTACTGAACCGTGCAGATAAAGGCCCGAGAAAACCTCGCCGCCGCGTCTGGTGTGAAGACCGGTTGGCGGAGCGCGCGAGGCGACCACGCGTTAAGAGCATTGCACACACAAGCATTAAAGTAAATAAACATTTTGTGCGTCGTTTTTTTTTTTTCATTCACTTTTCATGCACCTTCCAACAACATTCCATCAGCGGCGCTCTAGACAGGTTCGAGAAAAAGTAAATTAATTAATATTATTATTATGATAAGTTAACCTGTCATAATATCAAATTATCGCCAATTTTGGTAAATGGTCAAATTAAACATGAAATATATATCATTAATAAATATATTTCACCGAGTTCGGTTAGTAACGTTTCATCTGAAAAGGGATTGATGTTCATGAAATAAAACCGCTTGCAGGAGAGTTGAAAGTAACTAACCAATGGTACAAATAAAGAACATGGCAATTTAAAAAAATAATGGCAAAATTGATTAAATTGCAAAACTCGGTATCCTCGTTAAATAACAAGTTTTTCTACACATACTTCACATTCGTTTAACTTTAGCATCTGATCAAGATAACAAGTAATGAATCGAGACAAGCCGATATCAGAAATCATTTTGAAAATTTATGCTTGCAAGCGTTGCATGAACGTTATACCAAGTAATAATAATTTCCATGGACATAGCTTTGTTTATGAGGCTGGATCAAATTCAAAATTTCTCACCATTCCTATTCAAACCATGTCCAGAATGCTGCTACCCACACAAAACATTTAGGAGAAAAATGCGTTTTCCATAAAAATGTGACAACTGTCTTTCGTTCATTCGCAGTCGGGATTGGTGTTTATTGAATTTCATAAAGGCACCGAACGCCGTTTTATATTAATTTATCTCTCGAAATTATACGTTTATAATTCTACCATTATATATTCATTTTTGTTTTCAAGCCAATTAAGCAGACTTTTGGTGGGGACTCGACCTCTCCGGTAATGGTCCAGGCCGACAGAATGCTGAGACTGAACCGAATATTAGTTATGCATATAAATTTGAATAAAATTTAAGAACTTATTAATAGGAGAGTAGAATAACTTGAGTCATAATAAAGTCAGACATCATTTGACAAAACACCGACTGGTGTGTTGCTGTTGGTCTCTAAAGCGGTAAGATAGAAGCTGTTTCAAGCAGAGCTGACGACGTGTGAACGTGTGGTCGATCGTCTCGTGGCCAACATCCGAAAGAAGTTTCGTATGGTAGGAAACGAAACAAACGAGAGAAAATTAAACCCCGGCTATGAAATATGTCTGTGTGTTTTGGGTTACGGAACCATAATACTATCACATTATTCTTGTTTGTTTTATACTTCCATGTTTTCAGATATAATTTAAATTAATATTTTCTGGGGCCCATCCATGTCACATTATACATTTATTTAAAGTTTTTGTCATCGTAGTTATATTTTGATTGATATTTTTTCAACTATATTTTTATGTTGGATAGCTGATTACTAGTTTGTTTATTCGTCTATGAAGGAGGCTCTATGAGCGTGTATGTCTACAGTCTTTATGAGAGCCATTGTGGAATAAAATGGTCCATTGTGCTCCCACAGACCATTATCATAAAAAAATGCTGAAATTTTGACCAGAGACTCTGGATGTCATAACAAATCGAATGGTGTACTCAGGTCTTTTGGTGCTTTTTTAAAGTATAATGGTCTGTGGGAGTACCGTGAACAACTTATTCCTAATTGTGTCTGTCATGTGAACAGTTTATTTTAATCCAATAATATTGGATCATACGAATTGCAATACACTGAATTCTGTTTTCACGCGACTTTTTTTTTTGCGTGAGATTATTTTACACGATTTTTTTACGTGATTTTCTTGAATTTACGCGATTTGTGACATGTGAAACATTTGCATATGAACCATGTTATAACACACACCCATACATACATACATATACACATACACACACACAGATTTGGCAAAACGACGCGATCTTTTTGTACACGATTTGTTCCAAATGACGCGATTTTTTACGCCATTTGTCAAAATAACGCGATTTTTTTTTTTGCGCGGACGCATCAGTTGCGTAAAAAAATGATCCAGTGTATAGCGATTAGGTTTCAACGGATTGCAACATTAACCGATGTACGACATTTACCAAAAAGCAACTACAGGTGATAGACGAAAGTTTATTCGACATAGAGTTTACAATTGAATTCCTGTATAATCCACGAGGAATTAATGCAGACAGTAAGGCCACACTCCTGAACACTTTAACTCCACTCATCCCAGATGCTAAGAAGGATTTCTGGAAACCTTGCAAACATAAACTGTGTTTTAATTTATTTAAGTCAGCGGTTCTCAACCTTTTTTTGTCCACGTACTACTTGGCGATATGCTTCAAATCAATTGTACCCCTCTGTCCGCCACTACTGATTTTATTTTTGCGTACCCCGGGTACGTGTACCTCAGGTTGAGAACCGCTGATTTAAGTTAATTATATTTTCATTTGAACACTTTTCTTTTAATCGATAACAAATGGGAAAAGCTGTTTTAAAAGACAATTGAATTTAGACGTAGGATGGGACTTATAAGCTTTTATTTTCAATATGAGACAGGCAAGGTTTGGTATTTTTCCAGTATTTTCCAGAACAAACTTTCAAATTTCATCAAGGCATTCAAAAATTTGAACAAAATTAGATACATTGACAGCATGAACTTAAATTTGTCTAAGAGTCATATGGGACTCTTATGCTTTATGCTGTCTACACTACCCCCCTCCGCCCTATGCAACAATAAGTAACGGCCCCCTCCCTACCCTTTCGTGCGTTACGTAATTTGAGTACGACGAAGTGTACTTTTTGTTTGAGGACAATTGAAATAGAAAATGAGAAAAAAGAATGCTATCATTCATCCTACATACAGTACCAAACCAACTAGCAAAAACAGCTCGTTTTGTTTTCAGATGGTTTTATGTGAAAAATAATATATTTTCAACTGAAAGTTTTGATAAATTCACATCATGAGAACAATTTTTTTAATGATCAATTAAGTCTTAGCAAATATATAATTAACAAAAAAATAATTACGTAGATACAATATTTTTGTTGTTTAAAACCGCAAGTTTTTATTAAGGCAAATAAAAAAATTTGCATCAAAAAGTTAAGATATTCTTAAACACCTAAATTAATCCACCTAGCGGTCAGACCCAGCCTTTCTCATTCAATTTTTCATTTGTAAAAATAGGTTTACATGAACGCTTCAATCCAATAAATGTATATTCACTCTTTAGGTTCTAAAATATATTACATATACAAATGCAGTCAAGTCTGTCTGTCTGTCTGATCCATATAGGCCCGAAAACTGCCGAACCGATCGACGTGAAAATTTGTATGTAGGGATTTGTGGTGCTCTTCTGGAAGGGAGGGGTCCCATACAAATGAAACATAAATTTCTGCACAACTCAAGAACAAACCAAGCAAATGAAACCGAATTTGGCATGTGGATGTTTTAAGGGGTAACTAATATGTCCATAATAGTTGGATGAAACACAAATTTGTGTACATCTCGAGAACTTATCAACCAAATGGAACAAAATTTGGCAGGTAAATGTTTTTAGTGGTAACAAATATGTACATAATGGTTTGAAACCCGACTTCTCTTCTATAAGGGAGGGATCCCATGAAAATGAAACACAAATTTCGCACAGCTCAAGAACCAATCAAGAAAATACAACCAAATTTGGTATGTGAATGTTTTTAGAGGTAACAAATATGTCCATAATGGTTTGACGCCCCTCCCTCTTCTGGAAGTACATGTTTCTTCACAAATTTCTGCACATCTCGCGAACTAATCAACTAAATAGAACCATATTGGCAGGTGAATGTTTTTAGTGGTAACAAATATGTTCCATAATCGACCTCAGACAACATTTTGGATTGTAAGATGGCAACTTCCGGTTTCTGGAAAACAGCCGAAAATGGCCAATTTCCACCCAATATAATAATAGCCGGATCTAGAATCATACACAGGAGCTAAAATCGACCACAGATAGCATTTTAAATTCTAAGATGACGACTTCCGGTTTCTGAAAACAGCAGAAAATGACCAAATACCACCCATTATGAGTTTTTTTTTAACCAGTTTGCCGTTCAAAATCCAGAAATTGTCTCCAAATTCCATTATTAAATCCAAAATGGCGACTTCCGGTGTCGGAAAAACAGCGGCAAATGACCAAATACCAACCAATATGGGTATTTCCGGAACCGTAATGATAAGATGGAAACTTCCGGTTTCTGGAAAACAGCCTTAAATGGACGATTCCCATTAAATATTAGTATTTCTGGAACCAGAAAGATGCACAGAAGCTAAAAATTGATCACAGACACAATCTTGAATTTTAAGATGGTGACTTCCGGTGTCTGGAAAACAGCCGGAAATGATCAAATACCATTCAATATGAATGTTGTCGGAACCAGAATTACGCCCAGATGACAGAAATTGATTTCACAGGCAATTTTGAAGTCCAAAATGACGACTTTCGGCTTCTGAAAAACAGTTCAAAGTAACCAAATATCATCCAATATGAGTTTTTCTTTAATAAGTATCCCAAATACCATTTTGAAATCCAAGATGGCGACTACCGGTTTGTGAAAAACAGCCTAAAATAAACAAATACTATCCAATATGAGTATCTCTGGAACCAGAATGATGCAAGGAGCTAACAATTGACCTCAGGCACCATTTTGAATTGCTAAATGGCAACTTATAGGCAACAGTCAGAAATGACCGAATAATACTCAATATGGATATTTCCGTAAACGTGATGATGCATAGAAACCAAACATTGACCCTGGACACTATTTTGAATTTGAAGACGACCACTTTTAGTTTCTGGAAAACAACCAAAAATACCTCCCAATATGGGTATTTCCGGTGTTAGATTGATGCCAGAAAGTCTGCTGATAATGACAGAATACCACCCAATATGAATATATTCAGAATTAAGACGATGTACAGAAGCCAAAAGACGAGGATGTTGTCATTTCGATAAAACCAATCATTTCAAACGATTTTTTATTTGACTTTGATCATATCCTATGGCCGATTCGTCGTGCATTTGCAGACTTCAAACAAACCGCAAGGAATCAATGAACTTGGAACGTTCAAATAGTACGAAACCACATTTAAATTATGTTGAGGCCACATATATCGATCAAAGCAGGTATAGTTTTAAATAGTCTTTGAATTTCTCTTCTTTCCATAACTTTTGAGCCACATATCAAATTGTTATGAAGTTTGTTATTTGTAAGTTTGAGAGATGATTCGTTCGTATGACACTAGTTATGTTCGAATAATTCATGTAATCTTTGAGATAATAGACTTTCGTTGTTTTATTATTTTATTAACAATTTAATACATAACGGTTGCTTAAGTACGATTATAATCAAATGAAATGGGAACGTGTAGAGCAGCCAAACTTTGAAACCACGTGTTCAATCATAATTCATCAGTTAACCCTTAACTAGCCCGCTCATCTGATAGTAATATTAATCAAATCGGTTGTGTAGTTTCTGAGATAATGAAGTTTCGTGATTTTCACAAGTCGGCACATTACAAATGAAGTTACAGTTCGATTACAGTAAAATTAGGGTCTTCTGAGGCAGCTAGACCATTCATTTGACACTGATTTTGTGGAAATCGGGTCGGCCATCTCTGAGAAAAGTGAGTGAGTCCAAGTAGTCTTCGGAATATGTTCCTTTGCATAGCTGGATTTCACATTTTTAAGATAACAGGCAAAGTAATAATCCGATTGCAAAACAAATCAATAGGGTCTTATGGGGCAATTAGACCTTCCATTTGACACTGATTTTATGAAAATCGGTACAGCCATCTCTGAGAAACATGAGTGAGATTAAACAGTCTTCAGAACACGTTTCTTTTCATAATTTTTGAACCACACGTTCAATTATTATGAAATTCAAAACTTAAGGGTTTTCTAGGTAGCCCGTTCTTTTGAGACCAATTTTGTTCAAATCGGTTGTGTAGTTTCTGGGATATTGATGTTTCATGGTTTTCACATTTTTAGACATAACCTCTAAACTAAAAATCCGATTACAATAAAATTCAATAGGGTCTTATGGGGCAACAAGACCTTTCATTTGCAAATAATTTCATGAAAATCGGTCCAGCCATCTCTGAGAAAAGTGAGTGAGAATAAAAATCTGCACATACACACACACATACACACACACATACAGAAAATGCTCAGCTCGTCGAGCTGAGTCGAGTGATATATGCCATTCGGCCCTTTTGGAGCACTTTTATACTTTCGGTTTTGCAAGTGATTGCTATACCTTTCTAGGAGAAAGGCAAAAATTCAACGTCATTGGGAAAGCCCTAATAAATCCACCTAGCGGTCAGACCCAGCCTTTCTCGTTCAAACTTATTATTTGTTAAAATAGATTAACATGAACACTTCAATCCAATAAAGGTATATTCACTCTTTGGGTTCCAAAATTTTGATGTTGTTTCTGAAGTAATATTTGAAGTATAAAATATGAAATTCTACATAATGTTAGTGCTTAAGAAATAGCGAAATAAAAAAAGGACCCTTAATATCGAACAATTTAATCACGAGCAATACCGGGAACGTTCAAATAGTACGATACCAAATTTAAATTTGGTTGAGGACACATGTTTTGATCAAAGCAGGTATAGTTTTAAATAATCTTTGAATTTCTTTTCTTTTCATAACTATGATATTGTTATGTAATTTGTTACCTGTAAATTTGAGAGATAACTCGTTCGTGTGGCCCTAGTTATGTTCCATTAAGTCGTGTAATCTTTGGGATAATAGAGTTTCGTTGTTTTTACAATTTAACAAATTACGGTTGAAATATAAGTCCGATAATTATCAAATGAATGGGGAACCTATAGAGTAGCCAAACTTTGGAGCCACGTGTTCAATCATTATCACTCAACAGTTATACCTTAAATAGCCCGTTCATATGATATCAATATTGTTCCAAACGGTTGTGTAGTTGCTGAGATAATGAAGTTTCGTGATTTTCACATTTTGATGCATTGCAGACGAAGTTACAGTCCGATTACAATAAAATTCAATAGGGTGTTAGGAGCCAACTAGACCTTTCATTCGACACTAATTTTGTGGAATTCGGTTTCAGCCATCTCTGAGAAAAGTGAGTGAATTTGAGTAGTCTTCGGAATTTCATAACTGGATTTCACGTTTTAAAACACAACAGGCAAAGTAATAGCCCGATTGCAAAAAAAAATTGAAAGAGTATTTAGGGGGCAACTAGACCTTCCATAAGACACTGATTTTATGAAAATCGGTACAGCCATCTCTGAGAAACATGAGTAAGATTAAAAAGTCTCCAGAACACTAACTTTTGAACCACATGTCCAATCTTTATAAAATTCACAAATTAAGAGTTATTTAGATAGCCCGTTCAATTAAAACCAATTTTGTTAAAATCGGTTATGTAGTTTCTGAGATACTGAGCTTTCGTGATTTTTACATTTTGATACATAAACTAAAAATCCGATTACAATAAAATTTAATGGGGTCTTATGGGACAATTAGGCCTTTCATTTGAGAATAATTTTATGAAAATCGGTCCAGCCTTCTCTGAGAAAATCGAGTGAGGTTGAAAATTTACACATACACACACAAACACGCATACACATACAGAAAATGCTCAGCTCGTCGAGCTGAGTCGAGTGATATATGCCATTCAGCCCTTTGGAGCACTTTCATACCTTCGATTTTGCCAATGATTGCTATACCTTTTTAGGAGAAAAGCAAAAAATTCAGAAAATATTTAAAATATTTAAAAATAAAATTCAAAACTAGAAAAGACTAATGCCACATATTTTGATCAATATATTTCGGATCTTTGCTTAGCTTTTGAACCATATATCAAATTGTTATGAAGTTTGTCACTTGTAAGTTTGAGAGATACCTCGTTCGTATAACCCTAGTTATGTTCAAATAAGTCATGTAAACTTTGTGATAATAGACTTACGTTGTTTTTACAATAAGATTCATAACAGTTGAAATAAAAGTACGATTATAATCCAATGAAATGGGAACCTATAGGTTGTTGAAACTGGTTCAGCCATCTTTAAGAAAACGAGTGAATTTGAAAAGTCATCGGAACACGTTTCTTTTCGCAACTTTTGAACCACGTGTTCAATCATTATTAAAATTATCAGATAACCCTCAACTAGCCAGTTCATTTGATTTCAATATTGTTGAAATTAGTTGTGTAGTTTCTGAGATAATGAAGTTTCGTAATTTTCACATTTTGATACATTACAGACAAAGTTACTGTCCGATCACAAAAAATTCAATAGGGTGTTATGAGGCAGCTATGCCTTTCATTTGACACTAATTTTGTTAAAATCGTTTCAGCCATCTCTGAGAAAAGTGAGTGGGTTAAGGTAGTCTAGATTTCACATTTTCAAACATAACAGGCAAAGTAATAATCCGTTTGCAAGAAAAATCAAATGCGTCTCATGGGGCAACTAGACCATCGATATGACACTGATTTTATGAAAATCGGTCCAGCCATCTCCGAGAAACGTGAGTGAGATCAAATAGTCTGCATAACTTTTGAACCACATGTTTAATCTTTATAAATTTAAAAGATAAGGATTTTTTAGGTATCCCGTTTATTCGAAATTAATTTTGTTCAAATCGGTTGTGTATCCAAGCAACCAAAAGTTCGAATTTCACTTAACAAACGAACCTAAAAGTTCACATAAGGTTCAGATTTGGTTCCGTGGAACTTTCTTGCAGGACATATTACTCACAAACCGAACTTCATTCTAAATAAAGTACCGTTAACACCTGAAAGCAACTTGAAAGTTCATGAGGACCCTCGGAAATTAAAGTTCGGTTAGCATTTTATCCGTACTTCTAGTCAGCACGAAAGTTCAGTAGAAGCTGCTTGCTACTTTTCATTGGAACCTTAAAGTTCACATAAAGTTCGCATGTGAACTTCGCAACCAGTCTTGTCCACTTACTCATCTTTGTGCATTTATCAACACAACACATCACATCAGTTTTTGCCTTTCTCCTAGAAAGGTATAGCAATCACTGGAAAAACCAAAGGTATAAAAGTGGTCCCAATGGCCGAATGCCATATACCACTCGACCCCTTACGACAAACTGAGCATTTTCTGTATGTATGTATGTATGTGTGTATGTGTGTATGTGTGTGTGTGTGTGGGTATGTGCAACTTTTTTTTCTCACTCACTTTTCTCAGAGACGGCCGGACCGATTTTCAAAAAAACAATTGCAAATGAAAGGTCTAGTTGCGCCATAGGTTGCTATTGAATTTCATTGTAATCGGATTTTTAGTTTAGAGGTTATGTATCAAAATGTAAAAATCACTAAACATCAATATCTCAGAAACCACACAACCGATTTCAATAAAACTGGTTTCAAATGATCGAGCTGTCTCCAGAACCCTTAACTTTTAAAATTCGTTATGATTGAACATATGGTTCAAAAGTTATGTAAAGAAAAGTTATCCTGAGGTTGTTTAAACTCACTCATTTTTCTCAGAGAAGGCTAAACCGATTTTCACAAAATTAGTGTCAAATGAAAGGTCTAGTTGCCCCATAGGTTGCTATTGAAATTCATTGCAATCAGATTGTAACTTTGTCCGTTGTTCATAGAAAAGTAAAATCACATAATGAGAGTAAACATATTGTAACCAAACTTTTAGTTTTGGCGCTGCGTCAGAATGTGAAAAACGTTCTTATATCTCAGAAGCTATGAACATAGTTGAATTCAAATTAAAGGGCTTTACCCTTAAACAATGAATTTCATAATGTATAAACATGTGGTTTGAAAGTTATAGAATCTCACTCGATTTTCTCAGAGATGGCTGAACCGATTCCAATCAATATAATTGCAAATGAAAGGTCTAGTTGCCCTATGAGACCCTATTGAATTTTATTGTAATCTGATTTCTAGTTTACAGGTTATGTAAAATGTAAAAATCACGAAACATCAGTATCTCAGAAACTACACAACCGATTTGAACAAAATTGTGGTTCAGAAGTTATGAAAAGAAACGCATTCTGAAGACTGTTTAATCTCATTCATGTTTCTCAGAGATGGCTGGACCGATTTTCAAAAAATCAGTGTCATATGCAAGGCCTTGTTGCTCCATAAGACCCTACTGATTTTTTGCCTTTCTCCTAGAGAGGTATAGCAATCACTTGCAAAACCGAAAGTATAAAAGTGCTCCAAAGGGCCGAATGGCATATATCACTCGACTCAGCTCGACGAGATGAGAATTTTCCGTATGTGTTTGTGTGTGTGTGTGTGTGTGTGTGTGTGTGTGTGTGTGTGTGTATATATGTGTGTGTGTGTGTATGTGCAGATTTTTATTCTCACTCACTTTTCTCAGAGATGGCTGAACCGATTTTCATGAAATTATTTGCAAATGAAAGGTCTTATTGCTCCATAAGACCCTATTGAATTTTATTGTAATCGGATTTTTAGTTTAGAGGTTATGTCTAAAAATGTGAAAACCATGAAACATCAATATCCCAGAAACTACACAACCGATTTGAACAAAATTGGTCTCAAAAGAACGGGCTACCTAGAAAACCCTTAAGTTTTGAATTTCATAATAATTGAACGTGTGGTTCAAAAATTATGAAAAGAAACGTGTTCTGAAGACTGTTTAATCTCACTCATGTTTCTCAGAGATGGCTGTACCGATTTTCATAAAAATCAGTGTCAAATGGAAGGTCTAATTGCCCCATAAGACCCTATTGATTTGTTTTGCAATCGGATTATTACTTTGCCTGTTATCTTAAAAATGTGAAATCCAGCTATGCAAAGGAACATATTCCGAAGACTACTTGGACTCACTCACTTTTCTCAGAGATGGCCGACCCGATTTCCACAAAATTAGTGTCAAATGAATGGTCTAGCTGCCTCAGAAGACCCTATTGAATTTTACTGTAATCAAACTGTAACTTCATTTGTAATGTGCCGACTTGTGAAAATCACGAAACTTCATTATCTCAGAAACTACACAACCGATTTGATTATTATTATCAGATGAGCGGGCTAGTTAAGGGTTAAATGATGAATTATGATTGAACACGTGGTTTCAAAGTTTGGCTGCCCTACACGTTCCCATTTCATTTGATTATAATCGAACTTAAGCAACCGTTATGTATTAAATTGTTAATAAAACAACGAAAGTCTATTATCTCAAAGATTGCATGACTTATTTGAACATAACTAGTGTTATACGAACGAGTCATCTCTCAAACTTACAAATAACAAACTTAATAACAATTTGATATGTGGCTCAAAAGTTATGGAAAGAAGAGAAATTCAAAGACTATTTAAAACTATACCTGCTTTGATCGATATATGTGGCCTTAACATAATTTAAATGTGGTGTCGTACTATTTGAACGTTCCAAATTCATTGATTCCTTGCGGTTTGTTTGAAGTCTGCAAATGCACGACGAATCGGCCATAGGATATGATCAAAGTCAAATCACAAATCGTTTGAAATGATTGACTAAATGACCACATCCTCGTCTTATGGCTTCTGTACATCGCCTTAATTCTGAATATATTCATATTGGGTGGTATTCTGTCATTATCAGCAGACTTTCTGGCATCAATCTTACACCGGAAATGCCCATATTGGGAGGTATTTTTGGTTGTTTTCCAGAAACTAAAAGTGGTCGTCTTCAAATTCAAAATAGTGTCCAGGGTCAATGTTTGGTTTCTATGCATCATCACGTTTACGGAATTATCCATATTGAGTATTATTCGGTCATTTCCGACTGTTGCCTATAAGTTGCCATTTAGCGATTCAAAATGGTGCCTGAGGTCAATTGTTAGCTCCTTGCATCATTCTGGTTCCAGAGATACTCGTATTGGATAGTATTTGTTTATTTTAGGTTTATTTTAGTTTTTTACAAACCGGTAGTCGCCATCTTGGATTTCGAAATGGTATTTAGGATACTGGTTAAAGAAAAACTCATATTGGGTGATATTTTGTCACTTTGGACTGTTTTTTAGAAGCTGAAAGTCGTCATTTTGGACTTTAAAATTGCCTGTGAAATCAATTTCTGTCATCTGGGTGCAATTCTGGTTCCGAAAACATTCATATTGAATGGTATTTGGTCATTTCCGGCTGTTTGCCAGACACCGGAAGTCACCATCTTAAAATTCAAGATTGTGTCTGTGATCAATTTTTAGCTTCTGTGCATCTTTCTGGTTCCAGAAATACTAATATTTAATGGGAATCGTCCATTTCAGGCTGTTTTCCAGAAACCGGAAGTTGCCATCTTACAATTCTAAATGTTGTCTGAAGTCGATTTGTGGCTCCAGTGCATCATTACGGTTCCGGAAATACCCATATTGGGTGGTATTTGGTCATTTGCCGCAGTTTTTCCAACACCGGAAGTCGCCATTTTGGATTTCATAATGGCATTTGGAGACAATTTCTGGATTTTGAACGGCATACTGGTTAAAGAAAAACTCATATTGGGTGGTATTTGGTCATTTTCTGCTGTTTTCAGAAACCGGAAGTCACCATCTTAGAATTTAAAATGCTATCTGTGGTCGATTTTAGCTCCTGTGTATGATTCTAGATCCGGCTATTATTATATTGGGTGGAAATCGGCCATTTTCGGCTGTTTTCCAGAAACCGGAAGTTGCCATCTTACAATCCAAAATGTTGTCTGAGGTCGATTATGGAACATATTTGTTACCACTAAAAACATTCACCTGCCAATATGGTTCCATTTAGTTGATTAGTTCGCGAGATGTACAGAAATTGGTGAAGAAACATGTACTTCCAGAAGAGGGAGGGGCGTCAAACCATTATGGACATATTTGTTACCTCTAAAAACATTCACATACCAAATTTGGTTGTATTTTCTTGATTGGTTCTTGAGCTGTGCGAAATTTGTGTTTCATTTTCATGGGATCCCTCCCTTATAGAAGAGGGAGTCGGGTTTCAAACCATTATGTACATATTTGTTACCACTAAAAACATTTACCTGCCAAATTTTGTTCCATTTGGTTGATAAGTTCCGAACTTTCGGTTACTTGGGAGTTTCTGAAATATTGATGTTTCGTGATTTTCACATTTTGATACATAACCTTTAAAAATCCGATTACAATAAAATTCAATGGGGTCTTATGGGGCAACTAGACCTTTCATTTGCAATTATTTTCATTAAACGGGTCCAGCCATCTCTGAGAAAATCAAGTGAGATTGGAAGAGCGTTGCACCCACACATACAGAAAATGTCCAGCTCGTCGAACTGAGTCGGCACTTTTGAGTGCTTTTATACCTTTAGTTTTTTCAATGATTGCTATACCTTTCTGGGAGAAAGGCAAAACATTAGCACATAATCGATTCACATTCACGCAGAGTTCAAATGTTGATTTGAACGTCTTACGTCTCACGCATAAAGAAGTTTTTTTTGTAAATGAATAAACCAACTTTCCAGGAATTAAACAGCAACCATCATCATCTCATATATAATGAAAATTCTTGTTAAATCATTTCCAATTAATTTTCCATTCCAGTATCGCAAAGCATAGCAGGGCACATCATACGACATGTATTGAATGATTATCCCATCAAAAGCGGTTGCTGCAGACAATTATTCGAATCCAACAAACTACGGTCGTGTTGCCCATGGTCCATGCCTACCATCTTCATCAGGTGCTTGATTGACTAAATGAACAAACAGTGAACATTCCACGAAATATCCAAAGAATTCATATACCTCCTGGCAATTTCGAAGCATACTGCAAATCGAACCGAAATTCTCCCAGACTGGCGTCTACCACATGATGATTTTTGGCTCCACACGCTCATGAAACCGCAAAAAATTGATCCGAGTCGTTCTGGTTGACATACCTGATTACTCGTCTTAAATTAGAATCAATTCAGTCGCCCTATATGTCATAATCATCAGCAGAAGCTTTTTGCGCTGAATGTTCCGGGAAATCAGAGCACCAGAGACTATAATGCTGCAACCGACGGCCAAAGGGTATAAAATATAGCATCACATAGTGATGTACTGTGAGCAGCGGCGTTTCCTTCGCGACAACAATGATGATCGACTTTCCATGTTTTGCTTTACGGCTCTCGATGAATGTGTGCAAGCAATCAAAAGCATAAACATTTTTTGCGATATATTTCCCTCTGCAGCATGACTTTCATGTCATCTTCGTTAACAGCAAGCCATCAACTGACACCGCCACCGTAGTTGATAGCAGGTCAACTAAAGAGAAAAAAAACAATCGCAAAAACAAATCTAATAAACTGCCAGTTAAGTTATTGAACATTAGTATATTACAGTGATAATATATTCTATAACTAAAGAGATTTAAACTATCACCATGTAAGCAGTAAATAGAACAAATGGTGCACACAATCATTGATTTGCTTGATTGGCCCGTTTTGGTTGTCAGCATGCAGGATGCTGGGAATTCCAGCTGTGGACCTGACGACTGAAAACTATTACAAAAAGGACCGCCGAAGATCTCGACTGGCGACGTCTCCCGCAGAATGTCTGATCTTTTGTGCGCGAGTTATGAACCTTATGCGAACCAACTAACAAGCGAACACAGTAGGAGCAAAGGATGGGTAGCCAGGTACAAATCATAAACAATTTTTTAATATTGCCCCATTCTCGCGCCAAAGCGGTTTGTCGATACCGCGTTGAGAAAGGAGCTAACGATCAGTTGTTCCGTTCTTCTTGCCTTATTCGGTTTACCGTATCAGCCCAGTCGGGGTCTTTTCTGTGTGATCGGTTACAGTAGCTTGCATCTCAGTGGGAGATTAGCCTTAATCAAAGGTTATTATCAAATATATTCCACACGTCGCTGTTTGATTCTTCTGAGTCTCTGTTAGAAACGCTTTACCTACCTCTGGAATAGTTTGCATAGTAGCGCAAATGAAAACGGTAGAAACGGAAGCAGTTTCGCAGTCGCTTCTTTTGGAAGCGACAGATATTTGTCTCGTTATAATCAGGAAAATTGCTTTTGGGTAACTTGACCTGATGGTGTGAAGGTTGTCAGTTGTGAATGTGAACTGCTGACGATGAATGGTTCAAACTTGACACTCGCTTTATTTTACTGAAGAGCGAATCAATTACTAAAAACATGGGTGTACTATATGAATAAGTGCCACTGCTATTCCTTGTCTTAATATCACCCCCGCAAACTGATACCACAGGAAAGCACATAATCACATAATTAATAAAATATGATCCCGGTTGAAGTTCCCTTCATAATACCTCGGAAATACAATCTCCCTTCGACAGAAGGCATTTTTTCCATTAGTAAAGGAAGAAATCATTTACCCATAATCTATTCTTGAATGCTCCAGCTGCGAGCGTTATGCTTCCGCTGCTCACTAATTCGAGGGTGTTTGTTGCGCCACACGAGACTTGATGAGTTACACAAACAAATCTCACACCAACAGATGAACCTGAAAGTAAAGAGCAAAGAACGCCGCATCGTGCTTGCTATAAATTATAATTTTATTGTTCAATACGTAACCTCTGTCAGCTAAGATTGCTGCTATGCAGTAAGTCTGAAGAAATTATGTTGTACACCACGCGATTCTAATGGGCTGTAGATTATTAAATTGAGGAATTCAATTAGTGTTGATTAGCAATTTTGTAAGTATACAGGGTGATCAATAAATTCAAATACACTTCGAAAATGTGTTGACAAATGAAAATATCAGATATCCTTCTCTAGAGCCTCGGTCTTATAGTACGCGGTGCTGATTTTCATGTTTTTCTCGACAAACATCACTGGGAGCTGACCACGTCCCCCAAATCATCGCCACGGCGCTCTGGAACCGCGGGTAACGGAACGTTACCCTGTGAGCCTTGTCTTTCTTCATTCTTGTACGGCTTGTATCCCAGGTCCTTCGTTTTAATGGTGTGAGCAGTCCCGATTAACACATATAGGTCACGGTCTTCCGGATCGAGCGATACATTTTGCGACGAACCCGCTCTCTCACCACCTTGGTCCTTGGTCGAGGTACCGACGGATGGTGGTATATATGAAATTTCGCTTCTCCCCGTGGGAATTCAACCGTCGGAATATGTCGTCGGGTCGCTTATCTCTCGCAAATAATTTTACCACGGCGTCATTTTTTTTGGGTTCGCCTCAGAAGGCAGAATCACAAAAGGCAGAAGCACGAAAGGCAGAATCATGAAAGGCAGAATTCTATGACCGTACACACAAGGCAGAATATTTCAAAAGGCGGAAATATGAAAGGCAGAATTTCGAAGGGCACGAAAGGCAGAATCACTGCAAGCAAAACCTGACTCACATTAGCCAAGTGCGTGATGCCAAATTGGTGTTAATCTTGGTCACGGTACCAAAGCTGCTACTCTACATTTATTATTGATTATTATTTGGTAACCAGACTGAATAACTGGTCGCAAGCAATGACTAGTTTTAGTAGAAGATGCAAATCAAGCATAATTATTAGATTCGAAACGCGCAAACTGGTTTGGCTTAGGTCCTCAAGACTTTCACGGCGTCGCGGAGAATTTTTGGGTCATAAAACAATTCATGTGGCGAAGACGCATAATCGAGGGCAAGGGACCGAGGCAGCAAAAAGCCGCCGTGGTTTCCGCAGTCCGTGCCGGCCGCCGACCCGCCGTCGGAAGCGGCGGGTCTCGCATACAAACGACTGATCTACTGTATTTTTAGGATTATTCAAACAGGTTTTCTTTCCCTTAATTAAGTCCGAACGAGCGGTAGCGAGTAAGGACAACATACACTTAGACAATAGAGTCGGCCAAAGGCCGCGCGTGTGTGTTATTAAAGGGAAAATACATGTCACAATGTTAGTAAAGAACATAACCAAAATCGAATCTGCCATTCGTGCTCTTTGTGATTCTGCCTTATGAAATATTCTGCCTTTCGTAATTCTACTTTTTGAGATTCTGCTTCTCGTGATTCCGCCTTTTGATTTTCCGCCTTCCGTAGGAGACCCTTCTCCATGCTTCATACCTGGAAAATGTTTAATTTTTTTATATTTTAGAGGATGACCATGCCATACAATTGTCCACTGGGTCGCTTAAAGTTAATCTATTTCAAGTGATTTTTCATAATAGCTAAACGTATATTGCTTTCACCACCCTAATATTAGGTAGGATTTGCTTAGGTAGGACATGATGGGAAAAAATCAGACATTCAATTTTCACCTATGTTTGCAAGCTCGCTTGGTCTGTTTTTACGAATTTCATCAATAAAAACTTTAAAAATGAAAGAACATGAAATTCGGAACCTTAAGATACTCGTTTCTTAAAAAATCATTGTTCTTTTTCTACGTTGTAGCAGCGTAATGAATATTTTTACTAAGAAATCGAATGTCTATGAAAAAAATTAATTTCGCAACTTACTCTAGCCCAGCTGCCAAATGTAGGCTTCTGTTTCAGGAATAAACAAACTATTTATAAACTACCCAGCAAACCAGAAGTCGTATAAGGATGCTAATTCTAAGTCGTTCAAATGTTCATGTAAAGTTTGAAATTACATATGATGCAACATTAAATTTGTTTATATCGTATAAAATTTAAATCCTATAAAACGCAATATCAGGATATATAAAGCAATTTAACGTGTCATATAAAATTGTAAAATGCGTCATTCCTCTTAGTCGTATAGAATGCAATTTGAAGTTTCAAATGAAGCCATTTAAGATGGCCTGCGAAGTTATACAAAATCGTAACCAATTTTTTTTTACAATGTACGTATATGGCCTCCAGATTTGTACACATAGGCGCATTTCATGCATCTTCTATGGTCATTTTTTACCAAATAAGGGTTCACTTAACAGAGTTGAGCGCGAGTTATATGAACCAATTTGTTGGCTGGGTATTTTGAAGGAGATATTTTATTATGAATCTAATCGTTCCAAAATTATTTTAGCAGAATCGAAAATTTGAGCACTAGAGGATTAACTTAGAAGTTATGCCTACAATCATAACCAATAAAAACTTTTTTGTCACGTCTTCCTCTAGATTGCATCGATCTGTTAAAATCCACATCGATGAATAGTAGAAACGCATTACATTCCTTGGGTCCCTAGGAATAAAAACTATTTTCAAACAACTTAACCACTTAACATAGGTTATCTTTACTTTCACGAAAGAGAAATGAAATGTATAACATTAATTCTAAAACAGCGAAAGTGTAGTACTTTTCTTATTACCCTGGATATGTTCTTTTATTAATACGAATATTAGAGGAACTGCACCATTATTCATCTCATTAAGCCGTTATTCACAAAGTACCACTAATTAAACACCAAATTTTCTCGAATTGAACAAATAAACTAAATGCTTACGTGCTCTTATGGAATCGTTCAGAATTGTATATTCAGTTAAATTAGCTAACTTTATCCTGAGTTTTGTAAAACAAACCAATTTTCACAACGCTTCCATATCCATCTCAAAACTTGAATCACTGCTCTATTATTCATCTCGCAACGCCCCCATACTCATCACACTGTTAATCATGAATGAATCACATTATCATGAATGAACGTAGCCGCAGCGCATCGTAGTAGGTTACCTAGATATCCGCTGAAGTTGTTTACGTGCAAAATTGGTAACCTAGATAACCAATACAGTGCTGTAGATTTATATCAATTATGTCGGAATAATTTATCATTTTCAGTATGATTTTTTCGTATTAACAGAAACTGATTTGGCAACTTTCGATTTCGTTCAACGCGGTGAAAACAGATGAAAATACATACAGTTGAAATTTAGGAATTGTAGAAATTCATCTCATATATTTCTGCTACTTCAAGCTTGTTTTAGGAAATTTGACGTGAACATTTCAAAGATTAAAGTATTCTTAGTGTAGTGAGTGATTTTGTTTAGTGATTAAAATGAAAAGTGGTCCGCTAGTGATGAAAAAACTTTGGTAGGCTGCTGAACGAGTCCCGTTGTAGCCGTATAGAACAATGCGCGGATTTAGTTTTCTGAGGTAGGTGATTGAATTAAATGAGTTTTCGAGTGCAGATGCCCGATTATAATATCAAATTTAGTGCTTTAAAGTGAGTTTTTGAGGATTATAGTTTATGAGGAACCTAAAGTGAACTAAGAAGAATCCATTCCATGAATTTGCAGATTGGTTTAAGAAAGAAAATATGCGTTTTTTCCTGTTATCAATCGTGTTTTCATGTTGTATGAGATGAATATATGGGCTGAGATGAAAAAGTAAGAGGGTGGTATTCAAGACACGACCGCATGACGTTGGACTACGGTATTTTTATATTCCATTAAAACAAATAATAGAGAGAATTGCAACTCTAGTATTTGCTGCAATTTTATCTAACAGTGCATTTCTGGATGCTTAGACGTTAAAACGTTATAAATAATAATATATACTAAAAGAATGGATATTTTTTATTTAATCGCTGTCATTTCATACATATTCGAATCAATCCTTTGTTTGCTGCACTACCAAGACAATCATTTAATTGAGCGAATTGGTAAAATTTTCCTATCTAAGCAAAAAGCAAACTTTACGAAACTATCTGAAATTGGAGCCCAGAACGATTCAGCCGAAAATTTTAAATTTGAAAATTGTTTGACATTTAATCGATAAAACTCATGCTAGGTTAGTTCCAGCCCAGCATATAACTTCATGTATTTGAAAACAAAAAAAACGTTTGGTTCAATAACTCAATATAGCAAGAGCTCAATCACACGTTTTTCGGTAGTTGTTATCAAGGTTTGGGCGAGTGACAGGAAAATATCTTAACTTCTTCAATTGTGATTTAGAGCATTTCTAATTGTAGCGACAAGTTTGTTTCTTTCTCTGTGTGCGAGAAACAAAATCAAAACCGCGCACCGAGAAACAAAAACGAAAATTTAATGAATGCTCATTGAGAAAACTTGCAACTCTTTTTACCAATAACTTATGATACTCAAAAGAACCCGTCTTGATCTAAATCAAATTTCTAGTAAATAAGTGTTGATCATTCATAGGTAGTAATTTTTCCTCGATGAATAAAGACTGGCTGAAGAAGTTAAAATCGCTGCTGTAAAATCAAATTCACAACTGTGTTCGTTAAAACGTTTTAATATTTTCAATGACAATAATAATCTTCGATAAACACCCGCTATAGTTATTCACACACATGCTATAACTAACTAAACACGCGTTAAAACTATTCATACACACGCTGTAGCTATAGCTATCCATACACACGCTATTCCTTTCCATACATCCGATACAACTATCTATACACACGCATAAGCTATCCAACCATGTGCTATTACTATCCATACATACGCTATAACTAATCATTACACACGCAGCAGCTATCCACACACAAGCTATAACTATCCGTACACACGCTGAAGATATACACGCAATAGCCATAATATGCTACACATGCTAGTGTCTTACACACGCTATAGCTAGCCATACACACGCAACAGCGCCATCCCTATCATCGCAAATGACATAGCAATACAGATGCACATACGCTATGTGTGCACACTTCACACACACCCAACGTTTTCACCCAACGATATCTGAATTGGATTACCGCTGGTGGGGTCCAACTCAGATCGAAGGAGCACCAAACTAAATGAAGAAATGCAGCTTCCCACTACCTCCGCCGCTGCTGCCTGATACCACCGCTCTGGTTCTGCTGCAGCTCAGTTTGGCCGCTGGAATCAGCCACCGCTGCTGATTATACAAGACCGGCCTGGTGGCCTTTCACTTGTTAACTGATGACTGCTATGAGACGACACAGGCTATTATATAGCCCAAAGCAAAAATCCATCCGCGAGCAAACAAGAAGCAAGCTTGTGATTGGTTGAATGTGCACGACTTTTAACACAACTTTTAACTAGTTTAGTATCGAAAACATATTTAAATTATTATATGACAATCTTGCGCAACATTTCCCCTATCAATCAAGCCATTGGTGTTTAGAATCTGTTCAGTGGTAATGATAAAAGAAGCATTTTAAAACGGTGTTGAAACACCTGTTGCAGCTACCGAAAGCGAGCTCGTTATTGGTTGAAAGCTGTGAGACTGTTTACAAAGTCAGATCGGTTGTATCCGTTAGTGTCGACTGTGCTTGTGAAGAGAGGTGGTGATTGGTTGCTCGGTATGATTTAGACAATCGATGTGATTTATCAATTTTTCAATAGTGTATCTCGAACAATAGGTTATTTTTATTACATAAATTCAACCGTAAAAGAATTTCTGATCGGTTGATGCCAAAACCTCGAAATTCTGAAAAGAAATGACTGATATATAAGCGCTCAAAACCTGACCACTTTTCCCTGGTTTTCCCCGGTTGAATTACTAGATTTTCAAATTCAGGTGCCTAACTTCGATATAGACGTTAGTCCAACGTCAAAATGGAGCAGTTCCCCTATTTGGCTCATAATAATATAATAATAACTTAAAAAATAAGGTGTATTTAAACAAATAATTCAAATTTTCTAAAACATAATGTAAAATATCTTGAAAACAGATGCATTTAGAAAGTTGATCGAATTTGTGTATATTTATTTCTTTTTTTAAAAAATTAGTGTATATATTTTACAAAACATTATGTTTCCTTACAATTCGATCTTGGACAGTTTTTCTATACAACCAAAGGTTTCTCAGTTTTAAATAAGGTGTATGCTGCTTTCAGGGAATTAATCCTAAGTCTAGATAAAAAATACTCGATTCGATGAAACAAATATGTGTGCAATATTACATCCAAATGCAAAATACCGACGTAGCAAATTGATCGGTTTTTTAATATTTTCTACAAGCAGTAACATTTTGTAAAATGCTACCACTAATTTTAAAACCTCAATTAGCAGTAGGTCCCTCAGCAGGTTATAGACAGTCGTTACAGTTATTATTAAGTTTGAATAGCATTAAAAACGAACCGGGTGTCTAAAGTCGGTGGGTGTCGGAAAGTATTTTAGCTTAACTCACTTATCGCTCACCCTGAAGCATTTCCCCTAAACTAATTCTGTGACCATTACAGTTGCTTCAGCTGATGATGATGCTCCGAGCTATAAAATATGCTTTTCGGTATTAGTTTATAACTGGAAAATATGTTCGCTAGAACCGGCTCTGAGGGATTCCTTTCGGTAGTGGAGTGAACAATTTAATTTCCAAGTGTACATAGGAGGGCAACCCTGACGAGGGTGGTAGCTCGATGTCAGTCGCGAGCTGGAAGGGTGGATTTACCATGGATGACAAGCAACAAGAGACAAACTCGACACTGTTCTAGCGAAGATGGGTCGCTCGATTTTGTTGTCGGGTGCTGTGCAGTAGACAACACAACATAATAAACTTATCAACTTATTGTAAAATACGTTTATTGAACAGCATGGGGAATGAAATATTCCAACAGAGGGAAACCTTTTATGTGTTAAAACGATATAAATAAAATAGCGCGGGCGATGAATAGTGTGGATAATTTTGCACAAGAATTTTCATTGTTACCATTATAGGTATTGTTCTGAGTGGCTGCCTACTGTTGGTGGTATTGTTGTAACTTTTTTATTATTTCCTCTTGATAGTGAAGCATTCTTGTTTGAGAAATGGTGCAATTTATGACCAGGGGTTTTGATAAACAAGGGTAGAAATAATTTAGAAAGAACTGAGTACATTACTTGAAAACATTTCGATTTTAGAGTGACGTTTCGGGTATTTATGAATGATATGTGAATGAATCAGTATTGAGGGTACCAAACTGTCACCAAAATGTATGCATGATTTGTTTTTCAAACTGACGAAACATGAAACTCATTACACGCACGTTGCAAACGATAATCCCCTTTCTGAAACTAAATCCGACCAACTGCTGATAGTGATCTCTCTGCCGATATTTACGAAACAAATTAGGTTAATCTGCATAATGGACCTTTGGAGATTTTTCCGGCTTGTACTCTTTTAATTAACAGAAATATTGTCTCTTCATAATATTTATGAAATAAATACCTCCTTTATCTCGCTTAACAATTCCTTAAGCCCTCCTCAATTCTTTTTTCTTTCTTTGAGCTGCCATTCTTGGCCGATCAATTCGAACTGCATTCCATCATGCCTACCGGTTTCCCGCTGTTTGTTTACTGCCGCATTTTCTCCTCCTTAGTTATCCTTATTTGTGAAAAAGAAGATCATTTTTGTAAACCCACAAGAAGCAGCATACTTCTAGGGAAAATGTACATTCTCTAGCACAGCTACTGGCTGGGTGACGGTTAAATGAATGGAGAGAGGAATAATGTCTAAAACATACCGAAATGTCCCCGGAGCGGTTGATTGCCTGTTCCACTTCTTCACGGTTTTGTGCAAAAAGAGATTAAGCAATTATTAAAACCTTCCATTATTTACCTTTCTTGCACGAAAATTTGTCATCAATACATTTTAAAGGGCTCTTCAAACGCATCCGAACAAATGTAAAAATAATAGCAATTCGTACCCTCTATCAGGATTACACATATTAATTCAATATCACAAACAGAACTGGCGTTAAGTAAACAAGTCGGTTGGATTCGTTTCCTAGAGCAGTAATGTGTTTTTGAAATACCTCAAAAACAACTATACTGGTTATTAGATCGGAGGGTTGTCATCAATTGAGTATGATATAAACTGAGAGAACAATTATAGCAGGAAACATTAATAGTATTTCGAAAATAAAAACAACTATCACCAAAGCACCTATACCGAATGCCTAATCCAAAATACTGAATTCCACAAATGTAGGAAGTCCACATTTTGAATGATTAAAAAATACTATCTTTTGAAATAATTTTCAATCATTCAAGTACATTAAAAAAATGCTTTGAAGTAATATCCAGTTGATAACAATTGATTTACCGTTTACTGGCAGACGTTTTTACCCTTTTTCAATTCTCGTACGCACATCCCCTTGTTCAAATTTCCTGTAAACTACGCTGAAGGTTGCGTTTAAAATCGATTAAACGCACTGCCTGCAACAAAGATTCAAACACTTTGTTATATGCGTTTCGAGAAACTGAATCCTACATGCAGTAAAAAATCCGAGTTATATGACATCGTTTACACCAGATTTACACCCTTGTTGGTGCTGTTCTGGTATCATTAGTAATCATTTTTCATCAAAGGTTGACAGACTTAAAACTAATATTTGCTTGCTGGAATGTTTATTACCCTTCTCCACGAGTCATTAGAAATTAAACTTCTGAGAGTGCCATTTATCATTTTCACTTCCGTTGAAAGGAAGAAGCATGCAATTGATCCTATACTTTCATCTAGATATTTTCTCTACTATCAAAAGAGAAGTAATACCAAGCTGAACTAACTTTAAAGCAACTTGTGTGACAGGTGGTGCACCATAAAACCGAAAGAATCATGCCCATTTTCATTTATAAAAATAATGAAAAATAAAATAAAACTCCGGTCGAATTTATGGTTGGACTTTAAAAAGTTATAGCTTTTCTGGCAGACTCACAGTTTACATGTTGATCGACAGTAGTTTGATAAATATTGCACTGCCACATCATATCGCTATCATCAATCATTTCGGCTCCTGTTGTACGGGAGAAGATATGTTTGGTTACATGCGTTCAAAAAAGCCGGCAAACTATTTTGTCGCTACTGTTATTCCACACGTGAAAAATAGGTACCGAACCGTTCGCATCTCTCCCTGCCAAATCCTGCCAATGTACGTGGCGATGGATAACATTTTTATGTAATGTTTTATCGCTCCCATTACGATGTGTATGTTTCTACTTCCCTACGAACACGAAAATTGTGGCCAACTTCAATTACTCCTCATAAAATATACGCTGCTCGTTATATTTCAATTTTTGCACAGAATCAAGGAATCTCTTGAACTTAAATTATGTGTTATTTTGTGTTATAGAAAATTACGGTGTCGCTTCGAGAAAAATTATCAAAGGTTAAAGTTGCATTACTCAAAATGCAGCATTACGCTGCATTATATAGCCATGCATATATATCCGTTCTTCACGTCCAGCATACTACTGCAATATAAAAACGAAACAGGCCAAAATTACCACCGACTAAATCACAAAAGTTTTCTTCCTATTCTTTACAATCTTACAAATTACATCCCTTTTAGACCGTCGAGTAGGTGGACCAGTTGCAAATGAAAATTATAAATTCTGCTTCAGTTTCGCCGTGCACGAACGTAAATTATATTTACTGTTCTGGAAGCGTAAGAAGATGATTTTGCGGATAATGGATCAAATAGTGGACAAAATTTTGTTTTCGAAGAAAGCATGATTTAGCATTGATCAACTTGATCAAAATAATGAAAGTTCACTAGCTCTAATATTTTATTATGTTCAAAATTATTTATTGTAATTTTTTGATGCAGTAAGCCAATATTTATATTCTCCCGACTCGACATGACATAATTTTATTTTTCGCATGTTCCCAATTACAACAATAATTTAATTCACAATGCATACAATAAGGAGCCCGTACTCGTCCACTTTGATTTGTGAAAGAAATTAGTGTTATAGCAAGAAATCAGCAGAAATGGTAAAAGTACGTAGGGTATAAAAAACAAAAATAACATACATAGTCAGTGTCAGACGCAAATGCATCAACAGTCAGTCAGTCAGTCAGTCAGTCAGGCAAACAGCGAGTCGTCAACCTGCACACTTGCCCACTATGGAACAGATGACGAGCGGCGGCGGAAGAAACAGGCGCACAAGACACTCGCCTGTGTGGAAAATTTATCAGCAAACAAACGGCTGAAAAAAATACAAAACAACCTTCCACATTACAGCCACGGCCTCCAAATGGGCAAAACCTCCTGGTGACAGTGAAGGTGAGTGAAAAAATCAACCATTTCGAGCATGCCGATCACGTAATCCAATTTTAATATTAAGGCAAGAGAGTATCATATTTTAAAATATGTGTATTAAAACGTGTAACAGATAATGCTGGTTTGATATTATTGTTCTAAATAGCAGGGCTTGAATTGTATGCTAACGGTATATATTTCACACATTTACTTCACTTCAGTGACAATCGAGTCCGGAATTTGTAATGTGCCCGGAATCGCAAAACCGACTTCAACTTAGGACAAAAGTTGGCAGCGTGTTGACAACAGCTTTAGAGACCGATCGCATATATTTTTATGCGTTCCATACACTGTCTGCAAGAGGAAAGCCCGCAGTTCAAACTTGGCGTGAGTTCGTGGGAGATCCAGGTCTTTTATGCATCACATACCTCATTATTATGTTAAACGATTAAACAAACGATTAGGTATATTGTTCTGCAAACTACCTTATCTGAGTGTAATCGAGCAACCAATTTGCTTCGACATGTCTGTTTTTGTTTCGCATATTTTAATGAGGACGAACAACACGCTAGCAACAACACATTTTTACACGTTTCAAAGATAGCCTAACAAGCTTCGAAGATATTCTACAATGCGAAAAAGGAGAATGTTTATTATAAGTCATCTATAAATCAGCAAAATGAATTGTTCAACTCTACATACAGTGGATCTGCAACAATCACTTCTTTCTACATTATTCGTCATTCTAAATCTAGCCAAAAATCTCACAAACGTTGGAATTTCAACGCAGACTATAGAAGCAAAAGAACGCCACGTCTGAATCTCAGAATACTTCACACCATTTAGCAGCATTGTTCGCTACTTGCGCTTTTCAAATTAGCCATCCCGAAGTATAGAATGTAGGCAGTCTCTGCGTGACATTTCTTGTAAAAATAGCACGCGAAAGAAAGCGCATGTGACACTTGCAAGCTGGAATTTGCTATAGCAACACATTGACGCAGAATCATTCGTATTTTCCGAGAAAAAAAAATCCAGATCGTACTGTCCAAAAAGTAAAGTTAAAAAAACAGTTTCAACTCTTAAAATTTTTTCCTAGAATGACTAAATGGGCATGGGGAAAGATGCAATCTGTCAGCTGGCATTATATCGAATCGTCACAGCTATAAACTAGTCACCACCATTTTGTCTCCATAAATCCATAGCTAAAATTTTTTTCTCGGCATTTTCTCGGCAATATTTGATTGATTCAAAGTGCAATGGCATTCGTGATTATCAAACAACAGCAAATTGGTTCACTTACGCTGCTTTCTGGAACCTTATTCAAGTGTTCCAGAACATTGAGAAACAATTCTCCAATCGCCTTGGCATACGGTACGTCAATCCATAATTCATATGGGAACTTTCAATCAAATATTTCTCTAGACATGTTTCTTCCATGTTCGTAAATACTTGTTGATCTGAGTTTTTAGACGAGAAGCTCTCTGATTTTTCCGTTTTTTAGTTTCTTTGATTATTTAGACGACTGACCAAGGTAATTTTTTTGATTCCGCAGGTATCAGAAGCGTGTCTCAAAAACATTGTTCCGTTAGAAACTCTCCCCAGCTCATCTTCGTTGATGCTTGTTCTATCGGTTTTTCTTTTGTAGTTCCAAACCATTCTTAGGACTGATGATCAGTCTGAATCAGTATTTGTTAATAAACAACAATCAAATACAAATTTAGTAAGTGTCCGAATGTGCCCCATGAACGATGTCCGGATGTGCCCCACCACCACCCGAAGACAAATCTTAATTTTATCTAATGAATAAGATCTTTGTTTCCCCGTTGTTATCACGTCTTTTCATTACATATTAGTTACGAACTAAGGTGGTGTACTTGAATTTCTAAATCTCTCACAAAGAAATTAGAGAAATACTTACAACTTCAAGCTCAAACGGTTGAAAATATGAATGAAAAGAGGCACTGTGTTATTTTCGTAAGTAATAAACAACCAAGAGCTGTCAAACTATATGGTAGCTGTTGGCGGAAGGGCTGCCAACTTACTTATATTTTTGTTTGGTTGAAAATTGCACCATTCGTTTTCTTTAAGCTCTGTCCGAATCTGCCCCCGTCCGAAACTGCCCCCCTTTCCCCTACTGCAGCGGTACTGTTCGTACCGCAGTGACCGGGTAAGAATTAGAAAGAACAAATTCCTAAATATACACATTTATAGAAGAGTAAGAGCCTGCGAATGCTTGAGAATTTTTTGTTTATTTACTAAGATTCATTCAGAATCTCTTTTTACATTTCAAAAATAGAATTGTTGATTGCTACGATTTTTTGCTGGAACTTGTTAATAATTTTGTTTAAAATATCTTCTTATGTTTGTCAATTAATGAATTTTTGTAAGGGCTTCTATATTATTTTGTAATTAAGATCCATATTATAGATTTGATTTAATCAGAGTTAAATAAGACAAAAGCATTCATTATGATAACGTAAGTATTATTGGATTTGGTTTTTGAGGATATAGAGTTTATTCTGACATTGACGCATTACGAGAAATTCTTGGTGCTTTTTCAACAAGCACGATATACTTGTGCCTTGTCAAATCCATGTTGTTCGCAAATTTGATTTCCAGGGAAGGCTGGAAACGAAATACGTACAGTAGCTGAGCAAACACATTGATTCTGTCTGCAGACTCTGTATATTTTCTAACAAAAAATCTTCTAATTACAGTGTTTAGTCCCACGTCACCATTTTATACAACCCTAGGGCTGTATATCTTGTAGTATTTCATACCTATTATTATTTTAATAATTGTCTTGAAACCTTCAAGTGTTTTTTCATGGTATAATGACATGCGATGATTCAAATAAACATTAACGAGAGTTTCCAAGATGAATGAAATGTGTGATCAATATTATACAGTTCATTCTTTGATAGTGAGACGATTCGATGAACACTTCACATAACATGAGAGTAAAATCGATGAAATGATTTATATAACATCTGTCATAAATTCATTCCATTTACATATTTTAATATTGTTTTTAGCTTCAAGTACACATTTTTTAATGGCATAGACAACTTTATAAACTATATTTTCTATTATAGTCTACATACATTATGAAATCTTAAAGCTTTAATAGTCAGAAACAATTGTGTTTTTATAATATTCTATGAAATTGAAACTGAAAAATATTATTCAATTCCCGTTGTACTCTTTGTGTGATATTCTACAATATGACATTCCTTGATAAACTCTCTCTGGTTAGCCACTTTGGATGCGATGGTTCTGTTTTTAGCTCAACTTTCTTGCCATTCGTTGTAGTGAACCACCAATTGCATCACATGGTCGGTCAGTCGGTCAAGAAACGTCTGAACTGCACCGGAAGAGTACTTCTAACGTCACAACAGATCCCTGAATGTTATATGTTCAAGTAGATTCCAAGTAATAAACAATAATGATGAATGGTGGTTAGTTGTTTTTTTTTTTTTTGTTTTTTCAATAACTACATTGAGCGGAATCTTGAAAAACGAAGTTTTTTTTTCAAGATGTTGCATCCTAGACTTTTTTCCAAAAAATTGTTATAAATTTAACTTTTTCTTTGTATACATTTTTAACAAAACATCATCCATTTCCTATAGTGTATTCTTAGATAGTTTGCAATAGTAACAGTAGTGAAATCATGTGAGGAACTCTATAGCTTCAATAAAATTTGCTGATTCATGTTATTTTGTGAAAGAGTTTTAAATATGGAATAACACCATAACAATGTGATACAATGTGAAAAAATATATACACTCGACAGTCAACAAATCATGACAGATAATTGCCAACCGTCACGTACATGGTGTTACATCAATCACAATCATCGCCATAAATCCCACGATCAAAGCAGTTTTGTCTAGCAAATGATGAGAAAACATAATAATAAATTCAGCCAAGACACGGTAGGGATATGTACTCTCGCGCGTATGCTCTTTTCCGTGTTCTCATGTGTAGTAATAGTAGAAATTTGGTTTCGCAAGATCACATCTGCAAATGGGCAATCCTATGGAAGCTTCCCTGCCCCAGCATCCTACTGACAAACTTAATCGGATACCAACTGTGCGTATTAAACACAACAAGTGGGTAATATGATGGATGCATGCAAAACCTTCAACTTGTGCAGTTGGTTCTGCTCTCTTTAATTCTTGCTCCTCTAGCAGATTAAACCCAGGCAATCATGCATGTAGTATGTCTGGGCAGCAACTTTTTGTATTATTTTCTCATACATATGGATAAAACAAAACGACCCATTGAATTTGTCTCCTTCTTACGGCGGCGGGTGTCGCGAATTCTGCTTCCATCTGTTCGGTCTCGATGCGACAAAACCTCGATCGTATATTTACGCCAGCGTTAATTTACGTCTCGTGTACCACTTGCTTTGTGTCTGTACGCGATTCTAAGTCACCTTCGAATAAATCAACTTCTTACTTACGCTTATATACGACTGCAGCGGCGTTGCAAGTTATATGAAGTTAAAAACAAAACAAAAATTTAAACTTCTGACGAATCGATTAAATTTTAATACAGAATCAAATCAAACATTGTTCTCAAATATTCAATCGGCAAAACCTTGACACTCTTATCGATTTTTTCCAATGATGATGTGATTACTAAGACAAACCGGTATTTTTCTTACAAGAAGCGAAACGGCCTTCAACTTCCTGTTCTCGTTTGCAGTCTCAGCTCAAGAGACATGTGCAACACATTCAGTAGCGCCAGCCCAAAGATCTGCTATCAATTAGGGTCAATACACTTCGGGTGATCTGTAGTCAGGCGGAAAATGCTGCATGATGATACGGGAAGTCTGGCCCAAATAGTAGAGGCACAGAATAGGGAAACGAAAGTATCCAATTTCAAACATTTGTCCCTTGCTAGCTCCTAATCGTTCATGCCCGCTGCCTATTGACAGCAACACAGTAGATACAAACACCAGTCGGCGACGCAGGGCCGTCACGTTTTAGTTTGTGGATTGCTTTCCTTTACTTCCACATTTGATCTTTGACACGTGGATAGTATTGCATCATTTGGTAGGGTTTCGTGGATAGCTAATTAAAACAGGATTACGACAGTTCCGCCTACAATTGGGGTCAAGTTTGAGAATAAGTTGCTACTCGGTGTCAATTATTCCAGTGCAGTCGGCCTGCTAAAAACAATCTATGAAATACATTCTATTTTGTAATTTAGACTCACGCTCCTACATTGGATTTAGTTTCAAATCCCTATTCACTTAAATTGTCGTGAATCTTTTCCCTGCGCTAACAGAACAATGACACGCAAGGCGACAATATAATTGTAACAGCAAGAACTGCTTATCGTACCAACTCATCTTTCCTCGTACAACCAACTGTCTCGGTGTTAATAGGCAAAATATATTAAAACAGTCGAACGGCACGAGGATCCCAAAATTTAAAAATGAAACAAACGGATTATAATCAGAACGTTCCAAATACCCACGGTGCTTTTCCAGACAACGCAGAAAATACCTTTTGTCACGCCATCTCACCTCTACCGTACAATAATTTGTCAAATACTGGCCCATAAAACTCGCGCTATTAACACAAGAAGTAATTATGACAATTGAATTTCCCCTGTGTTTTTGCTGTTGCTGTGCCTCACATCGGTAGAATCCTTTGAATTCAGATATTGCCTAGCCTGTATTTATATATGAAAACTCACTTCAACATCACTTTTCATTATGGCACCGGCTCAATCCTGAATTTGTTCGTATTTATTTATCCACTTCCTATCGAGCCGCTACCTCCCTGTCCCCATCCTCGTATTATTAATTGAAAAACTTTGTCGATTATCATATTACACTTATTGAAGTTAAAAATTTAATTTTCAAGAACATTTTCCGGAATAACAGGAAGGGAGCAGCCACCGGAATGAAAGGATTCCCGCGTTCCGCATTACACGGTCTCATTCCGGCTAGCGTTGTATAAAGTGAAAAGTAGGCTCGCATCCACAATTAAAGACATAATAATTTCCCAAACTCCAGTTGGCACACCATTTATCATCTTCAGTCCCGAACAGCTCTGGTGCAGTACGAGCTGATTGAGAAAAACGAGTCGAATTTTCAGCTTTTGTACCGACGATGTGCTGACACATAGCAATTCGAATCCATTGTCAGATTTCCCGGGCAAGTATATTTGGGGTTCAGAACAGTAACCCTTTCTTGTTCCCGCATGTTTGCAAACGGAGATTTTCTCCCCGAGCAGTCACCGGAAATATTCCGCCTCATTTTGCCTTTTGTCAATAGTCATTACATTTATCACTAAAAAGTGCAATAGGAAGCTGTATCACAACAGTGCGTATAAACGAACTTCCAGCCTAGAGGGTGGTAGCTATTGAAATACGTATGTTTAGTTGAAAGAAAGAATATAATTCTTTTCATCGTTTGAGTTTGGTTCACAAGCCGGTTTGATTTATTGAAATCAATAAATTTATGAAATGTGAATAATTTTATGATTATATTACTTGATTAAAAATCCAGATTTGTCAGTGTTGTGTACGTGCCGTAATTATACTCAACACACTTCATTCAGTGCATTCAACATTATGTACACATTTGCACATGAATTTAGAGCTTTAACATGATCGAAATGTATTGATTTACATTCACACATCTCAAAGATATTATAGATGCTATGGAAAAAAATTGAAATATAGAATGTTGCTTAAAAGGATCGATGTTACACTCGCATGGATGTGATTGAGAATATGAATAGAAATAAAAACATTTCACAACCCTATTTTCAGCCGCGAATCCCAGCGGTAGCACAGCTCCTGGTAAATAACCCAATAAAACACATACATCATCGTCTATGAGGGATTTAGAGCTCAGCTCATGGTAGATTTGCTACCAGTGGTTCGTATGACATGTTCAGTCGAGCCGGATCTTCGTATCAAAAAGAAAAAATAAAGAAATGAAAAAGGAAAGAGTTTGCCCGCGGTACTGAACATAAATGTAGAATATATGGAAACATTAATATTCACTGCTTCTATGTCGTTCACTTTTGCAGGAATCATACAACACGCACCACGGTTATAAAATTTTGATTTCGAATGTTATGATGTATTATCTAAAGGTAACAGGAACTGATGTGTACATTACTATGTTTGCTCAAATGAGTAACTTTATACTAATATAACGTTAAACTGTGATTCAGATTAAGCATATACTAGAGCGTCATCCACAAATTAAGTAAGGACTTTTTTCGAAATTTTTGACCCCCTGCCCCCATAACAAGGCTTAGTAAGAATTTGCATACTATTATTTCAAGTATTTAAATATGTATATCATTTTATTTCACATTCTATGCTATTTTCAGCCTCCCAATTGGTCTCGAGGTACGATGCTGGTCTAACAAGGTAATCGTCGTATTCGAATTACGCCTTTGGGGTGGTTTTGGTGTCAGTAGGATCCAGTCGCTGGTCTCGCAATTGTCTTTCTATACACTAACAGTTGCCCACAAAATATGTGTATAATAAACAGAGACAGTGGTATGTAACGCCAAAGCTTTGCTTGATTTGCTTCACGCTAGACTTCTAATTAATAATGACGTAAGGATAAATTTATGCTCTGTGGGAAGTCCACTATCGCTCAACAATCTGAATAAACGACTAAAGGGAAAGTTATTAATGTTTGCTTCAGCCTTTGAATTATAGATAGATATGATAAGTGGGGTTGCGTGCCAGGTAATCATCGATGTCTTCACCGAGAACAGTGGTTGGACAAAATTGTCGTACTCAGCGTAGTAAATGGCATAATAACAGAGAACCACCTTTGCAGCTGAGTTGTGTAGAGCCAACCTTCATGACCGCCACTGTACGAGAGAGCGAGGGAGTGTAACGAAAGAAGGTTCCATTTCTACCACTCATATTTTTACACCTTTCTGCCCCTAGCAGTTGTGCCGGCAGAACGCGGCGTTGGTGTTCAACTCAATTGACTTTGCAATACCGACAGTCAAACAGGATGCCCATGAATTGAATGGAACCGACCAAAGCATAAAATTGAACCATTTGAAGCAGACACCCAACATACCAGCCAGCACCGCGGGACATAACGAACACCTTTTAACACATATATGGCAACGATGTGTATAAATTGAAATTATTTTCTCATACCCGAGGTCCGTTATCATTTTTTCACCGTTTTTCATTCCTTTTAATCGGAAAATTCAGTTACAAAAAAATACTGCAAAGCGGAATTTTCCTCGCTTCTGACATCATACTCGTTGGCATCATCTATCAACCCTCGACCGGTTGGTTTGGAAAAGGTTTTTTTCCTACACTGCAAAGCCAGACAAAAAAGAGCTAGCTGAATGAATAAAGAGAGATTAATTTTAGCGTCGTAGCAGAATGGCAAAAACATAAAGATTCGTTCAGATCTTAATTGTTGTTGGACATGTTCTAGACAAAGGTTCCCGCTGTTGTTTTGAAAGTTAATCAAGAAAGTTGAAATGCAACGGTCAAATGCTTTCATCACAATCCAACAACAAGCGGTGGTGGAAGTAATACTATTGTAAATAATTTAAATCACAACAAAATTATTCCATCACCCCGTACCGTAATGACTTCGTCACGTCGTCCCTTTTACCGTCTATAAATAATCTGCATTCAAATTGGCTTGAGTTTAACACACGCAGTTAAACAGCAAAACACGGAGCATATTAAATTTCCAAGCATATTTTCAATTAATTACGGAATAGTGGAAATTATTATCCTGCACATTCCAGTGCAAGAAAGTCGAGGAACTTTAGAATGAAGCAATTTGATATTTATACCTTGGGTATAAGAGAAATACGATATGGTTGCTGGCTTCTAGTGGAAAGAAGTACATGCATGATAAATTATTTATGCCACGCTTAATAACTACTATGTTGATGACCCATTTTGTTGGAATGTTAGTGGAATGAGTTACGCAGACGGCAGCTCAACTTGTTGAAAATATTTTCGGGAACTATGTAGTTGAAATACTGTTGCATAGTTGCTTAGCTAGACCGATCATTTAAGTAAAGATATGCGTGATTTGATTAGCACCTATTGCGACAGACAACTACAAAAAAATTTTAAAACAAAGGCACAGTTTTACTTCTGCACAGGTCTGGAACAGTAACATTTCATTGAACGACAGTAAGATTCTATTGAACGGAAATAAAATCGAGGTTACCAATTTTCCTACCAAAAAATATTTAAAAACTATAGCTCATAAAGCGTACATCGCAAAATAAAAGCTAGCATACTGAGTTGGGGTAGCATGTTTTCAACAAATACGTTATAGAAAAAATGAAATTAAAATAGTCGGAAAAACTATCCCTAGGATGATGAAAAGTTTTCGAAAATATTTTTTTATTCACATATTTGTTAGTATTTTTCTGTTTCCGAGTTATGCTGCGGATGAAAAAAATTAATAAAAATGATAATAGAAGAGGTAAATAAGCTTTATGAGTTTTAGGAAAACTATAATCCGAAAATCAATGTTTGCAGTAAATTACAAATTTCATCAAATAAATCTAAAATAAATCAAAACATTGTTCTTGATCGTACACCGTATAAGTAAAGCCAGCATTAACATTGTCTGCGAAATATTCTTCAATCCAGAAAAGAAAACATTGGCGCCAAGTTTGTCATGGTACACGAATTCTGGAAATAAAATTGGAAGAGTTATCCTCAGGATGATGAAAGTTTATAAAAAAAATTGTATTTCATTTTGTCGTCTTCCAGTGACAACGTTAATAGATTGTTACCGATCGCTTTAAAGTCGATCGGCCCAATTAATGATTATTGTTGAATTTGTAGTATGTAAGTGTAAATATTTTGTTTGTTTGTGATTGGCTCTTTAATATTGTTGTTAGCTGTTAATTTATTTTGTTTTCCAAATATTGTATTTTTTTGTTTAACATAGATTTAAGTTATATTAAACATACTCTCATAGAAACTTAATTTACTCCTTTATTAGGCGTCGATAATTTGCGAAAAAAAATAAGATGTATTGTAGCCGCTTGTAAACCCGTGGATTCCCCGCCGGTTGACAATCTGGGAACAAAAGAGGCCTTTGGAGCCCACCCGGAACGTGCAGACCAGACGTTGGGGCTTTTGACGTGGTTCCCGAGAGGCCATCAGAAATCCCAGAAGGCAGGCCACACCTTACAGGCGGTTACAAAGATAAGAAAAGTAAAATGTTCTTACCGGAAAAACCGCAACGGAAAAAGACGGCAAAATAGTCCGCACTAAGTTATTTCAACCGATTAAGAACCGCTAACAACAAAACAACCCTGACGTAACGCCACCCCGGTGTATGCTGAATCAAGAAAATGTGTCATCAAGATCGCTGCATCCGGATAAAGAAAAAGAGGAAGAGAGAGAAAAGGAGAGAGGGAGATCGAGGATTGGGAGCAGGTCTACAGTAGGTTACAGACGTTGCAGAAGGTAATTAGAGCTTAAACCGTCAGAGCGAAAACACGTACGTAAAATTTGATGGCGAAAATTAAAAGTGACACTAAAATTGATAGTCAGGAGAAGAAAGTTGCGCTTTATCTGAAGTGGAAGACAATAGCGCCAGCTGTGTTCGAGTGAACCAGATCGCCTCGTGGAGCGCGACAGACCCTGGACACTTTCGGGACGAGACAGTTCATACACCCTGGTGGAAGCCGCCATCAACCCCGCTCGGTGCTAAGGAATCCGTACTGGGGATACGTTGTGGAAAACGTGGGGTCATCAAAAACCACACTGGTTGACCGTTAGGCGGTCGAGGTACGTACTCTCTCTCTCCCTCCCTCCTGCATGTCATCGATGGGCCCCAACGAGTCGTCGTGATCGGTACCGCAACATGAACATTAAATTCTGAATAAAAAAGTAAAATGAATCCAAATCTTTATATTAAAATTAGAGCCAATCCTTTTTCAGCAGTTGGTCCGCTTTGCCTGATCGAGATCGGTTTGTATTGCATTGTACTGAGTTCCCCCCGAACACGCTATGACCCTGAGAACGTAAGGGGGAGTCAGCTGGACAGTGTGAGGCAACTCATTCTTACAAGATCTTTTTAGATCTTGGATCTTACCGTCGAAAACTGAACACAGGTTCCTGCGCTTAAGATTCCGATTCCGTTGGAGGACAAATTTGACGACTACTTCAAAGCAGTGATGGAAATGGACAAATATGACGCAATCTTCACTTTATTCACTTTATCGAGTTGTTTACATTGCGAATAAACTTGAATACTCTCAATCCGTAATTAAAAGCTAGTGTGGTGTATTGGTTTCTCGAAGAAAACAGATAAATGATTAAACTAGTATATCAGCCAGCGAAGTTGAAGTCGAAGCGAAGTAAGCCGCTTGTTTTGCTTTTCTTTTCATACGTGGCTTGTCATTAGAGAGAGAAAAATAGCACCAGGAGAATATAATGCTGACTGAACAGCAGCAGAGGTGTAGTACGGTGATAAGGAAAGTACGGTTGAAGGGACCACTTTGGCAGCGGTTGAGTTGAGTGAGAATAGGAGGATACACACTCTCACTTACTTTTTTTTGACAAAAAAAATCACGTTTATCATCCATATGATTACGAGTTGATCGGGTTTATTCGTAAGAAGTACATATTACAAATAAGGTAATATGCCGAATTGTGCACATTGAGAACCACATGTTGTGAAATATATCGTAAGAAGAAAGGCAAAGCGAACAGCATCAACACCGATACTTAGGGACTATTCATGAATGATGTCAAGCGTTTAGGGGGTAGGGGGCGTCGATTATTGTGACATTTTGTGGGGGGTGGGGGGATTAGCTTGAGTGTGACATCACATTTCAACTAAAATAAATAGAGAAGACACATACCACAACCCACAACCTATACCACAGAGTTCAACTCAGAATTATTTATGATATTTGCATCATTCATTCATAGTTCTACGATCTCTTTTTTGAGTAAGATTTGCTTAGGTTAAAAAAATGACAACTTTTTCCCGTTTAAAAAACATTATGTTCGTTAGTTCTGTTATACCGTGCATGTTTGTTTATGAATGACAGCGCAATTTCATTCATTTATTAGTCTTTCTCAATCCTACTAACATGTGGGGAAGATTTGGGTTGCAAATTGATTGAAGAAGAGGAACTGAATAAGGATGGTCTTTTAGAAATCAACAATGATGCTTCAGTTACTGCCTCGGCTTTCTATGTCGTCGATATGCGACTCCATTAACAGAATCCTTGGACTAAGACTTAAACGCTTTTTATTTTAGTTGTATTTTATAATCTTCTTTTCCTTTGAGTTTTAGTTTTTTCTTTCAGCAAAATCGTTCTAATTAAAAATAAAATGCATTTTTTACAAATTTCTCAATTTTCAGTTAATTATAACCAAAGAAGGAAGAGTGGTGGTATAAAAACGTGACGTAATTAAGTGGGGAGTCAAGACATATGTGACAGTTTGTGAAAAGTGGGAGGGGGAGAGGTGATTTTTTCCAAATTTCGCGAAACATCATTAATGGATGGTCCCTTAATACTCGATGTATACGCATCTTAGGCTCGGTTTACGTTTATGTATTCAAAATCGCTAGAGGTAATTTTTTCTCCATCGCTGTCTTAAATTCTAGAACAGAGATTGTTAAACCGTATCTTGATGCATCGCGAAGCTTTTTAAAGTGCTCCGCGGTGTTTTTGATGAAGCTAGATTTTTTTTCGTCAACCAATTTCCTTAATTAAATTTTGGTTTGAGAAACCGCCGAACTAAAAATCTAAAAATCCCGGGTTTGGAATCACAAATAAGTCTAACAACACATTTCCTCCCCTGACAATTAGTGTTGAACTGTCAAGGATGGCAGCATATCGTAATTATTATTGCTGGGAAACTATATTCAACTGTAATAAACCAGAACTCGTGTTTAACTAAACCGTACACAGTCTTGAAGTTTATTTTCAGACGATGATTGGAAAACAAATTCATGGTGCAAAAATGCATCCATTAAGACTAACTAACGCTTTAACTCAACGTTTATTTTCTATCAAAGACGGTTTTGAAATTATATGTAATGTGCTAAGTAAAAGTCATACATACCATTACTACTCTTCAGCCTGTCCAGTACTGTTTGCAGTGTAATGATTTAATCAGGATAAGATTACACACTTTCTATATACGCGCGAACCAGCAGACGGGGATACGACTATGGACACATTGGTACCACAGGTACCGACTATTTCTTTCGCCCAAACGAAATAGAACCAGTACCGAAGAACCAATGTACATAGATAGAAAAAAGGTATCATAGGGAAATTTGCATGCTAGGAAATATTGTTTAAGCGGGCTGCTAGATTTCGTTAAATGGAAGCTAGCTTAACTCCGATGCCATGGTTGGAATAAATTGTATTATAAATTATTCCGCCCTTGCTGCCCTCGCTTAAAGTGGTATGCGGAAAACCAACTAGACGGGCAGTGGTTGGAGTTTTGAATTACCCTGCGTCTTTTGAGTTATATACACGCTTGGGAGGGCATGGTTCCCACTGACAATACGGTGCACATAAAGGAAGCTGAAAGATACACACAACTTATGATATACCATCGTTTATCACTCCACTGACTGGTCGACTTCTTCAACCACAAGACTATGCGCCGGTCGGTGGTTCCGGATTGGACTTTGCTTTGAACCTCTTTGTTTCCCACTCGCTTATTTGGTTTTACTCGACATTGCAGCCATCGCTGAACAAGCAGGTTGAAAATGGCCCGGGGGTGGATGTGTTCAACAAAACTGCGATATGTTTTCCACTTATTACGTATGATTTTCAAAACAATATGGAGCGGTAATGATGGTGGGAATCGAGAAAGGGAATATACTTATTTGAACTATGTAGGTTGCTCGCACTGCGTATTGCTGTAGCAACTAAAATAGAATAATAAATATACGTCATGTGAAAAGCAGGAAAACTTGGCAGTTTTGCATATTTAAGACTTTGCATATGTGAATAATTTATACCTGGCGAGATAAACTAATGTCGGTACGTTAACGCAGTGGAAAATTTCATGGCGCTTTAAAAGCTAAAGGCGTAGAGGAAATAGATCATAAATAATGTCAAAAGTTTCCAGAACCGCAATCGGGATATGCTTTGACAACACTTCCACAACTTAGAAGTAAGACCGCTCGAAACAAAACCAACATCTTTTGATTGGAGACACCGCATTTGGGTCAAATGACTCGAAATGACTGAGGCCACAGTAAGTAGCCTGCTAATGAAATTCAATGCACCTTATCTTTCATTTCCAAAGCGTAGATCATCGCCGCCTGTCCCTTTTTAATGTGCCCATAAAAACGTGGTGTGTATGATAACGCTTGCGATTGAGACTTTGTTGGTGGCGGAAAAAGGATACACAGCTAGAAACAAACAAAAAAATACACATGGGTTCGAGAATAGGGATAAAACTAGTCTCACCTTTGCGAGCGGAACATTAAGTTTGTAAGAAAAAATGCCTCGCAGCGAAAGGATTTATATAAATATTAAAAGCATATCTCTTTCGTTACACTTCGTTACTTTTGAATTTTCGCCTTAGCGGCCCGTTGCCAAATGAAAAGGGCAATTATCAGCTTAACGTTATCGATTAACTGTCTCACCTTTGAAGGTTTTGTTGGTATGAAAGATACACCGAATGTGATTGCATCTCTAGCGAATGTTCAAGCATTAATTCTTCGACTGAGCCGAAAAAGGGGTAAAATAGTATTACATTATCTATCATAACGATACGAAACAACACCCAAGGCACGATCAATTCACGCAATGCAGTAATTAAATTATTGTTTCTCTTTCAGCACACTGCCACATCGGGTTAAAAAACTTCACTCGATCGAATTCCACATTGGTCTCCCCTATTCATAAAGCGACCTGGAAATATGTTGAAAAATAACCATCATTTATTCAGTTCGCTTTTCATGCCCTTTGAGCGAATTATCAATTAGCATAACAAAACGTTTATGACGCCTTCAGGTAAACAAACTTATTTTAATAACACACATGTTCCTCAGTGTACTTTTTTTTCTCGAAAATATTAATATTAATCACGTTCAATTTATAATTATTCTAGGTATAAGCTCACCGTCAAATGCAGGTGTATGTTTTATTTTTCGACGACAAATTTATCGCCAAGAGAGTCATAGTTGAATTATGATTGATTAAATTGATATCAGGTTTTGTAGCATTGCGGCATGAGGTCGTAAAATTATCAAGAGTCTCATATGCGCGCTGGCGTGCATGAGTTTATGACTCCCTGAACGGATTCTCCAAGGTACTAGCGGCAAACATAAATTGAGTCATCAGTACTGCCGAAAAGAGGCACCTTTGTTATACACAGCTAGCATTAATTTAATTTAGGGGGTACCTCGAACTTGCTGCTATCTCATGGGTGATGCCGACACATATCAAGTACGTTGATTTGAATGTAATAGGACCATAACAACTTTTGAGCTGCCGCCACCACGTGTGAGTCCCCCGAGCCTGATCGTGATCACGTCTTGTGGTTGAAGCATGTTGTAATGGCTATAAAATATCTTTGGGAAAAATTAAATAACAAGAAAAGAACTGCTCACTTATTCTGGCCCGCGATGCGCATGCATATGTGCTACCATTTCAACGATTGGTATCGGATCGAGAAAATAGTCACTGTATATCGGCTACGTAAGCCGTAATGGCCTTTTTATGCTACTCCCATTGCTATTATTAACGAACATGCCGCCTTACGACGATGTGTGGTTTATTCTTGGTGACAGCCACGAAGCTCACATTAGCCCGATAGACTATGCAGCAAATCTCGGGAAAATGATAATAAAAGAAAACAAACGGCAGCACTAGAAGACAAACGACGACCAACGGCAATCACTGTTCAATTGATCACGAAAAAATTTATTCTTAAAAATATAACCGCCACGCACACAAAAGACACACGTTTCGATCGAAGAGGAAGAAAAAAAGCATATTCAGATCGGTGAATAATAGTAGTTTAAATAGAATGCACACGGGCTGCATTATTTCAAATGACAAATTAAATTCATGCGTGTTTAACACAAAAATAACGAAAGGAATGCAAATCGGTTCTTGTCCTTTTAATTGGTTTCTATTTCTGCAGCGAGACAACAACGTTTAGGAGTACACAGTTGGCGTTAATCTTTTGTCAAACTTACTACAGGGAGTTGCCGATGTGGAATTTGGTTCGCACATTGTTAAGCTGGCGTTTCAAATTAGTATATGAAGCAATCTATTAGCAACAAACGTTACCGATATGAGTCAGATGATTAATATTTTTATTTTTCATTATTCTGTAAAACAAGTATACTAAATCATTATTTCAGTACTAAGACACGGGATTAAAAAAAAAGGCTTGGTGCTACATTCCGATTCGTAACTTGACCTTCTGTTCACTATACACGGACTTCGCAGCCAACTGTTGAGTGTACAGGACAATTGCGGGGCTAGCGCTACGATCCTACTGACACTAACAGTCTCTCCCGAGCCGAGACTCGAACCTACGACAACTGGCTTGTTAGGCCAGCATCGTACCTCGAGACCAGCTGGGGAAGACACGGGATTACAGTGTGTCAAAATAACATGTATTAACGACAACTATGTTGAATACTTCGGAATATTCATTTATTTGCCTAAGTTATTGAATTAACAAAATATAACATAGTACTTATCAAAAAACAACACAGATGTGGCCCTAAAGCTCAGAATTGGAAAAAATGAAAGATAATAGGTTTTTAGCCGTTCCTGTGAATTTTGGTGCCCCCCACCAGTAACATTTTGTCGGAGACTTGAATGTGTTTTCTACATAACGTTAAAGCGACGAACCCGGCAACCCAGCAATTCCTATGCGAAATTCTCAACTTCACAGAAATGGTTACAAAGCTATAACCTTACAGAAATGGTTTAGCAGCTTTGTCAAGCTTTGGGCAGCATGTTTTCGCTTTTGTCGATCAGTTTAATAAAAAAATATTGATCTCATAATCAAAGCATTATTCAGCAATTTAAGACTGAATTGTTTTTTTTTTCATTGTTTCAGTTAACAATAAAAATTAAATGTATAGCGGTTTAGTAACCCTTGGTAGATTTTCCAGAGTATAAATATCACAATTTTGAGCGTTCGGGCACCAATCATCATTTCCGATAAAGCCGAAAATTTACACAAGTCATTGTTTGGGCCAATAAATAATAAATGTTTCTGTAATTTGACATGACTCTTTTCGCTACCACCCTAATATGCATATTGAAATTTTAGACTGCAAAGCCGATACCTGGCCATCCCGTATAACGACAATGCGACTCATTTATGTGAAACATTCAAAAGAGGTTTTTTTTTTGGTGAAAAGAAAGAAATGCTCATTGATCAGTATCAAATTATTGCTTCGAGCCATTATCGTATAAACTTCATTAACATTATCGAGAAATAGATTATAGAAACATTCTACCTAGTTTTATTCATCATGAAAAAATATACAGCAAACTCAAATTCGTTTGTTCTAGTTCAGAGGGAAACGACAACTACAACTTGTGATGCTTCAAAAAACATAATCGTTTCAGCAATGCCAAAGCAAAAGCACGAATTGAAAGATCGCCCTGTGCACGGTCTGCTGCCTCTAGTTTATAATTACCTTCGCAAATACGACGTTTGCAGGTCGTTTAGTAAGCGGCATGCATCGTTGTAGTAATATGCTCATCTAAAACTAAATTGGCTGACTAATTATTTCTTCACATTTTGAACCTGCGCGGCCGTCATAAGTTGTATAATAAATGCCCACACAAAGTTGCCTTAATCAAGCTAAGTCTCTAAGAAAATATTAAGCCAAACTTCAGAGACACATCTCATTAAAAATATACGATTCTATTATAGCCTCGCCCGATGCAAAACGTAGGCATTATATATTTCACTGAAAACTTTCACACTTTTCAGGCGTAGATAAATCAGTAACATGAATGAATCTTTTCCCTGTGAATATAAAAGAGGACACAGTAGAAATGTTTAAAAAGTGTTTAATCGTTCGATAACCATCTCATATACAAAAACCGCAACAAGGTTTTGATGAAAAACCAGGCAGCTAGCAGAGCGGGATCATAAAAAAACATACTCCCAGGGGTTCTGTTAAAGCTTCTCCTTAACATAAGACAAAATATCGTCTGTCTGAGCACCAGCTTCTCTACCTCCCTGGCGATTAATTTTTTGTGTTGATTAATTAAAAATTATAAATCATAACGAAACGAAAGAAATCATAATAACGATGGCATTAAATCGTCATCGTTTGTTTGTTTATCATTTAATGTGAGTGGCAATAAAATCTCCTGAGAAACTGACTGACTGAGCGAAGTTCTCATACAACCACAGTTCAACCGAAAACATGAGATTTCCTGTCTCCAGTAAGCATTGACGACTTTTGATTATTGGAATAAATAAAAACTTATTCTGTAGAAAAAATTATAGTTTTCAGAAGCAATAAAATTAAACTTTTAACTTATCGGCAGTCGTCATGAAGAGTTTCCTTCTCTCTATTACCTGCAACTTGAACCGTTCAGATAAATGATTGCTGGAAGGCAACTTTAGTATTTGGGACCCTGTGTTTGATTTAAGTGGATTAAAACGATCAATTCACTTGTTGCTTTAGACGATTTAATAGTGCCGACGCCACCGGAATACCCGTAGATTTTAATGAGACAAGGCTCTTCGATTTCAGCTTTGTCTTCGTAGGTTTTATTATTTTCTATAATGTAAGTTTGAAGTGCCGCCCAAACGCGACTCAATCCTGGTCGATAATCAGACACCACAAAAAAGCCATGGGAAACGGTCATCAGTCTAGTGCGGTGCTGCTAACCGATAGTAGAAAAGCTCCGGTCAGAGATAACTCCCATTGGTTGTATAAACGTGCAAATGTTCGAAAGTTACTCAGCTCTTTGCAAACTAGCAAACAAAATTCCATGACAGATGGGCAATTAAAATATTTATGACTGAACATTGAGGTTAAAAGCACCTTGACGGTCTTTCCGTTTTGGGAACCGACCCATAGAGCAATGTTGTCTCAGCACCCTATCTGATTGTGCATTTGGGTTGCGTAAATTGGCAGTGTTTTCGAAAGCCAAGTATCAATGAATGTCCAACGAAAACGCCGAAAACGTGTACAGCTTCTTTAAACCTTTATTTTGTTATATTGCAACATATATTTGACGAGTATCAAGCGTTAGGGCGAAGTTGAATGAAATTTCGCATTCACGTTAGATCAATAATGTTTAGTACATAATTTGGTTGATGGATCGCAATAACCAATTAACTTCTCAATCATTTTGAAGGTAAACCTGTTTCATTTAAACAAATAGAACAAGCTACGAAAGTTGACAAAAGTATATATAAGGGACCATCCACATACCACGGGGACAGCTTATGGGAGGGGGGGTTGGCTGATGTCCACGGTCCATACAATTTTTTTAGAATTTATATGGACAGTTGTCCACGGAGGGGGGGGGGTGTCAAAATCGTTGAAAATCTGTCCACGTGGTATGTGGATGGCCCCTAAAGTAGTTTACATACCGCAGTTATCTCTATTCGCTAACTATGCCAAATGTCATAGGTGCCAACTTTGGGAGAGGCAAAGCACTTGTTGCCTCATCAATATATTTTTTTGTTCGAATTTGATTTATATCGTCCCCTTAATGCTAGAACTATCGATTTTGCGTTAAATATGCCATCGTATTTATCGCGTCGAGCTCAAGTTATTCATCAATTAAAAAACTAGATATCTCAACGGAAAACAAGCGTATTTTGTAATAAAACTAAATAACTCGGTTTTTTGTTGATTATAACGGGCCTGAAACGATATGGATGCCTTTCATAAAATCTGAACCTTTAATAATGGCATTAGAATCTTCATCACCAGAATATGTCAAATTTTCCAACTCGTTTGTCTCGAAACGTCAATTCTCGAGTTATCTAGTTCTAGCATCAAGGGGACGATATATGCGTCGTTGTAAGAATTTCTGATAGTTTAGTTTGTTATTTTTTAATTTACCAACCCTCACGCCATTTTACAAAATTGGGATATTTACTGGTCACTATCAAAAGTGCCATTCCAAATACTTTGCGTCAGCTATAAAGTGTTTCACAAACACAATTTTTTGTACCTATAGTTAAATTATTTAAACCTGAAATCCACACGCATTGATTGTTCAACAATGCTAGCGCTTTAACATCCCAAAATCCTTATTTCTCCTACAACACTACAGGCCCAAGTGGTAATATGAAAGTGTCAGATAGATTAATTTCTGACAGACAAACAAAACGCTACATAATTGACATTGATTGCAAACAGGGGAAAACTAACGATTTAGACGTATCACTATCGATAGACTGACCAGCAAAGAAGAAATTAGTAAATTTTCCAAATGAGAATGGTTTGGCCATTCTTTTATTTACTCACATGCACCGGCAAATATGGTGAAGATACGATCTGATGCTGGATAGCTATTCCCGGCCTCTTCCCGAAACAAGCCGATTTTTTCACATACATATACGTTTTGGGTTCAGCTTCTTTTATATATGTTTCACGCTTCTCATATTTTCATCATCAAAAGAGCGGTAAATTGATGAATCATGTTCAGTGCACACTATCACCGCTCCTGACGGCCCTTCCAGTACTGTGTCCATCCGATTTCCCACACACATGTATCAAACATTAAGGTTGGATGCGTTCGTATCCCGAAGCTGTCCATAACTCTTGTATTACAGGTTTCGATTTCCACTTCAACTTATGTTACAGCTGGACAAGTTCTGTGATTGCACTCTCACTTCGCACACGATTCCTCTCGCCCTACGAGTCATCAGAAAAAGTTCAGCTGGTCCAAAGCAAGGATTGGCACGAGTTATTCCGTTCGGAGTTTGGTCGCAAGATGGACAGAAATTATAAATTATGGCCATTTGTCCATTGAAAACCCATCGGCTCCTGTCGAGAAGCGAAAAATTCGATTTGATCACGATTCGCACTGCTACCGAATTGAGTCAAGGGCAAATCTGAGAGGGGCTGCCGCTGACGAACGGCTAGTCCTGTGGCGGGTATTACAACAAAGAGCAACAGTAAAGAAAAAAAAGTCGAGATGTGTCATTCTGTTTTATACGCGGCTCCTCTTTATGAAATGTAGAAACTGTCGGACCGGTAATCCCCAAAGAATAGAGTAGATTTATTGATATTTGCTGCTTTATGATATTTCTATCAAACATTTACGATAATGGTCACATCGGTGGAAAAAGCGGGTGTAATACAAGGAGAAAAATTCGCCAAGAAACCCTCGTTCAATAGTGTCATATGTGCAAACGAAGAACAGCAATAGAGCAAATCAGACGTGATAAATTTGAATCTGATTTCAATTTACCGGCATAGTGGTGCTCGAATTGGTAAAATTAGACGCCGTCAAATGAATATGGCTCGCTCGCTTCAAATAAAATTGTAAAAGCTATTTTCTCACCGCTGCGTGACCAAAAAAAATCCACCAGTGTGCTACAAATTCAACAGAGAGCTCGAGATAATCCAATATCAAACATATATAGAGCAAATCAAAGCGAAGGGACACTATAATTCAAAACCATAATCCCTTTTGAAGCTCGACAATACAAGAAGCCTCCGCGCTGCAAGGGAAATCGGAAATCCTCTTGCCAATAAATGTAAACAACGCAAGCACCAACCATACACGGATAGCACGAATTCCAGTCCAATGATAGTCCATCGGAGGAGTCAGCTATCAGTGAAATATATCTTTATGGAATTCATAACTCCGGAGCGGATTGGGTGCAGTAATAAACGTATGATTTCTTCGCAAGATCTCTCGGGAAAGATTCCTCCAGGCTATATTTTTTGTTTACCTTCTGTGCGAAAGTATCAAATAGAATCCCTCACCAATTGCTATCATTGATGGTCATCATTTTCGCACTCAGGCTGCCATTGACCATAGCGTAGCGAAGTCCGACGCAAGAGAGATGATAGAGATATCAGCGAAGTACCAAAGAGAAGATATTTTTTATTATTATTGATATAAATTGCTAGGGATCAAGGGAATCGACTTCTGATTTATAGCGTCTCGATTTTCTGTATGATACACAATAATTTGTAAAATATTAGAAGTCTTGCTACTTGTGTGGCTGTTCTTCTGGGTACTCATCACGGACATGTGTGGAGAAACATTTCCCCCAAGTTTTTTTTATGCATCATTGAAGCAAAGGGGAGCATATGCCTCTGGTGTTTACCACTATTGCACGGATCAATCGAAAAAGGATGACCAAAAGGTATTCTACAAAGTGATTTCCTTCATAAAAAAGGAATCCGCAGGGCTGAAATTGATTTCAAATTATGATATAAACTTCCTCCGTGGGGGAAACATTCATTGTAGGTAGGTTAAACGCAATAAAAAGAACCCACAAATTTGTGGGGAATTTATGACATCACCTTGGGCGAATGATATTTTATGACTTCACCAATTCAACATTCATATGGTGTTCGACAAACAGAGCATACCCTGATATTTCAATGTCTTTGAATAACTTTCTTTGATTTAATATATATCAAAAAGATTTATTTCTTTTTCGGCGAAAGGAGTAAAACAAATCATGTGAAATGGGTAGCATAGTGCTTGATCAACGGTCGAACACATATTTATTCATTGCCTAATTAGACCATGCTGCATAATGACAAAATTTACGAGGTCGTTATGTTTTTCGGAATCATTAAAACAGTATTGTTGTCGTAAAATAGTGTCATGCTTTTTAGGCAGAAGGTTGTGCCAAAATCAGTCGCATTATTTAAAATTTATCACTCCGCATCAACATTTTGACGTTTAGTTGACATATTTATATTTTCATCCCCATACATAATTGAACAAAAATGTATCATTCATTTATTTCATACACCGTTTTGGGTGTCGTTAGTTCGAAAGGATAAGCGACTAGAACAACCAACCTCGACAAACCCTGATGAGTTGTGGAGAGGAAGAATTGATGTCCATTGTCTCCATCAAAGCGAAACGAAAAACACGATAAATCAAACAGTCGCCTTAAAGATTGTCTGCGCAGTGAGCAAAAAATAGCTTCTTTCTGCGCTGAACATTCAGTCCACCGAAGAACCACTTTGGCATGTTTTTCAATGCATGTAACAGCCTCTACATGTCGAAGCCACTGTGCGTCATCCGAAGGTACATGCATGTGATTGAATTGGACAAACTGAAAATATAATTCTTTCCGTTTTCTCCGCTGTCATCATCATTATCGTTTTCTTCCAACCCACTGCTGCGCTTGCTGAATCGTCATTTGAATCTCCAACCATATATCAGAACTAACTCAGTTCAGCAAAAATATAAAATTGAATCTAATACGGAAGATTTATGAATTCACATTTATATTATAATGATGATTTTATTTTTGAGTGAAACTCGAAGAGGGCACACTCACTAAAAACATCTGAATGAAAGGCAACCCAATACAGAAAAGACCTTAGAAAGGACAACAGAATACGCAAATTTTCCCTCGTTGCTCGTCTCGTCCGCCGATTTGCATATAGGGTAGGGAACGGCTTAGGCAGTAGCGCCTATTTTAATCAGTCGAAGAAAACAGGCCTCCAACTCCTGCATTTTGATTAATATCGACAATTTCAATGATGGAAACGAAAACTTCGATTGTCTAGCTGTCTTACGGATATAAAAAATACCGTTAATCACAAAGAAATCTGTGAAAAATTGCAATTGAAACAAATCGACCTATATTGCAGCTATCCAGGAGCCACTTCGGGTGCTGCAAAAAAACGCCTGCAAAACAGATGGAAACTGCTTAAATAGGTTCGGGGTGATTGGAATAGTGTCCCTCGATTGATAACTTTGGTTGATGATTGTGAAAGTTTGCTAACTTAGTTTTACAATCTGAAAACAAGTTCTGACAGAGAAAACGTTAGAGAACAGATTGATATACTACTGTTTAAGTTTCACCCAACACATTTCGAGTATTTCGTCTGAATACACAGGCGATTCCTAAAGCTCCTTAGAATATGTTCCCTACCCTACGCGCGAGCTGGATTCAGTCTACCGAACAGACTCGATACCCTGGGACAAAACGAGACCGTCAAGGAGTAGAGATATAGATCTGTAGGTAATATTTAAAATACGGTCATTTATGGATGCAGGTCCGCTCCCGGGAGATCGTTATCGCCCAATATGCATTTCCTGAAATCAAACCAGTCGACAAAGGCAAGCCTCCCATGTACAAAAATGCTCAATCCTAATTTTTCACTTGTTTAGCTAATAATCAGAAGTTGTTAAAAAAAAAAGATTGCGCACGTTACTGCGTTTTAGAAAAGCGAAGTAAAAATTTGCTTTCTTGGGTACGACGAAAACAAATTGTTGCTCTTGATCACATTAACTATTGATTGGGCATATCTATTGCTTTCCCAGCAACCGCAACAACGATTTTTCGTGAAACAAACTCTGCTTCTATGAAAACAAACACGTGCAATGAAAGGCACTAAACTGTGACTGAGTAATGAATTGGATAATTTCGTTAAACTCCGTTATTACCCAGAAATATTCTTTTAATGCCAGCGACAAAACTGATAGCCAAGTTTTATGTCTTAATTACAGATTCCTCCATTAGCTATAGCGCGCATGGTCAACCGCATTTTATTGTCCAGCAGAAAAGAACATGAATTCAGTTTAACGAACCATTACCGACACCTACTTCAAAAACTATTCTTCAGAAGCAGGTCGCACGCAATCATAATTGCATCACAAACAATAAAGCGGAACGTTTACTACCACTAACAAATAAAAAATATAAAGCCCACTAAACTATCCCAAAAACAAAACAGAAATATGTTGGAGATTTTGCCGCGATCCAGCAAACTTGCTTTTTTATCACCAAAAACAACCGATTTCGTTTTGTCCCCGACGAGAAACGTGACTGATTTTTCTTTTTATACCACATTATAAAGCGAGAATTATATTTATATATATAAATGCGTACGCCTCTTCAACTGTAGGTGCGTATATCTGATAGATGTTTTCACCGAGGGCTACATTTTAATTAATCATAAAAAAGAGAACCGCAATTATGATAAAATTCATAAGCAATATTAATAAAATCTCATGCCTGGGGCTTTGGCATCATATGAGGAGTCCAGGCAGCGCATAAAGTGAATGAACTTGCCTCAAAAAGCAGAGCGTCATTCGTTCTGATTCACCAAAACATTGGAAAATAAACTTTTTTTTTTTCAATCAGTCTTAGGCTAGCGGCGTTATTGCATCCATACGGAAACTATGAATGAATTCAACTGAAGAAGTCCATTTCTAGTTTGTTGGTTTTAAATATAGAAAATAATCTCAAATCAAGCCCAGAAACGCCGAGGTGTTTCTAAAGAAGGCAGAAAAGGCCCAGTAACAAACAAAGTAATCTTAAATTAAGCTCAGAATCGCCGAAAATCCTTCTACAGACCGGAATAATCCAAAATAGAAAATGGTCACAAATCGAGCCTAAAACCGTCGAAAAGTGCTTCCTGAGAGCAAAGAAGGTCAAAAAACAGAACGATACCGAAGCTCCAAGGACTTCTAAAGGCCAGGAAGGCCAACGTAGAAGCGTTGAACCCGGCGGGTAACTACTCTGTAACCTTTTGACGCAAGTCTGAATACACTAGGGGCACCAGAAATCATAGGAATGGTCAAAAAGCTACAATCTTTTTATGGCAACTTATTCGCGCCTTAGCGATTCCCTCGGTCTTGGTCTGCTATCCTCCAATCTCTCCTAACATCTATTTCGCGGGCATCCTCGTCGACAGCACGCATCCATGAGTGCGAGGCCTACCTCAAAGTCGACGACCTCTATCGGAATTCCTGCTAAATATAGTCGAATTCTTGTTACATGCCCAGCCCACTGCAACCTGCCGTGTTTTATCCGCTGAACTATATCCGCCTGGTACATTTCATGGTTTATGTGTCTGCGCCAAACACTAGTTTGTCGCCAAGGGTTGAACGCGAAATCCTACGCTTAAAAACACCAAGAGCTCGCCTATTGGCCTCTTTCAACGTCCATGCTTCATGGCCGTAGAGGACCACGGAAAAAATAGTGTTTTGTAGAGTGCAAGTTTAGTACGGGTTTGCAGACTACGGGACCTCAGCTGGTTACGTAATCCGTAGAAGGCCCTGCTTGCAGCTGCTATCCACTTTTTTATCTCACGGCTAATCTCGTTGTCACATGTCACTAATGTACTCAGGTAAATGAATTCGTTGACTACTTCAAAAGTTTCCCCATCTAGCTGAAGTGGTGCCTCAGCACCAACATCCGTCGATCGACCACGCTCTCTACCAGCCACCATGTATTTCGTTTTGGTAGAGTTAATGATGAGCCCTATTCTCGCAGCTTCCCTCGTGAGAAGTCCGAAGGCCTCTTACACTGCTCTACGGTTGATACCAATGATGTCGATGTCGTCCACAAAACCTAGAAGCATGAGAGTTCGTAACGACGGTGCCGCTTCTTTGTACGCCGGTCCTCCGTATAGCACCCTCAAATGCGATGTTAAACAACAAATCTGACAGCCCGTCTCCCTGCTTCAAACCATCTAACGTCACGAAGGAGTCCGATATCTCACCAACTATCCTGACGCATGATGTAGAATCTTCAAGAGTGGCACGTATCAGCCTAATTAGTTTTGTTAGGAAACCATGTTCTGTCGCAGAATGAATATTTGGTCCGCAGCGGAGCGTCCTTCTCGAAAACCACATTGGTAATCACCAACAAAGGTCTCCGACGAAGGCCTCAGTCTATGGAACATAATACGAGAGAGAATTTTGTAAACGGTGTTGAGAAGGGTTATGCCCCGATAATTACTGCAATCCAGGCGGTGGCCTTTCTTGTAGATCGGACATATGAGACCCTCCAACCAGTCTGAGGGTAATTCTTCATCGGACCACACTCTCAGCATGATCCGATGTAAAGCACGATACATCTGTTCGCTCTCGACTTTAAAAAGTTCGGCTGAAATGCCGTCCTTACCTGCTGCCTTGCAGTTCTTCAGCTCTTTCACTGTTTCCTCAAGCACGTCCATGGAACTTTGCCATCATTCTCAATCACCATCCTACTCCTCTCGACTACGCTGTTTTCTTCGCCATTCAACAGCACACCAAAGTGTTCTTTCCAACACCTGGCCTCCTCCGTTATGTCGGTAATCAGTTTCCCCTTCCTACCGTTGCACATGAGACGTTTCGGTTCCTGATTCCATTATTCTTCTTGTAGAAGATTCTCGCATCGTGCCTTGAAAAGCAGACTTCTGCTTCCCCAAGAATACGCTACCAATGCTGTCGTTTCTGCCGGCGGTGGAGTCTTTTTTCAGTAGCTCAAGCTTCCCGGTATCTTCCTACGTTCTGACGAGTCACAGCCGTGGTTAACATATGAACTCTGGCGCGGTTTTTTCTCATCCGCGTCACTCAGCGTCAAACCGCTCATTGAACTGGGCTGTCGCAGATGTACCCAACACTTCTCCCGCTATGGTGCTGTGAATGTACTGTACTACTGTGAATGTACTTGTACTGTGAATGTGCCTCTACTTTTCATTCAGGATACCTCCAACTTGATCCTCGATCATCGCTCATCAACCTTTCGCAAGTACTCTGTAGCCACTTCTCCAGTTGATAGCCGTTGGATGTTCAAGCCCGGGGGTCGATTTGGGTGCCTTCAGGTGTGCTTACGTGTACTCCGGCGTGAAAAATAAGTGCTACAGATAGCCATACCTCTGGCTGCAGTGAAATTGACAAGCCTCAGGTCGTTGTAGAGTGGAGGCTTTCTCTACCAATCACGGGGCGGTAGAAGTTCTCCTCCCCGACCTGCGCATTTGCATCCCCGATAACGATCTTGATGTTGTGTCCTGGGCAGTCATTATACGCCTTTTCCAGGAGCTCATAGAACTCCTTCTTCTCTTCATCGGGTTTATCGTTGGTCGGTGCGTACACATTTATCAGGCTGTTGTTGAAAAAAATGTTCCTAATTCTCAACACGCATCTCTCCATCTAATGACACGCTCCATCTGTATGAGCACGAAACCGATTCCCCTTTCTGCTTTCACGCCGTCATTGTAGTAGATATGATACTTAAATGAAGCGCCCGCAATAGGATCTACTGCCCGGAATTCGCGTTCTCGGCCACCTCACCACCTGTATGGCAGCAACCTCCACATTCACCATCTGCAGCTCTCTAGCCAGGATACCTGCACGTGCCGAGTAGACTCCTTACATTCCAAGTACCGAGTTTCCAATAATCGTTGTCCTTTTTCGTTCGTCAAGATTCATGCCGATTATTCCGTTCCGTATGTATATCTGGATTGTTCGTAGTAGGGGGCTGCCGTCTTAGATACAGCTGGCGAGGCACCGCGTTCCGTAATTCAGCCACTCGCTCCGAGTCAGACGCTGTTGTACGCCGCAAACGAGTGAAACGATCACTAAAACATTTGGCATCATTGGAATTCAAAAATGCCCTATACAGCCAAAGGTTTTCGAGCTGCAATGCTCAAATAAAGTATATGCTAAAATGCATACGCCCTATCCGAAGGTTACTCTTGAGTCACAAAAATTTCTACAACAGTGGAAAATAATCAATTTTATGCGTCATATACGTGTGTAAAATTGTATTTTAATCGGAGCCACTCTAAATTAGTCGACTGGTCATTGGGCTCATTAATTGTTGTTCAGCTGGTTTATTATATTTAATCACTGGCATGCAAAAATTGATATAGACCAACCTATGGCAGAAACCAAAGCCGAACACGGCACTGTTATTTCCGATCGGTGCAGTAAAATCACTGAGTCTGATGCTGCCCAGCGAATCCTTCAGTTATTAAACCTCGATCAGCAGACTAAACCAGACACGGTCTACCCCTTTCCCATTCTCATTCGTTCAGGGGCCTTTTGCTGACAGAAAAACTACTTCGATCCCGCAATTCGAGCAAGTGAACCGGTAAATATACACAACAAACCACACCGGGCAGTTATAGTTGCAACTCCGAGGCTGTCTCAGTGATTTAGATATTCGTTTATTTATGTTGAGATCACAATTTATTTTAATTCAGTCCGTAAATTTAATGACTTATTTACGGTTACCAGGATATTTTTAAGGCTGAATAATAAACCGAAAACGTGGCTTTTATTGAATCTTTATATATATTTATATTAAAAATTTCGATGAGTTCCGTGCACACGAGGAGAAGGAAGCACAAAACAAAGCACGGACAAGATACGCGTTCACATAAATTTATTATATCACTTACATCCTCGTCTGAAATATACGGCGTACGCTTGGATTCTGCGACTGGGATCCAGAACCGAGAAAGACCAACGACCCAACTTAGACAACCGACGCGACGGACACCCTGCATTTCTATTTGGTTTTCTTTTATTTTAATGTTGATTTAATAGTTTTTCAGCTGGTTATTATTATAATAGTCGTGCATTGAGCCTTCCCTTCTGCACCAAATGCCTCGGTCATTTATTTATAGTGCAACTGCTGCCCAAGCCTCGTCTAGGAAGCCAAAGTCCATAAATATAAATTTCATAACAGTCGGTGAAACGAATACAGTTTTCATTAAATTGTAAACCAACGACATTCGGCAGAGATATGGCATGGTATTTCGCGTACGGTTGCAGAATCGCCAATCGCCAATGAATGCCTACATTCGAATGAATTGAGCAATTACCCTTACTGACCCCTGACTATTATATTTAATATGCTTCAAGCTGTGAAATCCCAAAAGTTTTACAGCAAAGGACGAAACATTTGCCGAAACGAAATTACTCCGTTTCATTCGCTAAGCTGCTGTTTGTCAAATGAGTAGGCCCTTTCGATGTGTGTTATCTGTCTAAGCGAAAGAGGACCGCTTGAGGCTGGTAAAATATGCCTGCGTGTGTTCAAAAATTTAATTTCCTTTTGACCACCTTAACAGTGAGTTTGTATTCACGGCCCGTAACCTCGTGCAAATGGAAGATCATAACAGTGATGACATTAAATAAAATAACAGCATATTTTTTTGCACCGACGGAGGTGCCATGAGTACTTTTGTTATTATAGGCTGTATAATTTTTTTTCTAGGCAACATGACAAGCAGCAACATGAAGCAGCACCGGGATGCTTCTTGATTTATACATGTTGCTTGTTTCGGAATTTGACTCTAAGGGTTTCGAATGGTTTTTTTCCAGCCGAGATTCGAACTTACGACGACTGATTCGTTAACCCAGTATAGTTTCTCGAATCCAACTGGAAGGCATAATCGATCGATCTTGGTCCTTTCTTTTTTATGCTAAAACTAGCTGACCCTTCAAATTAATTTGAACATTGAAGGCATGGAAGTTCTAAATTGATTTCTCAAACTTCCAAAGATTAACCTTGCGATTTGTTTGCAGTCATTGCAAATGCATGGTGAATCGGATTTTGGATAAGTACAAACTCAAAAGGCAAATCGTTTTTTATTTGTTTGTGTTGTCCATCGGACGGCTAAGACCAATGTTGGTCCATCTCGCCAAAAGACAAATCGTTTTAAGTGAATGGTTTTATCGGAATGAGGACATCCTCGGCCTTCAATTCGCCTCAAAGTATCGTTGATGTAATACATTGGTCATTAGACGCTTTACAATCTTGTTCTGTTACATAATTTTGGTTGGTTCAAATTTAAGCATGATCCGTTCGATAGTTGGTTACTTCTTCGTGTTTATTCATACAATCTACTGATTCATTCATACAATCTGTTGATTTTCAAGAATTTTGTTTTGAATAATAAAACTCAAATCGTCGACATCTGTGTTTTTCGCCGCCAGAATTGTGCGTGCACTCAGTTCTGAATACTAGATTTCAAACGACATTCGGAAACACATTCCTGATGAGTTTCCATTTCGTCGATATTAGGCAGCAGAAATAATAGCGGGAACGAAATCAATCAAACGAAAACCTCAACTGGCACTTTTCCATTGCCAATGGCTAACAGTTGTTTTAAAAAAACTGTAGTTTTTTACAAAAAATCAGAAGGGTTGTTGTGCAAAGCCACAGCCCCAAGGTTGGCGTAGAAATGCTGTTTGTAATATTTAATACGTCGTTTCACTAGAGAGTTATTTCAAGTGATAAGTTAGAAACAAATTTCTTCTTTTCAGTAATTCCTAAAATAGTAGACGCTACTATTACACTAGACCTTGTTCTATCGATATGTTTGTATTGATAACTTCTGCCTATCACCAATAAAATTACTTTCTGCACACAATATGGTGGCCTTGGAGAGATTCAAAATAATGTCTAGAGCGGATTTTTCGCTTCTGTGTTTCATCCCAATTACGAAAATACATACCCATATTGGGTGGTGTTTGGATGTTTTCTAGAAACCTGCAATCGCATTGTGGATTTCAAAATGTGACCTGAAGCCAATTTTCGACTTCTTGGCATCATTCTTCTCCCGAAAATACTCCCATTGGGAGATAATTGTCTATTTTGGGCTGATTTCCAGAAACCAGAAGTTGCAACTTTGGATATAAAAAAATAGTGGGGTCGGTCTTTGGCTTCTGCCCATCATTCAGATAATTTTGGGCTGTTTCCCGGAAATACTGGTTTAAATATGTGAGGAAGGGGTCTCAAACCATCATAGAAACATTTCATGTACTCTAAAATCCTCACATTCCACTTTGGGTACCATTTGCTCAATAAATTCTCGAGTTATGCAGAAATTTGTGTTTTGTTTGAATGGGAGGTCCCCTTTCAGGAGTTAGGTATGTAAACCCATATTTCTCGTACCCATTTACCCATACCCTTTCAAATTTGGCTCCGTTTTCTTGATTTTTTCTCGAGTTATGCGGAAATTTATATTTCATTTATATGGCAGACCCTCTACCCCTCTTAGAGAGGAGTTGGAGTGTCGGGCTCCTATAGAATTATTTCTTGCCCCCGAGAACCCCGACCAGCACATCAATAGCAATATCCTGCCGAACCTTCTAGTATACATCGGCTGTTACCTTTGGTCCTTGATCAATGAAATATGTGGACATTATATCCCCCTCACTGGAGACCATTCCTAGAACCATCGCATGGGTTGTTTTTTTTTTTTTTTTTTTGGTTGGATTTCAAACGGTGATACTGATGTAACCACATGATGGATTATAATAATCAATATGTCGTTGGATTGATAAAACGATGGACAATTCCGTGATTTCTCAGTTATCATTATCGTTTTATTGTTAAACAGTGAAAATTTCATAATTTCAATGAAATATGTGGGCATTATATCCCCCTCGCTGGAGACCATTCCTAGAACCATCGCATGGGTTGTTTTTTTTTTTGGTTGGATTTTAAACGGTGATACTGATGTAACCACATGATGGATTATAATAATCAATATGTCGTTGGATTGATAAAACGATGGACAATTACGTGATTTCTCAGTTATCGTTATCGTTTTATTGTTAAACAGTGAAAATTTCATAAAAGTTTCAAGGTCGAATTTTCACGAACCATGTACCAATTACATGCGAGCACGCCTGGCACAGACTTCATGAGAAGACACCAACTGCCTGCTTCGCTCCGCTGCGAACACGCATATTTTGAAACTAGAAAGAATACAATATCGTTGTTTGCGTATTGCCTTGGGTTGCATGCAGTCGACACATACGATGAGTCTTGAAGTGCTAGCGGGTATTCTTCCGTTAAAACATCGTTTTTGGAATCTCTCTTACCGGTTACTAATTCGATGTACGGTCATGAACACATTAGTAATTGAAAATTTCGAGAGGTTGGTCGACCTTCAATCCCAAACCAGATTTATGACTTTATATTTTGACTACATGGCTCAAGATATTAACCCTTCTTCATACGTTCCCTTCAATGTCGCACCTTTAGATACTTCTAACAATGCTATATTCTTCGACACCACCATGAAAGGAGACATTATTGGTATCCCGGATCAATCGCGCCCACAAGAGATCCCTAAGATTTTTTCAAATAAGTTCAAACATGTGAGTTGTGATAAAATGTTTTATACTGACGGATCTAATCTAGATGAGTCCACTGGCTTCGGTGTTTTCCACGATAATTTTACCGCCTCCTACAAACTCGATGCTCCTGCTTCCGTGTACGCCGCAGAACTTGCTGCTATTCAGTACGCTCTTGGGATCATCGAAACCCTGCCCATAGACCACTACTTCATCTTCACAGACAGTCTCAGCGCCATTGAGGCTCTGCGATCGATGAAGACTGTGAAGCACACCCCGTATTTCCTGGGGAAGATACGGCGGTTTTTAAGTGCTTTAACAGATAAAAATTATCGGGTTACCTTAGCGTGGGTCCCTTCTCATTGTTCCATTCCGGGCAATGGAAAGGCTGACGCTTTAGCTAAGGTGGGTGCTATTGATGGCGATATTTATGTAAGACCAATTGCTTATGATGAATTTTATAGCATTTTGCGTCAGAGAACACTCAACAGTTGGCAATCATCATGGAACTCAGATGAACTGGGACGGTGGCTACATTCCATTTTTCCTAAGGTATCGACGAAAGCATGGTTCAAGGGGTTGGATGTAGGTCGGGACTTCATTCGCGTGATGTCCAGACTTATGTCCAATCACTACACGTTAAACACGCATCTCTTTCGTATAGGGCTTGTAGACAGTAATCACTGCGTTCGTGGCGATGGCTACCATGACATCGAGCATGTTGTTTGGTCGTGTGCCGAATTCTGTGATGTAAGGTCCGAGCTTATAGAATCCCTTCGGGCTCGAGGAAAACAACCGAACGTACCCGTTAGAGACATTCTGGGAAGCGGTGATCTCCAGTACATGACACAGCTATACGGGTTCATAAGAAATGCTGGCATTAAAATTTGAAACTTTTTTATCTATTTGTTAGATTACAATTTCCGTCACAAGCTGAAAGAAAATGATACACCATGCTGGAGACACTAAAACGAAGACTTGGCATCTTTTTGTTTACGCAGACACCTCAGACCAAAACTGTCAAATAGAACACCCCTGGTTAGCCATGAATACATTCTATAATTTAAAATAGTTAAAAACAAAATTGTAACTCCCATCCTCTCACCTTAAATCCCCACTAGCTCGTAGTCGGCCGCGAGATATAAAAAATGTGCCTCCCTCTTTCCCCTGCTAATTTAGAATTAAAAAAAATGTACTTGGCTCAGTTAAACAAAAATTGTATCGTGCCGTGTCAAGTAAACTATTTTTAAATAAAAAAAAAAAACAACTGCCTGCTGTAATATGCTGTATAGCAGTGGCAAAAAAAAATGACAGAATCTCCCCGTCCCAATAGGTCAACTAATGTTCGCTTCCATGAACTTAGACTGATTTGATGTCTTGAAGGTGAAGCTTTTTCGGAAAGTTCGTAATCAGCATCACTATCAGACAGTTTTACGTTCTGCTGTTAGAATGTTATTAAAGCTGATGTCTTGAAGAAAACATGCTGCCACAGGAAACAGTACTGCACCAAGCAATGTATGAATAGAGCGCTGGTCACTCGTCGTCTATCAGTGCAGTAGAACTCGATATTCATTTGTGTGCAGCCAAGCCAAGTGAAGTCTACATTGCCGCTGTCGACGCACAGTGGGGCGTGTTGGGTTAACGCGTAGGTATCGTTTTGCGAACTAAAACACAATCGGATTGCCGTTTGATTTGTTTGTTTGAATTGTCTTTTTGTTTCGTATAGTAGCAAATATCAGAATTCAATATGATCATTCGGGTGCCGCAAAATACGCTGCGCCACCGTGGACAACAAAATGCTGTACGTGTCGAAAGAGGCAGGTAGCAGGGTATATCAATTAGATTCATTGTACAGATAAAATGCGTTGTTTATTTTTGAACTCTACACTGTGTTTTTCTTATGTCCATTTTAAATTTTCTGGTAATATACATTTTTGTTTAAGAACTGTAATTCTTTATCGTTATTTCTCCATGAACTTGTAACTGCATAAAAATTTTATTATGTGACATTTTTGCCGCTTGGTGATCGAAGAGTGAGCCATCGTCCACAAGACAAATAAATATTGTTTGATTTCTACTAAATCGTACTCAATTTAGGTCTGTAAAAAAGCTTGCCTTTTCATGTATTGAAGAAAATTTACTGTATTAGAATGAATGGCATTCATCAATGTTAAAGAGAATATTTTTTCTTCTTAAATAGAGTGCAAATAAATAATCAAAATACAGACTCAGTTCGATTTTGCCAAACACGACACGTCGGAATTTTCCTCTTGCCAAGATTGAACCATGCCAAAAATGAACGGTTCACTTTTCATGACCTTTTTCATAGATATTTCCACCAATGAACTAGTTTTAGTTCCAAGTCGTTTGAGGTGTCGCTTTATGAATTGAGGCTGACGACTTAGATACTTGATATTACTACCCGAGTAATTAGAGGCTTACTACTGCTTAGATCATGATCATTATATTACCGGCACATGTTCCGGTCATATTCCAGGAACCGTTTTACCGATTCCTGTCATCCGCTTCGGCAACATAAAGAACCAAAATACCCTTCTTTTGGAGAATGTTGAGCTTAAATTGGTTGAAATAATCAAGAAAACTAAGAAATGTGATTAGGCAACATCCATAAATTACGTAACGCAAAAAACCCAATTTATCGACCCCCACATGTAACGAAATGTAACGCCAACACCTACCCATAAAAATTACGTATCGCTGTAGAAGATTTGGCTTAATGAAAATGTTCGTTTTAAAGAGTTTCTCCATTGATTTTTCGTTACGTAACGCTGATTCAACCTCCCCCCCTTCCCTATGTAACAAATCGTACCGCTCAAGCACACCCCCTCACCCCTATGAGCGTTACGTAATTTGTGGATGCCGGCTCAGACATAATTGCTCGTTTTTGGAACATGTGTGCCAAAATCTAACCGTGCCAAAAGTAAAACAAGCTCAAATCAAATAGAGCCTCATAGGGAAATATAAAACTATTGTAGTCCTACGTCAACTATGCGGTCGTGTCTTGGATACCACCCTCCTACTATTTTCATCAGAAAAAAAGATTACAGGTTTAATGTGATGAGGAAGCCGACTTCAAACGTCTCAAAAGTGTTTTAGCTTACCCCAATCGCCTTAATTTGGTCGCAGTATTCATAAAGTGACGATTGCGTAGCCAAGGTTTTTGCCCATTACTCGCCCGATTGAGAAGTCCGAGTACCCGATATAGCCATGGATCACATTGACCTCGCTGGATTCTTACCACTTTTTTGACCCTGCTTAGTTTAGCGGTATTGGAGCGACCCTTGTATTTCTTCCGGGTGGATGTCAGTAAGATCGTAGCGCCTAGCCCCACAATTGTCGTCCTCTACACTTAACAGTTGGCTACGAAGTCTGTGTATAATAAACAAAAGGTTGAGTTCCGAATCGGAATGTATTACCAAGGCTTTGCTTTGCTTTACGATTGACGAATTCTTGCGTTTTTGTTTTGGAACCTTTTCTCATAACTAAGTAGATTTCCATTCTTTTCCGTTTTTTTAGTGAATTTTCCCAACTTTTTCACGTGTTAACTGAACGCAGCCCAATACGAACTAAACAGAAAAAGCAGCATGTAAATCCGTCAAAAGGTTTTCGGAAACCTTTTGACGGATTTTCATAATCCTTTTTTTGTTTAGTATAAGGTCACAAACGAACAGCAATTCATTTCTATATAATGCATTATCTGGTGCAGTATCGAAAAATTATTTGATAAAAACAAATGAAATCTAACGTCATTTTTTTATCTTCATGAGAGCAATTTTCCTAAGCTATAAACGCATCTTGTGCTCATTGATCCGACTATCTGACAGCAAAACAAATCGCGTTAAAATTGAAGTACTTTGGAAAATTTGAAACTGCCATAGGATGTCAAACAAAACACGGTCGCACATTGAAACTGTATAGCACGATACAATTTCAATGTTCGAACGTTGGTTATAAGCGGTCATAAATAGAAATAAAACAGTACACCCTGAATTCCTGTAATGCATTCTCCACTCGTCAGATCCTCCCTCAATCACAACAGGCAACAACTCATCAACGAAAGACGACCGTGGAAGCAAACGCTTTCGGATGCTGTCCACCCTTATTCCATGCGTACTGAATTCAATACGATTGACCGACAAAAAGACGTACCGTTTCAAATGTGCACAACAGTGGCAATCTCCAATAAGATAATTATTGCATTGGAAAATCTCTCCAGCAGCTGAGGGGGTGGTGCTTAGGCTTGAAAGCAAGCGCCAGATGTCCGATCGCTATTTCCTGCAGCGAACGCACGAATTTATTCGTCCGGCTGTCCTTCGTTAATGATTGCAATGACCAGAAGTGGTTGCACCGGTCACCGAGATGCATTGTCCTGGTTTAAGCACACTCAATGCGGAAACAAGCTTTGCTCCGCACAGAGAAAGGTCATATAATTTAATATTGTGTATCATGCTGGACGTACGTAGTGGGTGTTGATCGACAATTGCTTTCAAAATTTTGCAGTACGACATTCTAACGGAACTTCCGGTGAATATTTGAAAAAAAAGAAGAAAACTGACGATAAATAGATGCTACGCATCAATAGTATCGATATAATATATAAACTCGTGATTGATATGACGCCATTTTGAATTTTAGTTTGGAACTTCCGGTTTCCAGAAAGTAGTTCCACACACGGTTCTAAATACAGAGGTTGGCCAAAACTTGGTGACTTGGTGGTCCAAAATATGCTTTAATAATTTCGTAGAAATTTTCTAGGGTATTTCTCTATAACGATGCATGTCAAAATAGACACTTAGCTCTTAGCAATGGTATGATAGAGCAGGTATTTATGTTAAAAAACCGAGTTATTTTGATAAATTGTTCTACCTCTTCCTTAAGCTGTCCAAAATACCCCCGTAATGTTAGAAATAATTCTACTAGTGCAAACTACAAAATCAAAAAAAAAAATATGTGATGTCTTTTCCATAAAAATCGCGATAAAATATGAAGGGTCGGAAACGACCAAGTCTAATCTAAAAGTCCCAACATCAAATATCACTACTTTCATTTAGGCAAAAAATAAGTAAACCAGATTACAATTTAAGTATAAGTATACAATTCTTAACAACGGGATGAAACATGAAAGAAGGTATACCTACTAGAGTTGTAATAATAAATGACAAAACTTACGAACGACAGCTGCTCGCACGTGACTGCCTACCGTCTCAAAGTCGAACACTTTTCACACTTCTATGATCCTACAGGAAACTCAGCTAAACAAACACACAAAACATGCCCATTTTTCGGGTAATGCCTGTGGGACGGTCTTTTATAATGAAAACACAACAACATAAGTCTAACCGCTGAACTTCCAGAGAAGGTCAAAACTCAAAGGTCGACGCACTAAACTGTGTTATAAATTATGATGTGTGAATACAGTGCAGCATGATTGGCGCTCGTTATCATCTCCCGCTTGCCGTGATATTTATGCTTAATGTAAAAGCACTGCAGACAGTTCTTACCGCAGAGCATAGTAGTAAGTAATAGAAGACATATAAATTTTATAATTTTGAGTTACACATAAATGTAAATCGCATCATGAACTATCATAAATATGTATACACCATAGTGGCGAGTTTGTATGCATAAACATTCAATAATCAGTTCAGGTTGGAAGTCGACCACGACTGACCGAACTCATGAAACTCAAGCCACTGCTGCCGGGATGTTGTTTCATTTTAGCTTTTCATGTTTCATTCCCTTGCGCTTGATGAATAAAATCTCCATGTTGTTTTACCGCTGTCCGCTCTGTATCGAATCCTCCCGACCTAACCAACCAGGGCCAACTTGCCCTCGAGTTCTTTGTATAAAAGCTCTTGTTATATTTTTTCATATTTATATAGGTCTTATACAGCGCACAGAAAGAGCAAACATTACACAAACGAAGAAAAAATTAAATGATGGCCGTTTTATATGTGTCTAATATACATATTTATGGTAAAATTTATTTGTTCTTAAGCTCACTAAAATATAACAGAACGTAAAGGGAAAGCAACAAAGAAAATAAGAACAAAAATGTTTGAAATTTATTTTCCCATCCAGCGTTTAACGATAAATTTGAATGAAATATTTTTTATATAAACGTGCACAAAGAGGAAGGAGAATTTTTTTTAAAATATGCATTGTTGGAGACGAGTGGATATTTGCGGGGTATTTCAGCCTCACAAAGAGGTGATATTCAAATGAACCTATTTCGGAAGCACACCAGCGTTGAATACTTTAGGGTTAGTTTTATCGCTGTTTGATTAATGGATCACATATTAGTGTAGAATAACTTCACACGTTTGTGGTTGACTGTTCTGCATACGCGGTCACGGTTGAAATAGACTCCAAAATCAAGCGTTTGCGGTGAGTAACAACAAGCATATCTGTTACAGGTAAAAGACTCATCTTCAGTTCATCCGCCCTACGAAAAAAAAAATAGGCTGATAGGCAGTGCACCCTGCTGTATTTCTAGTATCAGCAAGCTATTTCTTCAATCACCACTAGAATTCTAATTATTAATTATCGATCAATATGAGACATGTTTTGTTGATATGTACATGTCATGTACATTGTACATGCTATTGTGTAAAGATGAAAATGTGGCAGCAAAAAAGCCGTGGAATTTGATCACAATACATGTTTAGAGAAAACTAACCATAGTCTACCCTAAATTTATGTAAATTGCAAGAATTCAACATTGAATCAATTCTACTGACATGACATAGAAAAGTATGAGAAAGTAGTTAGGTTGGCAACACGGCATTCTTTGTAAGTAAAACAAAGAATATTTTCGTGAACGCGCTATTTGATGTAATTTTCATTCCACGGAGAATAGTAGAATAGTATCTCGTGAAACTTATTTGTTTTCATTTGTTCCCGATAGTAAAGTGTTTAATTAGTCTTTCCTCGGATTTCTAGTGAAAATCTAGCTGATTCTCGATGTACCGATAGAGAGCAACGATCGTTCGAAAAATTACAGCCAGGTCGGGCAAGACGGACACACTGTTTACAAAGTACATCCGCGAGAAAAACCAGCAGATATTAATCACTTAGCAGTTAAAACAGGCCATATAGGCCGTGAATTTTTGCCTTTATACTAACCCACCCTTCCAAACTGTTCACACGATGTATGGATTCTAATAACGCAGAGTAGTGTATGGTCATCACTTAACACATAAATCAAAAGAATACGTAACGTACTACATCTTTTTTGCGAGTGTCCACCTTTACCATCGTAGTGTCCATTTTACCCACCCAGGTGTCCGTCTTTCCCAGCCATGTCAAAAAACAGCAATTTGTAGTCATATTTTTGAAGACCAAAATAACATAAAACTTGGAAGAAGTTCACTAATACCAAAAATAATTATTACGACAAATGATCTTAAGTTTCAACTTGTATGACTTCTACGTTTTAAATGGCAATACCCGAGTAATAATTCAGTTTGAACCTTAGGGTGTCTCTACTTACTTTCCCCTATGCAGTTCGATTCTATTCAAATCGCCTCTTTGTACTATTCACTAACAGTTTCATCTATTTAACTTATTCGAGAATCTCTAAATAATGTTTATTCTAGGTATTTGTTATTATAAAATTCGTTGTTATTGAGTTGATAATCAAACGTGCGTGCGGACGTCCCAACTGGCTCGAGGGAGTCTCATACTGTCAGTAGTTGTCTGTGAACTTTGTCAAGTTCTAACAGCGGAAGAATTTATAACTGTCCCAGCCTGGAATCGAACAAACGATGACTGGCTTGCTAGACAAACATCGTAACTGGATGCTGCCAATGATGGAAGACAGAACGTAATGTGACCACTGCAAATGATAGATTGTAATAAGAATTGTTTGTACCATTCTTCATTTGCTCTGGATTGTTACTCAGGCCTAAAGAGCTGTCAAAAATCGAATCTATGTTCATGTTTTCAAAATGATGTGCACTGTATATGAGCTATTCCATTCCATTTTTACAAACACGCAATCATAAAAAGTATACTATAAATTATTTTCGCCAAAGTATGAACAAAGTTCATGCAACTGTCACTCGCTCAGCGTATTGTCATTCATTAGCATTATTACACATATCAACGTGATCTTATTATCGGTTTGTTTTTGTGCTATACAGGTCGGACTCGATTATCTGGAACATCAAAAAAAATTTCATTCCGGATAATCTAGTTTTCCGGATAATCGAATCACACAAAAACACTGAAGTTTTGCGATTAACGAACATAAAATAAATATTTCTTTTCTTTATTTTACTTGTATGATGCAGTCGCGTAACCAGAAGTTATTTTTGAGGCGAAAATGGGAAAAAATGGAGAAGCAAAAAAAATAAATTGGACATTGATTATTTTCACTTAATTCGAACATGTCCCAAGCATGTCGGAAGTGACTTAAATGGTAACAAATATGTCAGAAGGGATGGTAAAGGCAACATTTCAGAATAAAAATTGAAAACGGACACCAAAAAAATAAAATTCCGGATAATCGAATTCCGGATAATCGAGTTTCCGGATAATCGAGTCTTCGGATAATCGAGTCCGACCTGTATATTGTTCAAAGTATCCACAATCCAGCATACTCCTGAAGCCACCCATATTCCCATAGCGATGTCGAATGTGCCGTGCAGGGTATGTGCACTAAAACCGTCTCAGGAGTGTAATGCAATATCATTGCTCCTTGTCGTCGACATTCAGCACGCTTGATCGCATTATGAATAAATAATGATGGAAATGAAAACGAAAATCGAATTTGTAAGTTTTCCGAGTAACTACTGGCCCTCTCCTTCAACTCAACCTGCCACGCCCGCCACTGGACAGACTTACCATATGTAGTGTAGTGCAGAGGAAACCGTCGAATTCATTATTATCCCATGTCGGACTTTAACATGCACATAGCCGTCAATGTTCTTCGGTGCAGTGCTTCCCTGTGCGCGCCTCCTGAGTTTCCTGAGCTCTTATTAGTGGGTTTATTTGTTTGCTCATTTTTATGGACTTTACTAATCATGAAATTGACCTATCATCGGTATCTCGTTTCAGCCACAGAAACGACAGTGACGACAGCCAGAGGACATGTCGACAGTAAATGGATGGACGGATTTTCGTTTAATTTGCCCGTCACATGCACACACTGCTACACAAGGATGGTCGTACTGACTAATCATATCTTTCTTCCTTACACATATATTGTTCTGATTTATGTCTTTCTTGTCATGGTGGTTTGATTGGAGAGATGGCTTACTGTAATGAAGCCCAGTGGTGCAACCGGGATAAATTTTCGAGGGATAGCTTTGAAAATAAACTATTTTTTTCAGTATTTTTAGTTTTATAATATTTGTAGGATAGGCTATATGATACAAGTAATAAAATATTTTACATCATAACTGTTATTGACTAATAAACTTATAACTAATGTAATGTAAAGATTGAAGTTTCCTTTTATCTGAATAAATTTCAAACATTCAATTGAAAAAGTATCAGCATGAGTGAGATAATTTTTCAATAACTGCTTTCACAACTTAAACTAATAACTATGTAATCAGATAACCTAACTACAGCTCTGATCGCAAGAAGACTTCGGCAAAGCATATTTGAACTGCGATGAGCTCCCTTATTCCGATATGTATACGGAAATCCAATCGTTCGTTCATTATATATTGAAAGCTAGACACACTCTAAGGCAGTAGTGTCGTGAACAAATCAAATGATAATTATTCGATGTATATTACAGCTAATCCTATAGGCTACATGTTTGGAGCTCCAACGGCATTATACCGAAGGAAGCTCAATGATTTTTTTTATGGCTTTACTTCGATAAGTATATCATCCAATTGGGTCGGATTTTTCGTTGTTTTAGTTGCGTGGTGAAAAATGATAACCAACAAATTGAATAGAAGAAATTTAATAGGAATGTTCCCCAACGACGTACATACTAAGCATATACAGCATGCATTGTCTTTTTACGTTATACTATAAACTTGATTAGATTCCGGTACATACACCATACACACAATAATTAATTTCATAAAATACCAACCGATTCTATCGTAATGAGATTATAGCTCTCGTTTTTCGGTTGATTATTCCGCCCACGTTGGTTTGAGAAAGCAAGAAACGAGTGTCCGGTCGTTTATCCTTTTGTTGGTTGTTGATCTAATTATTGATCTGTTTTCTCCTCGGGCGGCAGCGGAAGTTTTTTCACCTTTCTAGTGAGCAGTGCTACATGAACACCCTTTTTAGCTGCGCGAAAAACGTATTCATAAGCTATAGGGATGAATAACAACACAAACTTTGCACAAAGACCCCTCTGCATGACGCTTGCGGCAACTTCTGGTTGTTTAAGATGTTGAAACTGATACCGCTAGAACACCTTTATATTAAAATTATTCAATATTTTTCTCTCTTCAAGTTTCCCCTGTGTAGATAGATTTCCAAGAAGTCGTCTAATCAGAAGTGATTTCGTTCATTCTCTTCGCCGAAGCAATGATTCGTACTTCTCGTTGTTATTTCACAACCAGCTAATGGTAGAGAATTATTTTTAATTTCATTAGCAGAAGCGCGCTGAAAGCCAGAGGTTAATTTATAATTTTTAGGCGCCCAGTTCCTTAATACCTTAATTTTAACTGCTGCTGTTCGTCGCTTTTTATCTGCCTCTTGCTTCCTGCTACCAAGAATATAACATTAAGTGAATAAAAAACGAACTTTGCTTGCGGCGACGTTTATGTTTATTATTTTTTCGTTTCATAAAACGAACGTAATTTAATATATGCGCGTTGCCCTTCCCATTGCGCGATATAATATTTTTTACTGTTTCAAATTGTTTTACACAGTGCTGAACGAGTACCAGGAATGAGCAGTGAGTACACATTCATCATCGGTGTAATTTGTGATTGTAAAATTTGGATGATATTTGAGATACCTATTTTTTGTCTAATTAGAAGCCAATTACGCTGTTAGCTATATGGTTTCATAATAATCCGCTACTCGTTAAAAATGATGGAGCTCATGGTGTGCTTTACACTGGCCAATCGACAAGCACCGGAATTGCTATGAACAAATAGTAGTGAATTGACATCTAGGACTAATCTAGGACTAGGAATACTAAAGCTATCATATTTTATCTGGCCTTAAAATGTTTACATTTATACACAAAAGTCATGATAAAAATTCTAAATAAACAGATTCAGAGAAGTTTTTACATAAAGGCACTGCCGGTCAGTGGGAGATGAATTGACGGCTTTTTGAAAAGCATAAAATTATAGATTTTGAACGTAAAAACATACTTTGCGGTTAAGAAATTTCAGTATTTTCATATGAATTCAGCGAGTGATTTGATATAAAACAAATAAAAAACAGGATGCATGGCATTCTTTCACATAACTGAATATTTTTAAAACGAATTGATGCACTATGAAAGGTTTATGTTTCTTTCTGGTCACTCAACTCTCGAACTCATTTTTTTTTTTTTCGAGCATGTCCTTTGAATTTCTATGAGGGATCTCCGAACCATGAAGTTTATTATTTAATTTTTTGTCATATTTATTTTATGTGTTAATTTATTCATTTACATGTGAGGTGTGTTTGTTCACACTGAAAATATTTTTTCGTTATTCCACTCACGCACATTTCGTAACCAGAGAATTCGTAGATTTATAGTAATTTTGTTGGTTGTATAAAACATTCATATTGCAAGTTATCGAATAGAATTTAACATTACGCATAATTTGTGCAACTCACGAATGTACTTTCGTTCGAACGTGGATAATAACGAACAAAATAAAACGGAAGCACGAGTAATTGCGTAAGCTTACTAATTTTTCTACTGTTTACATTATGCAGCGTTTGTTTGTACGATTGATTTGCGTTTATTTTTAAAACCTTTCGACAATTCGAACGAAACTACTTTCATATTTATTACGCATTGGTTTCGTTGCAAAAAACAACAAAAGGTTTTGTATGTAAAACAAACGTTTTCGTGGAAAGAAATAAAATATATTTTCAGTGTAGGTAAAATAGCCTTTTTTCAATAGTTAGTCTAAGACGTAGAAAATATAAAGTTGCAACATAGAAAACAGCGTAAAACTACAAATTTACACGAATCACTTCTTTTAAAATGCAATCATCCGTTTATTAACAAATGAAATGCACCAAAAACATTGTGCATTTGTGCACTTCAAAAAAGGTAAAACAACGTCAATCGTTATACGTTTGACAGTCCGCCGAAAAGGTGGTCTGTTCTTATATGTTTTATGAAAAACATGAGATATAATATTTCTAAAAAAATAATATAAAAATATAAAAATTTGAGCATTTGAACATTTTCAAACTGTCGATGAGAAAAAGGCTCCTCATACTACCTGCAATATAATCTCGAGGTAACATTTGAATCAGTTTCTCGTTGTTGCTTGCCCATTTCTCGAAGTATCTTTCATGTTCAATAAAGTCACCATATTCACGTCCAAGGCAGCCGCGAAGCCAACGCTCAATTGGTCCGCAGTTTAAATATCATCGATTTGTTTTGCTATAATATTTGCATTGGCGTTGTGGCTACCGTCTTCCACTTTGCTCTCAAGAAATTGTCGTGAATTTTTCGCATGTCCATTGGCATGTTGTTTGCCTGATTCGGTGGCTCCTCAGAGACGGAGCCGCTGATCCTGGACCTAAAGGTTGCATCCGTTGTATTTCGAATATGAAACTTTTTTGTGTTTTTCTCCTCTGCTTCGTCTGTGCCCCTTATTGCTGGCTATCTCCCTATATTGGCGCATCTGTGTCGATATTCCCCACCCACCCGATATTCTTCACTACCTCTTTCGATTGGCATTTGACTTCGATAACTTTCGTCGGGTCATGTTTCGATCCAAAAGTATTCTTATTACGACTTTGTGGTCACTTTACCCTTCCATGTCGATGGTCGAGAAAAAGTTTTTTTTTTCGGAAATAAATTATTACAACACAACCCTTCACTTATTGAAAAGTTGTGTTGCTTTCGAAAACGCTTGGCTTTTTCCGCCACCACGTTGCTGGGTACCGCTTTCGTTTCCCAATAGCAGAAAACGAAATATTTTCTTATTATTCAAGTTTCTTTTCCCATCTTATTTCTCATCTTCCGCCATTCTTCTGACCAGGCTTTTCATACACATTACTGCTTTATTATTGTACCTTATTACATATATTTATATTATTATTTTTATTTATTCGCAAGTTCACTTGTACGTCTATATAGCGTATATTTGTTACAATTACTTATTGTTTTACCATTGTACATCTTCGTCTCTACTACCCTCCGTCAAGACCGTCTAGTTAACTCAAGGTTGGAAAAATAAGCGAGGGAGGAAACAGTTAAAGACAAAAGATGTAGTTAAATCCTCCACATTGGTAGCACAATGCTCGCGAGGCTGTGAAAGTTTGCCCATCCATCCGGCATAACTAGTGGGCATTCGTATATTATCCGGTCCAAGCGAGCGAGAGAGAAAGAAACTATGTGAGAGGGTGGTTCAAAGCCCTGGGGCACAATGTAAAACTGCGCTCTGGTGCAGTAATAATAAAAGGTACTTGCTAAAGTCAGTGCAGAAACGTATGGAACATCTTTATAAGATAACGAATGCGACATCCGCTATACTGTACTGCTTCTGTTCCGTAAAATGCCAGTTAGTCCAGCCAGTATGACCGCCTCCTTTAGACCATCGGAGCAAACATCGCCGGCGCAACTGATTGCACGAAACAAGACCTTTCAATTTCAACATAAGTACCAATAGGCCTATGTTCAGTGGCGGCAACGGCAGCATCAGTAGCCGCAACGGCACATATAAGGTCATCTTTCTAATCGATTAAATGTCATTAGCATTAAAATGGTTTTATTCGATAGCACATTAGTCAAAGGGAATACTCGCGAGTTGCTTCTGCGATATATAACTTCATAACTGAATTCTGGTCAATGAAAGATACATGGCTATGGGTATGAATTATAATATTTAGACGTTGAGGGCTGCATAACCATGCATGACTAATGTTGTTCAATACACTCTAGAACGTTGATTATTGTCGAAGCTAACAAACAATGACTACATTGATTATGCATGCATCTAGCAATTGACAGAGATCGGAGAAGCTTACAAGAAATACTATCAAAGCTTCAATTTAACATTTTAAGGATTATCACGAATATGATTGCTAACGAATAAGCAAATGAAAGCTCTACGTTCGATAAAATTTACATTGATATAACCTTAACGACTAACTGCAACTGCCTTTTATTGAGTAGTCATTATTCGGAGTGATACCGTGATACGTGCCTTTTCAAATGTCCGTACACGAACGCAAGGCCATCAAACAAATTTCCAGAACGATGAAGTATTTACTCTAATGCATCCCGAACTATATCTGCCATCTTCATTTTTTATATTATCTATTTCTTGCCCATTCGCTCATTTCAGTATTGATTTTCCGTGCCTCTAGTGCTTCTACAAGCCACTGGAAACATCATTCGGTCACAAGCTGGATGGGAGTTTGTGAAAGGGACACAAGAAGAAAGATTTTATTCTTGCAATCAATTTTACGATTCCTGAAAACATCCATTCGGGATAAAGACTTTTGCCCGATTTAAAAGCATATACATACACCGAAGGAAACTATTTCGCAAATCTGATGAAGGCATTTTCCTTGGCCAAAGCAATCCCGGGAAGGAATTTTCCTCCGGCTCGAGAAGTGTTTTGATATGTTTAGAGGCAAGACACAGCACCCAGCGAGAGTGTTAGACAAGAACACGTACACGTAAGACACCGTAGCATAAAGATTATGTGTACATTCATTCTCTCTTTCTACTCCGGCTGCTGGGGAAGCTGCAATCCTTGCTCGACCTGGTTCGCCCATAATTCCAACCCCCCACAATATCATCGATCGTTCTGCTGCTGCATGCAGGGTTCTGGCTCTGAAGCATACATTCATGTGAGCATGAGAGACTCGGCCCGGGCAAACGGCACTGAACGGGCATATCAGAAGTATCTGAATCGATCGAACAGTGAAGATGCCATGTTTTAAGAGGAAAATATTGCAATTTATTATGTGATCTCATGGAAAACGAGCGCGGAGCGGAAAATTATTTTTGCTGTTGTTTTGAATACATATGAAGATATTTTTCGTTTCCAGTTAGAATCTGTGGATGAACTCTGGAAATATCCGTTGATACGGCGTTGCACGGAAACAAGCACGTGAGGAAAAGAGTAGGAACGACAACTGCAATCGAGATAAAAATTAAATTTAAATAAAGTTTGCATGCCAATGGCTTCAGGAAGAACCAGAAGCCCAAGAAATGGATCGTTCAGAAATCAAAACTGAGCAGTCAGTGGTGGTCGCTAACCGTTAAGATTGCACATGACGTTAGATGGAAAACTTGAGTGTTCAAGTTTCCAGATACGCTACGTAAGAGATGTTTTACAATGTATCCATTACTTGACTCAAGATCTTCAATAAGCAAGCAAAACCACAGTTTGAAATCATTGTTTCTACAATCAGGCTGTTTTATAAATTCGAGTTGAAATCTCTATGGATTATTTTGTTAGAAGAAATTTTCTGCATTCATGGCACAGAATATAAAAAACAACTCATGAGTATTTTTGTTTTTACAATCGGCTGGCATTCTTGAGATTTTTTACCACATATCTAGTTCTTTTGAATTTCAATAAATAACTAAACCTTACTTTTGATTCGACCTAATTCGTTCATTCCATAGTGTATCGATAACTTTTACCAAAATGTAAATAGTAGTTGAAATTATAACAATTTATTGCTAATGTCTTAACTATAAACTAATAATAAAAAAAAATTCAAACTTTCACAAGTTTAATATCATTGAACCTAGTAACTGTTAGGAAAACAAACCAAGGTTCTTGCTTAGTTCTTTATTTTGCAGACGTGAACGGTTTACAAACAATTCTATGTACAGCTCATTGAAAAAAAAAAATGTCAAAGTCAGTAAAATCCGATTCTTGAGTGCCACTTTAAACTTGTAAATTTTTCTGCAGTAAATATATTCAGTTATGAGCTATTTCTTCAACATAACAAAGAAAAAATAAATTGCAAAATTTTATATAATAAGTAGTAATGTATATGTTTTTCACTTTATTGCATAACATACAGGAATGTTATTTTTTACACGATTCTACGTACCGTGCAAAAAATGTGTAAAAAAACGCGTTATTTGGGAAAACGTCGTAAAATCTGCGTTGTTTGGAAAAACGTCTTTCGTGCAAAAAAACGTGTAAAAAACCGCGTTTTTTGAGAAAACGACGGAAAAAATCGTGTTATTTGGAAAATCGTAAAAAAACGTATAATATATAACCGTGTAAAAAAACTGTACTGGTTACTTCATACAAATGTAAAACAGGGCAATTTACACATCTTGAAAAATATGAAAATCGTCAAAAATCCGTCCACGTGGTATGTGGATGGCCCCTTATGACAAATGAAAGACATTCAACTAAACTCTTTAATAAATTCCTCGAGTCTCGACATTATTTTTTCCGAAATTTGGGCAGCCGAGTGCTCGGCAACCATCTGAATCTTTTTTGCCGAGAATCTCGGTAAACTAGTATTTGACAAATGTCATTTCATGCGGAGAATGTCGGTACATATTTGACTGCGCTCGACGGAACAGCAGAGAGGCGATTTTTCAGCGGAATCCAATCGCAGGAAATAATTTCGCTGAAAATTCAGTAGTTTTCTTTTAAAAGATTAATTATAAGCTCGATGAGTTTTAGTGAATAAAAAAATATTCATTTTGAGTGTTGAATGTTTACGGAATATTGAGAAGTCTCACGTTCTCCTCTTGCAGTCTCTGTTGAGCCCGTACATTTTATATTAAGGTGCTTTTTCTCGCTTACTGCTTGTTTGCACCCGAAGTGTTTGCACAAAACTACACTTTTTCGGGCTCCTGCCATTTCGCACGAATCTGATGACGGGCTACTCGTTTATGAGAATGACACATGTGTTGCCGAAACGAGGCAACGAGCAAAATTCGTACCGAGACAGTAATATTTTTGCTGACTTCGGAATCAACCGTGTTTAACGTTAAATTCAACAACAAAAATCAAAGCTTCAAGCTGAGTTTTTTGGCGAAATCTCGGCAAAATAATCTGGCGAGTTTTATAATTACGCAAAATAATACTATTTCCTAAAGAATCCCCTGCACTAGAAGTAAATAATGAATTTACGTGATTGTTTAGAGTTAATTGAAGTGTTCGGGTACTTTGGCTACTGATTAAGGTATATTCCAATATGTAATTTGCATGTCGTGAACGCAAATACAGGTCGGACTCGATTATCCGGAGACTCGATTATCCGGAAACTCGATTATTCGAAATTTTAGACTCGATTATCCGGAATTTTATTTTTTTGGTGTCCGTTTTCAATTTTTATTCCGAAATTTTGCATTTACCATCCCTTCTGGCATACCATTTAAGTCACTTCCGGCATGTTTGGGACATGTTCGAATTAGGTGAAAATAATCAATGTCCAACTTTTTTTTGCTTCTCAAGATTTTACCCCCTTTCGCCTCAGAAGTAACTTCTGGTTACGCCACTGCATCATACAAGTAAAAAAAAACAAGAAATATTCATTTTATGTTCATTAATCGCAATATTTCAGTATTTTTTGTGTGATCCGATTATCCGGAAAACTCGATTATCCGGAATGAAATTTGTTTTGATGTTCCGGATAATCGAGTCCGACCTGTATAGTGAGTATTACGCGGTTGACAGCTGGGAACGTGGATACTTTCTCTAAATCAGTACCTAACTGGTGGTTAGTTTTTCTCAGCATCTACTGAACCGATTTGGCAGCATTTTCAGCATGTAAAAATGGATTATCTAACTTTCTACATAGCCGTTTTTGAAAATAACAGAGATTGCCAAAATTGTGGCCATTCTAGTATAACATAAATTTTTTTTTATGGAAAATTACTATTTAAAAACCCAAATTAATCTACCTAGCGGTGAGACCCAGCCTTTCTCATTCAAACTTATTATATGTTAAAAAAGATTTACACGATTTAAGAGAAAAAATACTCCTTGAAAATTTCTGCTGGTCTCAGCACAACCATACCATTATAAAATACTATACCAATATTAAATTAAAATTAAAAACCTAACATTCACACACATATGAGCATACATTAAAACATACATATGCAAAAATAATGAAATAAATATGTTTCAAATACATCACGCAAAAATCCAGATGACTACTTCTGGTTACCGGAGTACATCCTAAATGGCGAAATTTTGCCTAATCCGGGTATTTCGATGGCGAAGATGCCGACTTCATCCATTATGAGTATTGCGGAAACGGTACACCCAGAGGCAAGAAATCAACTTAGGACGCCATTTTGAATTTCTAGATACATAGTAGCTTCCGATTTCTGGAAAACAACCTTAAAGGGACAAACATTACCCAATGTTTCTAAGGAACATTATTCCGGGCTCGAAAGCCGGGAGTAAACTCCATATTTCATTTTGAAACCCGATTTTGCAGCTTCCGGTTTCTGGAAAGCAACCATACACGTACACACCCACACACAAACATATACACCAATACATGCACACATGCAGAAAATGCTCGTTTCGTCGAATTGAGTCGAGTAGTATATGACATTCGACCATTTGGATCACTTTTCTACCTTTTAATTAGCCAGTGATCGTTAGAAGAAAGTCAATATGTTTACTTTCACTATGTGATTTCACATTTTTATGAACAACGGACAAAGTTACAATCCGATTACAATGAAATTCAATAGCAACCTATGGGGCAACTAGACCTTCCATTTGACACTAATTTTGTGAATATCGGTTCAGCCATCTCTGAGAAAAATGAGTGAGTTTAAACAACCTCAGGATAACTTTTCTTTACATAATTTTGAACCATATGTTCAATCATAACGAAATTTAAAAGTTAAGGGATCATTTGAAATAAGTTTTATTGAAATCGGTTATGTGGTTTCTGAGATATTAATGTTTCGTGATTTTTACATTTTGATACATAACCTCTAAACTAAAAATCCGATTACAATGAAATTCAATTACAACCTATGGCGCAACTAGACCTTTCATTTTCAATTAATTTTTTGAAAATCGGTCCAGCCATCTTTGAGAAAAGTGAGTGAGAAAAAAAAGTTGCACATACACACACACACACATACATGCATACATACATACATACATACATACATACATACATACATACATACACACATACAGAAAATGCTCAGTTCGTCGAAAGGGGTCGAGTGGTATATGACATTCGGCCATTGGGACCACTTTTATACCTTTGGTTTTTCCAGTGATTGCTATACCTTTCTAGGAGAAAGGCAAAAATCATAAAACATTGAAAAATTCAGATTTTGAAAAACGGCTAACAAGTAACATGTTAGATAATTCAAAATTTACATGCTAGAAAATAATTTCAACCAAATCGGTTCAGTAGATGCTGAGAAAAACTTACCACCAGTTGAAAAAAACAAAACAAGAAAAACGCTGTCAATATCGTAATACTCATTATATTTCAATCCACGACATGCAAAATATATCTTCAAATTCACCTTAATTAAAAACCCAAATACCTAAACACTTAACCTTACCCTAAACATCCGAAAAACAAATCACGAAAAATTATTATTTTTCAACTTATAGTCCTCCTTTAAGTTGACCAACACAAGCTATAGCTATAAAGTATTGATCTAATTATACGTTACCGACGATCTGCTTAGTACTGTAAATATCTACATGACCTATATTGTCCGGAAACTGAAATTGAATTAATGTACAAAATTGCGTTCAATTGTTTACAACTACTGACGCGTCCGCCAGTCTGTGGCGTACGCCACGCAACCGTTACCGCTAAAGTTGCAACCTCTCTATTGATAATCTTGACTGTGTACATTCCATTCAAAAACACACACCAATACCAACGTCATTTACTGTCATTTTTGATCTGGCACGTGAAACGAAGAATAGTGTGTTTAGGAACGGTAATTCAAAAATATTTTCAAAGTTCAACGTTATTTTGAACAATTTTAAATTCAGTATGAAACATCTGCCAGTGTTAACAACCTCAACATCGCAGTTTAGAGAAATCCCAAAAACTCAAAACAAGGTAAGCAGAAGGAAAATTCTAACAATAACCTCTTTAACGTTTTTTCGGACCGTAGATTTTAGCGAGTCTTGGGGCCCCACATGTTGAATCGTTCAACTACATGTTAGAGGAAGGCATCGATGATGTGATACGTAATTTAGAACCAGTAGAGTTTGAGCTAGCCAACAAAAGCCGAATTCGGCTGCGGATCTCTAGTTGCTCAATTGCGAAACCAACCGTTCCGATCAGTCAAATAAATGTTAGCGAAAAACGAATATTTCCCTCGGAGTGCCGTCAACGAAGCGAAAACTACTGTGGGATGTGTACAATTGTGTTGGATTGGGAGGTAGATGGACAAACGAAACCACCGATTACGCGGGATGTTGGCCCGCTGCCAATAATGTTGCGATCGAATGCCTGCAACTTGTCCGGCATGCGCCCGCGTGAACTGGTCGAACGTGGAGAGCATGAAGATGAATGGGGTGGTCATTTCATCGTACATGGTCTGGAAAAGCTGATTAGAATGTTGATTATGACTAGGAGAAATTTTCCAATCGCACTTAACCGGAATTCCTGGAAAGAGCGCGGAAAGGATTTCAGCAGCACCGGTGTGATAATACGATGCGTACGGACAGATCAAACTTCCACGGTAGCTAAATTTGATGGTACCATTTGCTTATTGATACTTTACAAACCTTTTTCAGCAAAATGTGCTTCACTATTTAACGAACGGAACGGCAAAGTTGATGTTCTCAATTCGAAAATCGTTAACCTTTGTTCCGATTGTCATGCTACTGAAGGCTTTCTGCAGTTACACGGATAATGCAATCTTTGAAAAGCTCACGGCAGGATATGAAGATGATCAATATTACAAACAGTAAGTTATACCTATTATTGTAGATCGCGCATTACACTATTCATTTTAGTTGCATCCAAAATATGCTACGCGAACTACACGAGGAGGGCATCCACAATCAAAAGGAGTGTAAAAATTATTTAGGAAATGTGTTTCGCCACAAACTTTATTTTCTACCACCGTGGTATAGTAACGAAGAAATCGCAAATTACATGCTGAAAACATGTGTGTTAATCCACTTAGATAGCAATACCGACAAATTCAACCTGCTAGTGTTTATGATGCAAAAATTATTTACTGCTGCCCAAGGGCGTTGCAAAACTGAAGGTGCTGATAGTACTATGATGCAGGAGTTGCTTCTAGGGGGACATCTCTATCAGAAGTTACTGCGGGAGCATTTGGTTTCATTTCTAAACGGAATGAAATTTAATATAATGAAACTTTGCAATGATACCGATGATCACATTACGCAGAATGATGTAGTGATGGCGTGTAAAAACACAGCTAATTTCGATCGTTCCTTTGGGAATTTTCTAGCAACAGGAAATTTACCAAAATCAAAAGAAATGGGTCTGATGCAGGACTCTGGTTTGGTAATTGTTGCCGAAAACATCAATCGCATGAGGTACATGTCACACTTTCGCGCAGTTCACCGCGGATCATTTTTCGTCACGATGAGAACAACGGAAGCGAGGCAGTTGCTACCAGACGCTTGGGGTTTCATTTGTCCTGTTCACACGCCTGATGGAACTCCTTGCGGTTTATTAAATCATTTGACCTCTGATTGTCTTGTTTCTGGAAGTCCCAATCCAGAGAAAGTGCGTAATATCGAAAAGCATCTTACCCAACTCGGCATGCTCCCAGTGAATAGTTTTGCGTATTACTCAGTAGGACCAATTAAACGTAGCTATCCAGTCATGTTGGAGGGCAGAATTATAGGAAACATTCAGCACAACATCGCATCTCAGGTGGTGCAAAAACTGCGTTTAATGAAAATCCAAGGCACGGATATCCCTGATTCTACAGAAATTGTACTAATACCTCACAAAGAAGGTGGCCAGTATCCTGGGTTGTACATTTTTGTCGGAGCAGCTCGAATGGTACGACCGGTCATGAATCTTATTGCCAAAAAAGTCGAACTGGTAGGAACTTTTGAGCAAGTTTACATGGACATTTGTATTACGCTGGATGAAGCCTATTCAGGAGTGACCACCCACATGGAACTGTCGAAGACATCTTTTCTCAGTAACCTAGCGCAACTTATTCCTATGCCTGATTGCAATCAGTCTCCTCGAAACATGTACCAGTGCCAGATGGGAAAACAAACTATGGGAACTCCTTGTCACAACTGGCAACTACAATGTATTGCTAAATTTTATCGGTTGCAAACTCCGGCAACACCTTTGTTTCGACCTGTGCATCACGATAATATTGATTTGGATAACTATGCGATGGGAACAAATGCTGTCGTAGCCGTCATTTCATATACAGGTAGAGAAATCTTAATCACAACAGCGTTTTTCTAAATGTGTTTTGCTTCAAACTTCCAGGATACGATATGGAGGATGCTATGATTATAAATAAGTCGGCATTTGAACGTGGTTTTGCACATGGAACGGTATACAAAAATGAATTGATCGAACTGAAAGGGGACAGTTATTTTGCACGTGACCCCCACAATGAACATCTGAAAGCTTTACTGGATAACGACGGGTTACCATATCGAAGTGCACTGTTGAGATACAAAAATCCACTTTATTGTTATTTCGACACCAACGATCATACATATCATGTAGTGAAATTCGAAGGCCACGAAGAAGCTATTGTGGATAATATCAAACTTTGTGGATCGATTTCCGGTAGCGCACCAAAACGAGCTGTCATTACGTATCGAATCGTGCGGAATCCAAACGTAGGAGATAAGTTTGCTTCTAGAGCTGGACAAAAGGGTATCTGTTCGCAAAAATGGCCGGCGATAGATTTACCTTTTACCGAGTCCGGGATGATTCCGGATATCATTTTTAACCCGCACGGTTTTCCATCGCGAATGACAATTGCAATGATGATTGAAACTATGGCGGGTAAAACGGCTGCTTCGCATGGTCTTGTGCATGATGCAACACCATTTCGGTTCACCGAAAGCAATACGGCGATTGACTACTTTGGTCGTTTGCTAGAAGCCAGCGGCTACAACTATTTCGGAACCGAGCGGATGTACAGTGGCGTTGATGGACGTGAAATGAAGGCTGACATCTTTTTTGGAATTGTACATTACCAGCGTCTACGTCATATGGTTTCCGACAAATGGCAGGTCCGATCGACCGGTCCGTTGGATCAGCTAACGCATCAACCAAATAAGGGTCGTTCGCGAGGCGGTGGTGTTCGTTTCGGTGAAATGGAACGAGATGCTCTCATTGCTCATGGTGCATCCTTCCTACTGCAGGATCGTCTATTTCACGGTTCAGATAAAATTACCACCTTGATTTGCCGGGGTTGTGGAACTTTACTCGGTCCAATTAGCAGCATTACAAAAAGAGTGTCATCAAACACGACGGAAACACAACGAATGCCAGCGACCTGTCGGCTGTGTCAAAACGATAAGGACATTGGATACGTAGAAATTCCGTACATATTTAGGTTTCTAGTTTCACAGCTGACTGCTATGAATATTAATGTAAAGCTGGAACTAGCGACACCACATGTTTGAGATATGAAAGAAGATAATAAATATCTTTTGCGTTTAATTGAGTAGGGTAGTAATGTATATTCCTGTCACAATCCCTGGCTAGATGAACCGATATTCTTTCGATATACATAATTGAAAGGATGTTTTGTTTAGATAGTTGGATGTTACGAGAAGCTTGCGTAACTCTTTTAAAAACAAGCATTGCAGCGAATCTCAATCAAGCTTAATTATTGCACTACGATCCTTCAAATTTATTCTCGCCGATAACTCTTCAAAACTTCTAATGTCTTTCATGAGGTTTCGCTCAACATTAGACGCAACTTTCCGAACTTAACCTTCTAGTGCCCAGTGCCGCCTCTAGGCGGTCCTCAGTCGAACCTCTAAAAAGCTTCAATAAAAAAATGTTTATGAGGCTTAATAGTGATTTTTTCGAAGTCCGTCTAAAAATTAATTTGGGTACTAGAGGGTTAAACCACACTTCTGTGGAGTCACCAATAGAGGTAACTTCTCTATTTTTTTGAAGTCATCAATCATTGTATAAATGCATGATGATAGTGTTATTTCATTGTTAGGAATTATGTTTATTTTATTGTTTGTTATCCGTCTTGTTCACCAAAATTTTCTTAGTAATTCTGATTTACGGTTGTGGTGCCACTTATTACACCAAATTCAAATCTATCATCTAGATAAGAAAAGCACAAGATGCAAGTATGCAAATATCTCAGACACGCATCACTTAACCAGAAGATACGAGGTTAATCTTCATACCGTCTTCCTACGATATTCTCTCCGTCGGGTTAGATCTCTCTTAGTAGGGGGATTCTTAGTAAGCGTCAGAATATGAGACGGCCTAATTTAAACATCTTGAACGAAAAAGAGATGCTAGTTCAGATCAACAATGAGTTGGTTTTTGGGAAAACCTTTCGTTTGAAAAGGTCGTTGTCCTGTTTCGGATAGATAACGTACTTCCGGTTCAAATTTCCAGAAGATAGCCCACTGTTTAACTGAGGGGATTCCGCAGCGTCCAGTTTATTTACCCAGGTTCAAACGGCTTTTTCTTCTTCTTCTTCGGTTTGATTTTGTTGGCTTGGCTTTTTGTCACCAGCGAACCATTCCCACCACCGCTAAGTGAACCGTACACGTGGTCAAGGAACGTGCTGCTTTATCAACCTACTTTTTGCGAAACCAACGAAGAGGTCAAGTAGAAATCGATAGAAATAAAACCGCACAAGATAGATTAGACGATTGAAAGGGATTAGAAATAAAGTAGTATGTAGATCGAGGAAAGGTCGGCAAAGACCGTAAATAAAGATGCGTGTGTAGGGCGATGCATGCACTCAATCTTGCCCAAAGTGTCTACAAAAGCTTGGTTCAAAGGGCTCGATTTAATTTGGGATTTTTTACGAGTTATTTCGCGCCTAATGTCAAACCATTAATTAGCTAACACACACCTATATCGAATTGGATAAGTCGATAGCAATCCTTGCGAATGTGGAGGGAGGGTACGAGGATATCGAACACATTGTCTTCGTATGCCCTAAATATTACAGAGCTGTTCGATTCCCTCCGGAAACGGAATGCACCACCCACAATGCAAGTCCGTGATGCACTTACCAGCCATAATGCCAATTTCCTTATCCCTATACAGCACTCGTGCGCTAATTGCACGAAAGTTGCAGTGCGATTAGCGGATGGGCTTTTTATTTAATTGCATGAACTTAAAACTGTCAAAAAATTTTAGGGGGTGCGCTAATGTTCTGTTTTCGTGTATCCGTTTAGGAACCAATTTTGAACCAGTCAGATATTTTCATGCATTGCAACTTAGTTGAAGTGTAACGAACATTACTGTATTTCAGAGAATCCCACGTTTTCAGAAGCTGTTCAGTGTGTGGACAGCTTAATGCGACATTTCAGTGAGGATCCGATACAAGCGATCAAATTGAAATCAATTATGTCGACTATAATTGAAAACAAATGGTACAAACGTGCAATGTGATTATGTATATTTGTTATTGAGTACATACAATTGAGATCTAAAATAACAAAATTAAAAGATATTAATTTCTTTATCCCCTCGCAAAACTTGACAGAGAGACGTTAGCTTTAAAAACCACGTGTAGTTTGACGCAAAACTGCTTTTTAATTGCACTTTCGTGCAACTAGCGGACGTGCAGTTAAAACGCAGTGCAACTAAGTCGCGTGCAATTAGCGAACGAGTGCTGTATACGAATTCATTGAGGAAATAAATTATCATATCTGAACTCTCTATCTTTCTCTCTGTCCCTTTCTTGCTATCAAGATCTTCATGATCAATACTTATCATTGTTTTTTCTTTCTCTATTTTTCATCACAGGTTTTGATTTCCAAGAGACAAGGACTCATCATCCCTCAATGTTATTAGTCATATAGGAAGATGTACATATTAGTTATGAGTCACATTAATTTTTTTTTTTTTTTTAGGGTTTTTATGCCAGTTTAAGGAGGAGCAGTCGGGATACAGACTCTACTCAAGCTGGCTTTTCCCTACTCCAAAAGACATTCGGCCCCGTTATGCATAGCGGTTGGGCCTAAATAAATATTAGAGTTAAAAAAAAAGATGCGTGTGAATTAGTTTTGAATAAAACAGAACATTATGTACCGATGTTACCGATAATGAATATTCCACAAATAAGTTGGGGAATATGAGTGATTCCGAATTTTAAATGAATCAGGTTTCAAAATTGTGTCTTTTGTCGATGTTCTGCACAGTTCCGATACTTACAATGTTTGTAACTATCATATGTTACAAACAGAAAGTGTTTTATTTGATTTTAACGACATACTGTCACAGAGAACAGACGTTCATCTTATTTTCAAAAGATGTGTAAAAACTTGCAACCGTGACAGATGTCGTTAGTGTATTAGTGTATTTGGATTCAAGTTTTTACACACGATTTTCAAATTTCTTTATATGAACATGAATGTCTGTTCTCTGTGATACTGTTTCCTTCATTTTTACCACAGTTCCGTTTTTCACCTTGATTTCGGTAAATTTTCAACTATTTCAGCAAAATTAATATGCATGATTGAACGCTAATCCGACATAACGTGGACTCAGCTCTAGTAACTTTTGTAATATCCTGTAATCAGCTGAGATAAATCAATGGGAGATACGTTTCGGTAGTTGCATAATGACTTCATAAATAGATATCCGAATGTCCGAATGTCACGTCGATACCTTCCATGAGTTCGTGTTTTCTACAGATAGATTATCAACGCGATATAGTTTTCGGTATAACCTCATCGAGGAAACAATGGAAGTGTAGTTGTATGATGATTTGATGAGGGAATGTTCGAATATTTTATACTGTCTTAATTTAGTCGCAGGTCCGGTATCCTCGCGTGCCCTTATTTTTCGGTAGTATATCAAACAGAACGAGCTCGAATGGCGTAATAATTTTCGCGGAGGTTATTATGAACTTGTAGACGCGATATTTGTTATTGTGAACCCGGTACTCGAACTCAGCGCATCGTTTACCAAAACGAAACCTGCTGCAAACCCTACCCTTTTCTCCAACATCCCAGTGATTTCTCGTGGAAGTGCAGAGGTGTTCTCGGCTTCCAATAAAGCGAGTATCACGTCAACATATTCCTATACACACTCCTTCTTTGACCTGCATTCGGATGGGGCCGGCGCTGGTATTGCCTAACATAAAGATTAAGATCACCAGTTTTTACACATTGAGGATGAATGTTAGTCCCAAGCATCATCCATTGGTTCTCTGTGTAATTACAGCTGATCTGGCAATAACGGAGTAGCAACCGCGGGCGGTCAATCATGCTCATGCTCATGCTCATGATTGAACGCTAATCCGACACATCCTATAGAAACTAATATTAATTGAAGAATTGTTTTGCTAAAACGTTTAAATTATAAATTTGACCACTTTTTTTAGTAAATTTTGACGCGCAATCAGCAAGTAATAGCAAACCATCCTAGTTCGAATATCCTATTATATAGATTTATTCGATCTGGTAAAATGGAATAACTCACACAAGTCTTTTATTAACTTTCGTATATTTTTTCTCATATTTATATGCTTTGTCATATCGTAAATGTGAATATAGCTTCAATGCGTTCTTACTTTCCTGCTTTTATTCTTTCTGGTATGGATCCGTTGAGGTTCTATTTTTATTGTATTTTTTTCTAATTTTATTGGAGGATAAACTACCTCACATATTCCACTATCTTGCGGAATAAGGCTGATAAAGCTAAAGATGTTTTAACACTTCTGCGAATTCTGCAGTTACTGTGAATTGTAATGATCCTTCTCAATTAGCGGATTCGTGGTTCAGCATTTAGTCAGATTGATGAGTATGATATTGTAATATGTATGACTATGACCTAGAAGCAGAAATAGTTCAGCCATAATAATCTACACGAATCAGTAATTTCATCTATTACAATGCCTAACGCGTAAAATAATATTGCATGATATACAAATATAACATAATATATTAGTAACGGTAATCTAATAAGAAGGTGAAAAAGAAACTACCGTGAAGTCTCATTTTTTTTCTTTTCAGTAAAAGATAGAAACCGAGGATCATGTTCTGTGTATCACAATCGTAAAAGCTGGACTACGATTTTCAACAAATGATGATAGTTTGTGCTACACTAATTTTTAACTGTTTGCGTCGATTCGATAAGCGCTGGCGAAAATGTGTGTGATGATTCGATTTCTGCGTGAGTTCTCTCTGTCGAAATTAGGACGCATTTGTTCTAGCTTCATCTTACTTAATTACAGTTTTATGCTTGTAAATTTGCTTGTTTATTATTACATTTACAATTTAGCATGTATGCCTGTAATCGATAAATGAGATTTTTATTTATTTTTCATCGTGCCATATACGGCTGTTTATTCCAATGTTTCATAGTGTTCCTAACGAATTTAACAAGTAATTGGAAATATCGCTGATACGATACGTTTTTTTTGTGATTAAAACCACACTGTCAGCCAAGCTGTTTTATGTTCTTGTACGTCACCAGAAGAGGGCAAAAATCAGAATGAATTGATTTCATCAATTAATATTTATCTTTTCTACTAATATCTAGAATTCATGAATGAGTCGTGTGATATGGAAGTAACTTACAGCGCACACGAACCACTTTATATTGGAACTAATTGGAAAATAACGCTTTAAATCATTATTAAATTTGATACACACAATTATTACAACGACTGGAAATTTCCCAAAAACCACCTACATTTGCTAGCGATGACAAAAATAAAATTTAAGTGCTTTGGTTGATAATGTCCAACGCCGTGTATAAACCAAAACAAAAATTAATTAGGAAAACTCCTCTTCTGGCGTACGAAAGGTGTTTACATAACGTGTTGAATTTTATTATTATACAATTTTTTTTAAAACTGGTCTACCAATAGTTCACAAATTTCTTGTGTGACATTCTCCAAGCTGGAACGGATTGTCAAGCGGAACATCTGTAACATGGAAAATTCAATTAATTTTCAGCCGTGAGCTTATTTCAATTCAATTTGTACACACACAAACCTGTGCTTGCTTGTTCGGTTCGAGACGAAGCAAACAGCCGACCTTGTGAGCCTGCGTGTGAATGATACCGGCGCACACCATGTTGTCTGGATTGGGGTCAATTCCCTCCAGTAGTTGCATACCGAACCCGATCAGTTTGTTACGGGCTCCCGGTAGATCGAGGGGCTGTTGTGCCTTAAACACTCGTTGTGCCCGTTGTTGTTCGCTGCGGAAAGGTAAAATACATTAAAAAAATCCCAGACTAGCAACTTACTTCTTACCCTCCCAGATTTTTCCACCTTGCGAAAAACGATTCAGCGTTCATCTCTGTTGGTTCAAAGAATTTATTGATAGTTAGTGGTAATAAAACGGTGATTTTCTGTGGTGCTCCACCGTTAACACGAAAACTGATAACAATCGACGGAGCTCCGGAGTAGTTATCGATACATTCTGCCGTCAGCAGCTGTTGGATCTGAGCACCTGCTTCTAAAGTCGGCTCTACAGCTTTTATCTGTACATTCAACTTGAGCGCATCATCTGCCGACCATTGTAATGTTGGGACAAAGTTCTGCAACGCCGTTTGTGTTTTATTCCCGTAGTACAATCCCAATCGTCCTAGATTTTGGCGAAATTCACTTTTCACGCCTATTTGAAGCAAATCATTTTCGAACAAAACTCCATTGTTTTTAAATACGAACCTGAAAAGACTAGACTTAACCATTTATGCTCTTATAAACATGTATAACAGCATACTTTTTAGCATTGTTAATCACACTACTGGTACCGTTGGTAGTGCTGTAAATATCTCCAAGGACATCGATTAAAGTTCCGGTTTGCGATTGTGAAGCAGGTGGTGTGCTCAATCCGAGAAGATCCGAACTAGCATTTGCGTTATTCATCCTGAAACAATACAAAAAATAACTAACTAAACAACCGCTCAGAAGCAGTGGTCAAAATGGCACATACCCTGCCGCATGGTTTGTTTGAGCATTGTGAGCATTATGGGCATTTGGCACCGGACTTTTACTGTCACGAATCTCCGCATTTTCAGGCACTCGACCTGGTTTTTTCTTTTTTAACACCGCTAAAATAGAACTTTCACGCTCAGGGAACGATGGCATTTCTTCTAGCACCGTAGCTAACACATCAGTCGAAGCGACAATACTCAGTTGCAGATATTCGCTTGCTCGCTGTTGCAATTCTGCATCCGCTGAGCGGAGATTGCTGTGCTGTCGAAATACGTCCTGGATCGTCGTGCGTATCTCCGGAAACAGGTTGATAAATTTAATGTAGGTCGAGAGAAGCAATGCTCGTGTCATAGATGAACACAAATGATACTTCGAATGAAGCAATTTGAATTGAACCATCGGTGCTGAACGAGAATCACCCGCAATCAGATTACCAAATTCACCCAAAATGTATCCCCCAACTTTAACCATATTTTCATGGCACGCTGGTGCCTGCAAGGCTTCAAACACTGTCTTAGCCGCATAGCCTTGCACTTCCTCCCGATTGATGACAATCTGAATTACGCGATACCAAACCTCTTCTGACACGTAGTCACCAGCAATACGAATTAGGTTCAAAATTACGTCCACATACCATGTGAAATCGGTAGCGTATTTTTCCGCTAGAATGGCAACTTTAAGTACCATTTCTTCCCGGATGGAATAGTCGGCTGTTTCGAGATAGTTCAACATTTCCTGAACAATTTCCTCCGCGTTAGTACGATCGCACATCGCATACAGTAAATCAACTGCCTGTTGACGAACGGATACATCTTTTTCCATTTTCATGGAGAGAATGACCACCTCCTGATGTTTTTTGACAGCTTCATGCGAGAATTCTGAGGTAGCCAAATGGCACATTGACTCCAGGGCCAAATAGCGAAGGTTCGTTTCTCGGTTGCTCAAGAACTGACCTAATTGATTACAAGCTCGGACGAGTAAATTTGCCTCGCTGTCGTTATGTATGATCAAGTTGATTGCTTCGAACAGCACTGCATTCTTTGCATTTGAATGCTGTACCTTTTTACTCTTTGGTGGTTCCTGGGCTTTGTTGAGAATTGTTTCGAGACACTCGTTAAGACGTCCTCGCACTCCAGGGTCCTCTGTCGGAGGATTATAATTTTGCAAAAGTCGCAAGAGCTTAACCGAAAGCCATGGTGCCGGTACAAAATAGTACGTATAGTCTTGCAAATCCGTATAGGAAGCAGTAACTATGCGAGAGAGTCTGGAAACGGCTAAACTGACACATCCTTTGTATTCATCCGGATTTTTCTTAACCAATGCATCAATGAGGCTGGTGGCCGCCGTCACCACGCCCATATGTTGGTCGTTCAGTAGATGGATTATTCGGCTGGTCCATTCACCGCCTGGAATTATGTCAGGGCATGTGCGATACAATCGCAACAGGCAAAGTGCCGCTGATTGTTTTACTACATCCATCGTATCCCCTGAGACAAGCAGTTTGGGAATTTCCGTTGAAAACGCTTCGGCCATATCGCGACTGCCAATGTTAGCGATACATTGCAGGGCCAGGTTAACATGAATCGGATTTCGAGACTGCAAATCGTTTTTAATGCTCTGAATTATGAGCTTGATCAAGTCGCTGTTAGTGTTGACCAATACAGAAATGAAGAGATACCCCTGGAATAAGCAGACCGTTTTTAATTAGGTTTCGCTGGCAGCGAGCGATGAATACTTACAATTTGCTTCTCCGAATACTTGTTCGAAGATAACAGATTGACTGCTTCCATCTGGCCAAAGTCAATATCGTGGCCAAGCAGAAATATGAACAGTAGCTTACAAACATATTTCTTCTTCTGGTAGCCATCCAATGTTTTGTCCCCTTTGAACTTGCTACGTATATTAGCGAGTTCCTTGTTGATACGTTTTATTTCCGCTTCTTTACTTTTACCTGTGCCAAAAATAAGATATTAATAATGCTGTATGGCTGATTTGCAGAATTCAAACAACTCTAAAATATCAAAAAGCTCGAGCATCAAAAACATATCATCTGAAAAATTATACTGCAAAATTTTCATGACAAATTCATATGTTTTTCTAACGAGAAAAATAATACTTTTTTATGATGGGGTGAAAATTTACGGAAGATACAAGAAAAAGTTCGATACTTACAGTTTCGTATATCCGAAATAAAGACGGCTAGTCCACGCATTCCATCTCCCCGAACTGGTGCCATCTTGGCAAGTGGTTTGAAAATTTATTGTTTCCTCGATGAACTCTTTTGCCTTGTTTGACAACTCAAAAAAACGACAGATGATTTCACCGCTTTTTGCTTCTAATTATGGTCCTGTCGACACTTTTTATCGGACGGAACTTTAGTTCGGAATGTCTGCTACAATGTGCTTTAACAAGTTACTTCAGTTCATCGGACAGCAAAGGCCGTTCAGGATTGCATCCGGTACAACTGCCTCTGTCGAAGAAATTGTTTCAGAAAATGAAATTAAAGCAATTTTGGTAGAAATCAATTTTTCTAAACAAATTTTCACTTCCTAATTGTTTTTAATTAATTGCATTTTATTAGCATATACCGTTCGGTCATGCAAAGTGCAGACATATTCCAAATCAAGCACTCACTGTTGTAATATTACTCCATTTATCTCAATTATGCGATAACAGATCTGAACTTACACCCAGCAAAAGCTTTCTTCTTCGCGACGTGGACAATATCTTCTTATTGCCCTCCGCCGCAGCTCACGATGGGATGGAAATATGAATGACTCTGAATCGACACTACAATCGTAGCACCAAAGCAGTAGGCGAACGACGATAATCACTGTTTAACGCCCTAAAATTACCCACTTTTTTCTGTACTCTTGATGCGCCGACTGAAATATCCTTAATAAGGGCTACCTTTGATTACGCAAACCTACCGTACCTTATTTCCAGAGCACTAACCCTACACTAGCACCCTTAACAAACAGTTCAGAAAGGATTAGCAATTGCTGGATGCGAGATTTAATGCAAAATCAATCGATTTTTCGCTCTACACTTCGTTTATGACAGTACAATATCTTGGGGCCTGTTTTGTGTTTGAATGAGAAGTGAAACATATGAGATGTGAGTTTGATCATGTTCATGCAATTTGTGGACCTTTCATCGACCAAGTTAACGAAGATGGGATAACTCTTCACTCTTATGCTATTTCCCACTTCGACGTAAGACTTGTAATATTTCCGAACAGTAATGCTAGATACTTCTCTCGCACTTCTCTTGACAGTCCATATTTTCATTCAGTGTTGTCAGATATTCAGAAACATCAGAGGTCCGTTCGAAACATAGTTGGCGCTGATATAAAAACTGTATATAATCACTAAACAAAGGTTGTAGCACAGACTAACAGACGTAACACTGGAACCTAGCTCCATCGCCACGAAAAAACGATCATTTCAAATTCCCAATCCTATAGCATTCTTCGCGTGACAACGCCGCTTGGGGCGCTGTCATGCAATCTCATACATATTTTGTGGTTCCTCATTTGACACATGCAGTATCGCTAGCGCTGATGTCGAAATACATGACGCAGCGCGAACACGGCAGCAGATGGTGCTAGTGTTACTAACGTAAAGTACTGGAATCGTCCGAACGATGATTCTATTTAAAATTTGTTCGAAGTGTTATGTCTGTTAGTCTGTGGTTGTAGCTAGTCAACCTATACACCAGAGAGACGCCAATACACTCACCGTTAAAGCAACTGTCAACATCAAAACGGATAATGCTATATACTTCTCTCGCACTTCTCTTGACAGTCCATATTTTCATTCAGTGTTGCCAGATATTCAGAAATATCAGAGGTCCGTTCTAAACGTAGTTAGCGCTGATGTAAAAACTGTATATAACCACTAAACAAAAGTTGTAGCTAGTCAACCTATACACCAGAGAGACGCCAAGACACTCACCGTTAAAGCAACTGTCAACATCAAAACGGATAACGGCAATGCAAAATTATACAGCTCACCCGTTTTGATGTTGACAGTTGTCTTATCGTTGAGTGCCTTGTCATTTCTCTAATATACAGGTTCACTAGTTGTAGCACAGACTAACAGACGTAACGCTGGAGCCTAGCTCCATCGCCACAAAAAAAACGATCAAATCAAATTTTCAATCATGCACGTGTACGCTAACGCTGATGTCGAACTACAAGACGCAGTGCGTTAAGGTGGAAGTGTGTTGAAGCCATAAATGTCCGACCTCGAGCCACCACGTGGTCGTCTTCGAATTTTCAAATGCCTGCCACTTGGTAATAGTTAATGCAGCACTTGTGAGAACATATCATCATGTTTGTTATGGTGACAAAAACATAAGATAATGTTTTCATAAATAACGCATTAACTATTCCCGAGTCTAATGGCACTAAAAATTCGTAGTCGACCACGTGGTGACCACCTGGTGGCTTCTACACACTACCACCTTAAAGATGGTGCAGTGGAACCAGATGGTGCTAGCACAGAGAACAGACTAACAAGCAAACGATAAAAAGTGTGTAAAACAGTTTGTGTGCGCAAAAATATACTCTCCGAATTACACCCCTCGTCATGCTGAGTGATAAACTAAGATGTGATGTCGCTACCGTCGCCGTGGAGCGAACGGCATAGCATCTATATTTTAACGTCAGTACCAAAAGGAGTGAAAAGTACTTATATTAATGAACACGCTGGTTGTTTAGCGACGGTAGCGACATCACACTTTACTTTACCATTTAGCACGAGGGGTTTTATTCGGAGGATATTTCGTGCACAATTTTACACACTTTTTTTCAAGGGAATGGTATGGTAGCCTTCAAGCGTTACGAACATCTATTTCTGTACCGTTTATCCCAAAACTACTTTCTCTGCTGTCACAGTTTGCTTCAGTTTGTTTTGGGGCACAACTAATAAACTAAATATCACTTAGAATACATACCATGTAAAAACCTTGAGAAATTGTTCAAAACTGTCTGATATGCTATCAATAATTGCAGTCAACATTTAACCGGTTTGCCCGAATCGACATAAGAAAAGGGTGAACTGACCATTTTTCGGGTGCCAGTGCCAGTGATGTTGGTAACGCGTCAAATGTATGGTAGCTGACAGCGATGCCATCCCCGTGCTTTTTTCAGACCGTTTGTTCGTCGACTGTTAGTCTGTTCTTTGTGGTGCTATTGTTACAGTCGTACGATTTTATTGATAATTTGTAGAAATAAATCTTAAATAAGACTTTTCTTAGTTGCAGACATAACGAAGAACCCGTCCTAAACCTCGAAATAAAATTTTGAAAACTCATATATGATCACTCGTGGCTCAAAACGTGATTGGAATGAAGTCGATAGTTTGCACCGTTTTTGAGTAATGAAGGAAAACAATCCGCGTAAAAAAAACCCATGCAGTGTATAGGCCTTTTTCACGCGGTTGTCTTAGCTACGGAGGTTTCTTAGCTACTTCAGATGCTTCAAATAAAGTGACCAAAATACCTAAACCTTTTTTAGAAAATCATTCTCAAGTCTAAAAGAATTTTCTACCCGCGTCACTCAGGTTTCTAGCTCAAATACGTTAACAAAGTTTCTTTTAAACAAGAAATGTCTATCCCGGCTAGAAACGCTTAGTTGTTCCAACATAGAATAGCTAAACAAGCTAGATTTTTTATAACAATTTTTGTTGTGCATCTTGAACTTTGAAGCTTGTACAAAAGATAGTGAAGCTGTATAACATCAAAGAAACTAATTACGAATAAAAATGGAGATAACTTTTCGGATAACAAATAGCAGTGTTAAGTCATCACACCGCCGATGACGGTAATTTATTTTTTCCGACAAAACTCTCAATCCGTAATTTTGAATGCTGTTTCTAAGTAGTTTCACGTAGTTCGTCCTCGTCAGATTAGGATTATATTGTTATGTTCCTTTGCTTTAGTTGTCAAATGTTACGTCAATTTATCTTTGTAAACTGAATGTACAATATGGTGTAGGATAACGTATGATCAGTAGTAGGAAATAGGCAACCGAATCCATTTCCCATTTTCGTGCAACCTTTACTGCTTCGATTTGATAATTTCCCGTCTTTGGAAATTTAAGTAATACTACTGTTTATGTATAATTTTTGTATGCTTGGAAAATAAATAAATCGCCACTTGGAGGCGTTTTCACTTGGAACTAAATTAATCGACGAACCGAATCACAGACGATACATCTGTCAATTTCTTTATCTACTATAATATAAATAAAGTTAAAATAATCAAGCAATTGTCCTATTCGGATTTGGGTTTAATCGGAAGCGAGGGCTCTCTACACTTCTGCGTGTTGTAACTGTCTATGGGAGTATAATAACCGCCATGGTATCTTATTTGTTGCTAGAAGCTAGGGGACGATGTTTAGCACGTCGACTTCAAATAAGCAATAAGATCTGCCCGCTCGCCTGGTTTCTTAAGACCAGCGAAGATCATTTTCGTACCTGGGATGTACTTCTTGGGGTTTTCCAGGTACTCGAACAAAGTATCTTCATTCCAGGTAATACCCTTTGCTTTGTTGGCATCAGTATATGAGAATCCAGCAGCTTGACCAGTTTTACGTCCAATCAGTCCATGTAAATTCGGACCTACCTTGTGCTTTCCACCGGCCTCAACGGTATGACATTGCGAGCATCTTTGGACAAACAACTTCTTTCCCTTCTCAACATCGCCAGCCGGAATGCCCATTTCAGATGATTACTACCAAAGCTATGAGAAAAAAAGAATTATATTAATCACGTGCCTTAACTCTTTTGTTGTTATATAATCGGGATATATGGGTAAAAGACTAGAAGGACATGAATGCTGCACTTGCGCGCGTTACTTGATCTGAAGGTTAAGTTTTTGCTAACGCACATGACGTAACAAAGGAAACTATTGCAATTCATAGTGAATGCCAGATATGTGTGGTAACTTTTCTATCATATATATTAACTTACTGAAATACTATTATTTCGTGATTAGAATAATTGCCGGGGCAAACTATGATCGAGTAAACAGCAAATGTTTCTTTGCTCGACCTTAACCCACATGACACTGAGTAGTACCAAAAAAGGGTAGAGTTCCGTATTACGTAATCAGTAACTTTTTTTGCTAGAATCACTTTTAAGGGTACTATTATTTTTATTTTCAAGGTGATGAGTTTGGAATGAAACTGTTAGTTGCCGTATGTCGTTAATTATTTTCAGTATTCACAAAACTTCTCAAAATCAGCAACCTGCTGCAGGTTGACTATGAGTATAAATTATTCCGGAGTAGAATCAATTTCAACTGAGATTATGTGGGGCTTTGTTCACTTTATAATTAAGCATAGATAAGAGAGCAAACTGATGTAGAATAAAACTAAAAAACTATACTAAACTATATACTGACCGTCTTCGGGAACAGAAATTGCTGCAAAATGCACGAACGTTGAACGTACTGCCAAGCACACACGTCTAACCTGAGCAAAATTTCTCCAAGCAAAGCACAGCAGCGCCAACGAGCAATAACGCGTTCTTGCCTTTTTAGCGAGAGAAAGAGAAAAATGAGATAAAATCGATCGATGCATGAGACCATGTGCGAAACTTTTGACGTTTATTCGAATCGATGAAACTGCGAAATCGGAGTTGCCAGATTCTATTAAGATACTACGCAAGTGTATACACTAATAAAAATTATAAACACTATACATAATACCGCAGACAGACGTCCAAGCTGAGTTCCAAACTTGTGTAAGGTTTTTTTTTTAGTAGCAATCCGTAACCAGATAGCGCTACCAGTACCGCCAGCCTCGTAAACCAGCGAAAAAAATGTATTGTAGCGATAAGGTCACCAGGCGGCGTTATTGTATAAGTGATTTATAACGCAATTTACTTTGAAAATTTACACGGAAATTTTGATCAATGTTGTTCTTGCTTGGACGTCTGTCTGTGATAATACCTTGTTCAGACTACGTCGCATATCACCTGATATCGCCAGATGATATCACACGCTCATTATTTGTTACTCTAAAGTGAGTTAGATATGACCCATTTTTGAAAAAAGTGGAGGTACCCTAATTTGAGTACTTTTACGGTTACTCACTTCTGAGTAAGGGCGTCATACGCCAAAAACTGATTAGAATCTACTCTGTTTATGCAAACCAAGAATTAACGAAATGAGTACAAGTTACCCAGTTTGCCTAAATTTGGAAATTTGATGATTTCTGGTTTTTGTAAATCTGACTCAATAAATAAAATAAATTCAGAACAATCAAAATCATAGATTTATTTTTCATCGAAACATTATAAAAGTTTTAAATCATTCACGTGTCTTTATATAATGCGGCAACCAACCGGTTCACAGTTGCCCGTGAACTGTGGCTCATGTTTTTGTACAGTACGCACACCAGAAAATCCGCCATCATCCGTCACCAAACACTGCGAATGATTTAAATTGTATCGATTGCATGTATTGGGCACTGTACAACGATACAAATGTTTCCGTTCATTATCACGAATAAAAGCCCGACTTAAAACGGCATCGCAGGACACACAACATGCGGTTGTTCATTTTGAAGAGATGTTTTTTATGTTTTCAAATCCTCTGCAATAATGATGTTGGGCTGAAATTGTTATGGAATATTGTTACATGTTGTTTGTAATGTAATTGATTAGAAAATTATTGATTTGATGAAAGATCAAATACTTACTGCTAGCAAACGAATAAAAAGCGACACCAATTGTTCTCCGGAAACAGATAATATCGCTGTTGAAAACTTTTGACATATACATATACTCAGGGGTGAGTAAACATCATGTATAATAACTCAAAACTGAGTAAACATGGTATTTATGAAAATTTGGGTAAATGTTACTCAGTTATCCAGTACCCGATAACTCACTTTTTGACATTTTGCATAAGAATACCAAACTGAGTAGATCCTAATCAAATTAGAGTTAAAATAAAGCAACGTGCAGATATCACCTCAGGTATTCACACAACAGCAAGCTGATATGATTTGACATTTGCTTTGGCAATTGAAAAGAGAAGAAAACAAAAACAGGTCAAAGCAAAAACAAGACAACAAGAGCAATGTAATTGGAATAGAGATGTCAACTAGTTGACTCACACCAACGCGAACTCTCATATGGAATTTTCAAAATGTGCGGGATGACAAGAGCAAAAATATTTCCTTCCTTGTTTTTCGCATGCGACGCGAATTTTGAAATTTGTAGACTTGCATCAAATGTCTTTGGGCCGTGATGCCCACTGCTACGAATCTGGTTTTTATTGGTTTTCAAACATGATATCCGCGATATCATGTAGCCGAGGTGATATGCGATGACAGCTCGATTGTATGGGATAGCAGGTGATATGACAACTCTTTTTTCACCTTTTGTTTCTGTAATACAGTTTCCTAAAAATTATGTAAAACAGGCTTACAAACAAAACACTGAAATCTAGTTCCGTCGCCAGAAAAAAAAGATTATTTTAAGTTTCTAGGGAAATGAAAATAGTCCCCCGACAACACAGTGGGAGGCCGATGATATAATGAACGCGGAAAGCTTCGCGAAGCGATTCGCCTTGCCGTAGTTAAGTGCACAGTCGTTAAAAGAGCTATACTTTTAACCACGACAAACCGATTCAATTTTAATGATAGAGAACAATCTTACATATGCAAAATGTTTGTAACTTTGTGTGAAATAAAAACTGATATAAGTACTGGTTAGTAAGATTGATAAATAAAAATATAAAATATGAAAATACTCCGACTAACCTGCCATCTCCCAGATGATCTTGAGGTACGATGCTGGCCTAACCGCCTAACAAGCCAGTCGTCGTAGGTTCGAGTCTCGGCTCGGGAGAGAATGTTAGTGTCAGTAGGATCGTAGCGCTTGCCCCGAAATAGGGTGTTTTAGGAGTATGTATATTATTTTTTCTTCTGATGAGAAATTTCAAAAGAAATACATAATCTTCTGATTTTTCCTAATTTAAACTACAAAACTATTGAAAAAATCGATTTCGAATTTTCACAACTGTAAGTGGTTTTAAGTCATACCCTACCGTCGAGAAATCATGACACAGGGAGGCCAGGTCATTTTTCAGATATCTTCACACTCCACAAAACAATGTCTCTATACATAGGAAGTCTGTAAACACGGTCCCCGTTGAAAGTTTACAAAACTTCCAGTGACACATTAAATCGAGTGCGGTTAATCAACCGACTATTAGGTTTCCACTTATTCACACGCGCTCAAATGTTTTTTAAGACATGTCTTCACTTCTGGCATCCCTGCCATGACATGTAAACCAGGGTTATATTTTCCACAAGCCAACAACAGCAATGTCACTCTGTGCACTACTTGCCAGTTGGTGAAAATTTAAAACAAATATAATTTTTCAATTTTAAAATCAAAGAAAACTCGTAGAGATCTTAGACAAATTACGTAATGCCTACTAAAAGTTCGTTTATCGATTAGTATAAAAAAGCAGGTATTTTTTTAAATTAAAACCCCCTATTGTCCTGTACACTAAACAGTCGGCTGCGAAGTCTGTGAATAAAAGAACAGAAGGTCAAGTTCCGAATCGGAATGTGGCACCAACGCTTAGCTTAGCTTAACCTGCCATTCCACCGATATTTGTCCAATTTTTATATGAAACTGCATAGACATTTGAACAACTATGCGTAGAGCGACAGTATCAGAGTGAGTGCTACGAACTTCATGAATACAATTATTTCTTTAAGGGTAAACAATGTGCTCGAATTTTGCGCTAATTTTGAAAGATAATCTTTCCGGAAATTATTAAAATAACGTGTGTGAAACATTGATCGAATGTACGCATTCCTGACCCATGCATGGAGTAGCAATTTGTTAGCGCTATTTATTAGATGGAAGCTGAGATTTTTACGTTTAAAACCGTCAAGAGAGAAGAAACCTAACCTCAAAATTATATGAATAAAAACCACCGTCCAGTTTCACCTTAAGATCTGTATCACATTTATTATTATTGTTTGTTTATTTGATCGGTCACAAGCACATTCCGAAACTATCGGACCGTTAGTCTATTTAAACATTTAATTACAATTACATTGATTTATGTCCTTAAAAAGTGTACCACATTTACGACAGTACCTAGAATAGCTAGTTTGATAAAACTACAGATAAACGTTCAATCAAGAACAATATTGATCGAGAATTCCGTGTTAACTCTCAAACAAAAATACGTTATAAATCATTTGTGCATCATTTGTGGCCCGGATTTGAGGGAGGGCAAAGGGGGCAAATGCCGCGGGCCTCCCGATTGAAGGGGCCCCCCTAGTCCTAGGGCGACCTTTTTTTTTGCTCGTCACCTTCCAGAACGATACCTCAAAATCCTCTAGAATCCACCTCTAGAAAAGAGGGTCTCACAAACAAATTTGCCCCGGGCCCCCCAGCGTCTAAACCCGGCCCTGCACTAGCGGCTCATGGCGACCTTTTTGCTACAACAAAATTATTTCGCAGGTGTACGAGGCTTGTGGCAATTTGATAGTTAGCTAATACATTTTCTGTCAAATTAATTTTTTTTTTCCTCATCTATACTGTCAAATTAATGTCAACGCAACGCAAACGTATCGATTGTGTTCGGACCTTTAATGTCGAATTCGCACAGAATTTCTTCAGAGTAATGAGTATCCTTGAAAATATACCTACAAAATAAAGTATTCTTCAAAAAATCCTCTGATTGATCAAAATACATGATATTTTTTATAACTCTTAGCATGATGACGTTTTTCGACAGCTTAGGGAGTTTGTTTACATAGACTTGCATTCATTGCGTTTGGTGTAGGGGAACAACGGGCAAGACGGTCACCTTAAGGAAATCATTCGTTATTCTGTTCAAAACACAACATTTCAACCAAGGATAAGCATAATATTCGACATTGACTAGTGCTTTTCATAAAATAATGCAAACCTTTCCTTTTTAGAGTGATTTTATATTAGTTTTCACTAAAATAATAACAGTCTCGAAAAACCACTATTTCACAACGTGCATATGAAACGGACCGGCTGTGCTGGTAAGACGGACCTATGAAAGACTATAGCAAATTTCTTTTCTATACGGGACGACACGCTGCGCAAAAAAAAGCACGTGTTAGAAGCTTATCGTCGGCTGCGCCGATGGAATCATTCCCATCATTTACATGTAGTATATTTACAGCTTTTAACAACGATTTTAATGATGATTTTTGTTTCAAATGAGAGTTAATGACTTTAGGTCTCATATCGGTGCTATTGTCGTTTTCTTAGACTGCCCATTTTGCTAACACAACAACTGACCGTCAATTTTTTGGATCGATGTGATTTCCAAAAAAATAATATTTTCACTAAACTATCTTCACCCACGTGTCTCAAGTATGCCTAATTATTCCAATGCCATTAAGAACTATATTTTTCTGAAGTTTTACCGATACAGAAGCTTAAATTCGACACGGTGAAAACTACATCACATTGCTTTGCTGTTGAGGGTGAGCTTATTTTGATTATTTCTAAAATAACTAACTATTGTTTTAATCTACATGATATCTCGAAACTCCCAGGATCCTGTTGGTATGTAACTGGCATAACTGATTTGTATTAATTCCAATGGTTTATATAGAAAAGAGCAATAGTCCATCTTGCCCGCCCTGTCCGTGTTGCCCGTTGTTCCCCTAATAGTGAAAATCGCAAGAATTTTTTTCCTGAAGCACGTAAAACAGACTTTAGTGTACTTTAGTGTACTCACGAACTGATAACTACGATGTTGTCTTCGTCCCGATCAGCTGGGTCTGCATAATTTTTCTCTCTCTTAGAATAGAATTGCATAACAAGGTCGAGTACGAAGTTGGCCCGCATGCGCACGAAATTTTCAATTTCATTGAGACATGTGCCACAGGTTGCGGGGAGATATATGTATAAAAAGGGCAAATATAGTACTTTTTGAAATATTTTAATAATATTTTTTATAATCGTCACTGTGATTCGTAAGTTTTAATATTATCAGCACACAGAGAGTGAACTTCCAAAAGTATGAAAATTGGCAATATCTCAATCTATCTTTATTCCATTTTTTTTTCAAACGGCTGGAGAGCAAACCTTGACCTCAGCTCAAATATTAGCTATCATCGTGGTTGTGCATTTTGTCGTCATCGGCTTCGTGAATTGCTCGGCAAGAATATCCCAATTCAGTTGAGCAGAATGTGCTTCATATTATTCTACGGGTTATGACTACACCACAGACATCGCGGTCTTGAAGTTGTTCCATTTTGAGGCTGTTTAGAAGTAAACGAACATTTGTTTGTGCACCGTTCAATTTTGACTTATCTTTTATCTAAGGTATTATAAAAAGCGGAACTGAAGAGTCAGGTATGTATTTTCATCGAACAAACGCAATGTAAGAGAGTGATAAATTCGTTCAATTTTTTTGTTATAAATATGTCGGGATTTTATTTATTCTAGTTGGTGATTGAGCAATTGAGACATATTAAGCAGGCATACGTTTGTTGATGAATATCGTGTTTTCAATTGAATTTTTTTAGATATTATATAATTGAAGACGACCCGCTGCATATAGGAAACGGGAGAGAGAGAAACTAGAACATAGAGAGTCCAACTAACCAGCTGGTAGAGCGCTATCATGACTTCACCAAAAATTTCTGCTGACAAAAGTTCATCGAATGCGACTAAGCAAAATGCTGTTGATTCTAGCCAGGAGGGTGCCGCAGAGAGTAGTGCACCTGATAACGCTATTGGCGTTGTTCCGGTCGGCGATGGGATACGAGATGCAGGACCATATGGTGTTTTCAGCTGGATGAAAGTTTTCCGTTTTGCCAATTTGATGATCAAACAAGGATGCTAAGAAAAAAGTAGCAAAGATGGCTAAGTATACTTTCGTGCTATAATAAATAAAATTAACAATTTCCTATTTATAGAGAGAATTTCATGCAGCGTAGGGTTAGATCCGTTTCTTGTTTTTGAATAAGTAATATTTAAAAGATTGTAATAGAAACAGATAAACACCAGATAGATTGTGAGTATGTGGTATTTAAAATAAAGATTCTATCAATGAATAGTCCTACTTAATGCAAATACCTATGTGTTGTAATACTCTTGATAACATTTTCATTTCAAGTGTAACTTCGAATATAATTTATATTTAAATAATAGTAATATCACATACATAAGACATACGTAACACTGGCGATTTTTTTTTGGTACACGTTGCCCCACAGTACCCCGTACACCGACCTGTCAAACTACTCGACAAAAAATGAACGAAATGAATTTTTTTTTCTCGGCTTTATCGAGCTGCAATGAAAATACCATAAAAAACTGTCAAAAAGTTCTTTACAATATCAATGCAGCATTTTTCGAGTGGGAACGAGACAAATGCAGGGCTGCGCAGGTACTCTGCCTTCATAAACTACTCAAACAGTGATTTTATTCAGAGGGTGGTACCATTCCAGTTGTTCATTTCGTACCAACTTTTTCGGACGATTTCTTCCTGAGTGTTACGTATGTTTTATTATGTGGTAATATATTCACTACTCGAAAATTCGCTAGAGGCACTAACCAATGAAATTTTTAAATCTGTCAAATTTAAACAATAGAGCATTCAGCGTGTACTTTTGTCAATTTCTTTGAAGCGGTGGCGCTACGGTTTTTATAACTTAAAACTTATAATTTCAAAACAGGGTGTTACCATGAAAGTGTTACACTTTATTTATGCCATAAAATTAAAACATTTTTCTATACCGCGAAGACATGCTCCATACATACGATCATTCTGCTTTTTTAAACCAACATCCAACATAAACAATTTTTTATCTGAAAAAAATATGTTGTGAGCCGCGTGCGTATTTCAACCAAAATCTGGCAACCCTATCGGCATTCTGTGGGATAATCTGTTAATTTTCTGTTTATTCTATATCCATCGTCATTTTTGTTCGTTTTTTGCATTGTGTGATGACTCATGTTCATCTCAAGAGCCATGTTCACTGCCGAGCAGGTTGAAGTCCGCACACTCCGTATTTCACTAGGTTTTTGCTTGGGGACAACCTCCTCGAATCGTTTTATGGTCCTATACACGAATAGCTTCCTCACATACATAAGACATACGTAACACTGGCGATTTTTTTTAGTACACGTTGCCCCACAGTACCCCGTACTCCGTCCGGTCCAACTACTCGGCAAATAATGAACGAAATGAATATTCTTTTTTCGGCTTTATCGAGCCTCAATGAAAATCCCATAAGGAACTGTCAAAAAGTTCTTTACAATGTCAATGCAGCATTTTTCGAGTGGGAACGAGACAAATGCAGGGTCTATGAGGGTTGCGCAGGTACACTGCCTTCATAAACTACTCAAACAGTGATTTTATTCAGAGGGTGGTACTATTCGAGTAGTTCATTCAAGATTTCTTCCTGAGTGTTAGGTATATCTGATGTATGTGGCTTCCTTCTGATCTGTATGTTGCTCATCCCAGCAACATACAAAATCTTGATTTCTTTCTTTACTTAACTGTTGCAATTTTCCTCTAGAAACGTTTAACACTCACAAGTGCACGTCGCAATCACAACAAACACAGCTGATCACAGTAATCACAGCTGATCACAGCAATCACAACAAACACAGCTGACAGGGTAGGCATTCGGATGCAAAAAGAGATACTCAAATGAGTGTATCACGTATATGTGTATATGTTCCGACATTCATCTCAGCGCTATAAACATCGGAACTAATACTCTTTTTTATTATGGTAATTCATAACGTATTTAGTATTTTCGGTTCATCAGTCTGAAAATCTCTGTTACATTATATACAATCATCACAGTCGAGATCAATTTTCAACGATAATTTACAACATTTGATGCGACTCGCAGCATATAAATATCGCATTAGAAAATTCTTCGTTCAACACCACACAACAGAAAGAAGTCTTTGTCATGGGAAAATTCACTTCAAATATGTTCAGGAAATGGCTGGTTACGAGTAGTTACACTGTTGTGGTCAGCAGCTCCTATCCCAACCTCTACGAGGTGCCGATCGGGATACGAATAACCTCTGCAGAGATCAGGTAACCCATATCCAGTGGAAAATTTGGTTGTATGCTGACCTGGTAAGGTAGCATACCGAATATGATTTACTACGAATCGTAGGCGCCAACATCGGGGGCAAGGCACATTTCGCCCCCCTAATATTTCTTCCGAGAGGGCAACGTATCATTTTGCCCCCTCAATAGTTCTAGGAAGTTGCGTCTCTTTTTCGGTTTTCCTGATAGTTTTATTTTTTTTTTATTTCATAACCCTCACGCCATTTTTCAAAACTTTGGTTTATGAAAGTTACTATCAAAACTGCCATTCCAATCACTTAACACCGATACTTATCGCACCCAAACCAATATTTTTCTAAAATTAGATAAATTAGAATTTTTCGAAACTCTGACCGGGTGTCTGCTATCTATATGCCGCATTTCTAAAATTTGCAATACCGCTAATGCGTGTAAGTTATATGCTTATTATTTATCCGTGCCTCCGTGGATGTTTTTTACTCTTCCCATTACGCTGACTGCTCTTTCTGCTATACCAGCCTTGTTTCTCCTGCCAAGTATCGCCAAATATGATTCTCTGGAGAAGATTTTATAATATGTCTTTCTGGCCAGTTTGATCAAATGAGGGACTTAATTTGTCAATTCAAAGCGAACTCTGTAACGCCGCTCCCTATCCGAAACGTTTTGAAAAATATCAATTCACTGCTCAGTTACACGGTTTATATGTTTGGAAGAGGAACGCCACCTGAAATTGGGAATGGGGCGTTTATGAGAATATGGATAAAACAAAACCTGTAAACAACGGAAGCAAAACGTCTCAGAGAAATTTTAATTTATTCTGCATTCATGAATATATTTGAATTCGGATGTTATTGATCAAAATTATTGACGGTCATAAGAAATTGTTCATCATAGAAGAAATTTCTTTGGAAAAACAAATGTTTTCTGAGTAATTTTTCATTGAAGAAAAAATATTTGATAATTATTAATATCGGTGTTATAATGAATGGTTAATTTATAACAACTGAAAAAATAAGGTGGCTAGTATTCATCCAATATCATCCAATATCAATCATTCAGTAAAAAACACGTTTTATAAAATTTTATACTCAATCTCATCAATGTTCCTAAATTACTGTGAGTCAAGTTAAATTGTAAGCAGACAGTGGATAACGCAATGATAAGAATGTAAACAATGCTTATTGTGATTCACTACGTTCTTCTGTATTGACCGTTTGCCTAGCCGATGTCGAGTCGAGACGAGCGCAGAGATTTAAATTTATTCTCTCTCTCTCTCTCTCTCTCTCTCTCTCTCTCTCTCTCTCTCTCTCTGGAATCGAACGGATTTATACGAACCAGTGTTGCCACATCTATATCTATACTCATTAGAGAAATCATTATCACATGATTGGATAGAAAAACGGTTTCTTTGATATTACGGAATATTTTGGATAGATTAGAAAAAATCTAAAACACGCAGTGAAGAATTTTGGAGAATATTAGTTAACATTTTGTTATATTCGTTAACATTTTGCACCTATGCCGAGACTTGTTCTTGTGGCAACACTGATTTGGACTGCGATTGCAAAGAGCCGAACAGTGAGTACTTTCAGACGGTCACACAATATTCACGCACAACGCTTATCCAGACTTTATAGTTGACAGGCTTTGGTTTGGCCTCCCAGAAAAAAATCCAAAAAATCACCGCTCTTGCTTGAGTTTGGCTCATGCACATGGCAAAACAAGTGGAAACTGAAAAACAAAAACAACAGCAATCGTTGGTTCGTTCGTTGCGTCGCTTGGAAGCACGGTTGTCGGACTTCGTTCGGTTAGTATCCAAACAACAGCGTGGGAGGTTGGATACGTCGCGTGCTTTGTAGACTAGTGGTGCATCTGTGGCGCTTCTTCAGATAAAGAGTTCTGTTTTCTCCGCACGGATGTTCATTCCTAACATCGTTAGTGTCTGTAAAATAAGATCGATGGTATTTCTGCATACCACCACACGGTCGGGCTACGAGCGGTATTTAGACTTTCAACAGGTCGTCGCATTCCGAGTGATTGGTTAGTTTTGCTTCCTCTGAAATTCAAACATACCCTGTTGTAATAGTCGTAATAGTCTGCCAAATCCAGTCACAGTCAAGAACCAATTATCCTAGAAAACCAGTGGACAGTGCTCGATTAGTTTATTCAAACGTCGTTTAAAGATGCGCAGATGAGAAGAAAATATATATTGGCCTTATTGAGAATTATAGGCAGCAGATTTTTGCAAACTAATACAATAACATTATCCTCAGAGTAATTGTACTCGGTGGGTAAACGGAAGATCTTAGTTTTTTTTTTGTGCGAGAAAGCGGAGTGCGAGCTAAAGTTATCCGCTTGTAAAACAAAGTGATGCAGAGTGATAACAGCTGGAGCGAAAATAAGAATGTCAATAAGCGTCGAAGTTCGAAAATCAACCGTGATTGGTTGGCATATGAATGCCTTTGTGTGCTAATTATTTATTCATACGGCGTCAATAAATAACAGTGGTGGACGGTGTGCGGAATCAATTCAAAAAGGAAAGAAAAAAAAAAATAGTGAGTGATAAATTTATCTGTATCTTGAAATTCAATTGACTACTGAGCGGATAGCGTTGCTATGGTGTCTTGTTTGACTCCCTGTATGTATGAATATTGATCATTGGGTCATAACGTATGTAGTTGGTAGTCATCATACGATACTTTAACAGTATTGGAGGTGAGTGTGATATCAATGAAAACTTTCGTTATTCAAATTTTTTATCAGTTTTTGAGCAGTTGATTTATTCTAAATTGAAACCCTTCTTCGGCAATAAGTCGAGTTCATTGCATTCATTTTTAAATTAAAGAGAAAACAGCCATTCAAAGTATGTCAGCATTCGTGTTTGTAACTTCAGTCAGTTTAAACTAGAAACAAATCATCCCCAACACGCTATAAGCCTCTCTGTTCCTCAAATTATGAACAAAAATCGAATCTTATATATTTCTTTCTCATGAACATTTTCTTGACAGTGATCACTCTACTAGATGCTGCATAAAGTTTCTCACCAATTGCATTGTTATTAACACTCAGCTGGATCAGCTAACAAATTTAGATCAATATTCTAGACGTAGGTAGAATCTACAACGTGTTTTAGAGGTTACTTCTGATGGAAATCTGATTGACGCCGGTACACTGGCAGTGTGAAAATGATTTGCAACATAAATTTCGACATACTCAACTTTGAACCGCTCCAGTATTTTTTTGGGACACCCTAGCTCTTTGATGTCTTCGGCCAAGTTGTTAGACATCAAAAAACCTACCATTTAAAGTCATGAAACCTATGGTTTAGGCCATTTTGAGCTCTTTAGAATGTAAAATGCAAAAAGTTGGGTTTTCCATACAAATCTCCATATAAATTTGAAATGCAATGCGCCAAGTGAAGACAAAACCAATCGACTTCCGATAAATTTAGGATTATTTGGGGCCCCAAATATAACGAAAAAAACTTGTTTCTGGCTTTCTGCTACCAAGTTTCGTTTTTCCATATAACGGTTCCCCACCCTAGTGTACACGCTCCTTTAACTGAATTCAAAAATGATTAGAAATCAATTAATTTCCACAAGAAGTAGAACAACAGCATTTTTTTATTTCTCTTTCTTAAGGAGATTTTCAGCCTTCGGCTGGTTCATCTCCGAGAACAACAGCATGAGCAAATACTGTTTGTTTATTATTCAGTATGATGTATGCAAGTAAAGTCATTTAGTTGTTAAAAGCTATCAGTTATGTGTACAAAATTATCCATTTATTTAGTCTAAAACTATTTAGTTTGAAAATTAAAACCTGCACAGATTTAGATTTTGAAACAATCGAGTTTTTGAATAGAAAAATTTCCATTCATGACTTTAAACCTACCTATTTTCAGAATTTAAAAGTACTCAGTTTAAGAATTTAAAATTACTCAGTTTTGAATGCGATGTTAGCGTAGAGATCTTCGTGCCGGTAAAAATAGTTACCAACATTGGGATGGATAGAGTCAAAACAAAACAAAATTTTCAAAACGTCCGTGACCAACTTCCCAGCAATTTCCTCATTTTTTTGGAATCACTCGAACTAAACAATGACGCAAATTTCAAATCTTGTGAAGCCCTTTTGTCAAATAAATGTGTCGTTTTTTCATGCTTGGTGTTCAAAAATGAGTTTTAGTGGTAAATTCAAAAATGAGTTATTCCATAATCAGTACAAAAATTACATAGAATCACGAATTGTAAAATTCATATACATGAAATGGAATTAAAATCAATCCAGTCTGTTATTTTTACGAGCGTGCACATATATCAGGTTTGTCTCAAAATTAAATCTATCAACATTTTCCTTTTTGAAATTCCAAAGTTCAAATGCGAGAGTCGCATAGTCATAATTAAATTTGCGTTGAATCGCCAACAGGTGATACTTTCAGTATGCGGAGTTGTATGTTTATTTTTTACCTGGTTTGATATGCCGAAGGTCTATTTCATAGAGGTGCCTCCTTGCACAAATTTATGAAGTATTCTTCACACACCCGAATGAAAACAAAAATAGACAACTACAAATGTTACAATGTACGTTGGGAAATGCAGTTCACGCAGAGACTGCGTCTAGATATAGAAAAATTTATATCAGGAAACAAATCAAGACACAATTGTGCTGCCGAAACATGAACGATGCTTGATCCTGCAACAATATTATGAATCTGTGTATCTGCGACTGCCAGCTATCGCATCAATCTGTCATCTTCTCTTCTATTAGAGCGCGTAGGAGAAGCTCACTATGGGTGTGGTGCAACCGTCAGACTGGTGTCGATAAAAACCTTTTCTTCAATTTGAATATTCATGCGCTTCGGCTGTTTAGATATGCAGCTCAATCTACATCTTCGTTTCCACATCCGAACAACGTTACTGTTGGAGTAATAGCATGCGTGTTAAATTGTTCGTAAACATGCATTTATAAGTTTTTCCCACTCCCTCTGCATAATCTATATGGTTCTCGACAGTTTGTCCTCCGGGCATTAAGCGCTTATTTGGAGACGGAATCATTAAATCTTCGACTTTAGATGAAGAAATTGAACGCTTCTAACTTGACTAATTTACATGTTATGTAGTATATCAGCTATTTTCCAGAAATAACGAAATTTGTTTCTTACGACAAAACATGAGGTATTCAAAAAAAGTACCTTTCATTTACTGTCAAAACATTGAAAATTAAAACAAAAACTTCTTTTTGGGATTTTTTTCTAATTTAAAAATAGTCACCCTAAGCACGAAACTAAAAAATGAAGGTTTAACTTTTGTCGAAGCCGAAACAAAAATATATACGTAATTTGCACAGAAGTCTTTTTTCTGATGAATTGCTGTTACGATACACTAATACATTTCCGAATAACATTCTCGGTAAAATTAAAAACTATTCGAATGTTACTAATCATCGTGCATGTAGCGTGTCATTGTAGCAATGATTTTTTCTAATGTATATTTATTAAATTTTATTTTATTTATTTTCACGAAAGCGATGTTTGTTTGGGCACCGGCATTAGCATCGAAATATTCTCACAAAAGATAAATTCATGCACTCAAGATCTATCCCAATGAAAATCTGGAGCAAAAGTTTCGAGGGCTTGCAGCGACCAATATTGAAATATGCAGTATCGTTGAAATCGAACTACGATTTGTTACCTCGGTCAGAAATCGGTTAAACCTTGAAATGAAGCCATTTCCGTGTGTTCTGGTATTTGTGCGTTGCTTGAATGATGGTCAGTGAATCCGTTTTTTTTTCGGGTAAAACAATGCAACCACTTTGGTGAACGGCATTTGTGTTAAACGTGCAGCTATTCGCACGTCGCCTCGTCCCGTTTTGGCGTGAATTATTTATATTCGCAGTGCCATATTTACAGCCAGTGTAGAAATCGTCGCCTATGACAATCAAGCGGAACGTAATAATAAGTTACGCTGCGATAGTCGACGAACGTCCGCCTGCCGAATCAAATGCGAAAAGAATGACTTCTTTGTGTCCACGATTGAAGCTGGCGTTTGCTGGGGAAACTGGTAGCACTGGTGGACATGCAGTCGCTCACCGGCCGACCCGCAATGATAGCAGCATGCCTGACCCCGTTAGATTGCTTGGAGCCGCGCGGCTAATTTTGAAAGCATCTCAGCATAAACCACACCGTAATAGCTGGCAGCATTCACCGCGATTTATGCGGTTGTCCTCTGTATGTTCGCGTACGATCCTACTACCTCTATCCAATATTCATAAACGGAACACGGCGGTGCTGCTGCTGACAGCAAACGACGAGGTTTCTCTTTCATATATATACTGATCCGCGACAGTGGCGAGTCAAAACTTTCAAAACAATTGAAAAATAAATCAGAAATAATTTGTTTCAGTACGACAGCGTGCTATGTCAGGTGGGTTCTGATGTTTATAAAATAGAAGTCATAACGTGATTCTGAAAGTTTGCTGGTTTTTTCTCTTGGTCTGCTAGGTACTGCGATTTCAATTGCAATATAAACTGGTGCATTGTTTTCATTATTTGATTCAATCATTGATTAAAAGAGTATTGTTTCAGTCATTTCGACCTGTGCCAAATTGTGCCTTGCTAATGATACCAGAACAATTGAAAAATGGTAGGATAAGAGTATAAAAATAGTAAACTGAATTTAAAAAACCTAGCTCAAACCCCAAGATTAAATCTATGCTACCGGAACTGCGTGTGTTAAGATTGATATTTCACAGGATTTTTGTAATCAATCCGTCCATAGCTCATTTACTATGGTAAAAACTTAACAATTATGCAGAACGACACAAAGTTCGACTGTTTTTTTTTTCCTTAAACGAGGCATATAGAACCAGTCATTCCGTAAAATCTATGCGAAATACACAGCCAACCAATGCTTCACTGCAAAGTGGTACAGTTTGCCAAACAAGGAAGCCGCGCAATCCATGGTCCATCGTAACGAACCGCGAAGCCTTGTCAGATTGCTATGTGCAGTTGTAGCGTCGAGAGCTAAGAAGGTAATAGCTATGGTGTTTGAAATTGCTGGCGTATATCTAACATCGCCCATATAGAGGCAGGTACTCATTTTGCTGACACGACGAAAGCTAGCAGGTCAAAACTTTTAACACCAGGCGAAAGGTGCGGCCGTTACAACAGGGCAGAGAGACGATTCGCCTCACTTCATGTAACAAATATTGTACTGTTTTTATTTTCGAAATCGAAATTACTTCGGAACGAAGGTAATAAGTAACGAATAAAAATGAGTTATTATAGCTAGCTTGATCCACTCCGGCACACTGGCCCATGGTAGAGTAAGACGTTTGGCACTGTCTTATATAGTTGGTATTTAAGTTATTACCAATACTTTGACGTTGTTGTTCAGCCGTTCGAAGTGAGCAAGGTGAAACTATGTTTACAATATTTTTTCAAGCAGTAACAAAACCAATCGCAACGCCAAACAAAATAGTATACCTATTAGGAAGTAGCGCATCGCTGACAAGACAAGGTAGGAATAGCGAATCGATGATGATGTGATGTAGAAATGGAAAGGTGATTAAAAGTAACAAAATTGGCTTGATGTGATCATGACAGACAGATAAAACGATTTATTTGGTGAGTTTTTTTTCTCTGTTGTAGTTACAAGTAGAGAGTTATTGTGAAGCACAATTTTTTTGAGGAATGAAAATTTTTCCGATGATTGGCATTTCATCATTGAATACGATTTGATCTTCAAGTTCGAATAGAAGCTACAGGGTTATTGAACTTTGGTAATTCGGTGGAACTAACTGGTGGAAACATTTGTTTGCCGATGTTGCTTTATGGTTGGTCTCCTATTTCTCGAATGATGTTAACTGGAACTTTACTGCACATTGCTATTTCATTACAGACGAAAAATTTTTACTTGCTGACATATTGAGCAGTATATGATAAGGTCTTATGACGTATGATGCGTTACCTGGTATTAATCATTTCAAAGTGTCACTATTACCGCTGTAAAAATTATCTAAATTACGTCGTCGTCGTCGGTCGCGTGAACATGCGCCTATTGTTCACGCTTTTGCCTTCCTTTTATGTCCAGCAAAATTGCCACCAAATCATCGTCGGTCCTGTGTGCAGTAGTGAATCTACATTTTCCTTATTCCTAATGTTCACCTATCTGTATCAAAAGTATGAACAATAAAATGATGTACCTCTTAGAGCTCGTTTAACACCGGGAGTAAGCTATTGGTTCAACGAAACATGAAAACAAGTGGTGTTAAACTTCACCACTACGTTGTCTAACTTCTTCTAGTGCGTGAAAATAGTATCGCAAATCGTTTGCGAACAAAACATGTACGAAACACACTAGGCATGTTAATATCACTGTAACAAAACGTACCCATTCACCTGACCACAAACGCAGATTAGCAATGTTTATACCTACTGTTCATTCACCACCTATACGTATTGAATGGAGATGTGAAAGAAGTTGAGATCCCGCCGTGTGCTGCAAATGCATTGAAAGTGAATTGTTATTTTTTTCTTTGAAATGCAATTCATTGCCAACATGCCTACCTTCAATCAGCAGCAGGTGTTGCTGATGGGACGAAACAGTATGTTGTATGTGGCTACATATGCTCAAAAGCGGCGAAGGGCCAATTTTTGCATCACTCCAAGGGCTATGGGAGGACTGAGTCGTCATTTACATTTGTGCGCTATTCGGTTCTGGTATTTTTTGCTCATTGAATGTTTGCAACATGATTGCACCCCCAACGAGCCTTGTTAGCATGCTGGGCCTTATTCTAATTGCCACTCAAGTGTATGCATGCGTAAGCTGGTTCACTAAGCTTTAGATCAAACATCTACCAAAAATAAAAAAAAATCTATTTCTTGTTTCAAAAAGAACTCGTGATTTACAGGATGTACATGCTTCGATTTCCCCCATGGTGTCGAGGTACAATGCTGGCCAAACAAGCCAGTCGTGAAAGGTTCGAGTCTCGGCTCGGGAAAGACTGTTAGTGTCAGTAGGATCGTAGCGCTAGGCCCGCAATTGTCCTGTACACTGAATGGTCGGCTGCGAAATCTGTGTATAAAAAACAGGAGGTCGAGTTTCGAATCGGAATGTAGCATCAAGGTTTTGCTTTGCTTTAGGGACCGTTCAATAATTACGTAAGCATATTTTTCCACTTTTTCGACAGATGAATACAGTTGTACTCAGGCTTTGTTTTGCTCATCTTCATCTTAAAGAGAAAGAGTTTTCTTCCCTCTTAACAACCGCGAGCTTACATTCAATGTGCATCACACCGCATCTGCTGTAGAGAGAGCGCAGAGTTCTCATCGCTCTGGGGTGCGGCAAAAACAGTATAAAATCGAACTTTCTGCCTAATGCGCACCCATGGTGAGTTGTGAATCTTCCTATAATATTAAATTCGAAAACGGTTAGGATGTGGCTTCAATGTGAACCTCAATGTTTTGATATTTGGCCAACTTCTCTTTTAGTAAAGGAGAACGAAAACTACTCCCTCTTAAACTGAGAGAGCAAATGTTTATCCCTAACACGTGATGATAAAGGGTGAAAAGGAACTCTGCGACTGAAATACTCTACGCCTAAATGTGGATAATTACTCACTCTGTGTGAGAGAAAGTCTAGTTCTCCAAGGGGTTTGGCAGGTAGAAAAGGAAATTTGGGCAAAAATCAAGAGAACGAAAGAAGCCTGGTTGTACTCTGCGCGAGAAATTTTGTGCCAATTGCGTGTTGATGTTTCTAAAGTGTTGTTCGAAAAAGGAGATTTCATAAGGGACCGTCCACATTCCACGTGGACAAAAAAATCGTCATTCTGGACCCCCCGTCCCTTTCATGGATTCTTTGTCCACGTAAACATTTTTTTACAAAGAAAAAGGGCAAAGCAGAAATTGATTCGAAATTTAGCTGTAATTGGTTCCGAAGTCGCAAAAAACTGAAAACAAAGATGATATCAAACGTTGCAGTAAATTTTTGTTAAAGGCCGAATGCTGATATCAAAAAAGTTTTCCTAAAGCTAGAAATAAGCATACAAAAGTTTACACTGAAAAACATCCTTTTTTTTATTTCTCTTTTATAATGAGACTAGCTGACCCGGCAAACTTCGTCCCGCCTATTTTAGTGTTTAATTTATTAATTTTAAACATTCCAAATTCAATGATTCTATGCGATTTGTTTATATCGTTTGAAATGATTGGTTTTATCGGAATGACAACATCCTCGACTTTTGGCTTTTGTACATCACCTCTATTCCGGAAATATATTGAGTGCATTTCAGTTATTTTCGTTGTTTTCCAGAAACTTGAAGTGGTCATCTTCGAATTCAAAATGGTGTTAAGGGTCAAAGCTTGGCTTCTTTACATCATTTCGATTTCGGACATATCCATATGTAGTAGTATTCGGTAATTTTCGGTTGTTTCCCAGAAGTTGCCATTTTACAATTCAAACTGGTGTCTGAGGTCAACTTTTAGCTCCTTGCATCATTCTGGATCTGGTGATACTTATATTGGATGGTATTTGGTCACTTCAGGCTATTTTTCAGAACCGTAAGTCGCCATCTTGGATTTTAAAAGTATTTGGAGACAGTTTCTGGCCCCTAAACGTCATTTTGGTTTAAGAAACACCCATATTGGGTGTTCTTTGGTAATTTTCGGCTGTTTTTCAGAAACCGGATGTCACCATCTTCGAATTCAAAATGGTGTCTGTGGTCGATTTTAGCTCCTGTGTATCATTCTGGTTCCGAAGATACTCATATTGTATGAAAATCGGCCATTTTTGGTCGTTTTTTAGAAACCGGAAGTTGCCATCTTACAATTCATAATGGTGTCTGAGGTCAATTTTTAGCTCCTTGCATCATTTTGGTTCCGGAGATACTCATATTGGGTGGTATTGGGTCACTTTAGGCTGTTTTCCGGACACCGGAAGTCACCATCTTACAATTCAAAATGTTGTCTGAGGTCGATTTGTGGCTTCAGTGCGTCATAACAATTCTGGAAATATCCATATTGGGTGGTATTTGTTAATTTGCCGCTGTTCTTCAGAAACCATTTTTCGCCATTTTGGATTTCAAAATGGCATTTGGGAACAATTTCTGGCCTCCGTGCGTCAATCTGGTTATAGTAACACTCATATTGGGTAGTATTTGGTCATTTTCGGCTGTTTTCCAGATACCGGAAGTCCCCATCTTACAATTCAAAATGTTGTCTGAGATCGATTTATGGCTTCAATGCGTCATAACAATTCTGGAAATACTCATATTGGGTGGTCATTGGCCGCTATTTTTCGGAAACCGGAAGTCGCCATCTTGGATTTCGAAATGGTTTTTGGAGACATGCCAGAAGAAGGAAGGGTGTCGAAACATTATGGACATGTTTGTTACACCTAAAAACATTCACTTGCCAAACTTGGTTATATTTGCTTGATTGGTTCTCGAGCTGTGCGAACTTTGAGTTTAATTTGTATGAGACCCCTCCCTTATAGAAAAGGGAGGGGTGTCAAACCCTGTATGGATATATTTGTTACCCCTAAAAACATTCACCTGCCAAATTTGGTTCCATTTAGTTGGTTAGTTCTCGAGATAAGTAGAAATTTGTGTTTCATTTGTTTGGAATCCCTTCCTCACAGAAAAGGGAGGGGAGTCGAACCATTTTGGACATATTTATTACCTCTAAAAACATTCACATACCAAATCTGGTTGTATTTGGTTGATTGCTTCTCAAGCTGTGCGAAATTTGTGTTTCATTTGTATGGAACCCCTCCCTTTTAGAAGAGAGAGGGGTGTCAAACGATTATGGATATATTTGTTACCCCTAAAAACATCCACCTATCAAATTAGGTTCTATTTACTTGGTTAGTTCTCGAGATGTGCAGAAATTTGTATTTCATTTGTATGGAACCCCTCCCTTCCAGAAGAGGGAGGGGTGTCGAACCAATATAGACCTATTTGTTACTCCTAAAAACATCCAAATGACAAATTTGGTTCTATTTACTTGGTTAGTTCTCGAGATGTGCAGAAATTTGTATTTCGTTTGCACACGCAAAACTTTTCCTTGTTACTTTAGAAGCAATAGCGCAAAATTGCCTTAATGGTAACAAACCTATTACTTAAAAGGCAATAAAATTCTTCCCCAGTCAAGTAACAACACATACTGTCATATATTTAGCACTGTTACGGGAGAACGACTATCTAATAATGGTCGTTTCAACCACATGCCTGTTTGCATGCAAGTTTCTTCAATCGCCAATTCATCCGGTGAGCGTGTATTAGTTCGCTCGTTGTATGCATACGGAGTAGAGAAAGAATATGACAAGAGCTGCCAAGCAGCATTTTCCCCGTCATAGAGTATGCAAACGTTGATGATTTCAAAGACTTGAAATGCGTCTTCAAATGACATCACGATCTGTAAACTGCGTTAGAGAAAAACAAAAACATTCGCTTTCTTGCAAGCTATCCAAAAAACATACTCATTGGTTAATGGAAACTCATTTGCACCTGTTTGAAAATACAAATTTCGTGTCCATCCAGAACAATATCCGCAACTTCGGCAACTCTGTTCAGATAGTATAACATATTTTCATTTCAAGTAAACACTGGGGGACGAAACGAAAATGTTTCTAATTAGACATTTGAGGTTGACGGGTGAGATTCTTATTATGTGTGGATGAAGAGGACAAAAATTAATCTGATCGTTGCATCAATACAAATGCAGCGAGTGAAGTTTTGCTAACACATGAATTGCGGTGCTTGGCTGTATGTTCTCCTGCAGAAACACATACAAGCGTGTGGCCGTCATATTTTTTGTTACTTTTTAGTTGTTACTAATTGTGTATAATGCGCAGTCATAAGACACAATAAGTAATAAAATATTGCCCCAAAGTAATAAAATGTTCCCCGTTTGCGTTGGGTGTATGGAACCCGTCCCTTCCAGAAAAAAGGAGGGGTGTCGAATCAATATGGACATATTTGTTACTCCTAAAAACATCCACATGCCAAATTTGGTTCCATTGGCTTGGTTAGTTTTTGAGATGTGCAGAAATTTGTGTTTCATTTGTATGGGACCCCTCCCTTACAGAGAAAAGAGGGGTCTCAAACCATCATAAGAACCTTACTCGGCCCTTAAAACCCTTGCATACAAATTTTCACGTCGATAGGTTCGGTAGTTTCCGAGCCTATAAGGATCAGACAGACAGACAGACCGAACTGCATTTTAATAGGTAGGGTGGGGAAAAGTGATCGATTTTCCATAACCAAGTTTTTTTGGTTCCTTTTGGGGGCCCAAACAACCCTAAACTTACCTGAAGTTTATTGGTTTTGTCTCCGCTTGGCGCATTGCATTTCAAATTTGTATGAAAATTTATATGGGAAAACCTACTTTTTGCATTTACCTTTCTAGAGAGCTCAATAATGCTCTAATAATGCACTGCATTATGTCAAAGTATAGTATTTTAGATGCCTACCAACTTTGCAGAGGACACTGAAGAGCTAGAATGTCCCTAAGAAGAGTTATAGCTGTTCAAAGTTGAGTATGTCGATTTAAATGCAGAAAACCTTGTTTCCTGCCAACATTATCAAGTACCGGCGTCAGTAGGATTCCCATCAGTAGTAACCTGTCATTACGAGTTTGTACACTCAGCTGGATCAAGCAAACAAATTTAGGTCAATATTCTAGGCGTAGAAAGAATCCACAACGTGTTTCAGAGGTTACTTCTGATGGAAATCTGACTGACGCCGGTACACTGGCAGTGTTGGCAGAAAAAATGATTTGCAACATAAATTTCGACATACTCAACTTCGAACAGCTCTAGTATTTTTTTTTGGGACACCCTAGATCTTTAGTGTCTTCGGCCAAGTTGTTAGGCATCAAAAATCCTATCTTTTGAAGTTATGAAACCTATGGTTTGAGCCATTTTGAGCTCCTTAGAATGGAAAATGCATAAAAGTTGGTTTTTCCATACAAATCTCCATATAAATTTGAAATGCAATGCGCCAAGCGGAGACAAAACCAATCGACTTCCGATAAATTTAGGATTATTTGGGGCCCCAAATATAACAAAAAAAAACTTGGTTCTGGCTTTCTGCTATCAAGTTCCGTTTTTTTTTTTCACATAACGATTCCCCACCCTAATAGGTATAAAAGTTTTTCAGCCTTCGGCTGGTTCATCTCCGGAAAAACATCCTTAAAATCCAGAAGAAGGCGAAAAAAAATCTTAAATGAAACTTTAAGTGACTAAAAACATGTTAAGAAAAAAAAAAACCAAAAAAAATAACAATGCAAAATGGAAATGACTTTTTTAAAACAGTTGAGACAAAAAACGAAAATATTATCAGAGCAAAAAAGTTTACATATAATTCAGAAATGGAAGCCAATTTTCATATCCAAAATTTACTACTTTACTACTTTTTCATGACCGTACAGGAAGAATTTTGATAAATTTTGATAAATTTTGATAAATTATCTTAACAATAGGCAGAGTTTACCGACCTATGAGTTAAAGTAAAATATTAGAAAACACATGGTGCAGAGGATTTTTAGTCCAGTATCGCTATGATTTGTTCAAATGACTTCATCAATTTATGAAAGATAGCCTTTTAGGTTTCACGTGATCAACGTCACCTGGTAACTTTAATTAATGAACAATGTTTAATAAAAAACAAATATTCGCCGTAATTCGATTTCACTTTCGCAATCAATAGTAATGATACGAGTTAGCTTGCCTTGAAGCTAGTGTTGCCCTCTATTTTTGCCTTTTTGTTACGCGGGAAAACTGTGATCGAAAACTGTACAACGAATTGCCGGTGGATCGATCGGCACGCGCTTTTGATTGAGAAACAAAAAGAAACCAACTACAAGAAACCCAGAAGCAGTATAGTACTTTTTTAATTTTAAGTATTGGCAATATGCCATGCAATTTACAAAATTGATTTAAATTACCTTCTTCGATTTATTTGCAGAGCTACTGTTGGCCACTGCAGCGTAGGTCCAAAAGCGCAACGATTCGCCGCAATGATACCGCAACTGCAACCCAAACTGAAGCGAGCGATGGATATGATCTTGCCATTGCCATTGGAAGTGCGGCGAAAACGGCGACGCCAGAATACCGATCAGTAGTTAACAGTGCGCGAGCCCGGCTTTGTTGGTGTGGTGGCGAACCATCAAAACTAAAGCAAATCATCTTTAGCTACTATCAACAAACGGTTGTTCGTTATAAAACGTGCTTTCGCGGTTTCTGGCATTGAAAGTGAAATGAAAGTGTAACCTAGCGTATCTTAAGCCAAAAGAAATAGGACGGTTTTTGTTGTGCACGGAGTTGAATAATGTAAAAGTGACAGAGAAAAGCCCGCGAAAAAGGATTAAGCACTGGTTTGAAGAAGAAAAGACAATTATTCAAAATTGTAGTTAAGGTGTGAAATGAATTTTGTGTTAATGGTAGCGCTTATTGTTGGTGTAAAGTAAGAAATGCATTATTGAAAAGCTAGCAAAAAGTGAAAAAAAGATCATACGAATGAGAGAGAGAGAATAAAGCAGTTCGATAAGGGATTGTGAGCCGCGAAAATGTTGAAAATTCAGATGCTCGAGCAAATCGTTGCAAACGAGAACATGGCTGAGGATGATCAGCTGGCTGTCGGAGGAAACGGACGATCAGGAGGGGCTGCCTGTCTCAGCCCCTCCGGCAGTACTATGGATGACAATGAGGAAACGAAAAGTCTGAATCGCGGTAATCGATTATCTCCTCAAGGGTACGTAATATGTATGTGCTGTTTAACGTATATTCTAATCATTAATATTAGATACCAGACATTATTGTTGCATCTCACGTTGTTTATCGTAACATATGGCGCCCTTTGCTATCGTCAGTGCTAATTTCCTCGAAAATTTCCCCTCAGAGAAGACCTAGGCTAAACCGCAAAGATTTTCTTAACCACTCTTCTTAAATGAGGGCGAACAGTTGCATTTAAAAACAATAAACACATCTGATTATGTTTGGTTCGCAATATGAAAAATAAACATTTCTAATAAATTAAATCTTTTCAAAGTGCATTCTGTGCGTGTTTTGACCAACAAACAGTTGAAGCTCAAAACACAGAACAGACCAACATGCTTATTACTGTGCGTCGGGAGTGAGAATGTATTTTTTGTCGTCACTACAGTTGTTAGTTATCACGTTGTTTCTGAAAAAAAATCTTTTGTAAGAGAAAACAACAAATCAACCGAATGCAATGTTTGGGATTCAAAACGGCTTGGCGGTCACGATGGAACGCATTTAGTTGCATCATTAATTTCAAGCATTGAGAAGGCATGATTTGGTCTTGATATTTCCGAGCGACTTGCTTATATTTTCATTTTCCCATATGTGTTTGCTTTATCTTGATGTTCCACTTGTAGAGCAGCTTCCATGAGTGTGCATTCAGTTGGTTAAGGAATTGGAACTGTTTTGTTTGTACGATGTCTTTTCATGTTTCATTCGAAAGTCTGGTTGCCGGATAAAATTTTCAGGTCATTCATAAATATTTAAGTTAATAATCCCCAACCGGAGCTAAAAATACGCGCCTTCAGCAGAGCATTGAAATAGCAAGGATGCTGCCTCAGGATGTTGCTCCTTCAGATACGCTTTCACATGAAACAACAAACACACATCCTACTGGGACTAAAGCAACTAAGACAATGAATGATGCGAGTAAATATCTCTGCGATGCTCGGAGCATAATGGATTTATGGTTTGCGAAATAGATTATTGATAGAACACGAAGCGAAGCGCATTTACGGGGCTCCAATCGAAAGTTGATGCGAGGTATGCTTTCTGTATTGTATGTAAGGTAAACTATATTCTTTTCTTGATGCTTTTTTTATACCAACCCAGCTGCATGACGTCAGTCTTGCTGTGATTTGACTGATCGTTTTCAATTTGTACCGGTTCCGGTGGGTGAAACGCGATGAGATGAAATGCGAACAATTTGTTATTTTTCCTGTGACCGTGAGAAGAAAAATCCCAGAACGTGTTGCAGCATGTGTGGGACAAGTAATAATCTGCGATTTTCGTAATCACGCTATTAAAAGAAAAGCATGTACAATTTTTCTTAGGTCATAAACCTTGCACAGTAAAAATAGTTTGCGTTTTTTTTTTTTAAACTCAACCCTTAAACAATGAAACCATGTGTTTTCACTTTTTCGGGCACCACTCGCAAGTTCGATAATCTTTTTAAAAGATCCACTCACTCTAAACTAAAATTCAAATGCGAATTAAATTCCTAAATTATTTTTTGCAATCAACAGTACCCAGACATATTTATTATGACTAGATTGACAAGATCGATAAAGCAAGAAAAAGTTTTATTATACCTTCCCACTTCCTCGTATAGCTTACTTCTTTTGGAGCTCAAAACGTATTCACTATTTAGCGGGACCAGCACGGCAAAAAAAGGCAAATAACCTCTCACAATCCACAATCGTATTATTTATAGTTGGTTAAAAGAGGAGAGTTTCTGTCAGTAGCACTCATAACAAAACACTTGACCAAATTCCGGAGAGAACTCCAACACAATTACTAGATTGTCTGTGTTCGGATGAAGTGTTGCGCCTTAGAAACCCCAATTTGCCAGATTTTCTCGGTACAGTATAAGATGCGCACTTTAACTTTCTTCTGCACAGAAAAACGACAAATCATTCAGCAGCATGTTTAAAACACCATATATACTTTCACTGCGATTAGTGGCGAAACAACCAAATTTATTCACTTCTGTTCGAGCGTCTTGATAGAAAAATTTTCACTACACTTTTCACTTTTTATTCACTTTCACTATTTAATTCTATCACTGTGATAGAATTAAATAGTGATAGAATTAAATAGTGAAAGTGAATAAAAAGTGAAGCGTGTAGTGAAACAACCAAATTTGACATAAACAGGGCGGCAGGTTTCAATAATTCTACACTTATCATTTCGTATGATTCAAATCTTTGTCATTTCAATTCTTCAAAGCAGTGGTGCAGTGAAACAATCGTCGGACAATGTTTGCTCAACAAATAAACCAAAATTATTTGGATTCATTACACGGCACGCTCTACCATTGAACACAGTCTTCATCATCGAGGGCTAGACCGAGTGATCGCACGTTGTCCGTTGCCTGTTTGAAAAAAAAATGACTTTTATTAACTCTTCGGTACGAAGTAGAGCAAGCGTGCGGTAAATTATGCTGTGCTATTTAAATCACAGCCAACTGCGTACCACTTTACATGCAACGAAGGTCACATAAATGGAATTTAAGTACTTACCTGAATTAAAAGCGCAGCCTTGACTGTGTAAATTCAAGATCTACAATTTGGATCAAACAGAAACCAGCATTGATGTACTTGAGGTCTGGGAGAATGAGGACTTAGCTGACCGGACAAACTTCGTCCATCCCATTTTATAACGTAGAACCACCTCTCTCAGAAAATTTGACTACATAAAGAGAGTGAATGAAAATCTAAAAATGGAAAAGGGTGAAGATATTTCGGTTGGTTTCTCAATGAATTTCCGTCGTTCTTTCAGCAATCGATCTCGATCTATGCCCAAATATAGAAAATCGTGATTTAATTATTCGAACTATTGTACTATTGAAAGTGGGGATGTTAATAAGTTTTAATGTAGTTGTAAGAATTGGTTTTATCGTGCAGTTACATCCCCAGTTATAATCGATACCGATGATAATGTTTCGAACGCGGCTGATGTTTCACCAGCTTCCGGCACGCATGATTTCGATCCCTCCACCGTTTCACGACTCAGCTTAATTAGTTTCGTCGGGAAACCGTGTTCCAGCATTATCTACATTATCGTATGCCGTCTTAAAATTTACATGGTGAGTCTGCAAGTTAAATTCCCAGAACTTATCGAGGATCTGTCGTGTAACGCCTCTGTCGGAAACCAGCCTGGCCGACGAAGGATTCCGTTAACGGTCTCAATCTGGAGTACAGGATACGGGTAAGCACTTTGTATGCGGAATTGAGCGATCGACTGGATTGATCTCCCTTCGTGCCTGGATTGATCGCTGCGCGTGCGATATTGTTCGTGTTGATGGCTCAACAGCTAATTCGTCGCTCATAATCCTCATCCTTTTCGTGTTTTACTCCTATCGCTTTACACCGTTTAATAGCGCCTGAAAGTGCACCTTCCACATGGTTGCAACCCTCGGTTTATCCGTAAGCAGGTTTCCGTCCTAGTCATTGCACATGACCGGAAATGCTTGCTTCTTACTCTGTTGACGTCGTTTCTAGCAAAGTAGTCATCAGCGCTGGCGAGCACCTACTCCTCGTGCTCGTGCTACTTCCGACGGTGGCCTCTATTTTCGACAACTCTTGCCTCTCTGTATCTCTCTCTTTCCTGATATGTAGCCACAGTGAGCACGCGGCTCCTGGCATGGTTCTTCTCGTACGTCGCTCTTAGGCACTCAGCGTCAAACCAGCTGTTACGTTATCTTCCTCGTACCTACTACCTTTCTCGCAGTCGTTTCAATGGCACTGTAAGTATTACTCCACAGCCCATTTATTTCGTCCACTCGTTTCTCCTGCTGTTCTGAGATCCGTTGATCCAGCTCCTGGCGTATTCTTCCGTTGAAACGCATAGTCCTCTCTGTGCGAGATCGCAGCACGTTCGACAACCGTTCGAGGATCTTACAAACGACGATATTGGCCCCTATTACAGATGACGAGGCGAAGAACTCGCCTCGCCCGCAGTCCCTGACGAGGCGAGCATAATGTTGTATTAGGGAACGCGAGTGAATCTCTGGTGACAGCAGATTGACAGACAAGCTACACGTCCAAAATCTTGCCGACTCGCCATCTGCAATATCAAAATTCAGACCAGTAACTCACCGCTCACCTCGCCTCCTGTAGTAGGGGCCATAATGGTCATAGTCAATGTTCGGTTCCCGAAAAGACCTAACATCAGTAACATCCGAAAAGTGTCGACCGTCAATCAGTACGCGATCGATTTTAAGAGCAGGCTTCTCGTGGAAAATAGTAGCTACTTATGCCCATTCCTCTGACCGCGGCGAAGTTATCAACCTTAGGCCGTTTTCATTGGTGGACGAGTGGAGGCTATGGCTTCCAATGACCGGACGGAAGAATTCCTTATTCCCAACCTACGCGTTTGCATCTCCGATGTCGATTTTTACGTCGTGTTTCGGTCACTCGTTTCGGTCGTGTTTCGGTCACTCGTTATAGGTTCGTTCCAGCTTTTCATAGAACTCATCATTGACGTCACGGATTGGTCGTTTGTTGGTGCGTAGGTGTTGATTGAACTGTAGTTGAAGAATTTGATCTTAATCCTCAACACGCATAAACGGTTTTCTGATTTTCCAGCACTTCGAAACCGACGCCCCGTACCATCGCTTTGCCGCCACTGTAGTAAATGTGCTACTTGAAAGAAGTGCTACAATAGAGTCTACTGCACAGAATCCCTTTTCTCCGGAATTTGGCCACCGAACCTCCTGAATCGTTGCGATTTTGACTGCCTATCGCTGCAGTTCTCGGGAAAACGAACCAGCTCGCGCCGGATCATTGAGAGATCGGAAACACTTAATTTCCAATCATTTACCGTTTTCTGTTTCCGTGTTCGTAGCCTAGGTTCTTGCCGATTGTTTCGTTCCGTATTTTTAATTTCGAATATTACTATAACATTTTCATTACAATTGGCCATAAACTAAAGCAATGAGCATATGTTTTAGCTCAATATTATTAAGAAATTGACACTTTTTTCGTACTGTACTGTGAAATCATCTGTCGAGCTATTTATTACGGTTTCATAATTTCACATTTCTATTTTCTAGCTGCAGTGAAAAATTTCTACTGAGTAAATAAATTGATAACATTCTGTGCCGAACACGCATCAGTACTGGACGTGTTTGGTGATCGGTCCGATAGAGTATAAAACAAAAGACGTGTGAACAAGTGTTGGCATTGTTTGCCTGGTCAAGTGAAATAAATCCGGGTTCAAGGTCGTGCCTTTGTGCAACTGTTTCGCATCGTGACTGCCAGCTGGTGCGTAAGCCGATTTGGCTGCTGGCTGGATTGTGCTACAGCAGTGGACGAGACACAAACGAGGAAAAAGAAGAAGCCATCAGTGTCAGCGAGTTGTATCGCTGTGTGGAGTGATCTCACACCTGGCTCGCTGCTGGTGGCTGTTTGGTGCTGCTGTATTGGTGCTGCTGGCTGTAACGGCTGCTACTTCGAACGATCGGACAACCAACCTTACTGGAAGGGAGAAATAAAAAGGTACGTGTTCTTGTCAGCGCTAGTGCGCTAGACTTAGCGCGATGGATGTAGATCCCTCGCCTCCCGCGCCCCCATCCCCGAACCCCTCTGACCCTGACCCTTCTGTTACCCCCTCCCCTGTTCATTCTTCAGTCCCCCCTCGCCCCAGGCTTTACCCAGACGGAGCCCAGGGCAGCTATACTGTTTATTTTCGGCCAAAGGCAGGACCGAAATCGAAAAAGTTGAACCTCTTGCAGATTTCTAAAGACCTGACGAAGGAGTACAAGGCCGTGACCGAAATTTCCAAGGTCCGGCCTAACAAGCTCCGTGTCGTGGTCGGTAACCTGAAAGAGGCCAACGATATAGCTTGCTCTGAGCTCTTCACACGCGAGTATCGCGTTTACATACCCGCACGAGACGTGGAGATCGACGGTGTCATAACCGATTCGAGTCTGTCCGTCGAGTGTATACTGCAAAGTGCCAAAGGGTGCTTCAAGAACAAAACGTGTCCCGAAGTAAAGGTGCTCGACTGCAAGCAATTGCGGTCAGCATCGATCATCGGTGGCAAAACAGTATACACTCCGTCAGACTCGTTTCGAGTTACGTTCGCCGGGTCTGCACTACCAAGCCACGTCTCGATCCACCGGGTTCGTCTCCCTGTGAGGCTCTACGTGCCCCGCGTCATGAACTGCCTGAATTGCAAGCAGTTAGGCCATACAGCCGCCTACTGCTGCAATAAGGCACGTTGTGGCAAGTGTGGGGAGTCTCATGCGAAAGATTCTTGCAGTGTTAACGCTGAAAAGTGTATTCACTGCGGAGAAAATCTGCATGAGCTCTCGACATGTGCGGTGTACATGCAGCGCAGGGATAAAATAAAACGGTCTCTCAAAGAGCGTTCAAAGCGTTCCTACGCTGACATGCTGAAGAAGACCGTTACCACTTCTCCCGTTACTTCGAACCCCTTCGATCTGTTGTCCTCTGATGAAACCGATTCTGACGATTCACCAGCGGGAGCATCTTACGCCAATCCTGGGGAGTCTAGAAAGAGGAAAAATATTTCCTCTCCTAAACTTCCCAGAAAAGGTCCTAAGATTTCTCAAAGTGAAATGAAAGTTACAAACAAACCAAACAGTGCTGCGGAAAACCCGAAGCAAACTCCTCCTGGGCTGGCAAATTTAAAGTCCCAGAAGGAGTTCCCAGCACTGCCAGGAACATCTAAAACCCCAGTTGCTCCTTTTACACTCCCAGTTGATGAAACAAACTCTGGATTAGTGAAATTTTCTGACATTGTGGACTGGATTTTTGAAACTTTCAATGTACCCGATCCAATTAAAATTTTTCTTACAGCATTCCTCCCAACAGTTAGATCATTTTTGAAGCAGTTGACTGCCCAATGGCCTCTCCTTGCAGCGATTGTATCCTTCGATGCCTAATTCAACTGCGTATATGAAGGATTCTATCTCTGTCTTACAGTGGAATTGTAGAAGTATTTTACCAAAAATTGATTCGTTTAAAGTTTTGATAAATAAAAACAAATGCGATGCATTTTCCCTTTGTGAAACTTGGCTTACTTCAAATATTGATCTCAACTTCCATGATTTTAATATTATTCGCCTTGATCGAGACACCCCATATGGAGGAGTACTTTTAGGGATTAAAAAGTGCTATTCTTTCTATCGTATTAACCTCCCCTCGATTCCAGGCATCGAAGTTGTCGCATGTCAAATGACAATACAAGGTAAAGAGCTTTGTATTGCCTCAATATATATTCCCCCCAGAGCACAGGTTGGGCAACGGCTGCTCTTTGATTTAATAGAACTTCTTCCCTCGCCACGTTTGATTTTGGGAGACTTCAACTCTCATGGCGTGGCTTGGGGTTCCCCATACAATGATAACCGCTCCTCTTTAATCTATAACCTTTGCGATGACTTCGACATGACTATTTTAAACAACGGTGAAATGACACGTATCCCGAAACCTCCAGCGCGCCCAAGCGCTTTGGATCTATCCTTATGTTCGACGTCGCTACGGTTGGATTGCACATGGAAGGTAATCCTCGATCCTCACGGTAGCGACCATCTGCCTATTCTTATTTCAATTACTAACGGGTCAACTCGCATGCGACCAATTGACATTTCGTATGACCTCACACGAAATGTCGATTGGAAGTTATACGAGGAAATGATTTCAAAAGCGGTCGAGTCGATTCAACATCATTCACCACTTGAAGAATACAACCTCCTCGCGGGCTTGATTCTCGACGCCGCGTTGCAAGCCCAAACGAAGAAATATCCCGGCGTAACGATCAAAGAACGGCCTCCCACTCCGTGGTGGGACCAAGAGTGCTCCGATGTCTACACGCAAAGATCCGACGCGTTTAAGGCCTACCAGACGGGAGGTATACCTGGCGACTATTTACGGTATTCGGAGCTTGATACCAAGCTTAAAAGCTTGGCTAAAGCAAAGAAACGTGGATATTGGCGTCGGTTCGTGAACGAGACGTCGAGGGAGACATCGATGAGCACTCTTTGGAACACAGCCCGAAGAATGCGGAATCGCGTAACGGTCAACGAAAGCGAGGAGTCTTCAAGTAGGTGGATATTTGATTTTGCCAGGAAAGTATGTCCGGACTCTGTTCCTGAGCAAAATATTGTTCGCGATGCGTCTCCGGGCCACGACGCGATAGAATCACCTTTTACGATGGCAGAATTTTCAGTTGCCCTCCTGTCCTGTAACAATAACGCGCCTGGATTAGATAGAATCAAATTCAACTTGTTGAAGAATCTACCCGGCAATGCCAAGAGGCGCTTGTTGAACTTGTTCAATAAGTTCCTGGAGCAAAACATTGTACCGCAGGATTGGAGGCAAGTGAAGGTGATCGCCATCCAAAAACCAGGGAAACCAGCTTCTAATCACAACTCTTATAGGCCGATTGCAATGCTATCCTGTATCCGGAAATTGATGGAAAAAATGATACTCCGTCGTTTAGACCACTGGGTCGAATCAAATGGTCTACTATCAGAAACTCAATTTGGCTTCCGCCGTGCCAAAGGGACGAATGATTGTCTTGCGTTGCTTTCAACAGATATTCAGCTGGCGTATGCTCGTAAAGAACAAATGGCGTCTGCGTTCTTGGACATTAAGGGGGCTTTTGATTCCGTTTCTATTGACATTCTTTCGGGTAAACTTCACTGACAAGGATTTTCTCCAATTTTGAACAATTTTTTGCACAATTTGTTGTCCGAAAAGCACATGCATTTTACGCATGGCGATTTGGCAACTTTTCGCATTAGCTACATGGGTCTTCCCCAGGGCTCATGTTTAAGCCCCCTTCTTTACAACTTTTATGTAAATGACATCGACGAATGTCTGGCAAATTCATGCACGATAAGACAACTTGCAGACGACAGTGTAATCTCTGTTACAGGAGCCAAAGCTGCCGATTTGCAAGGACCATTGCAAGATACCTTGGACAATTTGTCTGCTTGGGCTTTACAGCTAGGTATCGAATTCTCTCCGGAGAAGACTGAGATAGTATTTTTTTCTAGGAAGCATGAACCTGCTCAGCTCCAAACACAATTAATGGGTAAAACGATTTCTCAGGTTTTGGTACACAAATATCTTGGTGTCTGGTTCGACTCTAAAGGCACCTGGGGTTGTCACGTGAGGTATCTGATGAAAAAATGTCAACAAAGAGTGAACTTTCTTCGTACAATAACCGGACAATGGTGGGGAGCCCATCCAGGAGACCTTATAAGGCTTTACCAAACAACGATATTGTCTGTTATTGAATACGGGTGTTTCTGCTTCCGCTCCGCAGCAAACACACATTTGATCAAACTGGAGCGAATACAATATCGTTGTTTGCGTATCGCCTTAGGTTGCATGCAGTCGACCCATACGATGAGTTTGGAGGTTTTAGCTGGAGTACTACCATTGAAAAACCGCTTCTGGAGCCTGTCTTCTCGTATTCTAATCAAATGTGAACCCTTCTTCGAATATTCCAAATCGTGTCGACTTATCAAATACTTCTGATTCTACTGTGTTTTTCGATACATCCATGATAGAAGAAACTCGTGGAATCCCGGATCATTTACGCGTGCAGCAGATCCCTAAAATTTTTTCCAATAAATATCGAAACATCAACTGCGACAATATGTACTACACTGACGGATCACTTCTTGATGGGTCCACTGGCTTCGGTATCTTCAATAACAATTTAACCGTCTCCCATAAGCTCGATAATCCTGCTTCTGTTTACGTCGCAGAATTAGCTGCAATTCAGTACACCCTAGGGATTATCGAAAAAATGCCCACGGACCATTATTTCATCTTTACGGACAGTCTCAGTTCCATTGAGGCTCTCCGATCGATGAAAGATGTTAAGCACTCTCCGTATTTCCTGGGGAAAATACGGGAACATCTGAGTGCTTTATCCGAAAAATCTACTCAGATTACCTTAGCGTGGGTCCCTTCTCACTGCTCGATACCGGGTAATGAGAAAGCGGACTCTTTGGCTAAGGTGGGCGCAACAAACGGTGATATTTATGAAAGACCAATTGTCTTTAATGAATTTTTCGCACTTGTACGTCAGAATACGATCATCAGTTGGCAAAATGCTTGGACCAGAGGGGAATTGGGAAGGTGGTTACATTCCATAATCCCCAAAGTATCGACGAACCCGTGGTTCAAGGGGTTGGATGTAGGTCGGGATTTCATTTGCGTGATGTCCCGGCTTATGTCCAATCACTATAGATTTGACGCGCTCCTCCGTCGTGTTGGGCTCGGGGAAAGTGGTATCTGTGCCTGTGGTGAAGGTTATCACGACATAGAGCATGTGGTTTGGTCATGCCCTGTACACCGTGACGCCAGGTCTAAATTAATAGCTTCCCTGCAGGCCGAGGGTAGACAGCCGGCTGTTCCTGTTCGTGATGTCTTGGCGAGCCGTGACCTATCCTACATGTCCCTTATATACGTTTTCCTGAAATCCATCCACGCCCCAGTCTAGTCCCGTTCCCCTCCGTCTACACCCAACAAAACGACAAGAACACGTTTGAACCTTAAGCACAAAACCAGCAACCAGACCCCGCACAATAGAACCAGGACCCAAGGACTACGAGCCTCTGTCCCAACTTACGACATCGTGGCTCAGCAGAACGAATCCATACATGCCATTCGACGATTATCAGACGACCATTGAACAACAAAACACTGATTGGAAATCCCATGCTAGTTTTAAGTTAGACTTAATTTCAGCTCGTAGTCGGCAGCGAGGATAAAAAATTTGCTTTAGTTTTTAAGTCATCAGATATAATTGGCGCCGTTAAACATTAAATTGTATTTGTGCCGTGTCAAATAAATGTTATGTGAAGAAAAAAAAAAAAAATTGATAAAGAAATTTATAAATCAACACTTATAAAACTACACTAATTATATTCGTTTTTTTCACGAATTTGACATGAGTATATACATTCTTCATAAAGTATTCAGCATCTTAGATAATTGATGGATGCCTGCATTGTTTTTTTTTTTCTTCACATAACATTTATTTGACACGGCACAAATACAATGTAATGTTTAACGGCGCCAATTATATCTGATGACTTAAAAACTAAAGCAAATTTTTTATCCTCGCTGCCGACTACGAGCTGAAATTATGTCTAATTTAAAACTAGCATGGATTTTCCAATCAGTGTTTTGTTGTTCAATGGTCGTCTGATAATCGTCGAATGGCATGTATGGATTCGTTCTGCTGAGCCACGATGACCTGCATTGTTTTAATCGACCTAAAAAAATTATTTTGATACAAAAACATCGTTAAGTAACCTACATTCCGAATGTGGTAACTATAAGGATACAACAACAACAATATCGCACGCTAAGCCTGGGGGCTAATAGCGGTCTTGATCAACTTGATTAGTTGAGAGAATTCGTTATCGATATTGTTTTTGGCACATTTTGTATGTGTAGGATAAGTACAACGATACACCATGCCCCAGTGCTGAGTCGAGAAAATTTCCAGCTTGAAAAGATCCTCGACTCGATCGGGAATCGAACCCGATATCACAACCGTGTGGGAGAGCTAGCCGACCGACATCGCTAACCACAGAGCCACGGGGACCACGGTAACTAAGGATGCTGTTTATAAATGAACCGTTGAGAGCAAAAGTGGTACATGTGCCATTAAGTAAATTTTTCAAGAGACGCGATAAACAAAAACACTCGAATAGTAAACTATATTCAGCATTTTTTTCCAACATAACTGCACTGAATCATTGCTGGAAAGGTTACAAAAGACGGTACATGAAAACATAACGAGTTCTGGTTGAGAAACTTACACAAACTTCAATGGAAAACACATGTACCACTTTTGTTCTATGCGAAAAATAATGACAACCATAAAACGTTTAGGGCAAAAGTGGTACATGTCCAGTTTGAGCATGAAGGATACATTACAGCAAGCTAATCGTAGGACATAGAACATTCATGTCTGCAGCGGAGTTGTCCAGGTGGATGATAGGATAGGATCTTTTTGTTAAGGAATTCTGTCACTTCGTGGCGCTAGGGTACATGTACTTGGTAACAAAAGAAATTTCACATAATCTAGATCGACTGGGGCCAATTCAAAGGAAAACACCCTGGTATCTTTAGGATTGTTATTTGGCCGAATATAACTACACGATGGACCCAGGTTGAAATTTCGGTAGACTACCGGTTGCGCGCCGGACCCAGAAATACTAGGAGTGGAAAACTAAAAATTGTTCTGACTATAACTCTGGTGTAAGTTTTCAGATCTCGGCTTTTCTTCGATATTATGGTATATTATTGCGTTCTGCATCAATTTATACAAAAAACCCAAAAAGTGAAAAAATGGCACATGTACCACTTTTGCTCTCAATGGTTCAAATATCAGTGTTGTCAATATGTCATACTAATCGAGATTGTAAAATCATTATTTTTTATATTTGAAACTTACACGTGCCTACATCCATTAATTTCTAATTGTCAACTTCAAAATATTGTTACATATTATCACGATCGATTAGAAAGTTTGTATTGGAAGCATATTCTCACTCATCTGAAACGCAGATAATTTGTCTCGAATGTACGCTTTGGCTAGCCAGCTATGTTTCGAACGCTTTTGTAGAAATCGACATCTGCACTTACTTTTTCTTTCGTTCGGAGACGCTAAATTACGCCACTTACCGAAGCTGCAAAAAACAATTAAAAACGGTAAAAGGCCTAACGTAATAGTTGGTAAAGCTACAGCATGCAGACAGCGGTGGCGATTAGTAGTAATTATTTTTGAAAAGTTGATCTAACGTCTACTCGAATATTTTAATAATCGTAAAACAACGCAAAACTTTGCTGGTTGCTACCGGAAAAAAGTTTTCACTTTCTCCCATTTGGAGCTGTGTTAATTATGCAGAAAATAAAATGACATAGTTGAATGGATTATTTTTTGCGCTTTCAGGGCTCACCGACTGGTGTTAGTTATGGCACAGAAACAATATGATTCCGAGGAAATTTCCGGCTTTTTGCACGTTAATAAATTATACAAATGCAACGAAGTCCACGCGGTTGAGTTTGTAACTGTTTTCAATTTTTCTACCTCCCACGGTAGCGGTAAGTTTGCTTTCGCTGTCGTTACGCAATTGTTTACTTCAAAATTAGAACACGAATCACCGAATTTATTTCGCTTTCGACCATCTGTGCGGCAAAAGCAATGATCCCCCACGCGGAAGTCTTGAATAGTGGAATTTGATCCACATTTCAGAAAAGAAGAAGCGTGAAAATATCCACATACTGTTTTCCATCATTGAGCCGGGTAAATTAGCTTTAACAAATCGGTCAAATCACACCCGACGGTCGAACTACACGCCGCACCAATTTGTACCGAAATCAGCAGCAAAAAAGCTGTACTCAGTAGTCAATATATGGAAACGGTGCGTGTTGGCAGTTTGTGAGGCAACGGTTTCAATGGTATATGGGGAGACCAGGCCGAGACATTCCAATCGAAATCCACCAGCCACTTTCGCAAATGTACAGTGAAATGCCATATCAGCGCTAGGAATTGCACCCCTAACACTACATGCTGCGCCAAAGTTTTCTAGCTTCACAATGTGATAAATTTGGTCAAGTAATCCCAACGGACAACAGCGTATAACAGCGTACAACAGAGCCGGGTGTACTGGAATTGTTTTAATCAATTAGCGATAATGATCTCACGGAGTCGGTTTTATCTGCTAAAAGAAGTACTGAAGGATTGGCACTAACTTTTCTTTCCTAATTGGAATTGGAATCTGAACGTGACTAGTAGTTACATTTTGCAATGCATTTAAGTGTTGTATGGGAATAAATGTTGGTCTTGTTCAATAGAAAAGGCCAGCAAAAAAATGTTCCAGGTTTAGAGGACCTAAAACCAATGTTAGAGCCATAATGAGGAGCAGAACCCTATTTGCTGCAATCGCGAGCGAGAGTGTTTTCGCCCTGCATCGATGACGTCAGCACCAACATTTTTTATCTCTCTCTTCAGGCGATTTAACTATCTTTGTTTAACTCCCTATATAAACCTCACATTGTACATCGAAATATAGCTAGAACTAAATTTTGTTAGAAATAACCACGCACGCTTTTTATTTCATCCCGCTTCTGAAAGTTCGCTGATAGTGTGTCCGCCTCGTTTGTAATTTGCGCGCGATTTTTGCACCTCACGCTAACAACTAATTTTATTTATAAATCGTTTCAAACAGGCTAATCGTCTAGTGTGAACTTTGAATACGAGTTGATTCTTTAATTAATAAATAAAATTTAGCAGGTTTTGGATCAACAAAACTTTATTTTTTTGTACATGTTGCGAAAACAAAAAATCCACACTCAATAATTGAAAACAACTTATTCGAATTCATTGGTTTGCATTGTTTGTACCATTTAATTCGTATGTTGCATGAGACAGCAATGAGCAATTCTCGCTGAAACTAGGCCACTAGGTGCACAAGGTCTTTCAAATTTGATATAAATGCACATAGTTATTAGAAATAGAGAAGAAAAGATAATGTCATTTTTGTTTGATCGAATTTGTTGACCCCTTGGTCACCAAGGGGCGGAACAGTTTTCAGAAAAGTTGAAATTTTAGCAATTCTTGATGTATTGTCTGAGCTATATCTCTGAAATTCGTTGTGTAAAGTACTACAAGTAGCACTCGTCTGTAAAGAGGAATGGTAGGGCTTTCATTTGAAGTGATCAGAATTCTGGCCGCCATCTTGAATTTGGCCGCCATCTTGAATTATATCAGAGCATCAGAGCGCAACTACCGATTTTCGATCTGAGTCCAGCATTGGAAAGCTGAGAGAAAAAATGCTATAAGATGCAAGAAAAAAATTTGGTGAGCATCAGTTCCCATCAATTGAAGCTATTTTCCAAGCTGAGTTTCAAAATATTCATCGTACATCGCGCGATCAACGTAGTAACCTGTCCAAGTGGATGCACATGTTATGACCAAGGGGTCAACCAAGGGGTCAACAAATTCGATCAAACAAAAATGGCATTATCTTTTCTTCTCTATTTCTAATAACTTTGTGCATTTATATCAAATTTGAAAGACCTTATGAACCTAGTGGCCTAGTTTCAGCGAGAACTGCTCAATTCAAATCGAACTGCGATAACATTGCCAATTTCTACAAAACTGTCCAATATAAAAGTAAATCAGTTACGTGTATTCCTTCTTCAGATACGGAACATTCACAAGTGCATTGGCTGAAAATTTTGATTTGTCCTATAATAACACCATTAGAAACTGTTGAAAATTATCCATAATCACTGTAATCTTCAGTAAATGAGGTACGGCTAATTGATGTCTACTGCGTAAATTTGGTTCACTTTTCTTTTCCCTATTTATAGCAACTACTCTTTTCTCTCGGGCTTTGTGTATGATAATAGTAAAATAAGTTCCTACTCATAAGGTGGCTTACCGCCACTGTTCAGATGTTTTTTAAGCTCGTAACTAATTTACAGCGTTTCCTACGCGCCGTTTGTTGGAAGTTCGGACGTGGAGGGTTGAAGCGCTGTTTTGTATAGTATGTAGTAATTACACATTGTTTCCATGCTCCACGCTACAAATCGTCCAATAAATTCCACATTGTGCATAACGAATTTTTCCTTGCGTTTGTTGTATGACGATGGATTTTAGCATAGAAATTGATAATTGGTTTTAGCGCTTCACTCGGTAGTTGGCAGCAAGTTGAAGGAAATCGTCTGCAATTTTACGATGGCTGTACTCTAGTGTATCCAATTAAACTGTAAACGAAGCATTACTCCATTAGTCTAGAAACATCCTAGATGTTGTCCGTGCAGCGACTTTTGTTAACCAACTAGCGCCAACTGGCGATACTGCTGTGAGCCCCATTAGTGTTTGCTTCGACTGACCGCATGAACAATATTTTTGCTTCCTATTCCGCACTTCAATCAGAGCAAATTTTAATTATCGCTTTCGTTCGACGGATTGTGACTTTGAACACCATGCGCTCTAAAGAAGGAACTACTGAGAATAATTACTCAGAATTGGGTCGCTCGATCTGCTTAGCGCCTATACATAAGTTCGTTTCCATCATTCGTGTATGAATATGATCATCAGTAGCGAAATAATCATTTTAATAATTCTGAGTTTTAACTTATAGTTAATGATATAATTATAGATCCCATCAAACTACTAACTAGCTCACAAAACCGCACAGTTCCATTAAGCTGATCAATGAACATTTCGCGAACAGAATAAAATCAAATGAAACCAGCTTTTTGTGAGAAAACTCACATACGCTGACAGTGCTGTTTAATTTTATTAAGTTTCTATGTTGGAGGATCCTTTGCTATCGTTGTCCAGTCTCTATAATTGCACTTAGGAAAAACCGACGAAATTAGTTCTCCATATTAGTTACTGATGGCATAGCAATGTATGGGAGCTCGCTCTTGATTGGCTCAAAACGCGAAGTTACAGGTTTATTTCCATCATTCAGGCAATATCTTTCGCTTTTTGCACTCAACAGAGTGTTATGTTCAAAATTTGCTATTTTTCAAATGATCATAACGAGTAAATGGATCAAGCACATGGCTTCGTTCTGTTAAAGTGTTCTAGCAAATGATTTTTTTTTCATCCCTAGTCGGACGATGAAATTGCACATTCCTTTTTGAAAGTCTCATTTATATAAGTGGGGCTATTTGTGTCCTTATCGAACATTAAAAAACGCAAATGTCACATCAATTGATACTTTCATTCGAAGCAATTAACCACAATCCGCAATCATCCAACGGAACGCAGTTAATAGCGCTATCAGTAATCGTAGTTTCCACCCCCATTAATTCGAACTTCTCCCCGTGATTGGTTAACACAATGACACACTAGAAGCCAGACAACAATCAATCGTGATTAAAATTCTTCGTCCAGCCAATACATCAATCGAAGCTGCTGCTCATGGGTGTATCTATACCAAGGTATAGCTTCTCGCATTGTTTTGTACCTTCTGTTCCGTATTCTGTTGAAGTAATATTTGCCACAATTTTAGTTTTGTTGTTCTACCAGATGTCTAATTTAATCGAATCTACGAGCGCTTTTCATTTTGCGATTGAGCAGAAGAGCATAACGTTGACGATATGGGCACGATTGTCCTACGCGAAGCTGGCCCGCGGGGCGGTGTTGTGTACGTCATTTAGAGGAAGTAAGTTGTTCACATTTTCCACGAAATTATTTGACCTTAACCACTGTGACAGAAACGTTCGCCTTCATGATTAATTGTTGAGTCAACGTCAATTCGACCATGTTAGCTTCAAGAGTTCAGAAGATATTTAATATAACTGTATATTATTATTTGTGTAATCGCTTGCCATCAGCACACCGAAATATTGCTACCTGTAACGGTACGAGACGCTGCTTGCTGAGCTGTAATGTACCTTCAATATCAGATTGTGGAATTTGCTGTCCATTGTCCATGTGCTGTGCATTTTACCGAAGCGTTCGTTTTCCGTTGAAATTCCGCTTGCTGACCGGAATAATCGAATCAAGATTTTTCCTTCCAGTGAGAGAAACGCGTCGATTTATGTCGGTTAGTGATGGTAAATTAATTTCTGCTACTTCCATTCAATCTGGAATGATCGTGACTTGCAGCTGGCCAAGTAAATCCCCATGTGGGTTTATGTGTTCGCAGCAACGCGTATACCGGCGAAATGGTTCGTTCGAGCTTTTGTGTTAATGGTAATGTAAGACTCGAGCGTTAGACCAATACGATGCAAAAACAGGTGCGAGAAAAATTTTTATTCTACAGTTACAGGAGAAAAATGAATTATTTGATTATTCAAATAGATTTCAATTATTTCCATGAATGTCAAATGTCAAAAAACGATCATTATTATCATAACATAGGATTGAATAATATAATGAATTTGAATTCATAACGACCCAGGAAAAGTAAAACAAAGCGAACTGTTGAAAAATGATCTAGTGAATCTGTCTGAAAGCATTGGAAACGATCTAGATCGTATTAATCAGAGACTGTTTTGCAAACCTAGCTGAAAAACTTAAATTAGGATTATTACAGCGATAACGGGTATGAACATCTTTGAATTAAAATTTGAAAATGTTCAATGTTATTATTATTTGTGCCATTGAGAAAATTGGAGTAACACAAACTGAATTTTATTTTTAGGCTCAATATTATTTATTATTACCCAGTTCAGCTGTAAAACCTAAGGTTCTACATAAAGGCTTCACAGCCGCAAGGTTACAGAGACCACTTTAACAAGCGGGTGGTCGTGGGTTCGAATCTTGGTAGAATCAGGGTCATTCGAAGTCAACGGACTTAAGCATGGGTTTATTCACAGACTATCTATCAACCCTTCCTTCACGTTGAATTCTACAAAGCTTCGACAAATACCTCTGACAAAAATAAATAAAGAAATTGGTTCTATGCAGACTTGCTCTGGCTCTACTAGAACGGAAAGTAGTGTATCAGATGTAGCGGATGAAATTTTTACGAGAACCAGGGTGGAAAGTACTACTAAGATCCTTTGAACCTTTCAAATTTGCAAGTGTAGATGGAATATTTCCAGCATTCCTTCAAAAAGGTGAAACAATACCAATTCCTTCTTTTATTGAGATTTTTGAGGCTTGCTTAAGTTTGTATCATATTCCATCAAAATGAAGGGTAGTGAGAGTAATCTTCATACCTAAAACTGGGAAGCGTGACAGGACGCATCTTAAATCATTCAGACCCATTAGTCTTTCTTAGGTTTTGTTAAAGACAATGCTGACTGCAAAAGTGCTGAATAATTTTATTCATTCATTTTACATGCAAACAAAACCGCCTTCAAAGTTACTGTTTGCCTATCAAGCTGGAAATCCACTATCACTGCTGGTTATGAAAACTGAAAAGTCACTTTCAGCTAAAGAAATTGCTCTGTGCTCTTTCTCAGATATTGAAGGTGCTTTTGATAACGCGTCCTATTTTTCAATGTCTAGTGTAGTTAATGAGGAAAAAAGAATTTCACACGAGTATTGTTGACTGCATTCATACTATGCTTGCAAAAAGATAAATCACTTCTGAGTTGTTCGTCTATCACGGTAAGGGCAACGAAAGGATGTTCGCAAGGAGGTGTTTTTTGCCACTTATGTGGTCTTTGTGGTGGACGATCTTCTCAGAAGCTTAGAAGCAACAGGTTTCGAAGTTGTGGGGTTTGCAGATGACATAGTCATCTTGGTAAGAGGAAAGTTTGACAACTTAGTTTCGGAAAGAATGCAGGAGGCTCTGAAGTTTACCCAGTCTTGGCGTATAAAGGAGGGTCTCAGCGTTAATCCGACAAAAGCTGTAAACGTACCTTTCACTAAAAAGAGGAAATTCAATCTAAGAACTCTCAAGCTTGAAGGGATGGAAATTTCATTCAGTAAACAGGTTAAATACTTAGGAGTTATCTTTGATGCCAAGCTGTGAAACCGTTGGAAGAAAGTGGGGCTTGAAACCAAAAATAGTAATGTGGGTATTCACATCGATTATACGTCCAAAACTGACCATGGTGGCCGAAAATTAAAGAGTCCACCGCTAGCACAAAGCTATATAAAGTTCAACGACTGGCGTACATTTCTATAACAGCAGCAATAAGCAGCACCCCATCAAATGCTCTTGATGCCATTCTTTCGTTGTACGAACACGTGCAACTCAAAGCAGAGAAGAGTGCTTTGAGGCTCAAAAGAACAAAAACTATCTTGTCAGGTGATCTTGTGGGTCACCTAACTATACTGAACTTTTTCAAAAGAGGACCCGAGTTGAGTATGAATGGAGACTGGATGACACCTCAGGATAACTATGATATTCCCGGCTCAACGATATTTTTCACAGATGGCTCAAAAATAGGTACAAAAACTGGTGCATGATTCTCCGGCCCTGGTATTATTATTTCAGTGGCAATGAGACACTGGCTAACAGTGTTTCAAGTAGAGATTTTTGCAATCTTTGAAAGTACGAATGTTTGTGCAGTTGTGGTGCATTATTTAAACGCAGATCAAGTTTTTTTTGGCAGTGGCTGTTTACAGCCCAAAGAGATTTTACATTTTACCTGACTAGGAGCGCCTCGGTGCAGGTACCTGATCACTCAACAATTGTATTTTGTAATGGGACACGTATAGCAATTGACTGGGATATATTACAAAAGTTCACATCAATGCACAACGTAATTATAATTCCCTACAAAAAAGGAAGGACATACACACAAGCACGAATTATAATAATCACGACACTTACTCTCAATAGTGATATTGATAATAACAGAAGTGCGGAATACAGCAAACACCCGGGCGGTATCACAAAAGCACAATGTTTCTGGTCGCAGTGATGAGTCATACAGAAAAAAATGGTTATACATGAAAAACACACATTAGAATAATTGTTTTGTACTTGTTCGTTGCATGTGTGCGAACTTGTTTTGGTTTTCGGATATGTAACGAAATTTTCTCTCGCTTATACAAGCTGTGCAATTATAATGTTTTTTTGTTGTTGATTAATCAAAGTAATGAAGGACTCTTATAAAAAAATGTTATATAATAATACCTACATATTAATAATAATAATCATAGTTGTGTAAATCAAACCTGCAACCATTATATATAGTTTTGCGTTGGAGTTTTTTTTTTTCAACCACAATCAATCACGTAAATTCATCAGTTACACTGACAACCCGCCAGCTCTCTTACCTGAGAACCACGGAGCTTGACATGCCACGTGGCTGCTATCTTCGACAAAACAGGACCGTTTACCGTTGCTAATGTTTTCGATGGTTTGTTGACGCTGAGAGCGGCTTGTATTATGCTATTGAATTACACGCCTGTGTGCATCTTGCCTCTTAATGGAATAATAAGCCTTTGATTTCTAACGGAGGGGCCTCGTCAAGCGGGGTGTTCGATCACAATAGCATAATTTGCATATTAAATTTTCCAATCCGCGTATCATGTAGTATGCATACAGGTATCATGTAGTATGCATACAGGTAAGGAAAGGACGACACCCGGCCGAAGGTGCACTTATTCACGCTTGACAATCACCAGAGTTTCTGGCGCAGTTTTTCTAATGGAAAAAATTACCGCTTGAAGGGCGGAACGGGTTGAGCAAATGGACGATGCATTAAAACCCAATTCGTCATATCATTCAAAAATGTGCTTCCGGTAGTATCATCGTGATCGTCATCCGCGTCAAAAAACTAGGGCAGCGACATAACACTGGTGACATGACACTGGTTTCATGTGCAGTTTGTACAGTTAAAATGTTGAAACAATCGAGATTAATTCAACTTTAACGAATGCTGCAATCAATCCAAGCGCACAACTGCTTCAATTTCACGGAAACAAAACGATAGGCACGAGCCAAATGACTAAAAGTGGGCACCGACCGAGGGCATAGGACTACATACCGCGTACAAGCGTGGTTAAATGAGCATATGAAGGTAACTGGTTCTGAAAAATTTTAGCAAAAAAATTCAAACTCCCGGTAAACAATGGGTTATGATTTTCTCCTTCGTCTGTTTTGTTCGCGTCATAGGTTTATCAATTCAACGCTAAAAGGTTTCCGTGTGTATCAAACGGTGTTACATCGAGAGCACGTGTCAATTTTATGCTTCTGCCTGTTCTTTTGTGCCTCAATCATATTTACCCCTGCCTCTTTTAGTTGCTGTTGTGAGATGTGCAATATACGATTTGTCCGCTATGGTCTTACGTGACAGTTAAACTGCGTGACGTGAAGTTTAGGAGTGTCCCGATTGAAACCTCATGCAGAATTTCGAAAGGCTGAAGTGGAAAGTGTTTTACATGCACATATAGACGATGGGTCTTCAAGAATGTTGCAAAGAAGTTCATTATAAGTAAAATGAAAATTAAATTTAGGAATACTGGATATCACGTTCAACTGCATTGAAAGTAAAAAAAAACGGTTGCGCGTTATAGTCGGAAGTAGCCTCGTTCAGGTTAATGATTTCGAAGAAAACGGCTGTTGTGGCTTTTATTTTGTCTTAATTAAGACACATAATTTATAACATATATTGGAAGCTTGGTTTGTATTCTTACACGCGTGTTTTATTTCCCCTTTCTCAAAAATATGAAACAATCAATCACACATGTTCCATATAGTTCCAGTTCATCGCTAGCGTCTGCATCTTTCTATGTATGATCGAGTGATTGTTTTAAGACTCACTGTTGACCTTTTCCATACAGTAGAGCCGTTACAAATAATAATTAATGGTTCTTCAGCACAAGTTCGGGTTCGGCACCTTCTCTAGAATTGTGAAGCGAAAATATTTCAAAACTAGTCATAAAAAATAACAAATGTTTCTGCATCGCGTATCACAAATTGGTAGAAGCAAATTGCTTGCGCAGTTCTCCCAACGCGTGTAGACCAATCGACATTAAATTAAAGTTTTACCCTCCTCACGTTCTACTTTTGAAATGGAACAGAAACTTCTTCGGTGCGGTACCGGTACCGACCCCGGGACGAAAGTGCTTCTCAAGGAGAACTATCAGTGCAAGTATAAAATAATACACCGGATACCTTGTGCATGAACACCAGTATGCTACTGACCAGGGGAAACTAGCAGACGATCGATGGCAAGGAAAACCTAATGAAGCGCAAAAAACTGAAGAAGTTACTTCTCTTTCTGTTTCGCTAATGGGTAATTAACGTCATAAACCGTCAACAAATGTGCAACCGTGAGCAGACGAAGCAACGTATGCTTTTGAAATTGAAAGACGACCCCGTTGGTGATGACTTCACGTTCCGCAATGGTTTCCAATGATTCGGAAAACCTCTCTACGTTGTGTTCCCTGATGTAGAATGGCACCACGTAAATACGTTTTTGAGAGAAATGCGTTGTAGGTGCTTTTACAGTGTATCCAACTTGTGCGTAAACCAATCTCATTTCGAAATTAATTAGATAGTATGCGATGTTGCATAGCCACGCTGATCTGAACGAAGCGTAAATGACCGTTGAACGTGATGCGGCAACCGCAGATGAGATTGGAATCTGCCTAGATACCTGTCTGTAACTGGAGCACAAAACTGAAGAATTACTGCTAGTGGGTTTACCTACAAAGTAACGGCCGGTAAATCCGCTTCCGCAAAAAGCAGCTGCACTATGCATGCATTCTACGTGTGAGCATTTGATAAAGTGCATACGACGCTGACGACGATGAGTAGCTTTTCCCTCTATGAGAACTGTTTCGAACATCATCAGGTCTAGGTGCTTTGGTGTGAAAAAAGCAGAATCGTTTTTCAATCATCGTTACGCCACCGCTGCCATTGCGGATTGTGGCCACTGCTGCGGCTCGTTTTTTATTGTTGTTCATTTTCGAAATGTAATACGAGACGCATGACATGTCGAGGCGTAAAATGCGTCCTCCACATTCGGTACCAGCCCGATAGCGCAATTTGGTAACTATTGATGTGCGGTAATCTGAAGACCACATGTGGTGACCACCACAGTGCACCAGGATTAGTGCGATGTGATCTTACATACACCATGTTTCGTGGTAAACAAGGAAATCAGTCGAACTGAGAGTGGTTATGAGACATCATTTTCCTCATACGAATTATGGTGAGTATTCTTATTTTCATAATTTTCAACTTTGTCTAAGATTCACACACTAGAAGTCCTTAGTTATTTTTTAACTCTCTTTCTACACCGTTACTCTTTTTCAGATTAATTTTGAAGTAGAATACTTCTCTCAGGAAGCTCGGCTACATAGGGATGTGAAATGAAAATCTAAAACCGAAAAAAGTGAAAAATATGTCCAATTTCAAATGCTAATAAATCGGTTAGAATTCGATGGATTTCCTTCGTTCTTGCAGCAATAGATTGGAAAATCTTCTAAGATTCTTCCCAAAATAAGATAATTGTAATTTTATTATTCACACTATTGTGCTACTGAAAATAGTCAAGCCTTGTCAAAACGAAAAATTCGACCTCTGATTTGTCGTTATATGCTTGCTTCCCAAGCACGGTAGACAGGATCATATACCTTGCAATTGAAAACATGCTATTTGGCTTATATAAGAGCCTGTTTCAGCCGGAGCCGCTCATAATAGTTCTAGACAGCGACAACAGCAGTCGTCCTTCCTTAGCAGCAGCACTAGCCCTGTGGTTGGTCACCACGTCTCAGGAGCAGCGCGGTTTTTCTCAGCGTGTGTCGCCAGACAGCCATTATTCCCCCCGTGTTGGGGCAGCATGAAGATTGCCATTAGGAAATCCAATTTCGGAAATCAAAATGCTTTTTTCAAGGCAAATAAACAAGTCATTGAAAGTTAATAATTTTTGTCAACGCAAACAAGCATTCTGTGTTGCATCCTATCAATTTAAATTTGTCGCACCCGTCTAATTTACTGAATGTGACATAGCTTCCACAGTGCATGTTGTCCGTGTATCTTAATTCCCCCCATGTTAGGGCAGCTTAAAGGTTGTAATTAGCAACCGATTTTGAACCGCAACATGCTTTTTTCAAGGCAAATAAAAAAATAATTGGAGGTTAATAATTTTCTGGCATCAACACAAGCAGACATTCTGTGCGGGATGCAATCAAATTCTGTTGTAGTTGTCTAATTTTTACTTTATTTAGTAAACTCCCCACTGTAGGGGCAGCGCAAAGGCTGCGATCGGCATAACCGACATTGAATAATAAACTGCGCTGTTAGAACGCATTCACAAAAGCAGTTAGTTCGACTATGCAGAGCTAATATGAAGTCGATTCAATCAATCAGCATAAACAGAATTTCGTCGTCTCCCAGCTGCCAAGTTGCAACATGATGCAACATGCAACAGCGAGCAAACGAAATCGCTTGATGTTACAAACCGCCATAAGATACGGGTTAAAACCGTTGCGTGTGTGAGAGCACCATCGGTGTTTGTTCGCTGGATACACTATCTACTGTCTACTGAACGCGATAATCTGCTTACATGCGACACGGGGACGGGAACATTTTCTTCAACCAAGCTGCACAACACGACACAAAACATGTTATTTTGTTGCTTCAACGAGAGTGCTATCGGTCCGGCTCGACAGAATGTCCACAAGAAATCATTTTTGTGCATCCGTGCTACGAAACTGAGGAAAAACTTTAGAAACTGAAAAAAGAGGTGGAGCTTATCAAATGATCGCTCTGAGCCAGAATGAAGTCACACATATTTTTCAAGTTATATCATTCCACCACGTACGTAAAATAATTAATTCCTATTTTCATCCCTATATAAGAGCCTGTTTTAGTCGAAGCCGCTCATAATAGTTCTGAACAGCGACAACAGCAGTCCTACCTTAGCAGGAGCGGGAGCAGTGCAGTGGGTACCATCGATAGCGGATAGCGGCCACAACTGTGGCATGGCTGCGGATAGCGTTGCAGTTGCTAAGCAGTTGGGCCAGCGTATAGCGGCCACAACTGTGTCATGGCTATGCATAGCATAGCTGTTGCAGCGGGTATATCAGCATCGATAGTAGCAGGGTCAGCTGATGCAACGACACTCCCTTCACTAAAATGCTGTTTGAGTGTGGTAGCGGGAAGCATCAGCAGCAGGCTTGCATGAAGTGAATACATCAGCCAGCAACTTTCTCGAAGGCCTCTGCCATAGTAGACGCGAAAAGCGGCGCGAAACGATTCGCTCGGCCGTAGGTTAATGTACAGCTCTACTGATGGCTGTACATTAACCTACAGCCGAGCGAATCGGTTCGCGTCGCTTTTCGCGTCTATTATGGCAGAGGCCTAATGGAAAAGTTGAATCATTTGATCAGAAGAATATTATTGTCGGTAATATTACAGAGATGCGATTGCGTAAATCCGATTTTGAATTGAACAATTGTTATTTTGAGAACAAATAACACACTTATTTGAAGAGTTAATAGCTTTTGGTACCAATAGCAGTATAGTGACAGCCTCAGCGGTAGATGCAGATGCAGCCGGTACTTCCCTGAGGCCGATGTAAAGGTAAATGGGAGCAGCACGGCGAAACAGTTCGGGTTATGCTTAGACGCGCGTCATTTTTCGTTGTTGATATTCCCCACATGAAACGACGCGCTTTCGTATGATAGCGGTGGTACTAGCGGTAGATGCATTTGCCAACACTTCCTCCAGTAAAGCCGTGTCTAGTTTTCAATGTGAAAACACTTTTCTCATTGTGTTGTGACATTGTGACCGTGCGCCTTAGTCCTCACTATCAAGGTAACACAGAGATGTAGGTAAACACTACATCCTTTGATAAATTGAACAATTGTCCTTATAAAGACAACAAATGAATTAATGAAGATTTAATTTTGAATTAGAATACTTCTCTCAGGAAGTTCGGCTACGTAGGGATGTGAAATGAAAATCTAAAACTGAAAAAAGTAAGAAAAATTTCAAATGCTAATAAATCGGTTAGTTTTCGATGGATTTCCTTCGTTTTTGCAGCAATCGATTAGAAAATCTTCTAAGATTCCTACCAAATGCATGAATTTGCAATTTTATCATTCGAACTATTGTACTATTGAAAACTCTTAAGCCTTGTCAAAACACAAAATTCGACCTCTGATTGGTCGTTATACCGCGCTTTCTCAAGCACGGTCGGCAGAGTTATGGACCTAGTCAATTGGGAATGCATCATTTGGCCTATATAAGAGCTTCAACAGATAATAAACAAACATTTCAACGGATATTAAACTGAACAACTGAAATTTGAAGAACACAAATGATTATTTGGAGAGTTAATATTTTCTCGTTTTGCGCTATAATCCAAAGTTAATTATCTTCATCTACATGCATACTCTGACTATTATTACGTGTTTGCATCGCTTAGTGTTTGGCTACGGTCATGCAGAACGCAAATAACGGCGCGATGCGATTCGGCAAGACGAAATCTGCTGAAATGTATAGCTCTACTTCGCCTTAAAAAGAGCTGTACATTTCACCACGGTAAGGTGAATCGCATCTCGCCGGCATTCGCGTTCTGCATAACCGTAGCCTTTGTTCCGTTCCCGTTTTATGATGTCGTAATATATGTGCATATTACAATTCGGCAGCACTTCAACTTCTCATTTGCACAAAATTTAAAAATATCCAATGAACTTCATTCAAAATATCAGACAAAAAGAAATTACAATACTGCCAATGAACGGTCAACGTTTATTTACTAGAAAAAATGACTAACACGCAAGCAGCCGGGTTATCTTTCTTGTAAAAGTATTCTACTTCAACCTTGCGGTCGTGGCTTTGCATACAACCTTCTTGTGATTTTTTTCACAAACTAGGCAATAGTCCTCTTTTGCTATTAAAGGTTATTTATCTGTTTCATTACCATTTTTACTATTTCTGGGCTCGAATCCCACCGCCGACATAGGTGTCGATGGTTGTGGGGTGGCGTGATCCACTCACAACCAACCCAACTGGTCTAGACTAGATTCAATCCTAGTCGACTCCAGGAGATTTTTAAAGGCGAAAAATCTCTGGGATCACGCCTTACATCGCATGAGGAAGTAAAACCGTTGGCGCCGTTAATCAACGGGTCGTGAGTTGGGGTCCTGGGTGGAGTCGCCTCCCCGGATCAGAGATTGGCACAACAAATAGTGGCGGAACTAAACCGACGGAAACTAAGTGAGAAAAAAATTATGTTTCTTTTTCTACTCAATTTTTTACGCATAGCGAATAGCTTTGTAAACCTTATACAAAAATATTAAAATCCACACAAAAGAAATAAAAACAAAAATAATCCAGACTACAAGGATAATTGATAAATTATTTTGAATTCTGATCATCAAATGTTACAAATCCAAGAACAATACAACTTGTGTAGAATTCGAAGTTTTCTACCAATACCAAACCATAGTTATGTAAATTGCCGATTAGCGACTGAACTTCAAAGTCACCGCTCGAATAGTAATTTGTCAGCAGATGAGAGCTTAATGGCAACTCGTACATATTTAATTTCCCATGGAACTGCAATCATCAGGATGCTACCGGGTGCATTGCTTCATGAACTGGTTGATGTATGCTTTTACCCTTTTTCAAGACGCTTACAGACAAGGAGCGTCCCAAGTGCCATCAACCGGCATCCGAACTGGTGTGCAAACATGAGAGCAAGAGCAATTCATCATATTGTATCTATTATGCTGCATGCATATTTACGCAAGGAAAATAAAACGTTTCTCGGGTGTCTGTAACTTCAGCTAGTCTATCCCTCTGCTTAGCTTAGCGAACAGTCACTGCTTTGAGTGGGCATTTTCGTTTGCGGTAGGGTCTGGTAGGCGAATCTTCTGAATGTATATACGGTCCCTTTGCGTCTAGCCACGTTACAGATATGTGAAATATTCTGTTAATTGCTAAATGATGAAACGTTTTTTAACAAACATCAATTCGGGCATTATTTTTTATGAATACGAATTTTTTGTGTCCTTTTCTGTCTTTATTTATCTGTCGGATGCTGGGCCCGAAGAGCATAATAAAAATTGATGGCCCTGGAATGATAGTGCACATTTTTCATTCTGCCAAAAGTTTTCGCCATGCAAAAACTGTTTCGATTGTAATCGTGTGCGGATGAAATAGAGGGATTAAATTGCCTAGCCATGGAAAAAATCCATAGATGAGGGATGAATTTATCACTCACTAAACGGAAGGAGGGCGTCCAGTTTAGTAGAGCAATATTTGAATAGCTGCAGTGATCGAATGGATAAATCAATTATCTCACCCGTCTGTGCTGTTAATAATATTGTCAGTGTGAGGGATCCATACAGTTGATTGGCTGACTGAAGAACGGTAGAAGCATAAAAATTGGGAACTGTTTTTTATCTTTCCATACTTGGAACGAACTTGCACGTCAAAAACGCTAATAATATCCCCTCGATGACGATCAAAGCTATTTTTGCCAGTACTATCGTTGATGTAAAATCAAATTGTCAAGCATCGTTAGCAAATGTCAATGGAATGCTTTTTGCTGTCTCTACAGATTTGCACAGCTCAGTTGCGTGTAGAAATATTTAAAATCCCAGTCAGAACGGAATCTGGTGCCACCGGTTCACATTGATAAACGAGGCTAATCTTTTAATGCCTTTCTCTCTTGCTCTCGCATTGTTGAAAAACGTTATCATGAGGTGCAGGATCTAGCCTCCGTTTTTCAGAACGCCAGCCGAAGATGGGTGGAGAACAATCAATCATGCGGTTTCATCAGCCTGAACTTACCGGCGAACGAACACTAGTAAAGCAGAATTTAATTTATCAGCTGGAGTATTTTCGATGCCGCAAAAACTTGTCAACATATGAACACAAACGTTGATGGTTGTTTGGTGGTTGTTTTGCTTTAATTTTTGCTCTTGTAAACAAGCCATATTCAATTCGATAATTTTGCGAACAGGTTTTAACGAAAGCTGTTTTCGTGGTTTTCAACACATGAGGAAGCATTTTGACTGTTAGTTTACGAAATTCAGTGCTCATCTGAAACGTACTGATTGATTTCTTTCTGTTTATCTTGGCGAAACTGGTGCCCGAATTGAAACAATGACTCAAGATATATTTTGTAAAAAAGGTCTTTTAAATATTTTGAATACAAATAATATTTTGTATCTATCTCACCAACAAATTTTTTATTCGTCCTTATTCCGTTTTCTGCTTGTTTCAAAAATCTAATATAGATTGGAGCTCAAACAAACTATTGTAAAGTACGAAAGAACTAGTTCACAATTATAGCATCGATTCCACCTCTGCGGGGGCCATAAAGTTTTACAGTATTATCACAATGCGTCGACAGTAGGGTACACACACGCGAAAAAAAAGAGAAAAATAAATATAAACAAGCGCATGGGGTAGCCACCGGTCTATCCAACGACATCCCGCCGTGAGCGCAATTTTCAACATTTACCAATTGAACCGTGTAGAGACTGTACAAGTACTTGACGTAGCGCACTGAACCCTTTCTATTGCCAACGCTACTAGTTGGCAATACCGTTCGCATGTCACCTTCGGTTGCCTTTAAGCAGTTTGACTGATACGTTTCCGTGGGGTCCATTTTGTAGCAAATGACTGGTCGACCGAACGGCGACAAATGCGATCGAGTGCTGCATGGCCGCAAGGTCGTTTTCACTGTTTTCCCGAACCGGTGCCGGCGAACGTTTGTGTGTAGTCGGCAGAGGAGAAAAAAAATCCGGCATACCCAATGACAGCTCAATCAAATATTTGTTGTACGTTTTGCGAAAGCGATTTTTTACCGTTTCTTTTTGTGTACGTCTGGTTTTACCTTCCGATAGCGACTGATTGAAACGGATGTAACCTCTTTCCTCCTACATGTGAATTTTTTTTCGGAAGTTTTTTTAAAGTCAGTTTTTAGAGTTAAGTTAGGTTAGGGTATTTTCAGATTTTATTTTTTTTTTAATTTTTTAATTTATGGTTTAACCAAATGAGACTAGTCAAAATACGAATTCCCGGATGCGTTCGAAACTGGCGCAACTCAAAATTTATTGTTTCAAAAAAAAAACGTATTTCAAAATTAACGCTGGAATATGCCTTTATTTTATTTTTAAACGAAATCGATGATATAGGGGAAAGTAGGTTAAAGTTTTTTTTGCGTTACGTAATTTATGGAAGTCGCTTTACTCGGTGGCTTTTTAGTGGCGGGGAGGATCTCCAAAATTCACAGGAATGGTTGAAAAGCTGTAATCTTCTTAGGCCAACTTTTTTGAGCTTTTGGCCAAGATTTTTTCGCTTTTGTCGGCAAGTTTTATAGTTACTGGCTTTATAGATCTTTTTCTCTCTGTAATTTCTCTCTTGTGACCTTTAAGGAGATGCAGAGATTAACACGGTCTCCCAATAGCGAAGGTCACGCCTACATTCCTTTTCTCTTCCCACCTGATTGCAAGGACGTGGCCGGCGCCGTTAGTGATCTTTTAAAGTATTGAGTTACTGAAATTTGTGCAATGAGAATGGTTGGCCACTCCCAGCCCCATTCAGATGATTCACTGTGCAATTTTACTGATTCGGATCAACCACGGAGTAGCAACCATTGATACGTGCAGAAGGGTGTTCCAAAAAAATCAATGTTGCAATAGTCAAGGTGCTCAACCCTAAATTAAAAGATAATGTTATTCATAGTTTTTTCTGTAGAACATTTCGACTTTCTAAATTTATATACTTATATTTCTAAATTTGATTTATGAAAAAAAAAATATGTTTTAAACTTCCAAATTTCTCTTCTGCACATTGCGCAATTCCGTTCGAATTCCACATCCTTCCATATATATTTTTATTTTTATAGGGTTATTTTAAAAAAACTTTTTTTTTTGAGATAACCTAAAATGTTGTCGAAGACACCTAGCGTCTATCTCAACTTGATTAAAAAATAATTTTCTTATCTCACTCTTTGGTGAATAAGTCACGCATCATTCTGCATTCAAAGATGCATTTTTGAATATCCTGAAACTTCTCAGAACATACGTTATGGCCATAATCAACATTTGAATCACTATTTAAGTAGCTAATAGCACAAACGGCAAAATAAAACACAGTACCATGGAAATACTGAACCATAGTGGCATTTTTGTATAAATGCACATGTAAAAATGTCAATACCTCAGCTCCCCGATAAGATATCAAAGATCTTTTTTCATGTAAATTTTCGTCATGCATCCTGCTTTCCAGTAAAAAATTTAAGTTCCTGGCTCAGGGTGACGAAAATCTGGAAAAACCTGGAAAATCAAGGAATTGACATACAATACATTTTTCGATCAGGGAAATCAGGGAATATCAGGGAAAACTGAAAAATAATCAGGGAAAAATTTTCAAACCGAGACGCGATTTTTTTTTAAAAAAAGGCTAGAGTGGTACTTTTACTGTTTGATTTTATATCCGGTCTAAGACTTTCTTCACTGGAATTTCAGAATTGCGTTCATCTACTTTGCACTTTTTTGTGCTGAATGCTGGAAATTAATATTATATTTCAGAAAATATCAGGGAAAATCAGGGAATTTAATTGTGAAAACTTTTTCGTCATCCTGTGACTGATGACTTTTCTGTTGATGCTTTGATTGTTGTCCAAAAGTGCCAAGATGTTGTAGATGCCGGAACAGGCGTATACTGCATCCACATAGCGCCGCACGATGTCCGTCTTCGACACAGCGGGGTACCGTTCAATGAACGCTTCACTGTTTTCGCCATCACGTTTAGAGTTTGACTGGTAGAGCTGTCAATTTTTTTCTGCTGACTCATGGTTTACTATGATTGGGTAGTCTCGACAATGCGTGTGAAGGGTTACCCATGGAAAATCGGTCATTTTATATCCATTTTTTGATGCAAACGTTATCATTTCAAGTTCTATTTAAAGCTTGATTAAAAAGCTACACGCATTAACTTATTCAACCCTTGTATCATTACGACCTATTAAAAACCAGTTGAGTTATGATAAGCGCTACTAGCCTTGTCGTTAGCAGGTTGCCGACGGCAATGATGCAAAAAAAACATGGAAAATAAAAAATCGTTTCTATCGCCTACATAACCCTGGCCGAACATTATGTTTGTTCGACCAAGAATCACTTCCTAAACAGCGGTCGGTCAGACGGCTAGAGGGAGAACTGTTCAGTACTGCAAGACACGCTTCACCAACGACGTTGGCCTGGTTCTTCCTCGGCAATACATCAGCTCAGCCTGAGTTCTTTCTTTCTCCCGGGGATACTTAATTGCAGTGGCAATGAGCAATTTACATTCAGCTCGTTACACAGCTCATTGATGTAGACCTGTTCAGTTGAACACTTGCAATGTTTGCATATGTTCGACTGGCTGTCTGAGTGCCAGGCTAAAGTTAAACTTGGAATACTTTCTCCTTAACAGTTCAAGACGTGAGCTGAATGGGAAAACTCGGATACATCTATTGGTACTAAGTGGCAATAGCGGGAAAGTTTCATTCTCAATACTCTATCTCCCCAAAATTTGCAATCATCGGCTGTTGCTCCAAAACTAAACAAGGGCATCTATATCCACTTCCCCATGTAAAGTACAATAGGGCAAATGTAAACTCGTACGGTAATGTTTCGTTTTGCAACTGTAGAAATGACTACTCGAATTATTAGTGGATGCTACATCAAACTTTGCCCCACTGTACCTCCATCAATGCCAGAAGTGTTCGACGAACTAGTCGGCTAATTGTTTTTGTCAAGTGTGTGCATGTTTTTCTGAAGCTCGGGCTAAAGTTTCTTCATTCAAGACCCGTTATTGGTTTGAGGTATCGCCGCTCTAATTTCACGAGTGGGGAAATACTCAGGACCATGATCTGCGGAATATCAAAACGCACAGAATAAATGGCAAATGTTCCTTTCCTAGAATATCCGTCCTGATAAAATCTTTTCTCAAGGCGGGGGCCTAGCGTGGTTGGTAACGTCTCCGCCAACCACGCTCGACGCCTGGGTTCGAATCCCAACGCCGACATAGGTGTCGATGGTTGTGGAGTGGCGTGATCCACTCACAACCAACCCAACTGGTCTAGATTCAATCCTAGCCGACACCGGGAGATTTTCTGAGGCGAAAAATCTCTGGGATCACGCCTTCCATCGCATGAGGAAGTAAAGCCGTTGGCGCCGGTTCGTTAATAAACGGGTCGTGAGTTAGGGTCCTGGGTGTGGAGTCGCCTCCCTGGGCGTCGGTGATTGGCCACAACAGTGGGGGAACTAGACCGATGGAAAATAAGCGAGAATAAAAAAAAACCTAAATTAATCCACCTAGCGGGTCAGACTCAGCCTTTCTCATTCAAACTTATTATTTGTAAAAATAGATTTACATGAATGTTTAAATCCAAAAAGATATATTCACTCTTTGGGTTCTAAAATATTGATGTTGTAATTAAAGTATAAAATATGATCATAATTCATTAGTTAACCCTTAACTATCCCGTTCATTCGATATCAATATTGTTCAAATCTGTTGTGTAGTTTCTAAGATAATGAAGTTTAGTGATTTTCACATTTCGATACATTACAGACGAAGTTACATTCTGATTACAGCAAAATTCAATAGGGTGTTATGAGGCAGCTAGACCTTTCATTTGATACTAATTCTGTGGAAATCGGGTCAACTATCTCTGAGAAAAGTTAGTGAATTTATGTAGTCTTCGGAATATGTTTCTTTTCATAGCTGGATTCCACATTTTTAAACATAACAGGCAAAGTAATAATCCGTTTGCAAAAAAAATCAATAGGGTTATATGGGGCAACAAGACCTTCCATATGACACTGATTTTATGGAAATCGGTCCAGCCATCTTTGAGAAACATGAGTGAGATTGAACAGTCTCCAGAACACGTTTCTTTCCATAACTTCTGAACCACATGTTCAATCTTCATAAAATTTAAAAGTTAAGAGTTTTTTTGGGTAGCTCGTTCAATTGAAACCAATTTTGTTCAAATCGGTTGTGTAGTTTCTGAGATATTGATGTCTCGTGATTTTTCACATTTTGATACATAACCTCTTAACTAGAAATCAGATTACAACAAAATTCAATATGGTCTTTTAGGGCAACTAGACTTTAGATTTGCAATTAATTTCATGGAAATCGGTTCAGCCGTCTCTGAGCAAATCGAGTGAGATTGGGAGAACGTTACACACACACACATGCAGAAAATGCTCAACTCGTCGAACTGAGTCGAGTGGTATACGACATTCGGCCCTTTTGAGCACTTTTATACCTTTAGTTTTTGCAGTGATTGCTATACCTTTCTTGGAGAAAGGCAAAAAGTGAAATGATAGAAATGACTTTTAATTTCAACTTCAATCCCGAGCAAGGCCGCAAACATTGAAATAGTACAATATTGAATTTAAATGATGTTGAGGCCACATATTTTGATCGTAGCTATAGTTTTAAACAGTCTGCGTATTTCATTTCTTTCTATAACTTTCAAACCACATGTTTAAACATTATGAAATTCATTGTTTAGGGGTTTGAAAGCCCATTTATTTGAATTCAACTATGTTCATAGCTTCTGAGGTATAAGAGCGTTTTTCACATTCTGACGCAGCGCCGAAACTAAAAGTTTGATTACAATGAAATTCAATGGCAACCTAAGCGGCAAATAGACCCTTCATTTGACACCAAGATAGAAAGAATCGGTCAGACCATCTCTGAGAAAAGTGAATGCGAAAGAAAGGTGGACACACACACGTGCACACCCACACACAAACATATACACCTATACATGCATATATGCAGAAAATGCTCGATTCGTCGAACTGAGTTGAGTAGTATATGACATTCGGCCATTTCAATCATTTTTCTACCTTTTACTTAGCCAGTGATCGTTAGGAGAAAGTCAATATGTTTACTTTCATTATGTGATTTCACATTTTTATGAACAACGGACACAGTTACAATCCGATTGCAATGATATTCAATATCAAACTATGGGGCAACTAGGCCTTTCATTTGACACTAATTTTGTGAAAATCGGTTCAGCCATCACTGAGAAAAATGAGTGAGTTTAAACAACCTCAGGATAACCTTTTTTCACATAACTTTTGAACCATATGTTACATCATAACGAAATTCAAAAGTTAAGGGTTCTGGGGACAGCCCAATCATTTTAAACCAGTTTTATTGAAATCGGTTTTGTGGTTTCTGAGATACTGATGTTTCGTGATTTTTACATTTTGATGCATAACCTCTAAACTAAAAATCCGATTACAATGAAATTCAATAGCAACCTGTGGCGCAACCAGACCCTTCATTTGCAAATAATTTTATGAAAATCGGTCCAGCCATCTCTGAGAAAAGTGAGTGAGAAAAAAAAGTTGCACATACACACACATACATACAGAAAGTGCTCAGTTCGTCGAAAGAAGTCGAGTGGTATATGACATTCGGCCATTGGGACCACTTTTATACCTTCGGTTTTTCCAGTGATTGCTATACCTTTCTAGGAGAAAGGCAAAAAGGTGCACATACACGCGTACACACCCACACTCTCACACAAACATATACACCTATACATGCATACATGCAGAAAATGCTCGATTCGTCGAACTGAGTCGAGTAGCATATGACATTCGGCCATTTGGATCACTTTTCAACCTTTTATTTAGCCAGTGACCGAAATAGGAGAAAGTCAATATGTTTACTTTCATTATGTGATTTCACATTTTTATGAACAACGGACAAAGTTATAATCCGATTACAATGAAATTCAATAGCAACCTATGACGCAACTAGACCTTTCATCCGACACTAATTTTGTGAAAATCTGTTCAGCCATCTCTGAGAAAAATGAGTGAGTTTAAACAACTTCAGGATAACTTTTCTTTACATAACTTTTGAACCATATGTTCAATCATAACGAAACTTAAAAGTTAAGGGTTTTGGAGACAGCCCGATCATTTGAAACCAGTTTTATTGAAAACGGTTTTGTGGTTTCTGAGATATTGATGTTTCGTGATTTTTACATTTTGATACATAACCTCTAAACTGAAAATCCGATTACAATGAAATTCAATAGCAACCTATGGCGCAACTAGACCTTTCTTTTGCAATTAATTTTATGAAAATCGGTCCAGCCATCTCTGAGAAAAGTGAGTGAGAAAAAAAAGTTGCACATACACACACACACACACACACACACACACACACACACACATACACACATACATACATACATACAGAAAATGCTCAGTTCGTCGAAAGAAGTCGAGTGGTATATGACATTCGGCCATTGGGACCACTTTTATACCTTCGGTTTTTCCAGTGATTGCTATACCTTTCTAGGAGAAAGGCAAAAAAAATATACCGACGGAGAATAAGCGAGAATAAAAAAAAAAATCTTTTCTCACAGACAAGTACTTTATGATCAATGCTACAGCCCCGTACGGAATGGGCTCCATTCGGGGTGACAGTTTGAGATTTAAATTATTCATGAAACATTCCGAAGCGGTTCAGCTTGTTCTACGATTCATAATTTACCTTTCGGAGCTGAAGTGCAACTGGTCGGCGAACAGCAACTAGATTTGTTGATATGCAAATACCAGATCGTCCCCCTCCGAAACGAGACAGCCAGGAAGTGTCAGTTAATCTGGGATACGCCGGAAATGTGCAGAACCTCCTCAATTTTTTTTATGCTATGCGTACACTTTGCAAAATTATCATAAAACCGTTTCTTTAAACGACCATCACGGGAATTTTGTACATTTGAATGTGGTAAGGACGCTGCTTATAATATGATTGTCTATCGGCTGAGCAGCATGATTCAGTTTGTGCAAAAAAACACTCAAAAATCGTTAAAAGGAAAGTATGAAAGTATGCCATTGCGGATTGGAAACAGTAAGAAGATGAAATTTTTTATTGTATGTACAAATATTTTTCTGTGGTAGCAGGGACCGTAAGGTGACTCGAGTGATGTACTGGTGGCCGGTGGGTGATTGTGTTTAGCAACAGGTTGTTAACATTACATCTAGCGAAAGCCGGATGGTGAATTAGATTTGTAAATTTTCGAGCGGTTCAGATCTATAGATATAGTTGATGATTGATTTTTATTTACTTGTCGCCTTAGATTTAATGCTTTTGGCTCTTTGCTAATATCGTAAACACTCGTAATCACGAATGATTTTGTTAGACGATTATTTATTTTGTGTTAAAACAATGATTTTTTCAATGTTACATTACATTACATTCGACTTAGTGCATCACTCAGACTTCGAAAGTTGAATATGCAAGCGTCAACATGAAGCCATCGGAGGGGTAAAATAACATCTTTTTTCGGTTGTTGTGACACATTTACGTTTTACGTGCTAAAATGCGTAAATCACTTGAATGGATTAGAGAGGCGTTATAAAGGACACTTCACCATATGTGCGTGCAAATATGTAAATTCGCTTGACTTCGCTCGTTAGGGACAATGAAATCGCACTGAATCGAATACAAACGGACCATCGAGTTCAGGAGACAGGTCCCGGCACACTATTTTCAAAAATGTACATTCAATTTGCATACAATCCATCCGTTGTGATGCAATTCGATGCGTACTGCCAGTGGGGTACGAACCGAAGACTATGTTTGAATGTATCAAATTGCAGACAGAGGGCGAAACAGCCTAGCTCTACGTACTTGTCTCTGTGTGCCAAATTGAATATTTACTGTATGGGGAAGAGGGTTCAAAAATATTCAACCAAAAAGGGTAATGAGCATCAATCAAACCTACAGTAAACAATTGTTGCCATGTTTTGGAATATACCCGTATCGAATTCGACGGATGTGGAGAATGGTCTGAGATTATGTTGTTACTTGTTACTAGCAAAAAGCAACCCTAAACCTTTATAACCTAGCTACCGATTCAAACGATACAGCCCAGGAACAATCACTCTTCGAACGGATTATCATTGCAGAATACTACTTCCTGAAAAAGTGTTGAGAATCGATTAATCAATCAAAAAAAAATTAATATACGATACAATACCGACATGGCGACAAACAATCATAAGCCATAGTCTGCGTAAAACTGTTGTTCCAGTACTTTGGATATTTCCAGTCGGATTCACTCCAGTCGGCAGGGAAATCTGTGCTGAGTCAACCCAGCTGGGAAAATAAATAAATAAACACACATTAGACTCCGCTGGCCATACTTGCTGTCGGCACTGTTGATGCAGAACTCGGTTGATCGCTCACAGCAAACGACTTGCTTCAATTTCGTTGAAATCCTCACTATAATCTTGGTTCTCTCTTGAATTCAATCAAAAGTGATTGCAAAGGCATTGGAGTCGCGCCTTAAGATGGATTTCGTTATCGTGTTCTACGGCTTGTTCCCCTTTCATGTTGCATCACTAGCGAAACCAGACAGCAATTGGCCACCCTGAGAATACTCAGCTGATATTGAGCCAAGCTCCAACCAAGCATCTTACTTCTCCATTTGCCACCACTTCTCTACTTCTCTTGCAAACGAGTGATGAATGGATGTTGGCTGCTATCAAAGTGCTTTATAACAGTTCCTTTTGCCGTTCGGGTGTAATGAGTGGAGATTTACCAATTCGAGTCTCAAGAAGCATATTTTTTGTAGCGAAAACAGATTCGAGTGCCAAAATAAGATTAGGGGAATTACCGCCCACTTTAGTCTACTACTTGCAGTAATTTCCCTTTAAATGTGATCTCATAAAAAGACTTCGTTTGTCGGTCTACAAAAGCTTGTATTGGTTTACAGTGTACTTTCGAGGGAGTGCTACTGTTTTTTTCATGATCGTTGAGAGAATTGATTTTTTTTTTGTGTCGCAATGCTTGTTTTTTCGTCTCTGATCAAATGTACGGCCTACACAACAATTTTTTTACTAAATTTCGCCTATAAATAAGATTTTTGGTAATCTCTGTCAGTTATGGATATGTAATTTTTTCTTATGTTTAGGTCTTCATCATTACGAAATAAAAGAGTCAATGTGAAAAATACGAAATAAGTTATGCAATCTTTATTTTCAAAGAACAAAGCGCAATCCGACACTGATTACGCTTCCTGAACGACGATAACTGTGTCGGTGGCAAAATGGTTGGCACCATCCGCGATGATGTGTGTACGTAGAGTGCAATGAAAATAATAATGTGCTATTATGTAGCTATTTGCTTACACTTCTGGGGGGTTTCTGGTGGCAATTTTCCTCTTTCGGTCGAACTTGGTGCAGTACGATGGAAATGTTTTTAGAATGTGTAACATCAAACCAAGCGACACGAAGTCAAGCATAAGATGTTACGTTAATTTAATAACCGACACGTGTTCAAATATGTCAATATCTTTTCCACTATAATTTGATTATTAATCAATCAACCAATCAATTCATTTCACAAAGCTCAAACTTGAAAATGGGACGTTGAAGATATACACCAAGTATAAAACTGGTCTTCAGAGGCGAAAAAATGCTGCCCTAATGTTCAAAATAGTTTCCCTAGAAAGTCTATAACTTTTTAACCATTCATGTGAAATTCGGTGCCTTCAGCCAGTGTAGAAATGTGTCAATTTACGTCAAAGTTGCTCGCCGGATACGTCGCTTCAACGTTATGTTTACGAGATAAGTCTCTGAAAAGAAGTTGGTGGCTTGGGGCACCAAAATTCACAGGAATGGTTAAAAATATGTAATCTTTTATTTCATCGCAAACTGGCCAGCAACAAACCATATTGTTTCAATAGTTTATTTTCCGGTATCGAAAGCAAACTTTTACATCAGATTTGATTTACAGCTACACATTGCACACTGTTTCATAAGCTGCAAGACCAGCAATGCTTTATGCTGTACCGATCTGGTCAAGTTGCTGTTCAACAAGGAAGAAAACGCTCCAAAGGATTCAGAATAAAATTCTGAAAATGATTTTGAAGCGTCCTCCTTAGTTTGGTACACTCGAATTACATAGACTTACTGGTGTTGAACCATTAGAAGCTATGTCAAATAAAATTATTAACAATTTTCGACAAAAATCGTTGCAATCCTCAATTGCTACGATAAGCTCTCTTTATAGCCAATAAGTTAGCATTTAAGTTAGTTGTAAGTTTACTTTCCTTTCTTGACAAGTAGGTTTAAATCCCTACGAATGATAAGTCCTAATTGCGAAAGCAAACAAATCCTAACAATAAAAATTACTAACAGTGTTGAGAAGTCACCATTTGTGATTGGACACACATACTCATTATTTACTAATATTTATCATAAATACTTAAACTACTAACAAATCCCCCCCTTAAAAAAAAATCATAAGCTGCAAAAACGTGATAGCAATAATTTCGACCCAAAAAACTGGATTTTAGATCCGCAGCGGCTCTAGCAATGTTGATCCAATAATTACTCCACATGTTATAGAAGTTGCAATTTTGTGATTAATCCACTAAACAGTGAGAAGCGGTTTTTACTTTTTTCATTTTTTCATATAAAAATCAACTTTGTTCGCCAAAGTTGTAGCACAATTTATAAGAAACAACTTTTTCAAAGATACCATACTTACCTATTGAAATGGACTTTCATGGAGTTTTTTAAAGATTGCCACTTATTTTTTTTTCAAATATTGTGATTTTCTACAATTTATAACACAATTTATATTTATAACGAAACAAATAATGTCATCAAAGATAGTTTTTTTTATCTCCCACATTTCTTAGGTTATTGACGATTTTAATTAGAACAATGCATTAATTTGTTAATAGCCATCTTCAAAATCAGCAAATATCGGCAGACTAAACCATTTCTATATTAAAGTATAAGTAGAACATCATTCAACCCATAAAAACCTTTTATAACTAAATAAATATAAGAAATAAAAATAAACTTTCTTCGGCGAACTGGTGAGTTTTATTTTAGTGAACAACATTATAGAACTTTGATATGATTTTAAGGGGCATTCTAAAGGAAACTTAACGATAGTTCATTTAAATTGACAGATAGAAGTATAATGTCTTCGACAAAGTTGTTTCACATAGAATGTGCTGAAATTTTACTCAACAAAAATCCTCTTCGCAAAAAGCAAAAATATGCAAAAATGAAAAAAAAATTGTTTCTCACTTTTAGGTAGATTACTTTCATAAATTGAAGAATAATTAACAAAACAACTTTGCTGAAAACACTTCGGCTTTAAAATAATTATTTAAGTAGAAATCGTCAATAATTAAAGAAATATGTGAGAAGAAATTATTTGTTTTGTTATAGCAAATAATGTTGTAGAACACTGAAAAATTGTGGAAAATCACTATGAAAAATTAAATTGCAAACAATTGATTTTTAGGAATGATTCATAGAAAACTCCAAAAAAGTCAATTCAAATAAATAGATAAAAGTATGATGTTTTCAACAAAGTTGTTTCTTTAAAAGTAGCTATAACTTTGCTGAATAAAGTGGATTTTTATATTCCAAAATGAGAAGAGTTAAATTCGTTTCTTAAGTGGATCAATCACAAAATTGCAACTTCTAATACATGGAGAATAATTAATGGAACAACTTTACTGAAGACACTGTGGCCCTAAAATCAATTTTTGGGTTAAAATAATTTCGTTTACGGTTTTGCAGCTTTGGAAAGAGTGTGCATTGGTCGGGCCAGAAAAAAGCCTATAGTTTTCATGTCAATATTTTTGATGTTTTGCTTTTTTCATATACTCTGAATAATTTTATGAGAATCAGTAAAATGTTGCTGTAGGTAATTTCGTATTTTTTTTTAAGAATTTGATCCAATTCTGGATTAGTAGTTTCATGTTGTAGGGAAATTTATGAAGTTTGTTGTCAATTTTCAACATTTGTGGAAATTAAACCTATTTTAAAAACTAAATTCAAAGCATATTGCAGAGAGGACCAAAAAACATGTATTTTTAAATTGTTGACATCGTTGGTCCAAGCAGTTAATAATAGTAATTTTCGAAACCTTAAAACAGTAAAAAACTACTGTAATGTACCTTGACGTACACTTTCTCATTTTTCTTTGAAAGAAGGTTACCTTCAATTTTCAGTAAAAAAATCTGAAATCGATCAAACGGCCTAAAAGTTACAATTTTTTAAAAAGATTGTTGATTTTTTGACACTTCTAATTCACAAAGAAGCACCCTAAGAATAAAAGAGAACTACGTATATGCCATTTCCAATGTACAATAATTCACTAGCTTTCGCTTTGCATACATCGATAATGGCGCCGATTACGTCATAAGGGTAAGGAATCAAATTGTAAGGAAGGAGGTGTAATAATCGTTATTTTCGGAGACCAAGACTGTGACGGAAAGGAAGGGTTGTGTCACCGTGGTAGGAGACAGAATCGAACAACATTTCCTTTCTTGTCGAACACCGTGAATTTATACGAACAACGCGCGAAAACCGTCCACCTATCTAATCATTAAGAGGGCACCTAAGGTGAAAAACTTTTTCTGGCATCAGAAATGAGCTCAGCACCCCGAATTTGTCACAATATGTATTTTCTGTCATTCTGAACAGATTTTTCAAAATTACGCGGTCATATCTTCCTACACCCAACCCAACCGAAATACGTAACGAAGAAATTTCAACTGGTTAGAAACAATGTTTTCGTTATCCGCGTACCTGCCTACAGGTAGCCTACTTTGTTTTGATTCATTCACACAGCTTATAAACATTCCCAATACCATGTGGAAGCTGTTTGTGTTCGATGTTTTCTTTGGATTTATCGCCTGCTCGCAGTCTATTTTTCGATTCTCTAACCGTACGATGTTTACACCTGTCCATCCGGGCGAATCGAAATAAATACGATAATCGGGTGCTGCAGGTGCAGAAACCCCGTGTGTTCGGCAACACGCACAACGCTAGATTCAGGTATGGTAGGTATGCATAAAAATCATCGTCTATTTTGTACGATTTTTCATGTTCCCTAATAACGAAACGGGTAGAGGGTGGCAATCCACAATTTCTTTGAATCAGTACATCCGTTGCAAAACAGTTTTCTTACGACTAACTAGGGTATCATTGCCACATGTTCGAATTCTATTAAAGGCTCCGTCAAAATTTGAACAGATTGTTTGAATACACGTATCTCATTCACAAAAAAAAAGTTAGGTGGAGTTCACTGAGCAAGGGCCGTTTCATATTTTGATCGTGCGTTTCAAATGATAATGATGACAATTATGTGCCGAGGTGAATTTATTTTGCCCAGCGTGCTACATTGTTTGAACGGTTTCGGTTATTCGGATGATGAGGAGTAAACGAACGAAAAAACTAAATCCTATTTATTGGTCCCGTCAGCTATCTGCCTGAACCGCCACCGCCCTGGCGCATCATCACCACCGCTACCATCGAAGATGAAAAGGGTTAAGCGATGCGTGGTCGATGATGAGCGTTATCCTCCGGGGTAAATTCGGGCCCTGTATAGGTTTCGTTCGACGCAAGACGGTGGAAATTATACACCGTCAATTAAAATTTGTTACATTTGAACTAAATCATTGTAGTATGAAACGCGTGAACGGGATTTTTTTCTTGCTTCCGGCCTTCAGTTGTCATCGCTGATACTAAAGGGTTCACGAGGGTTGTGGTGTAGAATAGAAGGATTGATATTGTTCTACGTGTTTGTTGTTTCAACCAGATGGCAAATATTTGGTTAGCTTGTGATTATTATGGGCAAAAAAGTCTGTGTGTATGAATATCCAAAACTTTGTTTTATGTTTATATTGATAACAAAACTAGATTATTTAGTCTTGATACTACCCAAAGTTTTGAACGCTGAAGAATATTCTTACCCTGAAGGATGTTTAATGTTTTGATTGTTACTGAACCCTTCACCCCGAAAGTTTCCGAGGGTTTAAATAGTTGAATTAACATATTGTCGGCGCAGTGTCGGTTAGAGGTAAACATATGGTTTGGGTGGATGTTTCTGCATCCGCATTTTAGAAAAACTTCACAACCAAAAAGTATCAGTTACAATTAAATGTGTATCCGTTTTCCAATTTATCACATTTGTTGCATTTGTTAAAAACGGAATGAAATTCTTTTGTTTTTTTCGCCGATACAAGCGAAGACATATGAAAAATCCGTCCGTTTTGTATAAGATACTACTCTGCCTATCATAGACAATAGACATCCTGGTGCAAGCTGAAGTGGGTTTGACGAATTTATTTTTTTGCTTTGAAATTTACGATATAAGTAAAGTGATTTCAAGAAAGCACAAAAATTTCAGACAGAAACACGTGTGTCTAACGAAAAAAAAACTTGACCTTGCATTTCTACTAAACCAACCGCTAGTTTGCGTGTTATATTCTTCCTCCGCGTAAAATGATGTAAAAACTGTTTCCGTTGTGAGAGCTAAAAAACAACAGCAGAATAAGATGATTTTTCTGAGCATCAGGCGGAGTAAAGCTGTCTGCTTTACTTCCTCGCACTGATTTTGTATAGATAGCCATAGACATTACGCGACACCCTTGACGTAAATCGTGCGCACGAGATCATCAAGAAGGCCTTGGTTTTTTTCACCATCATGCACTTATAACGTAGGTTGCTGTTTTTTCTGCAGCTCGGTTAAAACAGTTCTTGACAGGGCGTGGAACAAACTCGCTTTTATATTACTGCGCCTAACCGTGGAAATGGTGTTGTTTGGCTGTCTAGCTAGGACATCGGATGAAGTGTGATGAAGATGAGAAAATAAGTGTTTCCTCTGTCGTCGTTATACATCCGACTGTCGGCGAATGTTTAAGCAGTTTTTCTTTCCTCCATTGACACACTCGTCGTTAACATAATCATGAAAGGCTAAGAAATCGTCCAACAAAGGAAGTCTGCTAGGTTGGTGAATTCCAGCGTTTCGCTAAACCAAACGCGATTTTTCGGTGACGCAAGGACTCGAGCTAGTGTTAGATAATTTGTGATTCCAATTTTTTGACAATTCATCACCGCATAAGCTATTTTTGGGAGTTATTAGAAAAAAGGCTCTGGGGCATCATCTATAATTAAATGTTATATCTTTATTCTTCTTAAATTTTATCTGCTTATATTTGTGAGTATTGACATAATTATAAAGTAAGCATTTTGCTGGTGTTATCCTGTTATCTTGATGCTGATCTTGGGACAATAAACATCAAACAGTGTGGAAAATAAATACTTTCTTTTATAAATTATGTTCTTAGCACATACTAACTTGCTGGTATGGCCGAAGGTTACTGTAAATTATCCGCAAAAGTGGTGTCTGCACTTTGTCGGGATGCACCAATTCAACGCTGAATGGGACTTCCACTTTTGTTGTTTGGCTTCTAGTTTTCTAGAACAATACAAGTTGGAAAAGAAAATATTTCCTTCTTGAAAGGCACCACCAATGACATTTGGATTACTTGGTTCCAGCATCTTAGATGCGGTAAATTCCATTCACAGTTTGCACTCACAAATGGACGATCCATCCAACCAAGGTAAGGTGAAATAGACTATTTACCAGAGGGTTCGAACGGAAGAAAAATTGAATTTGTGTTGTAGTAAAAGGTAAAATTCCCTTTTCTTCAATTGCAAAGTACACCGGAGGAACAATGGAAGAACGGTAGGAAACTTTTGCGCTCTGTAACATTGATAGCCAGCGAGAGAAAGACGCCGCTGTTTTGAGAACAGTTTACTGGGCTTATACCTTAAACAAACGTTATGCAATCAAGCAGGTTCAATTTCGTGGGAAAAAGTTGACGGTGTGCTTCGTCTATGATTGGATCTCGCCATCCGACTTAGTCCGACCGAGAAAGGTTTGTTTATCTTCCCTGCAGTCTTTCGCTGTACCAACCGTGGCGCAATGGCTCGAACGGCGTTTGACGTCATCATTGTGGTGATTGTTGAATAAAGACGAATGTCCCTCGTGGTGTGGGATTTTGTACTTGTAAGAAATGTACCATTTCTGGTTAAGCATAAACTCTCCTCCTGCTTTTGGCACCGACACCGCATGCAGACTGGCAAGATGCCAGGGGGCAACATTCTATTTTCCCATATCGACCCACTTCGGAGCGGTACGTGAGCAATTACACAATTAAGGTGAATGATTTGATGCTTTTCATAAGCGGAGATGAAGATGTGGGATGTTTTGTTCTACGCTTTTATTTCTTTTTCTTTTAGACCAACAAATGCAATTATTACGGTGTTTGACCAGTTAATGCACCGTCATTTGGGGCTGCGATAAAAAAAATTTAGAAAACATATTACCATTATTATTACATTATCTACACATTTTCATTCACAATGTTTGATAGTTCAGCGTAGCTACACTGATTTCCCTATTTTTTGATGAACTAAACAAAAAAACACTTCAATTATGTAATTAATCTAGAGATAGTTGTACCTATCGTGCCCTATGCATTTGTAGATATTTCCTATCTTTGCTCAGCACGTTTACTAAGGCAAAAATCACTGGAACTGATTAAACTGCCCTAGGGCAAAAAGCTCGGTAAGGTGCTTCGGTGTACGCATTTGCTTTGTTGCCACTGAGGGAACCCTGCAAAACAGAAGAGACGTCCCTTTAAGCCTGAATCAATTGAGACCGGGGAAAGACAAAAAAACCTAAAGAAATAATCAATAAATTACTATTCATCAATTGCATGAAGCGTGCTACGACTGCGTGCAATCGTCATGCAGTCGTTTTTTTTTTTTTTTTGTAGGATACTAGAGTTTTAGCCTGCAGCGTGTGGGAAGTGGTGCCGCTTTCCTAACGGAACATATTTTGAGCGGCTTCTCGTGAGCGGTGATTTACTGGTCTTTCCTGCTTACAAAAAGGGACGTTGTTTGTCTTGGCTTTGAACGCGTGGGTCATGCCCGTGTACCAGAGGGGTCTACAGATCGGAATTATTGTCCTTTCCAGCCTAATCCAACTGGGCCGAAGTTTTCGGCGCTCGGGACGCAAACAAAGCTCGGAGCGGTGGTTCTTCTTTATCAATTACTGTTAGCTATTGTTTAGTTGTTTTACGGTTAACTTTAGCATAAGCGGATAGGGTCAGGGGCATCTCGAACAATGACGACGCTCTGTGCTGGCCACAGAAGGTAGCAAAGCGGAATGCCACCGGCAATGAATTACCGTCGTTGTTGGCGCGCCACAGTTGGCTTAGGGTCTTGTTTGCAAAAAAGTTTACGGTCACTTCACTCCTGCCACAGCTGATTAGTTTGTTGCCCATTGTTTTGGCCAGTTAAATGTCTGATGGTCATGGTTTATGCTGATTGGGAGAGCTAGATCTTGGAACGAAAATAAATCATGTTTTTTGTGATTTGTCTAGCGTGCGTATGTCAGTGCTTACAACAGAAGCAGACATCTTGTGTTTAAATACCTTCATTTGCATTATTTGGTTGTGATTTGAAGATTTTAGGGAAATTATACATGTCTTTTACGAGATTTTTACATGTTTCGCAATATCTACTATATAAAAATGGAATTCCGTAACGTTTGATCTTATTGATATTATTCCCTCCGTTTCTGAGGTGTACAGTAATTATTATCATTTTGAATCGTTCTAAATCAAAAATATAAGCGGTGACATGTAGGTTTTTTTTCATAAAAATGTTTGCCAATGTTCAGGAAAGACATTTAAGGAAAAATATTTAGTATCCGATCACTGAACCTTGAGATATTATTCACAAAACTGCGTGAAACATGCAAAATTATGACTTTTTATACTTAATTCGTCTCCAAATAAAAATTCAAAGCGATGACTTGTGATTCTTTTTTCACTAAAATGTTCGTTGATGTATAAGAAAGACATTTGAGGAAAAATAATAGATATCTGATTACTAAAACTCGAGATATTATTCACAAAACTACGTGAAACATGCAAAATTATGACTTTTTAGGCTGAATTTGCCTCTAAATCAAAACCCAAAGCTGTGATTTTTTCTATAATAAATCATTCGTTGATGTTGAAGAAAGATATTTGAGGAAAAATTAATAGGTATCTGATTATTTAAACTTTAAATATTTTTCACAAAACCACATGAAAATGCAAAACCATGATATTTTAGGCTCAATTTGTCCTGCAGCTATGATATATGATTTTTTCATTAAAATATTTGTGTATGTTCAGGAATGACTTTTGAGTAAAAATAACACTATGTAAAACATGCAAAATCATGAATAGTTGGGCTCAATTTGCCTCTAAATCAAAATTCAAACCTATGATATGTAATTGTTTTTCATTGAAATGTTTGTTAATGTTCAGGAACAACATTTGGGAAATAATAATAGGTATCTTATTGTTAAAAGTTGTTACTGTTAGATGTTACTTTAAAAACTACGTATGTTTGAAGTATGTTTGAAGTATGTTTGAATTATGTTTGAAAATAATTTTGTGCATACAGAAAAACACATTAAAATACTCTTTTTGAATATTTGAATGCATATAATGCATTCATTCATTCATTGAGCATAAGCTTAATTCGCCTCTAAATAAAAAATCTAAGCGATGACATGTGATTTTTTTTTTCAATAAAAAGTTCGTTGTTCCTTCAACGTCTGCAAATATTTTCCTGCAGCAAAATCCATGTTTTGATCATGTGCGAGTTGAGCAGAAAAAAAAATACATTTTTGATGTTTTCGTAGTTTTGTGAATGGTAAACACATTACGGGATTCGATTTCCTTTTTACGTTTACCGAAACTTGGCTGTAAAAAAGGCCACATTTCATTGGTCGATTAGGAGGTGACTTAGGCATTAATTTTTATTTAATTTCTACGTAGTTTTGTGGATTAAAGCATTAACTTCCTCTCAGACGTGTTTCTTTGGACACCGAAAACATTTTCGTTATGAAAATTCACATGTTATCTTTTTAGATGTCATTATAGAGGAGAACTAAGCATGAATGGTCATTCTCAATTCTTATTACTTCGATTTCTTTCTTTCAAAAGTTACATAAAAAGAGGTTTTACTGTAAACGATTATCGAATATCCGAAAAATCACCCGAATTTGGTATATTCGGAACTGGGATGACCCCACACAACATTTTCCAGAATGGCGACTCCTGGTTTCAGGAAAATAGCCAGAAGTGGTATTTGACCAACCATTTCAATACTTCCGAAAGTGGAACACCGTACGATATTTTGATATCCGAAATGGCGACTTCCAGTTTCTGTAAAACAGCCCAAAATCACAAAATGCAATCCAATATGAGTATTTCCGTTCTGTGCGTTCTCAGAATATTAAAGTACTTAAAGTGATGATGGACGTATAAGATGTGAAATATTTTTGAAGTAAGTTGTGCTAATATTGCAATGAATTATAAAAAATAATTCCTAATTTTGAAGCCTTTGATCCCGAGCATCGCCGGGAACGTTCAACTAGTATTCCATAAAATTGAAAAATATCGAGTCGGTAATATTTTCATTTTCATTTTTCATTTTCGGGTACAGAAGGGGGCCGCAGGGCCAAGTCTCCAGTGTTTAAACACTTTCCATGCTGTATCAGTGGAGAGATTAGATTTGGCATCGCAGCATAGTAACCCGAGAGGTCAAATAAATTCTGCGTTGGAATGCCGTATAGTAAGACAAGGTTGAATATAGGGGATAGTCGAAGAGAACAGTGATAGTAGTTGCAGAAAGGTGCATGAAAAGAAAAAAAGAATTGTTGTAACTGTGGTTGATGTTAATAAATTTCGTCCACTTGTAATATATGTATATAATATTTGTCTTGTATGCCGGTCTGCGTCCAGGGCCTCTCAAGGCAACCCCTCCCAACCGCACATATATTTAAATATTTTTACTCATTAAAACTCTTGTCAGATGAAACATTTGATAAATAGTAATAACAATAGTAATAGTAAGTTGCTTTTTTACATACCTGCTGTGCCTTAATCCTTTACGTACCCCGTTTTATGTTTCGAAAATTAGAAGTGGTGACTCGATGTCGGCCATTTTTGGATTCAATGAGGTTTCACTTTAATCACTCTTTTATTAACCTTTGTTTGATTGTATTCCTCAGGGTAATTGCTTGATTCTTTGTTTGCTCTAATTCTTGATTTTTCTCGCATATTTTTTTAAAAAAAAGAGGAAACTGGATTAATAATTTGGTTTGAACAATAAAAATTAATGTAAATAAGTCTGAATTACGATCGCGCATATATCTAACTACTGGTTGAGCGTTGGCTTTGAGAAAGTTGATAACGCAATCTTTACAGTGCGTCTTGAGCTGCCCGACAGATCAGACGTGTTTTCGGTTGCTTGTGGACTGGTCTTTGACTGCCTATAGCTTCAAAGTTTGTGTTTTGTCAGTGTGTCTTTTAAAGATTACCTGGTAGTTAACTTTAATCAGTCTTTCTTTCTCAAGACTACCTATTTCTTTCTTTCTCAATACTTGCAATTTGATATTATTCTCGAACTTTTTTCGTATCACCTGAAATGGCAGGTTGAAAAAAGAAACCACGCATCGCTACGGGGAGGGAAAGAGAGGCATCTCTTTCTGAAACTAGCTTATGCAGTGAAAATTTATATGATATTCTGCCTGAGCAAGAAGCTGGCGAAATTGAAATGTTCGAAAGTAAAATTATTCAAAGTGAAATTTCTGTAAAAAAGGAGAAAATTCCACCTATTGTGGTAACTATTGCTTCTGAATTTAATATTTTTAAAAGAGAACTTTCTACGTTTCTCTCCGACGTCAAAGTTACTTATCAAATTGGCCGAAGAGGCGAATGCCGTTTACTGGCCCAAACATTGAAAGATTGGAATCGTCTTATTCAGTATTTAACTGAAAAGATGTATAAATTTTTTACATATGATACGAAGAGCGCCAAGCCGTTCAAGGTCGTATTGAAAGGTCTCACCAACGATCAAACCGTTGATGAGATCGAAATTACTTTGAGAGAATTACTTGGTATAGCCCCTACCCAAGTTATTCTGATGAAACATAAATCACGAGGCGAAAACAGTTAGCGAACTGGAATTTCCCTTGTAAATTATTTAATTCATTTTAACCGCAGTGAGGTTAATAACTTAAATTTTTTTGAAAAAGCACATGCTTTATATAACGTGCGTGTAAAATGGGAATTATATCGAAAGTTTGGCGGAGGTGAAAAGCATATCACCCAATGCCGTGTTTGCCAACGTTATGGCCATGGTTCAAAGTTTTGTAACATGGACAAAAAATGCCTCATTTGTGGAGACTCTTCTCACAAAAAGGACACATGTCCTGTGAAAGAGAGTAAAAATTTTCGCTGTGCGAATTGTAACGGCAACCATATGTGGAATTTTTATCAATGCCCAGCCCGTTTAGCAATTGTTAAGGCAAGGCAAGGTAAACAAAATTCAAAACAAACTTCAAAACAAAATTCTCCAAGCGTACCAGTGACGCATAGTTTACCTACTCCTTTGCATACCCGTTTAACTTATGCACAGGTTACAGGTAGTTCGAACATTATACCGCCTAGTGTTGGTAGTTCGAAAATGACCGTTATTATGGGTAAGCGAAACACGCTATAAAATAATTGTACACCTATTACTCCAGCTAATATTGCTGCCGAAAATATTTTTTCTAATGTCAACTGCCTGGGGCCTATTACGGCAGGTAAACTTTCTTTTTTGCAACAGGCAATGTTCGATCTTATGTACGCCATGTTGCAGGCAAAACCAATGTTTGAAGCCATTCAAATAGGCACAAATTTTACTATTAAAATTGTTTCTAATTTAAAATTTAGCAATGATTTTAAATAAAACAATTAAAATATTAAATTGGAATGCTCGCTCATTGAAGGCCAATGAGAATGAGCTTTTTAATTTTTTAACAGTAAATAATGTGCATATTGCAATTATTACTGAAACACTTTTGAAACCTAACATAAAATTAAAATATGATCCCAATTACGTGGTTCATAGATATGATAGGATTCAGGGTTCCGGCGGTGGAGTTGCAATCGTTATTCATCGCCGAATCAAACATCGTGCTCTTCCCCATCTTGAGACGAAAGTTATTGAAACTTTGGGAATTGAAGTTCAAACTGAACTTGGGATTTCATTTATTGCCGCAGCATATTTACCATTTCAATGCACACGCGAGCACAAAAATTATTTTAAAGGTGATTTACAAAAACTCACCAGAAATCGCTCGAATTTTTTTATAATCGGCGATTTTAACGCTAAACATCGATCATGGAATAATTCTCAAAGTAATTCCAATGGTAAAATTTTATTCAATGATTGTTCTCCAGGATACTATTCTATTTTGTCTCCGAATAGTCCTACATGCTTTTCTTCTCTAAGAAACCCTTCAACAATTGATTTGGTGCTAACAGATCAAAGTCATGTATGTAGTGATTTGATCACACATGCTGACTTTGATTCTGACCATCTTCCAATTACTTTTTCCTTATCACATGAATCAATTTTAAACCCTATGAGCTCTGTTTTTAATTATAACAAGGCTAATTGGAAAAGATACAAAACTCATATTGAGAGAAATTTCAATAATGAGCTTGATTTGCAAAACGAAGTGAATATTGATTCCGCTTTGGAAGCATTAAAATGTGCAATTGTTGATGCCAGGAATTATTCTGTTCCAAAGGCTCAAATGAAATTTGATTCACCAATAATTGACGAAAATCTTCAACTTCTAATTCGTTTGAAAAATGTCCGCAGACATCAATATCAACGTTCTCGTGACCCTGTTTTAAAACTATTTATAAAGATTTACAGAAAGAGATTAAACATAGATTTACTCTTCTGAGAAATCAAAATTTTGAGACTAAAGTTGAAAAATTGAAACCATATTCAAAACCTTTTTGGAAGCTGTCGAAGATTCTTAAGAAACCTTCAAAGCCTATTCCATAACTCAAATTTGAATTTTGTGAGTCCAATTGAAAATGAAGTCACACGTCAATTTGATTTAATTTCTTCCCAGAATTTTTTACCTGCAGTAATAATTGAAACTAACTTAAATAAGTTCAAATTGCATATTTTCCCAAATTATGGAAAAATGCAAAAATTACTCCAATTTTAAAACCGGATAAGAAACCAGCTGAAGTTTCAAGTTATCGACCAATCAGTTTGCTTTCTTCAATAAGTAAACTGTTTGAGAGAATTATTCTTAACAGAATGATGTCACACATCAACGAAAATTCAATTTTTGCAAGTGAACAGTGTGGATTTCGCCATGGGCATTCCACAACTCATCAATTGCTCAGAGTTACTAATATGATACGAGCTAACAAATCTGAAGGTTATTCCACTGGAGCTGCTCTTTTAGACATAGAAAAAGCATTCGACAGTGTTTGGCATAAAGGTTTGATTGCGAAATTGCAAACTTTTAATTTTCCAATTTTCCTAATCAAAATTTTAAAAAATTATCTCACTGATCGAACTCTGCAGGTTGTCAGAATTCAAAATCTGATAGATTTCCTGTCAGAGCAGGTGTACCTCAAGCTTCAGTCTTGGGTCCAGTCCTGTACAATATATTCACTTCAGATCTTCCTGATTTGCCTCCAGGATGCACAAAGTCATTGTTCTGCGATGACACAAGCATTTCCGTAAACGGAAAAAGTCTTCGTGTCATATGCAGCCGATTGCAGAAAAGTTTTGATATTTTTCTTCCTACTTGCAAAAGTGGAAAATCTCTCCCAATGCTTCTAAAACTCAAATGATAATTTTTCCGCATAAGCCTAGGGCTTCTTTCCTCAAGCCAAACAATAATCACGTTGTCAAGATGAATGGGGTTATTTTAAGTTGGTCCGACAAGGTTAAGTACTTGGGACTAATTTATGATAAAAAACTTATTTTCAAAGAGCACATTGAGAGTATACAAGCCAAGTGCATCAAATATACGAGATGTTTATATCCTCTCATTAACAGGAATTCTAAACTTTGTTTAAAGGACAAACTTTTGATTTACAAACAAATTTTTAGACCAGCAATGCTTTATGCTGTACCGATCTGGTCAAGTTGCTGTTCAACAAGAAAGAAAACGCTCCAAAGAAATCAGAATAAAATTCTGAAAATGATTTTGAAGCGTCCTCCTTGGTTTGGTACACTCGAATTACATAGACTTACTGGTGTTGAACCATTAGAAGCTATGTCAAATAAAATTATTAACAATTTTCGACAAAAATCGTTGCAATCCTCAATTGCTACGATAAGCTCTCTTTATAGCCAATAAGTTAGCAATTAAGTTAGTTGTAAGTTTATTTCCCCTTTTCTGACAAGTAGGTTTAAATCCCTACGAATGATAAGTCCTAAATTCGAAAGCAAACAAATCCTAACAATTGAAATTACAAATTTCTAACAGTGTTGAGAAGTCACCATTTGTGATTGGACACACATACTCATTATTTACTAATATTCATCATAAATACTTAAGCAATCTTTTGATTACTATACCAAATTCCTTTACTGAGCCCTCTCGGCACCTCAGAAGAAAGCATGTCTTAGTTGTTACAATAGTCAATTAAAACTGCTCAATCCGTAAAAGACGAGATCAATCAATCTGTCCTTTTATCAAAGTGTTAAATGATTCAAGCATTCCACCCAATCATTATCATTAACATTCAACTTCGTCTTATTACGGCCGTTACAATGAAATATTCTAATGAGCTTTATAGACATTTAAAATTATTTACAATGATCATGCTGTATGCAGTATTAGGTTAAGTTTTATTGCTTCTTTATTTTGATTACAAAGAAAAGCCCATCAAAGTATTTTCAAAGAACGTTTGAGGTGTTTTGCAACTAGCATCTGGCCTTATTTGCATGAATCTATCTTGTATAATACATAACCGAAGAGGATTTTAGTTTACGAATTTAAACCAGATATTACTAATTGCAAAACCGTCAAGCCCCTCAACTTAGGAGAGGGAAAAAACATCGAGTCGGTAATATTCCCAGCAATACCATATAAATTTCAGTCCTTTAGTGTAGAAATCCTAGAGATTAACAATTTTTATTTTCGAGTCATTTCCAAATTTTATTATTTTGGTTCAATAGTTTCCATGCCTTTTTTGTGAAATTTCGAGTCCAAATCTTCATGTTTCATAATTATTGATGAACACTGAAACATTTTTAAATTTATTATGCTACTTTTGTACATGAAACACCTATACAATCAATCTTATGGGTTATTCGGCGGCGTGTGCAAAAACAATCATGCAGACACGCAATTCGTTTTTAGTTTCCGCACAATTAACAGCTGTGAAACGATAAATGCAGAAATGATTATCATCATTTATTATAACACCATGTAGCGAAAACCCTGCATGCGCAACACGATTTGACACCTCACAGATATATTCATTCAGTGATGTTCATGGAAGCAAACCCATCCAACTATGTAAAACCATTACAAGAAACCCGCTCGGTTTTTTCCTCAATCACCACTGCCTATGTTGCCATTTAATCGCCGTTAGCTGCATGACCTGAATCCGTTTTATTGTCTGATTCATGCTCATGCCAAATTACCAAGCTGATAAATCAAAATTATCACTCACATTCAACTCCACTCAAACAAATCACAACCGACGGTTAAACAACGCAACAAAGAACTTGTCGAAATATTAATTCGACAGAAGTTATGAAACGTGTTATTGCGAGCGGAAAAAGAAATGCAAACCAAAATCCGATTGATTATCCTCCGATCGAAAAAAGAGCACTTTTTCCGAAAAATTAATCGTTTTTTTGTTGTTGTCGGAAATCAACCCCTTAAATTTGTAGCACACCCGTGTGTCTGCCGACAAACTCACAAATCCGTCCGCTTTGCGCCTACCGAACCGATGCAATCCGTACACGGAAAGGGGTGGTGGAGAATAATCATAGTAAAGTGAAGTGATCATCACCCTCAAGCGACGGCCACGCGAAGTAATTTTCGACAGGAAGCGAAATAAGCCAAACAATCGTGTTACGATACTATAGTATTATTACACTATCACTTTGCGTAGCGATCTGTGGCACATTTCGAACGAAAACGAGTGTGCAAACCAGACAGACTTCAAACGATAGCTGGAAAGGATCAGCGGCGCGAGTAGAGATGACGATCACTTTCCATTTCAAGCTGAAACTACACCACGAGACAAGTATGTAAATGTTAAAACGCTGAAAGCGTGAATCAAGTCTGCCATGAATTTTCATTGTGCACGTCAAAACATTTTCCCTGTCTTTGATAGGTTTCTGCTACACCAACGACGATACATTTGCCCAATCATGTTAGGCAACACGTGCGTTTGTTTGTGAGTGTACTAGGGATAGGAAAATGAGAAAATTACACTAAACAGTTCAATCGCTAGAGATTGCGCGAACGATGAAAGTTGAGCAATTATCATAAAATTATGATCGATTGCTGCCAATATTGAAGACATCTCTCTTATACCATTTGCTGTGCTGCCACCGGAAAAGTGATGAGCCTGCAAATCTCTTAAGGCTACCTGTGCCAAGCAGCCGGCAGGTGAAAGAAGCACCGTGAATATAAGATCATAAAAAACCGAACCGCAGATATGTTGAGCAGTTCGGATGAATCTTCAGGTTCGTAACAGTAGCTCGAAAGTTTTTATTTTTAAGTAAGAAAAAAGATTTTCCGACTTTTGCAGCTACACAATTTTTTGTTGATTTAGAGCATGATAAATAAATTAATTAGAGCTTGCTCAGCAGGTTACAACCTGAGCAATCTGTTAACGCTAATTTATTGCCATTTATCTAAATTGTCGTGTACTTCAAAAATGTAAAGAAAAACATCTTTCACGGCACTATCTTCCTTATAATAACAATACATTTCCACAATAATTCATATCAACATGTTTGCTTTACCCATATCTAAGTAAACTTCACCTCACCACTTTTATTTATGTCGCAAAATTCATGACTTACATGGAATTAAATTTTTTTAAGGTTATTTCTATTTTGGTACATTCGGTCACGGTGTCTAAAACCGAAAATACCATACTAGACTTACTTGTCGGAAATTAATTTTAATACGCAAGCTTCAGTTTGTAGTCTGTACCTTGCTGATAAGTGAAAGTGGAAAATATAACTAAATTGAAAATTGATGCGAAGTACGTGTATCGAAATATTGTCGTCGCAGGTCTTCTCCTGACGATGACTGAAGGACAGCACCCCATAGCGCGAAGCGTTGCACGTTTTCAAAGCTCGCATGGTGTTAACGCGCTTCGTAACCGATGGGGTATCAGGATGAGGAAGTAGCTGCTGGCAGCTGGTTGCGATTGCCCATCGATGATGGCGATGATGGTGTTTATGAAGGCGGTAGCGATGATCGCGAAATGGCTAATGGTGGACGACGGATTGCCGTCAAGCATAGCATGAAATGACGTTCCACGGTGGAAGATAGCCAATTCGCGTGTGGCAACGTGCAAGTTCACTGCACTTCAATTCCGTCTGCTGAGACGATGGTATTTGCATCTTTGTTTTTTTTTTCAATGAATAATCCCGTTCACATGCGCGTTGAGTTTTAAGCGATCATATTGCGGCAAGTAATGATTTTAATGTTAATGTTATGTATGTAAGATTATACATTACATAAAAACAATGTATAATTTTTATATAAAGCAAAACTTGCTAATAGAAGCAAACTCAACATTGGACTTGAAATACTCAGTGGCGTCGGGTCCACCTGTGCAACATGTGCACTGCACAGGTACCTTATTCCCTAATATCCGAGCATATGCGATTATCGAAATATAATAACCTATAAAAACAAGTAGCATACTAGTGAAACCCTACAATTTAAAGCATAAAACACCTTAGTTTGATTATCTTATTTCATTTGAGGAAAAATAACTTGAATAAATGTTTGGTGCACATGTGACGAAATCAGCCACGCGACGCCTCTGGAAATACTTAGTTCTTTTTTGTCTTATTCAAAGCTAGACTAAAACCATCATTCCGAACCATTGTTAAAGATATTGTAGCACCGAAATTTTCTACATGGTCAACATAACATATAGAAAAAATTGATTTTTTCCGAAAACAATTGTTATGTCACTAGTGTATGCAAATGCGAAGTTTTTTTTAACAAAATTAGCAACATTCTTATTTTTAGATATCCTTATTTTTTCTATATATTATGTTTTCCTAATAATGCACGGTGCCGTAAATATAAATGCTATTCGTACTTTTTAATGGGAAATCAAAAATCGTTTCGATTTGGTACATCTTTTGAGAAAAAAACATGAAAAACGCCGAAAAACAAAAAAAAATATTTTCACCCACGCCCAAGTCTTTAAGAGACTGCCTAGTAAAACCACCTGGGGAAGCTAGTACTAATCTTCGTCTTCCAAGTGAAGACTGTTGTTTTTGCAGCTTTTTGCAGCGTTTCGAGAAATTTTATTTTTTCCTGGGTGGAGTCGCCTCCCTGGGCGTCGGTGATTTGCACAACAACAGTGGCGGAGCTAGAATGACGGAAAATAAGCGAGAATAAAAAAAAAGCTAATCTGAAAAGGGTGAACAGTAAAACATATCATGTTATTTACACGGATTTTTTATATTAAGGAGTGAACACGAAATTATTGCAACACCTTCAATGGGCTGTGACCTTTTTCCTATACGAAGGAAATAACCGAAAGTAAAATTTCGAACTTTTTGTCTTTAGAATGTACATTGTACGCCAATATGGAAGCTTTTCGAGTAAAAGGGTGAGAAAAAGTTTCATACGCACACATGGCAAATCCGGAGCTTTCCCATCATGCGTTGGGGAAAATTCTTCACAAGTTGACGTTGGATCACAAGAGTGGAGCTGGAAGTAAATCGGGATCAACCGACACAAAATTGGAAGGAAAGGCCAAGAAATTTTTACCTGTCATCCCAACACTTCAATACATGATAGGGCCAAAAGGCTTGGAGTTTCGAAATCGTTCATCCAGAAGATCAAGGTAAGAAGTAAATTACATACGTACAAAGTTCAAAAGCTCCCCAATCTTGATGAATGCCATCAGATAACTGCCAACACCCGCGCCAGCTTCACATAAACCTGTAGACGAAAAGTAGTTGCTGTGAGATGGATGACAATCACCAGGACAGGAGGTTTTCACTGGAAAATATAAGTTTGAAGTGGATGATCGTTTCAAGAAGAAGAAAGTGTCCAAATTCGCTGCCAAGTATCTGATTTGGAAGGCTATCTGCACCTGTGGTAAGCGAAGTCATGTTTTCGCCACAAGAAGAAACCAGAAGAAGAAACAGTGAAATAACAAGACAGAATGCCTTTTGTCAATTCTGGGACAGCATATAGAAAGCCCACCATTTTGGTAAGATCTAGCCCGAGGCAGTTTTTCCTATCTAAACGTGTTGGGCTAATTGAACGTATTGGGCTAATTAAACAGGACACCAGAAAGACTAAGGAGAATGTGAAAAATGCAAGTGCCATGCTCAAGAAATAGAAGAAAAACGATGAAAAGAAACCGGATACAACTGTACATACTCTTATGGATGGCGTGAAGCGAAAGTGTCGAACGTTTTATCGAGAACCTCCAAAGATTGATCCAATACATGCAAACAACGTTTTATTAATGCTTAAAATAAGTATCCCGATCAAACGATTATAACTAACGGGTAACACAAATATATCTAAACTTGATAGAAATAATAAAGCCTGTAATATTCTTGATATGCCAGAATGATAAAAAGTACAGTATTATATCCAATTATGTTATGTATGAAAGTGTATTTTTTAAAGCACATTTATAACAAAGTTTGTTATTCAATTACCAAAATATTGTACATTCTAGCTAATTCTGATCCTTTTCTGTCAAAAACCTTACGAAACTTGCTATAATTTGTAATAGTCAGTAAGTAATTTTGATATTTTAACTATTAACGAGACCAAGTTTAGAACACAAGTTGATACAAAAAGTTCGTTACAAAATATCAAGATTTGTTATATATTTTTGACTGATCGGGATGCGATGTTTGACACAATGTTTTGTGTGTTGCAATCATTTCGAGGCCGCTATTTAGCTCTAAATACATTACTGGAAGTGCGGTATTTGCGAATGTGCGTATCGTTGAAAGCAAGTGAGAGTTGAAACTCTATAACTTCCACCTTTATGATGAAAAAATCAGCAAGTTTTATAGAGTTTGCAAACTCGAATGAGCAGTTTTACATTGAATTTCAGGGGATCAACTTTTAGTCCTGCCATTTTTACTCTAACTGAATGAGAGCTTCGTATTAGCAGGCTGTCCGTCAAAATAATAATATTGATCAGCAAAACTGTGTATCTGCCGCTCCATTCCATCAAATATTCAGCTAGCGATTCTTGAGTGTACGACTATTTTCACGGATTTCAAGAAAATCTTTGTAGCGAAATATGAAGCAGATCGCAGGAAAATCATACGAGGACCAAGGCCCAAGGATCCAGCTAAGATGATGGATTCTTCGGAACACTACGGTGAAACCTATTCTAGCTCCTTTCCGCGAAGCGATTCGAGAGATTCAATAATCATTGAAATGTATTACAAAAGATAAAACCAGCAACAGAAGCAGTGCAAGGTCGTGAACTCACAATCAATACTACATCAACTAGTATTTCATAAACAAATATTTTACAATACTAGTGGAACCGATTTGAAAACTAATTTCAACAATTTCAAATTACTGGTATAGATTGTGCGACTCCCTTATAGCTAATACAACAAATCATTACTGCTCGAATGATTCTACTGTTCTGTGTGTTTCCATGACTTGCTCGAAATTATTCCCAGCAGTGAACTTCGTGTGCGTGCAGCACCCTAAAAAACTTATACGTACAGCAATGCGCCGACAGTCCAACGCAAACAGGGTGCGTATTGGAGTTATGCTTCTATGCTACCTTGCTTGCCTCAAGCAGCATAGCACGCTGTCGGCGGAGCTTGCGCATGTGTACGTGCATTCATCGTTCAATGTTTTCATTGAGTCTTGCTTTGCTTCGAACGAACATTGGATCAACGTTGGCTATGCGATGGTGATGCGAGCTTAGCAACGATGTCTGCGGTAGGCAGTCAGTGTGCATTTGGCAATCGCACGTAGAACATGTGTTTATGTCGGTTTGTTTGTCGAAAGTCGGGAAAAGTTGTGTCCTGAAGAATTCCGGTTCGTGTGTTTTATCTCAGGATTGTTTGAGGGTGTAAACAATTATACGTACCTAGCTGTAACATGAAGTTTCTTTTTTGAAGCTCATTTCAATACAGCACACAGTGAACTACTGGATTGAATGGAATACAGATGAAAAGTAACCCCAGAGAAACGTGTCCAAAGACCCGCCGAGAGTGGGAGTACTGGAAGACAAATTATCATAATCAAAACGAAAATCGGTGAAAAAAGGAAGATCAAGAAATTGATTTTTACTGTTTCGTGTTCCAGAATAATATATTGGGAAGGGAAACGGGATGCAGGAACGATAACACTGAAGCAAGTGATAAAGAAGCTCATTTGTGGTTGATCGATCATTTGACGTTCATCAGCCGTAGTGCGTTGTGGTTTATTTTGATCAATTTCAACAGTCTGTTGAGTTGCATATCGAGATTACAATTAGCTACTCAGTGCTCAATGATTTCCCGCTAAGTGTCTATGTAAATCAAAGCAAGCTTGTGCTAAGAACGTGTATTGGATTCTAGTTCTCGGAACGTTTATGATATATTGAGGCCACATTTTCGCACAACAAACGTGAGTGTGATTATTACGCGTGAAATAAATAAATGTACCTTTTCTGGATTAACAAATCATCTGTCACCTTCATCCGTGTGGCTTTAACTGATATCCAAGTCAAGTGCGCGCAAATCACCCTTCATTCATCCGATCAAATGAGATCAAACGAACCCATTCATACACAACCGACTAGGTATAAGTGAGTGCATCCGTGTGATTGATCACATGCGTTTCAACGGTACTACAACGGCAATCTTGATGCGACATCAGGATCAACGACGCTAGTCACGTGCTATCCATCAACGAACGAAATTCATCCAATACTAACACACGCTCGAACTGCTGGATAACCTTTCCATTGAAAAATCTCGCGCAAGGGCGAGCAATTCATTAGGAAAGCTGCTCCCAGGAGTAACAAGTCAATCGAAGATGAAATACCTCAACTCTGGGCACCGGGAATCCTACACCCTGGTCGTCCGCAAGAGGTACATGAAACGGATGCTGTATGTACATATTTTTTTGCTTCTGTTGTCTGTTTTTTCCACAACCGCCATCATCGCCTCCAGTTCCGCCGTAGCTTTGTTCCTCTATCCTCGGTTGCGTTCCTGCTTTCTTCCGTATCAACACCTAGTGAATGAGATTTATTTCAAAGTACTGTGTAATAGAGCGTGTTGTAGTTTACAGCATGAGTAGAAAAAAGTAGTTCATTGGAATTGAAGGGAAATGTGAGATATGTACATGTTAAAAAAATGACTGATTCTTATCGAAACTATCGGGGTAATAACGTTAGAACGTTGAAAGTACCTTATTATTACAGGAACAACATTCTGTTGCGTTCGCATATGTTACCCGGCGTGAATAGATAATTAATTATCTCGCAATCAACACTTTATAAATCTAGGAAATAGAATCCTTGCAGGACATACTCTTATCGCCCAGCAGATCTCTTTGTTGCGTAGCCGATCTCCAGGGAAAAATAATTTCTATATCGCCTTCCGTTCTCGGCCACGGCCTAAAGCGTTTAGGAAGTGAATAAATGACTAATTGCTTGTAATCGCTTCTCTCCCCCATATTAAAATAAGGGAGCAAAACTGCAGGTTGAGAGTGTGTGTAAGAGCATGTACATTCTAATCGCTGGTTGACAGCATGGCTCTACAAATAAATTAATGTTACCATTTCCGATTTGTGTACGCTTCTGTTTCAATTCCCAGGAACCGTTAGCAGCGGTGATGATCGGTCCTATTTGTATATTGTGAGCAAACAGACAATTCACCGCATGCGTTCAAACAAATCAACGGAAGGTGTCCTGCAGGCAAGGCAATGTGATGCCAATACGCTCGATCGATAGTGTGAATAGATTTTTATCGCTCCAGGATATTTTACACCCGGTCACCAAGTAGCTTCCTTTCTCGATGAAAGAATGAAAGTGAACCATCCGACAAATAATGACATTTTTATTTGTTTCGGTTCGCGATCTATTGCAGCCTTGCAGGCCAAGCAATTTTCTATAATTTTCCTTCTATCTTTACTGCCAGTAACAGCCCTTTTGTGCGACAATCTCGTGCTGTGAGTTATATTAAATTTCCGACTATTGGTACTACCGGTACTACGATGACATGTAGTAGGGAATACGCGTTTGTTCCATTTCATTCTCGACCTGATTGTTCCACCGGAACACCTACTGTGGCAAAAGGAATGTCAGATAAATGTAATTACTATTATTTCTTAAGACATTTTTTAACGACGCAGTCAAACGGTCGCTCGAAACATATGCAGTTTATCTAGCCCGTGAAAGGAATGAACTAATCTAAAGGGTCATAAACTCGCAGCCTTCTATTGCACTGCAATGCGATAAAACGTCGATTGATATACTCTAGTATGAAAATTCAGCCTGCTGCGTTTCGTTCTCAATCGTTGCAATATCTTTCTTGAAATCTTAAAGAGCTATGTTGTCGAAAAAAAGGACATATGGTCGGTGTTAAGTCAGACCGAACCAAGTGACATTTTGATCATTTCGAGAAAAACGAGTATGAAGTTTGTTGCTCTAGGAATTTTGAAGTTTTCAATATTTTAGCGCAGTTTTGATGTTATAAGTTGGAGTAACTCTCTAACTGTATCATGCAATATGACAATTGAAAAAAAGGAGTGCCGTGAGCTCAAAAAGGACAGGTTTGTAACTGACTAAATGTACTTGGTCCACTCTGATTGAATCAAAGAAGAATCATTAATGACTTGGTCCATTATGACTGAACAATTGAACAAATAATTTTAGTCCATTGATCGCCGAACAGCCAAAAACTTTTTAATCTACATGGTTAGTTTCTGCGACATCAACAATTATTGAAAATAGTTTGAATAAACTTTGAACTGTGCTTGTTTCAACAAATCAATGGCTTGCATAAAATAGTAACAAACATACACTTACCACTTATTTCAACCTTCTGAGGATATAATTCATTGGTAAAATTATCAAGTTTTAAGTCAGTATTACTACTGTAACTTGAACTTTTTTCTGAGATTGTGAAATGTTGTGTCACCCACACAAATGACTAACGTTTCTCATTGACGTGTTCAATCAGAGTGGACCATGTCGTTTTCCTCATTTATTGGTAAAGTATACTTTTTTGACTAACGGGTAAAGAAGCATTCCGATAAGTTGCCTGATAGTGTTGAAATTCATCTATGTTGACTTCGAACCGATGCTGTAAATTCCGATAATTTCAACTTTTTTCTGCTTGACACATGGTTCACTTTGTCTGCACACTATAAGGCATGATATCAGATCATGTTAGTGACAGCAATAAACGGTCCAAAAACACATTCAAAACCACGGCAGTGCGTAAAACTTTACAGATTCCAATGGGGGGTGAGTGAAAGAGTTCTCTGATACAAAGAAATTCGGAAAAAACGCTTGAAAATTCTTCCGTTCGTTCGCTTTTATCAATAGCTGATCGAAGGCAGTCTAACTTTTCATTGGCCATGCAGACAAAAATCATGCTGTTATTTCTGCTGTTTTAGAGATAAATAAAATCTGATTGTTGTGTGATGTAGCTTAAGAAAATCTATATCCAATACTTGTTTACTCGTTAACTCGTTTTTTTCCAGTTTTGCGACTTGGTCCGGTCTGACTTAACACCGACCATATACACTGTACAAATGCAGGCAATTTTTTGATTGGAAACACATTTCGGTTTGTTCAAAACATTGGAACATTGATTAAAAACAATTTTTATTGCATATCAACGCCTCTGGTAATACTAGCAGGTGTAAAATTCAAATGCCAATTTGCCTGACAAATTTAGTTGTCGAAGAAAATTATCCGCCTTCTGTTTCAATGCAAGCATGCAGTCATCACCATCATCTATTCTGCGCCCCCGAGCACAAGTGCTACCAGAGTGGACAATACTTGTATTTGCAAAGATTAAATCTTAATAAATTACTTAGAAACAGTGGAACGAAGCAAACCAATGCGACACTTGCATGTTCAGAGCAATGAGTAGGCGCAATATCGTGAACATTGCCGTTTTGTAAAGCGCACAACACAATGGCCATTATAACCTATATTTTATCGCACCCGGTTTTAATCAAAATCAAAACTACCAGAACGTAGGCGCGAACAATATCGACCTTCTCAGGTCAGTTGTTGAACTAGGAAGCGAACAAAAAAGACGATTAAAATTAATAAATATTAAAGGCATACATTATCCATTGCCCTTGAAAGGCAAACTAAGTGCATGACCGATGCACTATTTTAAAACTACGTTTATTAATTTTTTGTCAACTTTGTAACCGGTGTGACCGAGGTGATAGATATGTTCAGTAAGTTTTTTTTAAATAAGGCACGTGATCATTGCAGTTTACCGTGTAAGCCTCAGAAGACACCTGTTTAGTGGTGTGTTGCCAAGGAAATTGGCCGACCGTATCGAGGACAACCCATATGTGTGTGCTTCGAAGGCACCGGCTACGATATAAAGTGATGTGATGATGATCGCGTTTCGTTGTCGATTACGTTAAGAGAGGGTATGATGTGGCTTTTGGGCGGTTACGATCGCAATCATTATGCACTGCAAGTGGTTGGCATTTTGGTAATTGCAAACAAACGTCGTGATTGGACGCAATTGCAGCAAGTGAGGATGCGACTTGGAAATTTAATTATTTCGTTACTTTTCGTAAAATTTACCTAAGGTCAAGTATAAAACATTATTTTATATTGGTAGGTAATTGAACGAAAGGAAATAACAATTCTTTTTACGTTAATAGGATGAAAACGAAAGTTTGCATATCTAAACATTACGGTATGAGCTGTCCATTATTGGTACGAAAATGCATCATTTTCCCTTTTTGAACGACTTCTTCCGAAAAAGTTACATAAGCCAGCGCTAATGGGATTTTCTCTTATTCACGCCAACAATTTTCAACCCACCTGATCATAGTTTTTTTTTCCATTTGTTTGACGAGTGTTCAATCCGAACAAAGTGGGAAGCGTGTCTCTTATCAAATCAAAGCACCCGCTGAACAAGTCTGAACCTGTTGTAAACCACAAAGCAAACGCTGTACACGACTATAGTAATTTCATTCAATGGTTCATTCATTCATATTCGCAATGTGTTATCGTCATCAACTAATGTGCGCGTACGGCCTACTGTGCTATGGTGCATCAGCAAATCCCAAGTATTGTAGGTTTGCGTGGAGTGATCGTCGCGACTACCGTATTATGGCGCTCAATAAACCTATGTTTATTTTTTTTTCATATTTGGTAAGCATCATTTGCTAAAAAACATGCCCATAGTACGGCCTGCGAGCAGCTTACCAAAAACATTGTACCCTTTCGTTTGCACGCGATGCACGACGCATAATAATTGCAGAACCTACACTCTGTTCTGTTTTTCCAATACGGCCAGCGACTTAAGTCAGATTCAGCTGGCTTACTGACTCTACTATATATGTACTACTTTGACCCGGGCTAGAAATTATGTGGTTACGCGCGGTGTCGTGACGAGAATGGTGTTAATGAGTATAGCGATAGCGCGAAAAGGCTATGGTCGCGACTTGATGACTGCGATTGTAATTTATGACTCGCAGACTAGAGTGTGAATTGATCATTTCTAATACTGTTGAAAACAGTTTTGTTTACTACGTCTAATCGGACATCGGATGTATATTTCATCCAGTTTCCTCAATGAACACTAAATCAACCAGCAATTACACTTTACAGACTTCAGAAAAGGTCCTCACCAGTGCCTTCCAAAAAAAAGTGTTTGTCTTGATTTTGTTCGAAGCGAAAAAAGGGGCATAGAGAAAAAATTCTTTGCATTTATTTGAGGGTGGATACGCTACGGTAACAAAAAAAAAATAATAAAATCTAGCAAAATCGCTGGCAGCACATGGCGCCGTGAGAGATTGTTAATAAATCCGCTATTTTGTTTTTTATTAACTAATAAAAAAATCTCATGTCCATATTTAGCTTTACTTAATGCACAAGATTTATTCTCTGTGTTTCTTTTTCACCTCAAAAAATTCAAGAAAAACCACCACGGCGAGTTCTTTTTAGAAGAAAGATAAAAGCTTCAAGATATCAATTTTAAGTAAGTAAACATACGGCACTGCTACAAAGCAACAAAAAACGAAATTCACTTTGATAGCCTCGTTCGTAAAATAGATGTTTCAGAAGATGAGAGATAATCGTCCATAAATCTTACTATTTCGGTACGCTGGTTTTGTGAAACAATTTTCAACCCTACGATTGCGTTTATTTCGAAGAATGTTAGTCTTATAGGAGAAGGGTAGATTGGAAACAACAGATAAAGACTCGCTCAGGTGACATTTATTACCTGAACTGACCAGATTTTCTTGATTTTCTTCGACAAAGTATCATTTTACTTGACTACCAGTTGAAACAATTAATACGTTTCAGTTTTTTTTTTTCTAGTCAACAAAACTAAGCAAACCGGAAATTGCTGCCTTAAAGTTGTTTCCTAAAACCGCAGTGCGAGTTGACCAGTAGCCATAAAGCGCATACAAATATCATGATTGCAGGCTGTTTACTTGGTAATATAAGAACTGTGCCTGCTTTTATGAGTGCGTTGAAAGGAGGGACGCTTAACTTCGTACCGGAAGACAGAACACGCAGACTAGAAACAAGTATTGTTCTAACTGTGGCATAATACACTGTTGGACATTTTATCTGGAAAAGGGACGCCCGTCGAGTTATAATTAGAGCGTGTACCTTTGTCTTCCGGGGCCGTAGTGTACGCAACCTGGCTTGGCTTTTGTTAACAATAATTTCAAGGGTCACCGGTCATCTCCTATTGACCGCATCTTCCCAACCGAAACGGGACGGTCGCTGATATAATTTCTGGCCTGGTCTTCGGAAACCGGCTGATTGTACAATAAATAAATGCTAAGGTGTTGTTTTATTCTTGTACACACGAACGGAGTGAAAATTTATAGCCTTCAAGTTTATCCATTAGATCGCTCCGCTAGCATTGCGATCCCTGTGATTCTATCGAAGATATTTCCCATTTCTACCGGACGATGAAAGAGCAGTATAGAAACTCAAATTACGTGAAGAGAGATTTTTTCTGTGGCGTGTGCACTTAACACAAAAAGGTGCATCGTTCGTCTTCCCCTAAGAAGGCGATGATGGGAGAGGAACAACGACTTACGATCTGTGTCGAGTGGAAAACATTTTCACCTACAGCGGCTTAGTTTGTTCGATTCCATGTTCACTGTCGACTTTCTGCTTTGAAAACAAGCGGAAGTCTTTGTAATAGTTGTATAATTCTATACCTAAAGAAACGATTTATTTATCGATACGACGTTGTACATTAAAGTTCCAAACCCCGTATTCCGTTATTTCAAAGTTTAACGACTTTAGTGATTATATACGATTAGCTACGATTATTAAATGAGTTGGAAAGGCTTATGCTAATGGATGACCATAAGCACCAATTAGTGAATGATTAATTAGCAAGAGAAATATTTCGAACCGTATAGGCATTCTTCCATGTCCACATGGAAAGCGCACATCAGCAACAGTTTGCACGTGATAATCGAACAAAATCAACAATACCGGAAGCATCGCCAACTTGAATTGCAAACAACCTAATGCCATAAGTATCTGTATACAGTAAGCATAGAAAACAAAATATAATATTCTCCGTCAAGCAAGAAAATATATTCCCATATATTATTTATATGGGTGGTCCTGCTCCCACTAGAACAACAAAAAAGACATCACTTATAGCTTTCAACTTCCTCTGAGAAAACTTACTTCAAGAAATTGGAATTCCATCATAGAAAAAAAGGAAACCCAAACAAAATCGATCATTATTTTGCCATCAGCTGCACCGGTTTCCCTTTTTCTTTTTATCTCAGAGCTCAGTAGGTGCCCGGAAATTGTTGGTGAGAAAATTTTACACGTCAATTAAGAAAAAAATACCTCCTTCGATATCCTTAACGTCACCGATGAATGATTCAATGAGTGTTTCCGAAATGGTTTTGTTTTACTTTTGTGGTTATTTACTAATGATTTTTTAATTTTAAATTTTACGAATGAAAGTTCCCTCATGAGACGAAATATTTTTAAATGCTAAAAATCCCTCCCTGTGAATCAACTATTTTTGTTAGTACGACATCTATCAAATATTGTCATGTAAAACACGATTCTGACCAGCAAATGCCGAATTACAATACAATATTCTCTCGGTAGCTGGGTCCAGCAATACCGAGCGATCAAAAGTGCCATTCTCCGATCAAAATGACACTTGACATGATGTCCTACAGAAATCCATCGATGATAGACAGGAAGAATGATTCGTTTTATTTTTTTCGGCCATAGTTGTTTGCTTGTTGGGATGTTTATTTTACTTTTACCTTCCTTTCACGACAAAGGAAGCTCATCACCTCCTGCCTCGCGTCTTGTCAGCGGATTCTCTAGCGAAAGTTGGAACAACTTTCCCTCTTCCAATAGCGTATATGTATGTCTTTCCATCTACTGCCTGTAGTCTTCCCATGTGCTTGCAAACTGTCATCAGTTCGATCTTACGTGAGAAAATAATCCGTCCGCAGTTGTACGCTTCACGCGACTTATACCGCTACTCTATCCCTAATATTTTAATGTCTGAAAATTTTCCGGAACAATGCAAATTAATAAAAAACGACTAGTTTTATTAGCGGTCGACTCGATGAAGAAACCAGCGGCGCGGGGTAAGCGAAAATGCAAACCACTATTCAGCTACCTTAACAAGCCATCGAAAGTGGTCCCCTAAGAATAAGGGTGAGTCAATATGGTAAATTCTTCGACTGCGGAGCAGGGGTTTCCTGCGGAGATTGCAACTGCTCTGCGTATCGACAGTTCCGACCAAATTGCCTACAGTCGACGTGTTCGCGAGAAAGTGCTTTTGTTCACCGTCATTAACGTCTAGTTGTCCATACGGTTCTTAACTTATCGCTTTCTTCGGTACCATGTGATTCCTAGGGAGATTCTAGTTTTCTGATTGGTGAGAGCAAAACTAAAACTGTGAAATGTTTTATTTTTATGTTCAACATTTTTCTAAAAGAGTAATATACAGGCATCTGAAGTACACTTTTGAACAAATCTCAGGGAATATCTTCTATTTTACTTTTGAAGAAGTTAGAAAAATCACGTGATAGATCTGAAATAGTTTTCAATTTCTCAAACATAATTGCATTTTTTTCATTGCAATGCGACCGAATCTTCAGTTTATAAATATTCTCAAGATTTCAAAACACACTGTTGAAAATTTGTTGTTATAGAAAAATGAAATTAACGATTTTTCGTGTGAAAATGCTTAATAAAGGGTATTGGCTCTATTATCGTCAGGTTTGTCCAATTATCGTCCGGGGGATTAATGAAGTCATAGAGAACTAATCTTCTGCACGAAGGTACTCTGCAATATGAAAAGCCATCATGCAAGAAATTAACGCCCTGGACGATAATAGGTAAAACCTGACGATAATAGAGCCGATACCCTATGTTTTTTCTATTTAATTAAAGTTGAAAAATCTCCTTCCATACAGTAAAGCAACAACAAAAATTCCCTTGTACTACACATTCTACCATTCAAAGACTTTCCACGCCAGAATTCGTAAAATATGTCCGCGAAGAAATGGATACCCCTTACCAACATTCGTCTCTCCCTGAAGCAGCAGGTGATAAATAATGGTCCTCAAGTGTGCACACAATTGGTGCTACATGCAATCGAAAAACAAGAATAGAGCGGAAAAAACGAACTTGGTAGGTACCTACCATGAATTTCTTCGATAACGACGCCGGGATTAAAACCGGGTGGACTTGAGTAGCTGCACTGTTACTGTTTAATGGAACTGCAAATCAGTTTTTCACTGAATCTTCGGTCCCTACCTGTCGAGGAAATGTTCGTCTTTTCATGATAACAAGGGGAAATCCTTCCTTCTGGAACGCTAAAGATCTTGCCGAATGTACGTATCGGGATGCATCGAGCCTAGGGTGACGTTAAACGGTTTTCTTTTCCCCCTGAACATCGTCAAAAAATGCAGAAGTTACCTTTGTGTAGCGTTTTATTGTTATTGCCTCATTTTTATGTACTTTATAGCTGAACCTTTGGACTGAGAGACGAAAGAAATTGGCTTCTTCATCAATCAAGCACCATTAGCATATGTGGCGAAGTGTGAGGAGGAAAACCCCGGCGGGTACCGGAAGATGCAGTTTTGCAGCGTCTGTTTCGGATAACATTCACAGTTATTAATGGTCTGAAAGCAAACATTTGGGCAAAGGTATAATTTCATCGATTTGGCATCGATCCCGTTGGGATCGATTAGCGTTCCCATTGATGTGTGGTAAGGTTTGCGGTTGTAAAGGCTGCGTTTGATTTGTTGCTATAACGATCGTCAATGTTTATGTTTTGCCCATAAAATAAAAAGCTTTTTATTGCAATTCTATTCAAATTTTTGGCTTTACATAATTGCACCAGTTATCCATATGTTTAATGCTAGGCAAAAGGTGAGTTTAGAGGTTAAACGAAACCGTTAAAATCGGCAACAAATTGTTGCAGCAATAAAATGGAAACGGCACTCGGGGTCTCAAAGGTATATCCCAATGCGGTCAGCTGTGTTCGGCTTCATTTATTACGAATCGAGATCACGTGTGCCTCAGTGCATGAGCGTTTATTGTTTTAGCGGTCACATAGCTGAAAATGTAATTATCTGACAATTGATTGTCTCATATGCGGCGGTTTAATTGAGACAAAATATTTATTGATTGAATTTTTAAGTGTACATGAGGAAATCAATCACGCATGGGTTATGATATTCGACAATTAATTTTATATTCACTGCATTTGCATCTTTTTTGAGCGATTGTTTAAAAGAACCGGTTTCTATACTTGAAATATAATCTGAAATCCACTCGCTAGCATTTTTTTACGATTTCAAGGATAAACTCGGAATTTGATTTAAATTCTATGCTCCCGTGCACACATTTCAACTTTGGCGAGGAAAAAGTTAAGAAAGTTGGTGAAATCAATCCTGAGCGTTTGAAGCAATCAGCAGCTTTATTTTTACTCTCCGCGTTGTGATCACATTGGATGACGGACTGAATACTTAATTTTACGTTCGCGTCCGTTTCGGTGGATTTGATTAAATCTTCCAGCGAGCTTGTTTAGATAACGTTGGCATTTTTTTTTATTATTTTTATGTGATTCAATTAACTCAAGTAATCCTACTTTGCTCTGCGTACCAATAGAGTTTTATAACATCCCAAATTCAGATGGTGTTTAGATTAGATCCGACCTTTAGATGCGTTATTTTTTTGTTATTCCTTTTTCTGTGTTGGGTCTTTTTAGCGTTGGTTCATACAGGTATTTAAATGTGTGAGCGCTGCTTTATTAGTAGAACACGCCGTTTGTTGGGTATTAGGGTGTATAATCAATCAAGAGGGTCGAAGCACACAGATCCCTGGGCCAGATTGGTTCAAAACCGTCCGAACGTATGCGCGTGTGTCCTGCCAGAGAGCGAGGTATATAATTCATCTCTCTTGAATTACTAATTTATTCCACATCATTCTGCTGCCGCTTTTAGTTTTCACCAGCGGGACCAAATTTGCATACGAAATGAATAAATGATAAACCCATTATGAAAATATATTGCGCATCCCTTCCATTCCATCAAAAATACAACTGTTTTGATTTTGTTGGTAATATTTTACTCGCCGGCGTGATAGGTTAATAATCATACACGAGCCGACCGAAAGATGAGTGCAAAATAAAAATCATTTGCCAGTTCTTTCCTCCCAAATATTTATTCAATTCGGGTTTTCAATTGCTGAACTAGTTTTTCTACAAAACGTTGTTGAATAACGAAAATACAAACTGCATACGTCGCACAAATAAACAAAAGAGACTGGACTGCTCTTGACTTTGCTCTTGGACGTAGCAGGCGTTGTATCGTCCTTGTGTTTTCATGCCGAGAAAGGGTTGAACTCTGACTGAATAATCATTACTCGCTGGCAGTTTCAGCTTTACGCTTACTGCTCTTTTCTGTCTCTTTTTTTTTTTTGACAGTATTTATGAATAAAATTGTGTTGATCATATATTGAGGGCGCGACATCGCATTTCGCGGTTGGAAACAGGCAGTTCAAATGCAACGGATTACAAACAGCTTAGCAGCACTTCAAATCGCCCTGCCCTGAGGGAACATATTATCATGCTTGATGCATCCTCGAGTGCACTCCTGAGTTGTGCGATCCAGTGGCGAGGGAATGATGCTGGCATAGTGGACAGCTGAGCTCTCACCTATTTTACAGCATCCGTTTTCTATCAGCGTTGTGATCACCTCACCTAGAGTATCCGCAAATCACATGCTTATTGAGGGTAATCGTGTTTATGTTATTTGCGTGAACATTACTTCACCCAAAAGCCGGTTCTCGACTCACCTCAAGAGCCCATGAAACCAAACCTAATCTGCTTATTTGCTCGCACTACGTCAGGATTATCTTAATCTTCCCGAGTGGATTTTATTTTGTTTGTTTTTTGTTTTGCGAGTTATAACTTCAAGGTCTTGATTCGGACTGGACTGTCCAGAGAGTGGATGCATGGATGCTTCCACTTATCATGGTTACACTGTGGTTAAAATAATGTTTTCATTCTTGGAATGATTTCAATGCGATCAGTTTAGTACTGACCTTCGAATATTTATGGTACTTTTTATTCAACCTTATGAACATGACGTTTTGGTAAACTGTAACAGACGCGATTACACCATTTAATTTAGAAAATAAATTTTCATCATTTTAAATGGAAAGTCTTACATAGGTTATCCTGTATATGCAAATTCAAAAAAACACCGATTCTAGGAAAAGAACATAGAATGTGTAAGCAGAAAAGAAAATGTAAGCAGAGCAAATTGAATGCTTTGCATATTGATACTCACTGCGCTCCCGCATTAATTGATATAGATAGGGAAGAATTATTGCTAGTTTCTGATCCCCTTTGGAAATCGAAACCACGGCATGATTTATATCTAATTAAAGTATTCATTCTCAACACAATTTCACAACTAAATTTGGCAGAAATTATTATTGTTCTATGCCCATGTCTGTCGCGTGCCATGCTCAGTTCTGCAATTATGGTTATTATACATATCCCCTCGCACAAAAAGTATTCATTTTAAGCTCAAACCCAGAGACCCAGATTTAATTTCATGCAGAAACACCGCTCCTCGAAAACCTGACCTGTCCCATAATGTTTCAATTTGCGATTTGCTGTTTGCAGCAGCCGCAGCCAGACAAAGGCACACATTATGTTTGCTCTGAGTAGGCCAGTCGTTCGGTTCGTACAGATTACGTCCGTTCGTTCATTCGTTCGTTCGTTCATTCGTCGGTCTATTTGTCTGTCCGTTTGCGCCTATACTCGTAAAACGGATGGTGTGTAGTTATTGCGGTTACGGTCTTGTTTCATATTTCAATTAATGTCTAGCTGTATTGTTCGTGTATTTGTTGCCGCTTGTTGATATGTTTTTCCTCCCCCTCATACGAGTGTACCATTTGCACCAGACGACATAACGGCTGATTTGATTCTCCAGCTACCACTTGGGTCTGCCTGCTTTTTAAGGCTGATCCATACGTCGCAAAATGTGCGAAATATGTTTGTTTAAATTGTTGTGCCACCTGCAACTAATTTTCGATATTATTTTAGTTCTACTTAGGCCAAACGAAAAATTAACTCTGAGTGAATGATAAATGTTTTGAAACGTTGCGTAAACTTGAAATGTTAGGGGCCATCCACATACCACATGGAAAGACTTTTACCGATTTTAACACCCCCCCCCCTCCGTGGACAACTGCCCATATAAATTCTAAAAAAAAATTGTATGGACCGTGGACATTAGCCAACCCCCCCAAAGCTGTCCACGTGGTATGTGGATGGCCCCTTAATTGCTTGCTATTACAATAACCGCTCCCGAAACCAGTAGGCACTTGAATCAAAGTTTACGTTTATTCTAGGTCAAGCCCGAAATATTTTTCTTACACGTCTAAATTTGTAGTTGATTTTACTAGGTTTCCACTTTAATTCGAAAAAAATCAGGAAGATAATCTCAGCTGCGCATATCGTTTTCTTTCTCTGCTATCACTGTGGTGTGCGTGTGTACCTTTTTTGCATTTTTCATATTAGCCGTTATAAGCTTATCACCAAAAACGTCGAGTTCAAGTCGAGCGCTTGGCTGATTGATGTCTGTGCAGAAATGTGCCTGCCGGTAGTGGTAGCCCGAAATTAGTCATAGTCGCGGCTTGATGGAACAAAATTCAAACTTAACCCTCTAGCGCCCAAGTTAAACACTTTTTAAGTACATTTTGATGCTTTTCAAAACTTCGACCGAAGCCCGCCAAATGGCGGTATTGGGCACTAGAGGGTTAAAAAGAGTGATGGATAAATCTTCGGCGTCTGCTTTTACCCTATGAATATTGATTGATACTCCGGACTAGAGAAGAGCGATTCGATACGATTGGTGAATGGAATTGTACATTGCAAATAAATGGAACTTTTTCCTAGGCACGTAACAAATCAAACGCATAACGAATGTCAAATTCCAGCTGCATTAGGTATGTAACTGACACCGATCATTACGTTCGTTTGAAGGGTAGAGGGAGAATGTAATATTGGGTTCAACAGTAGTGGTATCAAGTGTCACATAATTTGAATTTAGAACCCATAATTGGTAACAACAGTGGCTTTCGTTGTGGTTCGTAATTCAAACTAACTGTTAACTGAACTGCTAAAACTTTGTCTAAATTTTACAGCAATTGACCATACTGTTCCCAACATGGACGTATACCACGACTAGCTCACAAATTATGCAATTAATAGTTAATTGGTGGAGTTAAACCACAGCTTCGAGGTAACCAAAGACAACATGTGGACTGTGGATTCAACAACAATAAGCTTACTCACTAGACACATTCAGACTTCCAACCGGGTTGGACGTGGTCAGAGTTGAAGTTCAGCTAATTGTCTCAAGGTTCCCCGAGCGGGTCGATGAATAAATGAGAGAATGCTCTAAAGCCAGGTGGCCAATCAACATACCGCCGCCAGTGGCGCGGTAAAGAAGGAAAGTCAATTAATTCATTTTGTTTGGTTACTTTTTCATTGGTAAGTGTACAGGTTGTATCCTCCAAAAACTTACCGGTGGTCCCCGAATACAAAGACGGCTGTTTGATCTAGGTTGCAGTTGATTGAGATCTTGTTTAGCTGTGACCTTTTGGTTGAATTTTGCAATAATATCGTACTTTAACCGTGAAACGAGGTCGCTAAAATAGTTATACGGTAACACCCATTCATCTTTGCGTTTCTTCTGCAGAGTTCCATATTTGGAGCAGCAATTTTGGACCGTTAATAACCCAGACTCACCCTCGGGGCCGATATTGATGTACATACGCGAATGAGCTGCCAGCTTTAACCGGTGAACGAAAAGTGTGCCAAAGAGCTCTTGGCCTCTGCTCTAACAACAGCAAAATATGATTGCACATCAATTCTATAGCTCTCGTTCTCTAGACCTAATTATTACCGGCTGCTTGTGTGGAACGGAAGGCAAATTCAGAACTACCGACTACCGAAACCCTCTTCTCGCTCTTTTGTTTATCTCGCCTACTGTTTTCTCTCATCGCTTTTTTTTTATCCTGTTACTTCATATTCTGAATTTCGATGTTTTAATAAACGGATTGATTTATTTCACCCGTAATTTGCTTCCGAACTTTCAGTGCTGATTAGGCCACTCAAATAATTGATTGAGAGCCGATGGTGAGTGGCAACCGTGTGATTAAATGGGATTTTAAAAAATATAATTACCGCTTGATTGTACCTCGAGCATTCTTGTAACCACGTGCCATTCGTGAAGGTGCAGCTTGCGCCGTATCGCCCTTGCTTTCTTTGTTGCAGACTAGTTAACATTTATATCGGCGTGATGCCATTAAAAACCACTCAGATGAATTATTTACATAATTCGATGTTCGAATAAAATCAATTACAACCAATTTAAATGGTTCCTACTGTGACGAAACCAAAAGAGAGAAAATAGAAAACCCATCGCCGTCCATTCATTGGAAGGCTTTACTTCCTTCGTAGCGAAGAAGAAAACATTGTGCTTATTTACTGAAATAATACAAAATAATTGAAAATAAATAAAGCTAAACCCAACTCTCCGCAGCGACTGATAGGGTAGAGATGCGGTTGAAATCACACAATTTTCCGATAATACTTTTTACCCGTTTGCGGTTGTCGTCATCAAAACCGGATATTTCTCGGGGACTTGTCGAAATGAACGTAATCTAAATGAAAGAAAGGCGAACAAAAATAAAAATAAAGAACGGTATCATTTACACTCTGCGATAGGGAAACTCATAGCTGGTAATCGCGATAGTCCCAAAACAAATAACTCGTTGATTGTTGGCGGACAGCTGAATTGACTGCGGCTGGCAGCAATCGAAATGGAGATGTAAAATAGAAGTTCCTGTTTGGGTTGTATGCAACCCCTAATCGGATTTTAACTTTACCGTTCCGCGTAATGTGGCTGCACATTGTGCCCTGTGTGTGGGTTCACTCATGCGAAAAAATTGTAACATCATCCGTAGGCCAAACCGGTTAAGAATGTTTTTTTTTCACGATGTATGCCTAAGCCTGTGGATGTTGAAAAAATGTTCAGGATTTCTGGCGTTCTTCTATTCGTTACTTGTGAAAAAAAAAAAACAACTGAAATAACGTTCAAATGAATAATGATAAAGTATTGCATAACAACATAACAGACATTTGTTCCAATCACCCCATTTAGCACTCATAGCTCCAATTTGTTGAATGACAATCTCACTTCGCAATATTTCCCTTAAATCATAATTCAAGCGCAAACATCACGCTCGCTCCGTTATCTTTAAAGAAAGCGATTACATTGTTAATAATTAACATGTTTATGAGGGAGTTTGTGTCGCCTTTGCAGATTGTTAAGCTGAGAGTTACTGAGCGCTTGATGCCACGCTTAGCGTTGCATGCCACCCTCCCGACGGTATTGAATTTAAATAAAGTGAAATTCTTTATTATCTCTGTTGCTCTTTTGCTCCATAGCATAAATTGTTTCGAAACGATTATTCGCTTGTTAAAATTTTTCGTTATGCTGTTAAATGATGTAAATTTAGAACACAACCAAAAAAAAAACATCGTATAAAATCCCTTTCTGCCAACAATCTACCCACCCATCGCCGAGTCCGAAAAGAATCCAGCGGTGCCAACCTAATTCAATTATGATGATTCTGCAAAAACGAACATTTTTCAGTTGCGAATTTTCCTGTACAGGCAACGGTGCGGAAAGTGCCGGTCAGCCATCCCAGGGAACTTCTCATAATTTCCGTGAGATTCATGCTAAGAAGCAATTTTCGACAGAGCTCTGATTCATACCGCTACTAGTGTCCGGTTTTTTTGTTCTGGTGATTATAACCTGATCTTATTTCGGAACTTCTTCGGACTTCGGGTGCATGCGGGTAGGAGTAGGAGTATTTGAATGATAGAGCATATTAATAATAATGTCAGGTCAGAATGGACGTTGGACGTCTTTTAGATTGTTTTTTAGCTGGCAAATAAACACTCATTAGCATGCCTTGACTTTCCATGAGCTACCAATAAATGAGCAAACGGTTGAATCATCATCGGCCTACTAAGAGTATAGCAGTTTCAGGTCATATGATAATTTTAAAGAGGTTATAGAAAACTCTGTCGACCGTTACAAATCGTTTGAATTTCCTTGCGTGAAATGGAACGTTACTGTTCAAAATCTACCTTCAGCTTTATGGGCGGAGAACAAAAACTCCTTCTTTCGGCATGACATAATAATCTATTTGCATGCATTGTTTCTCGGAACCGGTAATGAACGCACGCTGTTTGAGGGAAGTAAGATTGTCAGTGGGTCAACGAACGGCATTCAAATCAAACACCAATCGGCCCGCCTGTAGCAAAGCCAAAGTGCAGAATCCGCATCAAATTACTATCCCATTTTTCCGTACTATTATTTCTTTTTTTTTCTTCGAAACAGAACCGCAACAATAATGGTCAGTAGCAGTTGTAGTATCGAAGAAGGCGGTGTATGGTAAAGGAAAAAAATCAAAACAAAAGGTGCAGTGTATGTTGTGCGTATGAATTCGAAGGGGGAAAACTGCTGTCGGTCAGTTGGAATGGCTAGTAAGATGAAATATGCGCAGCGCGCAGAGGTAGAGGCGTTAATAACTGACACCTTTGCGGAATCCCGCTTCCGACAGCAGGCAGAGCCATATTGTTGTTTTGTTTTTTTTTTTTGTTGCTACATAAAATACCTTATTGAAACAACGGGGTCGAGAATTATTTAGAGTGGAAATTTTGAATGTAGTTGATAAACGCTTTTGTAGCGGAGCAGTAAGGGCAAGCGATTGTGCCCAGTGTAATCTATCTGTTTTGAGTGTCGATTTCTAAAACTGTGGCATCGTCTACATTTCGCGCTGTATTATTTATTAAGAGGCTGTATTTTCAAACAAGAAAGGTCACGTAACTTTTCGAAAGAACCTAAGTAACATTGAGAGACTTTCTCTGTTTACTCTGTTTTTTTTTTCGCATTTTTCATGATATTCTTTGCGCAGTAGCTACTTTACGTAGTATGCTATGAACAACAAAGTGTACTAAGAATAATCAAGCTTGATGTTGATTGTAATTGCCAGTGCTATGCTAAGTAATGGCATTCAAACCCACAAACTGTCTCTGATCGCAAAAAAATGTCAACTCAACATTTGAGGCAAAACATTATAATTTACACTTGAAAGGTGATAGGCCATTCAGTGTTTGCCATCGGGTTGTATTTATATGTACACACAACAAATAACCAGCTCAACTAACTCTCTGACAGCTGACTAATTGACGTCCCACGCCTGTCCGCACCACCCACTTTGTGTACGAAATGGTATAAGTGTTGTGTAATCACGCTAACGAATCAATTTATCAAAATTGATAAATGGACATAACAGCTCTACAGTATCGGTTTGACTTTTTGTGCGGTCCAGTCAGTAAGGATCAAAACGATATAACATACTAGGCATATGTGTGGTAGGCTTTCAGATGATCTGCCTTTTTGTCACATACGGATTTGTTGAACGGTTTTAAATACCATTGGTTGATAATCTCCAACTTATTAGTAGAGTACCTGATTATTCATTAAAAATTGATTTGAATTTCACTATTCTCTAATTAGGTACATTCGATTACTTGAACAGTAGAATTAAGAAAAATAGAAACTTTATTATAATAATTCTTATATTTTCTTTTTCTTTTCACACACCAGACGGCAGCATATGGGCGGGTGGACCACGGCTGCAACGAACACCAAACAGAATGGTCTGCCGACAACGCCGAGCAAAAGTGCCACCACCAGTCCGGACCGGCTCCGGGGGGCAACGCACGATCTGTTTGAGCTGCTGGAACGTGTGCAATGTTCACGATTGGACGACCAGCGATGTGTTCTTCCGTCGTACTTCACACAGGTGCGTGCAAACTTTGTTACCTATTTATAGACAAACGGACTGATGAAACGCAGGGCGAAAACATGCAATTCATGACTGGCAAAAGTAGAAGGAATATGTCAAAGAATCCTCACCGTTATTAATTATTTCTTCTACATAAGCGCGTTTATCCTTGACGGAAGCGTTGTTGCTTAACCTTCCGGTGTCATAATTTATTCATTCACGTGCCACCACTTAGAAAGACTGTTTCATTTATGAGTTGTTACATGAAACCGTTTTTCCAGCTTGCAGCTATCGTTTTCTTCGGTTCACAATAATTTATAACTGATGATGAACTTGGCATGCTATCCAGTGTGCTGCCATGGTAGTTCCGATTAGGATATCGTCACTTGCGATCTTCATATACTGCCGCCTTTTTAGAGAAGCACATTTGCTGCTCACGAAGCAACGGCTTTCAACTCTTTGAGAAGGATATTCCGCCATTTATTGCTTATTACTTAAGACATTATTATCCATTTTACTTCTACACGGAAAGGCAGTTGCTGGTACTTTCTTGAACGATAAAACATTTTACCATTCAAAATTGGTCCGTTTCATGCATTCTCGTTTCAACGAAATGACAGGGTTGAACATTCGAATAAAAGATTTCAAAGGTAAACCCAAACTTCCATTCGATCAAGCTTGCTCTATTAAAATATAATGTGATATTTTTACCTTTCTCCTAGAAAGGTATAGCAATCACTGTGAAAAAACTGTTATTGCAATCGGAATTTTAGTTTAAACATTATGTTCAACTTTGTGTCATAATTTTTTACTGATTGCTTTAAACAACTCATTTCGCCAATCGATACTGCATGAATCCACGTAATCGATAATTAGATTGAATTAAATTATTGATAATGAGCAATTCCAGAATTTCAATATACAGGTCGGATTCGATTATCCGGAATATTTTTTTTCTCTTTGTTGCCTAAAAAAATGTCGATTTTTCATGAGTTAGCCTCCTCCCAGTTGGTCTCGAGGTACGATGCTAGTCTAGCAATCCAGTTGTAGGTTCGAGTCTCGTCTCGGGAGAGACTTTTGGTGTCAGTAGGATCGTAGCGCTAGCCCCGTAATTGTCCTGTACACTAAACAGTTGGCTGCGAAGTTTACACGCACTGACGAAACTACCCATGCAATCGTAGTAACCCATGGGTCGGCAAAAAAATTGACGGCTCTGTAAGTCGAACTCTAACCGTCATGGCGAAAACATTGAAGCTACTCCGTTCAGAAGTGTGCACGTTCAAAGACGGGCATCGTGCGGCACATTGTGAACACCGGATACACCTGTTCAGGCATCCACAACATTTTGACACTATTGGGCAGCAATCAGAGCATCGAAAGACAGTCCGGTTCCGGACGGCCGACGACCCTGAGCGACAAGAGGCTCCAAAGGATGCTGAAGAGGAAGACCAAGAGAAAAGTGGCTACATCGAGGGGCAACCAGCCAACGAGTGAAAAAGTACCTGCCGAACATATATATGTCAGAAAGTGGCTGGCCCGTCCTCTAGTCTCGGAGTTGCAGGCAGTGAAGCAGCGGCAGTCGATTTTCCCGGTGAATCGCGACGTGGCGGTGGTGATGGACGACGAGACCTATTTCACCCACTCTTTTATTTCAGGAAGAGGGGAAAATTTGCTGCCAAACACCTGAGATACCAACTCCAAGTAGTGTGGATTGACCCACTAAAAACTCCCCAGTCTCCAACCCATAATACTCCCCGGGACGACCGCTAGGTATTGCTTCAGGGAGCGGCTTTTATGCTTTTTGAAACCTCCTGGCACTATCAAGTCTTCTAGCTAATTAGCGAACTAACCTGGATACTGGCAGTTAGCTAATACTGGCGTGTCGGTGGTCAACCTGTCGCCCTCCAGATGTTCGGGTCTTCACACATCATTCGAACTAGGCCGTCCGGACTAGTGTCTGGCCCACTCATTACCATCATGTTACTCCGCGCACGCGAAAAACAAGGACATACGAAGGAAACAGACTCAGCAGTCTCTTCCGCATCCACGCACTCGGGGCACATGGGGGACCACGCATGCCCTAACCTGTGTAGATACTGTCCGAAGCAGCCATGACCTGACAGGACCTGTGTAAGGTGGAAGTTAACTTTTCTATGGCGCCTCCCGCCCCATCCGGATACCACCGGAATAAGTCGGTGCGTCCATCTACCTTTCGCGGAATTGGACCATTTCTGCTGCCATCTGATCATCGATAATGATCTTCTTGTACTGCGTATGCCTCTTGTCACGTTGGTCGAAGCATTCTACGTCCTCCTTAATGGCTAGTAAGTAATCGATTCGGGAAGTAATTTTCCAGAATCTTGTACACGTTCTACACGCTATCGAACGCATTCTTCACGTCAAGAGAGACGATTGCGCAATAGCGTATGCCCCTTCTCTTGCGCTGGAGTGCTACCTCCACCGTCTTGGTGACGAAAAGGATAACATTCAGCATGGACGAGCGCTTCCGGAAACCGAACCAGTTACTTGCCTCACCTGTTGAGAAAAATCCTCTCAAGCGCCTTGCCCTTGTCTAGCACAGGCAGACAGGCCCGCTTCCACCTCTCCAGGAAAAGGTAGTCATCCACGTACCACTGCCCGAAACAGCCCGGAGGTTGTTTTTATCGCCAGCCTGATTGCCAGGTTAGGAGTTCCATCCGATCCCGGCGCCTTGCTCACCTTACCTATTTCACCCTGGATGACTGGATCATCAAGAAATTCCATAAGGGCGAAGACGCGGTGCTCTGGCCGCATCTAGCGTCGGCTTGTTATTCGGAGCGATCGTTGTAGGAGGTAGAGCGGCTGAACACTAGGCTCTGATCAGACCGTGGTTTATGTCAGAAGAAACTGATATTTATATGAGATAATATTTTACGCTATTGGATGTGCATCTCCAATGACCCCTGTATGCTGATGAATAAGGACGCCTGCCGGTCCAGAACATAGATCATTGAAAGGACGGATATACTCTCTGACACTCCACAAGCATCACAGGAATGGATATTTTATGCATGAAAATTAATGAAAAATAATACTAGACGAAATCTCGATATTGTAATTTTACTTTGCGCCTTCTACAGTGTGAGTGGTAAGATAGGGCGTCGAATGATTTTTATAGGGTATGCGCTCGAATGTCAACACGTCACAAATTTGAAACAATAACTTGTACTTATCTAACTGAAACCATTGAATTCGTTGCATATTCGAACGCCTCCTCAGTCTGTAGTATCTACACACTCGAAACACTCTAGTTTTAGCACAAAGAACTGGTGAAAAAATATATACGAAAACAAAATCAATGAACATTTCAGAATGGTCCGTAACCGGGCTTCCAGCGAAGTTTTTTTTTATTATACCGGAACAAGAGCGTTGTACGGACTTCACGTCGACTTTTCGGATGCATTTATTTTGATTCTAGCAATCAATTGCTTTTGATCTCCAGTCATTTTTGCCCTGAAGGAGCTTGAAATCCCAAAGAAATCTTCGATTGGGCGAGATTCAGGTAGATTCGTTGGGTTGCGTATTTGAGGGTACAAATGGAGTCGAATTGCTGTCCAGGAACGTTGGTATGGTATGGTGTTTTTTTTATTCTCGCTTATTTTCCGTCGGTCTAGTTTCGCCACTGTTATTGTGCCAATCACCGACGCCCAGGGAGGCGACTACACCCAGGACCCTAACTTACGACCCGTTGATTAACGGACCGGCGCCTACGGCTTTACTTCCTCATGCGATGGAAGGCGTGATCCCAGATAATTTTTCGCTCCAGGAAATCTCTCAGTGTCGGCTAGGGTTAAATCTGGATCACGCCACCCCACAACCATCGACACCTATGTCGGCGGTGGGATTCGAACCCAGGCCACCAGCGTGGTTGGCGTAGACTTTACTAACTACGCTAGGCGCTCCGCCTTCAGTATGGTGTTTCTGATGAAATGGGATTCAAATATTTGTTCTGATATACATCTTGATTGATAGCCAATCCACTATGCCTTAACCATGACTTAAGGCCCGAACGGCGTAATGACGTCTTCTCCATACAGATTAGAAGGTGTAATCGCACCTCCCGTTGGGACACCATCTATCCAGAACCTTCCAACTTCGCAAAGAAAGTGATCGCCCGCCGCCTCCTACTGCGTACTTGACTGCCTTCCGTCCACGCGGCCTTGTGTCGCCTTCTATTGACGAAGGCGCTGGCAACACCGTGTTGAATCATTTTCGGTCTGCTGGTGATTCGAGAAGTATGTTGTTTTTTTTTTCCTTCAACAAACAAAAATTAATATAATTTGAAAGGAATGTCGACAAGAAGGTGTGCCAACGGCGGAGCTCGAGACGGCGCGATAGCGCTTTCCGTGTAGACGAGCGAAAGGTGGTAGAAGCTAGAAGGCACATTGGAAGGTTTCAAGAACTTACTGACAATTTTCGTAAGGAAGGCGTTGTCACGCCGTGTGTGCATTCGGGCCTTCGGACAAGAAGAAAAAAGTTCTTTTTGTTCACTACTTTAGCCAAAATTTTTGTGCAGTTCAGTTAAAACTGTACAACACGTTTGCGTGAAGCTTTCTGTCTTGTAGCAATTTTAAATAGAACTGTGTTATGCATGCACATAAACTCTCATTTCACTCTTAGTGTGTTTGTTGTGGAGTGAGTGAGCTTCAGAAAAATCCAAAACTTTATTTGTCACCCGTTATTTACTAAGATCAAAAATGGTCGATCAAAATGATTGCCCGTTTTTTTAGGAATTGCACTAATTAACTAATAATTAGATTAAAAATGTAGGTAATGCTGCAAAGACCAAGCGTCAAAAAGAAATTTCATAATTGAAATATGAGTGGTAAAGAATGTTTTGTATAAGAGAAACAAATCACACTACTAGGTGAATTAGTTCGTGTTTTTTATTTCGATCTTGCTGTCAAATTGATCACCCAATAACATTAAACGGTATTTTTGTATTCGAAACCAGATAGCCTTACAGCCTATCGCGTGCCACCTAATCGAGAGGGAAAGAGAAACACCAAGCTAAGGTTTGAAGTTGCATTTCCTAAGCGTAGGGCCGGGGAAAGAAGTAAAGTTTTGATGACCCCACCCGCGAGGCAAACATATAAAACAAATGATTAGTCGACTCAGGTCATAGTTGGAACGAAGTGAGTTTGGACAAAAAATGGAAGCAATTTTAACAATTTTAATCATCAAACTTCGATCATATCGATGACTCTACCGTGGCAGAGATTTCGACTGAAATTCGTTTACTTATTATCGCCCCAGCCAATGTCTCGCAGCGTTGCCCTCACTAGAAAATTTTGCACCCAAGGCCAAGGGCGCTCGGGACCTTTGTCGCCTGTCGCCGTCGTCACGCGAAATTTATTATCCGCTCTCTCCTCTATATCTCATAACTGGCCGTTGCTATGCTGCATTCCATGGGTAAGCTCACCGTGGATGCCATCGGGCCGAGGCGAGGGCTTCCTAAGTAGATTTATAGCATCCCATCAATGAGCTTTACCCCATAGCACTGCTAGCCAGGGCAGAGAAGGATACTCGGTGCCATGCTTTATGTTGATTGCCGTTTTGATTTTGCACCTGGTGGGTGCTCGAGAAAAGAAGATAATTCCACACGTGGATTAAATTTAATGAGCTTGTGTTTACTGCTGCTGTGGTCGGGCAAGCGACGGGTGAAGTTTGTAACCGGTATCAATCCCTACGCTTTTGTTTCTAGCTGCTCTACGGAAAATAGCTATTTTGAGAGTGCTTTGTTTCGATCCTTGTTAGTGTTAGTTAGTTTCCCAAGTTGAGCATCGTTTACAGGAAAATAGAAGCGACTGTAAATTATAAAGTTTTGCTAGCTGAAAAGTTTGTGAAAAATGGGTCATGACCTCAACCCCAAGATGCGATTAGCCTTTCCACACGTGTCTGTTTGTAAATGCAAGACGTAATCGTTAAATTGAAATCTCCATAAAATGATTCATTTTTATGACAGTAAATTGCTCCCGGTCTTTACCTCCGCGACTGATCTGCATTGAAACGATAGCAGTTAACTTTTCGTCGCTTGCCACTAATAAACTCTAAATCGGCTAACCCACCAGAAACATCTGGTGGGCATAAGCCAATGTTCTTTGGTTTCCTTACCAACAATCCAGTGGTTACCCCTCTAGAAGATTTGTCCCATATTGTTTTACGTGCCATTTGCTGCTCATTCGTACGTGTCATCTTTTATCTTCCTAGCTCTGCGACCCGTGAAGTGTCAAAAGATAAACACCAATTGGTGACCCATTTGTCACAGATGTAGGAACATTTTTTCTATCCTATTCCACAAAACCCATACCGAATCGTAGTGCCTTATGCTTCTCAACAACCGACGTGCATTATTATCGGTTTGTTTTTCCTTTCGTCGCCGTCATCCTTTTTCCGTAAATCACCATCTGCGCCCTTCTGAGGTACCACCTAATGAGTCTTTAATTGAGCACCTCGAGACGATGCCATGCCACGCTTACTCGCGGTGTGATCAGAATCGGGTGCACAATTGAAAAAGCAACTGACGTTTTGACGATACCAAGGTAACCGAAGGACCGATATTAATTGGAAACGGTCAACAAGATGCATTAACCTTGAAGTGATAATCGCTGCGTAATCGGGCTTTTTTTCTTTCTTTTTATTCGCTTGTATGACTAGAATCAGATAATATTGCTCTTCATTGATGTCAGTCCAGAAATAAATTCCATGGAATTAACGTTAGATGGATTGGAATTTATGGCCACACATCCATGCAGGGAAGTGAAATGCTTTTCAATTCCGCTGGCCAGGTTACTAATATGTGTGTTTGTTTTCCGCACAATTAACAACAGTCAAGAGGGATTCGCATTCACATCTGTTTTCATCGCTTCACAATGCAGTATGCAATGTTCAAGTGAATGCCGAGAGTAGCCTGGAAGGGGATCAATTTAATTACTGCTACAATGTTCATATCCTTGCAGAACACAATACTAGGGAATTAAACTGAATGACCAGCTACATGTGCATTATTTTATTCTACTAATCGCGTTGTTGCAATGGAAACGTTTCCCGCAATCAGTGGTCCTTTTGTGTGTAATTCACTGCAACAGGAATCAAAAGGGCGGAAAAGTGTAAACGATTGTTTTCTGTCAGAGCTTGTGCAAATTTTCCATCAGTCACTCCTTTCCGAGTCCTGCGGCAGATCAATCATCGTTGTGCGAGGATAGACATCTTACTATAAGCGGTGCTTGATGATGAATAACGATACTTGCGGGAGATTAACGCTTATTGCATCGATGTTGGTTTCCCGATCAATATAGATGGTGCAATGATAAAAAAAAGTAATAGGCTTCTTCCATCATTGTGCATTGCCTCACTCGTATCCCTCCGAAGCCGTAGAAAGGATAAGTCAACACATAATTTTCTCGGATGAGATGCGGATGGTTATTCAACATTTTATTGCGTGGTTTTTTTTCCCTTGTCAGAAACCGATATCACAACTGGATCGGTTAGCATCAAGGAGAGTTGTGTTTATAATACATGATGCGCCTCGGTCATTAATTAATTATCGTTCCTGCCTAGATGCTAGATGACCTGCCTAAAGCGATGATGAGGGAAATTTATGGCGGTGAAGATTTATAAAGGAAGCCTGTGGTACGCTTTAATTGACGTTTCTTCACCTGCCAATTCGTTATTGAAAATAATTTATTTTCCTAGTTGTAGTTTTTTCGTGGCGTTCTGAATCCAAATGGCACGTGCCAAGCTTAAGAAAGCATGTGGTATGCGAATGACTCGTGTGTAGAATGACTAATGATTAAATTATAATAATGCACTTGATTATATGCGCATGATATTAGCCCATTCACCCTTAATATGCCCTGGTCCACTGCTAGTCATCCTAGTTTAGGATTCGACATCAAAAATGCTGTTTGACCATTATGTATCGCAACAGTAGCGGAAAATCAAAATTCTGTCTATCCGAAAGCATAGCCACATAATTTCCAACAAACCTGAATTTTTCATATATGGTTGCTACTGACAATTTCATACTTAAAAATATTTTTAACTTCCACGTGTTGATGAATACCGACGAATTCAAACGGGTAATTACAACCACCAAAAATCGTAGTATGCATTCCCAGTCGCCGCCAGCGAAAACAAAACAAACCACACCCTCTCACGATGTCAACAGAAATATCAAAGCAAACGACGCTGTAGGAAAGCATGCCAAACACAGGTGTGAAGATGTCACTTTATCCTCGTTCTCGCCTTATGCGCCACAGCACGACACGCTATAATCCTACACGGAATAAGAAAGAGAAAGAGTCACCGTAGGCGGCTGCGGCGGCATTCTTGAAGCGATCTTTTAAGTATTTGTGTTACTCAAACAGGTGGGGGCGTTTGGTTTTCTATGATCAATGTGAATATTGTTACTTCCGTGCTTAATAAAGAATCGTAGTGCATTTTCAGCGTTTCCTTTTTTTGCTCAAGACTGTGTGCAACAGCTGGCTACATCTGTCACTGCCGCAAAACAAACTGTTTTCAAAACAATAGTCGACTAATAAAGCAGCAATTCATAAATCACGTGCTTTCGAAATATTTTTCAACTGGATCCGGTTAAAAAAAAAACTATCAATTTTTCTGTTTCATTTTATCAGATCCTAGTCTATTCTCTAGAAGCAGCAAAAAAAGATGAAATATTTGGACGTGAGAATATAATTACTTTTACCTCGCTAAAAAGCGTTGTTTTTAAAGCATTGAAATATGATAAATGTCCCTGCTCTCAATATCGAACCCTTTCGAGCAAAGCCCGCGTAATATAGGGAGCCGAGGGACGCACGCACAATACGGCAACATCACGAGCGAAAGGGTGAAAAGGCTGCTGCAACAGATCGGAGCCAGCTTCGATTTTTTACTCCTTCTCATGCGGACGTTGAAATGATGGCCACTTCGGAAACTGAGAACGAAGTTATACATGTACAGTAGATAGAATTTGCCCGGTTTATTCTCACTTGTCCGACGAAGACGAGCGTCGACGAAGGGTGGTGACCGTTTGAACCCAGCAAAAGTGGTCCTATTCGTTGCAGCAAAGAATATCCTATTTCACCTAGTCTATTGCAGACTATAGATAGCGGCAGGGAATTTAATATTTTTAATTACGACAAAATGATTTGCCGGTCAAATAAGCAACGAAAGCCATAATGGTAACCCGATTTTCCCCTAGCCCTAACTGGATAAGCAGCATGAACGCGAACAGCTTCATGACTGGCAATTTTCGAACCAATGAAAAGTCTATGATTTGACACTTTTTTGATTTTGCTAACGATGACAAATAATCTTAAAGAAACCTCCTCTAATTTTGGTTGAATTGATTTAATTGAAAAAATCGGCAATTGTGACAGTTAACGCATAAGCAAAACGAATTTTATTCTTTACAAGTTTGCCTTTCATAGATGTTAATTTCAAACCAGTTCCGGTGCTTGGGTTTTTACGGTAACTTTGAAGCAGCGGTTTTAGTTATAAACTGAGAGTTATAAAGGGAGAGAAACTTCAACAGCTTCATAAGCTTTCAGCTTCTACTCGAAAATAAGGCATCTATGGTCAATGACGCTTTTGAACTTAGTTAAGCTTTCTCTATACACCACGCTTTCATTGGGTTGACATGCAGTGCCTCTATGTGTGAAGTGAAAAAACGTGAAAAGTTTGACGAGCTTTCAACGCTTAGTGCTTTCTTACTGCTTCATATCGAATCCTTTTTTGCGGTGTAGCTCGTTTTTGGTTAACGAGCTACACCTGAAATACTATTCTCCTACCCAACGTAGAACGCAAAAGAATCACAGTGTCGTTTGCAAATACCAATAACTGGGTGTAGCTTCGTTTGTCTTTTCTTGTTGCAGAATTAGTGTGAGCTTCGCCGCAGAAAAGAATTCGACATCAGTTAACAACCAACGAACAGAAACTTGCATGCATGCATGAAAAAAGCTTCTCAACTTGGTGGTGTATTTTTCCGTTTCTGTTTTCGAGCTTCAATTGCATGCAACATTCATCTTGCTTGCTACATAAAAGTGCACTTTTGTTCGCTTTTACTCGTATAATACAGAGCAAAGCTCCATCAGCAGCTGTTACCTCCTATTGCACTGTCTTCTTTATGATGTCATTTATATTACAAAATTACCACTAGCACACATTTTCACTCACAGACAGGATGTCAACCGTGCATCGTCGACTTCACGACATCGGCACCTACTTAGTTGATGTCATTTGCATTCGAGCATTTGAAAGACGCTACATCTCTAATGGTAATGTGAAATTGACTAAATTTCTTCCCGTTGCTGCAGATGATGTTTTTATCAATCTTGCTGCTATGGTAACTTTTTTGTCACTTATCGTTAGTTAAACAGTAACATGAGATTATGAGGACAACATTTTAATAGAAACAAAAGGTTAAATCGCTTTCGCTGTGCGAACGATTTGCAAACATAAAATGTTTTACTCTGCGATTGTGTTTGCTTTTCGCCTTTTGTGCTTTATTTTGATTAACCTTGTGCCCATGGAGGAAATTGGAAGAATTATGAAATTACACAAAAAATACTATCGACATTTCTTTTATAATTGAAATCAAAAAGAAAAAATATGAAAAACACGAATTGATCTAGCTACCGGTGTTACCTGACCTTCCTCATTCGAAATCTTTTATTATATTATTCCAACATGCATTCACACAAACGAATATACGTACACGCACATCAACACATATACTCACACAGGGGCGGACGAAGGGTAATTCGAGCTGCAGGCGAAAATTGATTTGGCGCCCCCTCCTGCTCATCATTGTGAAGTTTATGTTATGAGCATATTTAAAGAAGTAGGCACTGCCAGGCAGCCGTTGAGAAGTTGATAACCTGCTGAACATTCAAATTATTATTATCATTCGAGTTTTAATTTTTCAAATTTTTGCTCACTCATTTGGCGTCCTTCGATGATTGACGAGCAAGAGACCACCTGCTTCGCCTTCGCGTTAATCCGCCCCTGTACTCACACATACGAATACACAGTCACACATATAAACATACAAATTTCGATAATTTTAGTTGCCTTCCGAATATTTTTTACCGGAAGCTCAATCTTTATGTTTGAGAGGTAGCAACCTACGAGGCAACTGGAACATTCATTTAACACTAGGACTGTGGAAAATCGTCCAACCATCTCTAAGAATAGCAGGGTTTGTTAGGAAACAAAATTCTCGTAGTACCTGCTTTGGTTTTGTTTAAAAGAGTTTTAGGCAACAAAATTGTCTATATAAAAACTTATTTGTTTTTGTTTTTGTTTTTGAGAACAAAACAAAAATCAGTAAAAGAACTCAGAACTCATTCTTCCAGCATTTCAAAATAAAAATTTAGATAACTTCTTAAAAACCATCTTTCGACAACTTTTTCCTCACTCTTGTCATTACGGTTATGGTAAATTCTAGGAGAAAGGCAAAGGAGTTAGAAAATTTACTCAATTGAAAAAACTTAAGGCAACTAAATTGTAAAAAAAACTTGTTTTGAAAAAAAAAACTGAAAAGACCGATTTTTGTTTTCAAAATGAATTTATTCCAGTACAGGATCTCAAGAGAGCTAAAGATATAATTTTGAATTTCAACATTCATAAAAGAGAAAGTTTCCCATAAATAAAGTTCCGATTTTTAACGGAAATGGTTCCAACATAAATACATAAATGAAGGGAGCATCGCAAGGAATAAAAAAAGCGAATAAAGCCATTGCAGAACGTGCCTTGATGGCCATGCGGAGGCGTCAGAACGTCGCAGCAAAAAAGAAATTATCAATGGAAATTGCCCTACGCTATGGAACCTCACGTACAACTGCACCTCTCAAACTATTTTATTACACCTACTTCTAACGTGAATGAAACATTACCCCAAACATAAACCATAGAACCGTTTCGAACCCATCCTTTTTAACCTTTTGTTCACTTCTTCCCAGATGTTGTCGATTGCAATCTTGAATGGCAAATAAAAGAATAATATACCTACATGGATTGTATGCCTGTACCCACGCACGACTTATAATAGAGACAGTTCTTTGTTCACCGAAAGCTATCAACAGACAGATTTGTGCTTGATTGTCAGAAAAGTGCACTTATCTTACAGTATTACACCCAGTTTGAAACTAGTTACGTGTCGTAACAGTAACAAAAAACACAATGGTGCACCAGTTTTCAAGCACATTATTACTTGACATGTTAAATTACACATTTGTTTCAAACTCACATTTGAACGTTCGTGGTTCTTCAAAAATTTTGCCTGTGGATTTATCGTCGACCCATCTGAAATTACTAATTAATTGAAATTCGGTGCTCTTGAAATATGATATGGCCAAAAACATAATTCTAACGGTCAGAGGAAGTTTCGACGAAACGTACGTGAAGTGGATTTTGAGCATAGATTTGCACCTATCGATAATAAATATCAGTGCCTTAGATTATCGATGTTTATTTGCGAGTAGGTAGGTGAATTGAATTTTTCGCAGTGTCAGTATTTTTGTTATCTTATGAAACATAGTAAGCGATGCTCATTGCGACGATGCATTAATTTTGTGTACCGTATTCAATGACAGAACAGTGGAATGAATAAGGTGATTATTTAGTTTAGTTTAGTTAGTGATTATCGGTTCAAGTAGTGAAAGTCTATTCAGGCGATGTCACCGCACGGTGCAGTAAAAATTGTCGAATGAGGTAGCTTTGATTTTCCCTATTTTGAAATGATTTCCATTTTTGGCTATCAAAATCAATACGAGTGTTAATGTTTATCCGGTCGTTGTTCATCGGTTGTTTGGTATCATGAATATCAACGTTCGCATGGGTAGTAGATTATCAATACGAGGAAAGCTAATAAAACTACTTTTGAATATCATGATAGTGAATATTCTCAGCACTGCTAAATATATAGACTGTTACAGATATTATAGGCACACTTTCAAAATAATAAAAAAGTAGTTGTATTGAATTTTAATTCTTTTATTTGGTACACTGTATCATTTTTTGTGTCTTACACAACATTGCACTCTTATTTGATGAAAATCTTTAATCATAAGCGAGACTTCTCACTTTTGCAAGAACATGACTCATAAGCTTCTGCACAGTTGCAATTCCCACCATTTTCACCACTTTTGGCCAATCTCTTTTATATTTTTCAGTTGGTTTTATGTATTTTCGAAGCTTTGACCATCGGCAATAAACGCTTCTGGAGACATTCCTTGATGTACTTCTGGGCGTTCATTGTTTCCGATGTGACGTACGGGCTAGATATTTTGCCGCACTAGCAAATTGCCTGCCACACCATGAACCTCTTGCCAAATTTTTTGGTGAAAATGGCTTTCTTCGTTTCGGGGATATCCTTATTCTGCTTACAGTGAAATATTGTGGTCCAGGAAGGTTTTTATAGTCCAATTTCACATACGTTTCATCGTCCATGATAGTGCACCCAGAACTTTTGCAAAATACTGAATCATACAGTTTCCGGGCTCTTGGTTTGACAGAAGCGGCTTGATTTGGATTCCTTTTATGTTTTTTCTGCTTCCGGTACGTCTTGAACCCAAGCCGCTCTTTAGCACGCCGAGATTAGACGTCGAGATCCCAATTTTTCTCGCCACATCCCGAACGGAAGCCGATGGTTTCTGCTTGTAGTCATCCCTGATTTTTTTTGTCGATAGCAGGTCTTACAGGGCGTGATTTCCGACCACTCCTCGGTGTATCTTCAAAACTACACTGTTCTCCATATTTTTTAATAGCTGTCCGTACCGCTCCTAAGCTCACATCCTCTTCCTTGGTCGATTTTCGCAATGACATTCCACTCACAGTGCACCACTTGTGCACAATACTTTTTCTCTTCTCCGGAGTAAGACCACACTTTCTGAAAAGTAATCAGAAACTAAACCGTTTTTTGATGTTATGACGTACAGAAATGTGTAAACGAAAGGACGCAGCCAGTAGAATTTGAAACATTTCAATCGATTCAAAATGACCGTTAACATTAGGTGTGCTTATAATTTCTGGAACAGACTATAGTACAATACAAACAAGACAATGGTGCTGCTCTTACAACCGATGAGTACCGTGGATTTTATTGAAAAAGACCTCGTGAAATAAAATAATTACTCAGGTTGACTAACGGTCAGAGCTGTGAGATCTCTGAAAAATGCGTACAGAATGTAACAGAATGATCTTATTGAATATGTTACCTGTTTCGAGATTTTTTATACGTTGAGTCAACTCCGAAATAGAACTGATTTTAACTGAATTACCGTCATTGTAACCAAAACATCCGTTGCCATATTTGGCTGGATGTTGCAAACATCCACCTTTGGTTCGCTTATAATCAACCGTCTTCCGATACCCAATAACTTTCGCTCTCGCAAGCCTAAAATTAACAAAGAGTAACATGGGCATTAATTAAATAAACACCACTCCAATCAAGCTACTATCAAGGCAGACAGCCAGTGCGTCCGGTGAGTTGTTCCGTCAGTGACGTCTGTCGGAATCTAGGCCGTCATTTCTCCCTCGTTCGATGAGGAGCCAGCGAGCCTGCATTGTTTCGAGCGTACTCCTACAGCACCCGTTGTTACAACAGATCTGCTTTTTTCGGTTTCATTAATCAGAGTGCGCGGTGTCGGGACCGAGGTAACAAAAACTACCCTACAATTACCATGAGATCATAATGAAAGAGAAAATTACAACCAATTTTACAAGTATAGCACACCGATTTTCCCTCTTGTTATGCTGTAGCTAGCAGATAAACAGAAACTTTAATTTCCACTACTTTTTCTACGAACTGCACAGGAAAGTGCAGAAGCGAATGACGAAACGTTATCTGGGCAAAGGTAAACAGAACAAATGATTGTGTAGAAAAAGATAATTACAAACACTTTAGCGGAGAGACCGAAACTCGAAGCGATGCCGCAAAGATTTACAGAGCTAATATAGCCAAGAAGGTTTATGGAAAACCAGAAACAAAAGGGTGTTATAAAATCAGTGCAATAAAAAGCCAAGTAAGTTGGTTAAGCAGTATCATAGATCTCCGCATTTGTTTTTCCCGCTGTCTTCTGCTCGAGTTGAGTTACAATGGCTTGTAAATTCAATTAACACAATTTTAATTCAAAACGTTACAAGCTTCGTGATGCCTTTTCAGTGCTAGTTTTGCCAATCTCCTTGTGTGTGTGCACTGTAATTGTTAATGGAATTGTTTCCAATGGAAGATGGCAAACCTTTCGATGTTCGGAGGTTACAAAATTTATGCACTAAGTGTTTCTGGAAACCCCGCCTTCAAGTGAGAGAGCCACTGTATGCTTGTACACATAAAAGTTGCTCAATGAGACTCACAACAAATACCTACTTATATTTTAAACAGGACATGAAAATTCGAATCACGAACGGATGACGGTATGAATTGGTCTGTTGCAACGGCATAAGTATGCAAATTTTTCCGCTTACTCTGAAAGGTTTTAATTGGGTGAGCGCTTTGGTCTACCTTGAACGGTTTTTTATGAAGCACGCGAAATTATTTGAGTTTATTCATGATGAATTTCCCAGTAAATTACCAGAGTTCTTTAGTCCGTGAAAAACAAAGCATAATGGCCACTCACTGTTGACGGTTGATATGTAAATGGATACCGTCTGTTACTTCAACTGCAGTTCCCTTCGGTTTGCTAGACGACTCATGCTTCCTTCCAGAATGGTCAGCCGTTTTTTTTTTTGTTTCTATAATGAACGCAGAGGTTTTTACTCTGCTACACGTCACACTCCGGTAGGTTTCGCCCTCTTTTTCTTACCCAGCGGTATAACTTTTCCTGCGCCCTTCGAAACGAATCTCCCATTTCTTGAAAGTGGAACGATAACTATCTAAAGCCATACCTTTTCAGCCCACTAACAAAATTCAACAAGAAATATTTATCAACATGAAATGTAGCTACGTTATTCGGAACCAGCCAAGTGCCAAAACAGTCCCACGCTCTCTGGTTGAAAACAACAATGGAATCGCGTGTTTGGAAAAATTTTACCTCTTCCAAGGAGGTGCTTGAACTTGTTCCAACCGGGTGACGACACAACGAAAAAAACCCTCTCCAAAATTAGCGGACGCATTAATGAAGGCCGTACACATAAGATAGCCCCGTGAAATGTACGTACGCATCGAGGAAAAAAAATCGTGGCTCAGTGCCATCCCTCCCTAACTTTTTCACACACACACTCTGACAAACACAATGTTCAATGTTAAATGAAAAACCAGGTGGTAATTAGAAGAGTGAAGTGATTGAAAAGCGCACGGGAGTGTGTCGGAGTGTTACGCAACAGAAAGAAGCCTCGATCCACCTGCCGTGGCAGTCTGTCTGCACTGCATTCGAAAATGATGATGGTGGCTTACCGTCAGCTTGGCTCATCTTGAATCGCGGTACAGATTCGGAAAACTGATGATGAGCAACAATAATTACCTAAGCAAGCACAACATTGTACTGATCCGCCGCGGTCGGTCCAAGCGAGAGCTCTTTGTGTAATTGAAAGTTGCAAAACTAGACGAGGGCCGCGAACGATGCTGATGGAAGTCCCATAAGCAATTCTTTTGAAAGCGTGGTTTATTAAGTCGTAATCACTATACAGAAAAAAAGTAAATTCTAATGCGTTTCTCAACTGACACTTGAATTTATCAAAATGGCTAAAATACTTCGATTGACTCGGGTTGACAGTGTCTCGCGACTGTCATTGCTGAGGTGCACTTTTTAGACTTTTCAGCATGCAACAGTTACTGGAAGTCGCCTGTCAACAAACGATGATAAATTTCTAAAGCACTGGCGCTACTCAAATCGATGCTCATAAACCCGTGCTACTAATAACGATAATTGTTGGGTACGAAAATTTTCCCGTCTTTAAACGACAAGCTTCTTCTTTACTGTCGAACCAAAACACGACGGACGTGTTAATGACTTTCGACTGGCGGTTGACTTTTGTCATGTGCCGAGCGAGATATCCTCTTCTCTACGTTCCTCCGCTGAAAGCATAACGCATATAACAGAAAAGTTGAGGAGAAATTGCTATTTATAAAATTAAGGTTGAATGGGTAGTGAAACACAACAATGGTGATGTCATCGGTGGTCGGTGAAGTGCGCGAATAAATTCAATTGTACATTCCATCCAAGTCGGCTGCAGACACGTGCTTGTACTGGCATTCCCTACTGATCATCAATTTTGTTGGAGTGTGAATAGATTAATTGTATCTCTTTTTGCCTTGATTGCTCGATATTAGAAAAAAAACTAGAACGGAAAATAAGACAATTATGAAAAGAATGATTTCGGTTAAATTATCATCAAACAGATTCACGCTCTAATATACAAAAAGCATTTTTTCTGTTATATTTGAAACAGGTAGGATGTTACATCGAGCTGATCAAACATGGAAACCTGACACCTCTGTGTTCTACTAGTGCTCTAAGAAAAAAAGAATTCCTGACAAGTGTTTAAACATTGTCGGCACATTTAACAGACCGGCCCATTTTAGAGGTTGTCAGGTTGACTACTGTTAGGTTTCCCTTGCTTAATTTTTACCAAAAAAAAACAGAATAGCACATTCCACATCAACAGTTGTGTATACATACCTATAGTGGAGCAGAATCAGACGGAAGCATTGTTATAGTTGGTTGAACAACACTTTGAATAACAACTGCTTTCTTTTCGAACAGTTTACAAACCCGTATAGGTACGAGTCAGTTATTCCTAGGACAGACTAAATTCAACACTGAAGTGTGGCTGAATAAATATGTTGCAAAACTTGGTGCTGAATGGGTAACATTTTGATTACTTTTATTGGCAGTTATGAAAACTATTATATCATAATTCAATCACTTTATTGCGCGAAGCAAATGATTAAACATCCCTTCGTTCTAAATCTTATTTGGTGAAATTGACAAATAATTGACAGCTGGGGGACTTGGGTACCACAACGATTTTCAGCCGCTCCATCACCTCCAACGATCGCTCCAAGTAGTGAACCAACGCCTGATTTAGCCAGTCTTCGTTCTTACGAAATTTCTTGATGAACGACGCAACTTCTGGCAGGAACTTCGTGCTATAAATTTCCCGTTCAAGGCCAGTCCAGAGCGAAAGAAAAACAGTTTTGACACCCATCGCTGATTGTCAGCCACAGCAGCACCTTCTTTGGGAACTTCATTCGTGGGGGATGTAGAACACGAAGTACCCTGCCAGTCGTTGCAATCCAATGTGAGATAGGTCTCGTCGATCATCATCGTCACGTCACGATTCGCCGGGAAATTCGACTTGACCATTTTATTCACCGGCTGCCGCTGTGTCATTATCTGCAGCTCCAAGAACAGTGGACAGGACTGCCGCTTCCTGACATGTGTGTCCATGTTCGCCAGATACCTTTTACTATTTGGCCGGTTGCAGCGATTTCTCGACCAGGCGCCAGACGGACGCAGCGATGTAGCCTCAGTCTTCCTCTTCAGCATCCTCTGGAGCTTTTTGCTGCTCAGGGTAGTCGGCCTTCCGGAACCGGGCTTTCTTTCGATGGTCTACTTTTTTGTCCATAGTGCCAAGATGTTATTGATGCCGGAACAGGCGCAAGTGCCGCACGATGTCCGTTTTCGACGCAGCGGAGAACCGTTCTTTGAACGCGCATACTTCTGAACGGATTAGCTTCACTATTTTCGCCATCACGGTTAGAGTTCGACTGATAGAGCTGTCAATTTTTTTTTCTGCTGACTCATGGGTTACTAAGATTGATGTTGCATGCGTAGTTTCGTCAATGCGTGTGAAGGCAGCCCGTTAAACAATTTGGTAATTATTATTTGTTTTTCAACGTTATAACGAAAGTGACAGAAAAATTACAAGGCAACAAAAATAATAACACAACAATAAAAATTAAAAAAAAAATAAATGTCTACTTACAATACTACCCAGTATAGTGATGCACATCTTTAGTAATGTGAATTAACAAGATATATCTTTTCTCTAACGGATAAAATGAACCACAGTTTCATTCGACTTCGAACATATCTAATTAATCACACTAATAGTAGATTGAAACACATTCCATCTGTGTGAAACTATTTTACCCCATAGGATACTCGCTTTGTAGTTAAGCTGCAGCAATCACAGCTACAGTATAGCGTAGTGTCGTATAGTCTTTCGCTATTCCACACACATATTATACTGTCTTAGCTCGCGTCACCCAATACCCTGGGAGTGGCATAACCGTGTGAAGTAAACAGCACATGCAACCCACGGATACGTCTGTCCGCCCTGCTGGGTGTTCCTGTGTGTGCACTAGCGCCAAGACCTAATTTTGAGCATGGATATTAGTTTTAAATCAAACAAAACTTCAACAAACTCTGCATGCCGCCACTTCGTGTCGCATATATGAAGAAAATTAAAAATAGAGTGTAAACTTTAGTCGTCCAACTCGGAAATGGAACTTTTACCAAGTGTGTTGAGCGGGTTGGATTCTAAAATTGTCTCTCATACATTGCAACTATCAGTGCGAGTCTGAGCCTCATTTAAATCGTTAAATTCTATTCAATATGCTTGAATTAAAAAGTGGTAAAATCAGGCGAGACCACAATTCCTCCTTCGCGAAATGTGAATCGCAGATTTCATTTCTTCTGACTAAACGGCGTGATGCCAGAATGCGCCATTTGTTAGTGTTGTTTCACGAATCAAGACCAAAGCTGAAACAATTAAAAAAAATCGTTTGTCACCTGCGTTGATCTCATGAATTCTAAACGTCTCTTAGTTTTAGACTTAGCTTAACTATCGGTTTAGAGTTTTTTTAACCTAACCAAAAGTCTAGTTAGAGGTCTTCTCTCGCAGAATCGCTACCATTGTCTGAGTTTCCATTCGATTGCAAACTTCAATTTAGCAGGCGACGCCACTTCAGGCGTTATACACTGTTCAAAAATTATCTCCATCAAATATGCGCTGCTGCGATCTAGTGGAAAAGATAATGCCATTTTTATTTTTCACAGTGCACAGCATTGGTACTGTGTGCAGATGATGTCGGTTGGAAATGTACATATTTCAACTTAACGATGCAGTGTAGGCAGTTTGCTAAGTCTGAATACACATGGATACTAGAAGCAGGGTACTTGTTTGTTCAAAGCTGGTTTAAGCCTCCTGACATTTAGCTTAAAAATGTGCTCGCACATAGCAGCAACATTCGACCAGCACCCTGAGGCCCTTTTACTAAAGTTCATTTTTCTTTTTTTTTCTGGTATGCACCAAAAAACATTGAATATCTGAAAATGTATAAGTAACAGGTTCACCTGTGTATCACTAGTAGAAAAAAAATTCAGTTACAACTTGCTCAAACCAGATGCAAAACCTCCCTTTCTCAACCGGAAAAGGAAAGGCACATCAAACATCCTGCCTCATTTCAAGTGCTTGTTTGAGCTATGCATATGAAACGTCAGGCAGGAAGGAGCACCGGCAGACTGTAGGCAAAAAAAAATCCCTTAAACAAGGAGCAAAATGCAGGCGACTGCCATGCCATGCCATCACAGCACCAACCTGGAGCCGGTGCATGTGCTTGCGATACCTATACATATTGCAGCTGACTACAGAACACTTTTCACGTACATACATAAATTTCGCGTAATATTTCATTGACGTCGTGTACTCAATGCACACACATACGAATCCGTATATTTACAAGTTTTCGCTTCGCGGTCTACCGACCGATGGCATTACGATTCAAGATGTTCAACCGGACAGGTAGTCACGGAATGCTCTGGCGTCATTAAAACTCAAGCAAATTTATAGTCACCTTTCTTGGTTGTCACTTTGAACACATTTGGGACGATGATAGCATATTGTAGTAGGCCTTGGTCCGTAACACCGGTGTGGGTGAGATAAGGATAGCAAAGCACCCATATGATTTTTATTTTCTCTCGTGTGGCCACCAGCAATGAATTATTTTTGCTCTTTCTCATGCTTGAGAAAGGTTTTTCTCTCTCGAATGGGTGGAATTGCAATCTTCTCGAGCTGGAGTGCTATCAGGCTAGGTAAAAATATTTTGAAGCAGAAATACTTAGTTTCCATTATTGGAAGTGCAATGCTATTTCTGAATTTTCGTAACACTCTTGATGTTTTCGGTTTTTGAATATGTACTCCTATATATGTTGCCGTATGACGTAATTCTACGTAAAAAAAATATAGCTTTTTAATCATTCCTATGAATTTTGAGGCTCCTAACCAAATCGGAAGTCTTCAGAGACCTGAATGAAGTTTTCTCGTAAGCAAACGCAGAAGCGACGAACCCGGCGAGTACTTACTTGGAGGCCTTTTGACACACTTCTATCTTTGCTAGGGACACCAAAAATCGAAGGAAAAAGCTAAAATTTTTAATCTTTTTTCCAGTTCTGCTTTTCGGCAGTCCGCGGCAACAATCGCGTGAACTCCGAAATCCGCGTAAAATATAATTTAAGTTAACGTGTAGTAATTGTTTTGAAGATATTATTATTGCGAAGAAAAAATACATATATAATCTATAATAATCTACCATTTGCAATAAAATTTGTGCCAGGTGCCGTATAATTTTAGAGATATTTTTAGAGTTTCAAGGTCTCAGATTGGTACAGATTTTTTCTCTCGAAACGGCATACCATCACTCAAAATATTACCTTTTTCAATCAATGTCCACAAAAAAAACCTATTTCACCAGCCTATACAGAATTCTCTTTTCACTCGATGCCACACTCCAGCCATGGTTTAGCTACACTACACACTGCAGCGGCCCACTATTTTCCGCCTTCTCTCGATCTCTCCCGCTCTGTCGTGGTTTATTTTTCTCTCCTCGAAGTGGTGGGCCTTCCATCCGACAGGCCTACTAGGAGAAGCAAAGCCATCTCATTCGTAAGTAAACCTTCGTTGTGAATGGCCGTCACGATGCGTTGTTGTTGTGTCACCTCCCGTCGTCGTCGCCGCCTGCGTCGTGTTTAGGATTTAATCAACAACCGTGCGTTCACCGAGTTAGTGGATGGTAATCAAAGTGGTGCATGATGTTATAACGGAACGGATGTACTTTGGTGTGTTGGGAAGGTGTTTTTTTTAGCACCCACAACTGTGAGTACAAAGAGTACACAGATTTTGCAGCTTGAAACTTGATCACGATCGTCACGAACACCAGTTGCTGCGATGAAGATGGTGTTGTTTGCGTGCTTAGTGTTCTTGAAATCGATCAACATGTCAGGAATTCCGTGAGCATTGGTACAACTTGATCATCTTGGCCTTGCGAGTGTGTACGTTAGGGGGGTGCTGTCGGTAGCTGCCGTTCGTTGTGGTGTATAGTAGAAAGTAATCGAATGCAAAGTACACATGAATGCCGTCGAATTTGTCGCTGCCGGCGCGCGAAACGATCGCTTTGAACAACAACACAGTAAACCCAAGTACCGAATCGAAAAGTGTGTTTATGAAAGTGATTGAGAAGCACATTCGAAAGTGAGAGTCGAGTCTACCTTGCCCAAATGCCGATTCCATTGGCGGTTGAATTCCGATCAACCTCAACGAAAGTGGACCAGCGATTAATAAAACTGTTTTGCGTTTTCTCATTTCCCATGCGTGTGTGACATCTGACCGTCTTCAAAAGGAAGTGAAGCTGAATAAGTTTTTTAGTGGGTTTTCATCCGAAGTTCAATTTCCGACGAAAGTCTCGTTTCCTGTTATTCGCCACGAAGACAGTCAATACAAATAGGAGGTTTGAGTGTTGTTAATTGCTCATTCGCTGGACGCCAAAAGCTTGCTGGCTGAACTGAAGGAAATTGTAGTGAAAATTTTGTATTGACTTTCGCCTCTAATAGGCACGGAGATTGTTTTGACTGGCTCGCGTCATACAGCGCGCCTGCTCCTCATCAATAAATAGGCGAAACAGACTCTCACCTACTGGCTGGTTACCAATCAGACCAACAGACAGACTGACTTGACGTAAAGGGGAGAAAAAGCACAGAGACAGAACGGAGTCACATCTGACGATGAGTCATCGCTCGGCTTGAAGGTGGAGGAAGCAGAAAAAATAGGTTAGCAACTGTTGAAGGAACTTTGGAGGGCTACCTATTGCTTACCCAAGCCTGCAATTAGTCATCCAACAAAGATCAGCGTCCCGTGACTTCGAGAATGTTTCGCATAATGTTGTAAAGTCAATAAGGATTGAAAGTTACCGTTTGATAGGGGAAAGAACTTTCGAAGCTCTCCTACGTAACCGTTAAAACGACGACTAAGTACAGTTTGTAGTTGCTAGGTGGAGAACTAGGAAATCAGCTCCACCATTGGCTACGGAAAAGCTAGAACGGTGGCCTTCCACAACGAAGCGGGAGAGCGCCGCTGGGTGCGACAGGCCGTTATGGGGGTCCTTCGGTGGCGGGATCTGCCCGGAAATAGGAGTTCCGTTAGCAGTACCAACACAACTACTACTACAACCAGCATCAGCAATGCAAACAGCATAAACAACAATCGAATTGAGGTAAAAATTGAGCTATTTCATAGAATAAATTGATAGATAAAAGGGGAAGGTTGTAATTGCACTTTTTCACTAATGAATAACTCTATTAAACTACCTCTCAACAAAGTATTTTTTCATCATAAAACTCTACCTACACATGAAACATTTTCGATAAGTAATGATGATTTTCGGAACACGATCAATATTTTTTTTTCGATTCAGGCATCAATTTCAATAACACCAACCTAGCCAATTGGGAAGCACTCTGTCTAACTTTTGTTGAGTTCAACTGGATTGATGTTTTTTTATGTCAATTACGAAGTGCTAATGTGTTTGCTTGAATCATGGAACTATCCTCTTCGGTATGACCTGCTTAATGGTAATGAACCATTTCTGATTGAATAATGGATTTTTGAGTAATTACTTAGAGTGCACAAGCTCACTTCTGTCAGGCTTGGTGTAATTCGGATGGCCATTTAATAAGACACGTGGTTATGTTTTACGCAGCTTCTGTTGAATTGGTTCTTAAATCTTTGTTGTTTGCTAATACATCATTGTTTGATCATTTATCCGACATGCAAGTGTTGGAGAAGTTGAACATAAAAAATGACACCTTTTTATTTCAAAGTTAACATCGCGAAGAATACAAAGAATAAATTGGATTTGGGGTAGGAACATACCGCTTACCAGCTGTTTCCGTTTATAATACCCCTTGCTACTAATGCATCACTGCTCAAACATTTCCCTCCCTTCTTTAACTGTGCGCAACAAAATAAATAAAAAAAGGTTCGCTTATCTGACCACTGCGCCACAGCTAAAAACGATCAATCGATGCACGGAGACGATAAGAGGCTTAGAAGGGAATAGACAAACATGCAGCTGAACTGCAAACCGTGACAACTAAGCTGATACAAGGCGTGCTCAATAAAATATAAATCGGTATCAATATCAAAGTCAAGTCTGACTAGAAACGGAATCGGCTCGGAGGAAGCCTTACCTTGCACTTCAAATAACGTTGGCTGATTGCTGATTGTTCGTTGATTACACTATACAATAGATAGCTTTGCATAATTGAAAGCAATCGAAACTTTCGACTGCATCATTTTGTGCTGCCAATCGATTGACAATTGCTGGCCTACTTTTCTAAACAAGTGTGACATCTACGGTATTTAATGAGAACCACTTGCCTAACAACGGCTGCTCATTGAATCGAGCTTGTTTCGTAAAAGCATTGCAAATGCGATATAAAAAAATCATTGCTTTTTCGACATCATCTGTGCATTGAAAGCAAAACCAGAGCATCATTCATGATTCCAATTTCACTTTTGTCTTGTTGTGTCAGTACTAATAATCATCATCTTCATCGTCATATCGACTTTCATCGTCTTGGAGCAGGCTATCTTAAGCTTAAATGATGCTATAACCGTACAGGCTTATAGTGATAAATTTGCGCAGCCGATGCACACACGTAGCCTTCTTACTTAGTTTATAGTGTTGCTGCTTGTCCAGCTCGCAAGCTCTCGACCGGGAACCGGTTTTGCGAGTTGACCGAGTGACTGATCAGGCAAGATACGGCACACAGAGAAACACATATCAAGGCGTGACTGCATTCTACATTTCGATTTCGTATTTCGATTTTTTTTTTCTTTTCATTTTCTATATTCATCCACCCAAAGTAGTAAGTCCCTGTCAACAAACATGTGCGACGGGATTTCGCCGACTGCAATTCGATGTTGCATTCAATTCCAAGAAATCGATCACATAAAGCTGGCTGTAATGTATTTGCTTTTGCGTATCAGTCGGTAACAAGTTTTGAATATTGGATATTGTATTTTTACTTGCATATGTTTGTTGTCTTCGAACTTTTCTTGCCTCCTAATCTCCTAAACACGACAGATTCAAGTAGGCTGTCTGGAAGAAGATGTACATCTCAGAATCAGCAGTCTACTTGGAGGCGCCAGGGAAAAAAAGGAAAGCGAGTGCGAAGCAATGCATGTACAAGCATTGGCTCAGTTTTCGAAACTAATTCGATTAGTACGAATAATACATATTATTTTCAGCAAGCCCCAAATGTTGGTGCGAAACTTTAGAGCTTCCTCGTTGAAACGAATGGCCATAATTGTAACATGTATAACCTTGTGCTTCGAGGTTTCCAGTTCCGTTATCTGTGGACAGCATGCCCCGGATACGCCAATTTCCTGGAACAGAGCACGGCTGGAAACCAGAAAAACTGCCGAGTGCTGCTTCCTGTGTGGTAATTACGCCGATAAAAACTGCAAACACGAACAATTGATCCGTGCTTTACTGATATGAACAACCGGTTCGGTGAAATGAGCTTGAATCGACTCCCCGCACCTATTTTCAAGGCATGTATTTTCTAATATTATATCCAAGGTGCCAAAAAAGTGTTATTGATAGTTCATTTTTAACCGATTTCTTAGAAGTTGATGTCAAATTTGTTAAAATAGCTGTCGACTGAAATGGTTCTAAGCAAACCATAAAAAGGCTACCTGAACAGAGCTGAAAATCCCGGTTAGCACCAGAATAGTATAGAATAAAAAGCAATGAAAAGTTTGCCGGCTGTACAGAAGGTTAATTCGCTTGACTTTTTACTGGGAGTCATGCTAATGGCTTGTAGTGCTTCGTTCCTAGCGAAAAATGACATCATTGCTGCGGCCATTAGGTGCACGAACGAGATCAACAACGCAAAAAGGCTCTAATGTTAAATTCCATTTTCCTTGAAGCAATCAGCAGACCCTCTGGTTTTAAATGTCAATCTCGGAGCCCACGAATGCCAAGAAGCAGTGCTCATGCAAGTAGGCTTACATAGGTAACGAGAAACAATAAAGCGCTCCCGACTTTGGCTCTGGTTATGCTGTGCTATGTTTTGCATCGTAAGCAAAGTAGATCTAACAAAGGAAAACTACAGACTCATGCTGCTCTGTGCTAAGACCAACGTCCAACAACTGTAACGGTGTGCGGTTCGGTGTAGAGTAATATAGCCGAAAATTGACGCTTGTGGAAAATGTTATCGTAGCAATTGGTGATGGTTTCAGAGAAGTATTTTTTTTTACCGCAAGCCTTGAAGGCTCAACCATTTTGAATCAGTTCGAATCCAAAACTACTGCTAATTTGACATCAGAACTCCTAATGGTCGTTTCTGGAATCTTATGACAGTTTCAAAAGTTAAAAGTTTCAGTTTGATTCATTCTGTTTGAAAAAAATGCAGGATGCTTAGAAAAGAAAATTTCAGTTTATTCCGACCTGATATTTTCTAAACTATTTTTTGACAATAAAACCGACACTGTAAAATCGAATGTGGAGAACTCTTGTATTTTACACAAACGTTTCCGTGAATGTTAAAAATGTTTGAACTACTCAAGTAGAGGATTTTCAATGTTAAACTTGCTAGGAAATCCGACAATAAAGACTTTCAATTCCGCCGTTATTCTTCTGAAAAGTATTTTAAACAACACTGATAAACACAGGTTTTGCTCTAAAGGTCAAAAATGAAAAAAAAGAAAAAATATAGTTTTTTAATCGTTTTTGTGTATTAGATGCACCTAGCCGCCTCACAAGTACGTCATAAGGCCACAGAGTAATTGCTCACCAGGTGCGTCGTTTCATCGTTTGTTTACGGGAAAAATTCATTGAAGTCTTCGAAAACTTGATGCATTTCCGAGGCGGCTAGGAACTCCAAAATTCTCCAGAAGGGTTAAAAAGCTATAATTTATTTTCTATTAGTTTAAATTCTAGGGTGAACTTCAACCATAACATTTTTAGTTTATGAAACATATTCCGAGATAGAATTGAATTTTTGACTCAATCACTGAGTTTCAAATATTTTTCTCGTCATCTCTCCAGCACTACATATGGCATGTGGTCGTGGTCGTGGCATATTGACGACATCAAGTCGTTTTCAGTTTTATTTTATACTCGCTGAATCGACTAGAGTCATGTAAAGCGGAAGAAAATAATTGGTCACTTTCTGATGCCTGTGAGCGATAGTACCCATCCTTGCAGTTGAAAGGACTAACGCTGTTGGACGCAGTAAATGGCAGTCATGCACACTTCCAAGCACGGGTGAATTTTCCGCATCCGTACAGTAATTTTGTTGACGAGGTTGCTGTAATTACTGCTATAATGGTATCACACATTTCTAGATTTAATTATGTTTTATTTGTAAAAGTTGAATAGAAGTAAAACTTAAATGGCAAAATGAAAACTAAACCCATTTAAAGGTCTTGTTTTTTACACACAAGTTTGGGCATTCGATTCATTGCTTTCTGTTTTTTTTTTTTTTGAGTGCAAAGAACAATAATCGCTTTTCTCTCGACTCGAGGTTATTTTCCCTCGCTTCATTGATCGTATCAAAGTGCATTAACCGTTTCATGGAACGAAACTCCTAGACACTCTCTCGTTCACGTTCATCATCAAGTGCAACCCAAAAAGCCGTATCTGTTTGGCGTTTAGGAAAATCCCGCAAGAAAAGCAAACCTTCTCCTCCTGAACCGTAATAATATTTCTTCAATCAACCTCGAAAATTGCGCACACGTTTTCGATTCAGGCCACTAATGCAGCTGTACGAATATGATTTTGCCGCCGCAAACGCCGCGATCCACGCTGTCTGATCGGTAGATTCGTTTGGCTGGAGCTAAACGTCGATGTGGCCTAGCGTAGCTTGAGACAACATCGCCAAGAAAAGCGACGAGAAACAATTTGATTAATTCAAGCACAGTTATCGTTATTTACGATATCGCATCCTACTCCAAACCGTAGGATGCATAGATGACGAAATTAGATAGCAACACGCGTCGGCCCGGAATGGAACGACTGTCGACGAAAATGTTTAGACAGAGATGAACTTCCATTTTTCGCTGACTGCTGGAGTGTTTCCAATCTTGGCTCGCTTAATGGCAATTTGTAGATGTTTTTATGAGTGAAGTATGCATCACACTGGCTTCGCCTTACACAGTTGCTTGTTGGTACGCGCGAACGTTTTTAAATAATAAAAGAGAAAACGGAAATCAAAATCTGCTTGGCCCCGTCCAATGCTACATTCGAGGTTAGCCACAAATGGTACGAGGGGCCCGGCAACGGTAAATATTGGCAACATGGGCGCCTCTTCTATCGTCTGCTCGTTGTCTTGTCGGTTCGTTGGTTTTTTAAGTCCATCTTACTGCAAGTCACTCGGAAATCTCTCGAGAAGTGTGAAATTGGCACTCTAGCATCGATTTGATTCCGAAATAGCAAGGAGAAAGCGGCTGCGTATTATTTACATAGCACTTTAACGGTGCGTTTTAAATTCTTAATGTTGCTAGCGATTTCAGATATGCTCTAGCCATTTGGGTTTGCACTAGCAGCTGAACGTCCGGAAAAAAATGAGTTGGTACTGTTTGGCACTGACCCAAAATAATAGTATTATTGATAATAATAAAAATTAAGAGAACTTTCTTTCTTGATATCTAACACTAGCCGACGTGTAACGACTCGTTACACAAGGTTCATAAATTTGCAATCAATTTCAAATTGAAAATGTAATTGACTGTGACTTTGGTTTTATCTGTGAAGCACAGATTTATGCTCTACATTACATTTAATCTTTACGCTTGTTTACCAACTCATGCATAAAGTTTTCTAAGATAATGCAAAAAGAAAGTAAAGTTTTATTCAATTTATTTACAAGGCTTTCCTTGGGAAGAGACGATGCATATTCAGTCTTAGTTTTATTTCCTCGTCGTGGAGAGACACTTTAGTTTGCATGCAGTGCAGCCCAGAGGTACTGATCGTAAATTACGTCATGTTCTGATGTGAAAAATAGTAATGACGATATATGCTATATCATCACGAACGGATCTGCACAATTTCTATTCGCGAGAACGACTGTCATATTACTGATGAACATCATTCTCGTTCTTCTTCCGTCTGAATCACAGTACAGTGTGCCTAGTGGAGTTTCTGCTATATACAAATTTGCAAGCGCTTTTTTATCTGTATTGTCTTTTGTGGGTGGGTCGAACGTGGGAGTGCAGACTAACTCTCTGAATGACTTTTGTTACTGTAAGCAACAAAAGAACTACATGATTTTTCTGCTGACAATGAAATAAGTAACAAAACTGTGAACGAAAGGTGTATTCATGCATCTTCACACAGTGCAGGGAAAAATTATCAAGGGTTGATCCTAATTTTTTTTGTAATATAATTCACAGTTTTTTTTATGAAAAAATATATTTATCTCTTAACCGTTGCATTCGTCATCGGTGCAATGCTGTTACTGGCCGCGTTAGTTCATCAACGCCTGACTGTCTACCATCATTTCATAGTAGACGTCGTCAGCAGCGACATGACGGTAACTGAGAAGGAACATTCGCACAGCTGTCGGCGATTGCGCCATAGCAGTGTCGGCGCGCGCGCACGTTTGTCACTTTCCCGATGACGTCATCTGCGTGTCGCATTGCGCATCAAATTTCACTTTTCCAAGCACTTATATTTCCCACCAGCAGCGGCTGTCGTTTGTCGATGTCTGAGTGAGTTTCATCCGGTTTGTCGCAGCTTGGCGAAAAAAGAGTGATCTACGGTTATGCGAAAGTCAAAACAGTCCGATTAGCGTAGCGACAATGGTGCTGAATTAATCACGCGGGGGTCAGCAGTCTATAAATAACGAAAAGGACGTCAAGTTAGAAGAGCGTAGAGGAAAAGCAACAAATTAATGACTTTCAGCGTTGGACGGTTAACTAGAAACAAAAAAGTCTAGCATAAACGATACTTTTTTGCAAGCCCGCTTTGTGTTTTATTCATTGTGCGGCATACTGAATTTATATAAATTATTACCACATTTTTCTCTTCAATTTTCTCTTTCTCCTCCCTGCTAGTTTGTGTTATATTATCGCTTACTTATACTATAATTAATTCATTTATATTTGCTATAACTGCTTGACACCCACTTACCCACCTTATTTTACTCTACTTTGGTTTGTTGCGTTGAACTTAGATTTCGTCTACCAGAGGGCAAATAACGCTCCGTTGCGCAACCTTTGCGTCGTGCGTGATGAAACGATTGCAGTACTTATTCAGATTTATTTCCAAAGCGGCACACAGATCGCCCACAAGTAATGGGCAAACAACAAACCGCCTTCCGTTGTTGGCGAAGTTAATATAAATTGACACCGAAACAAGCAAGAGCCAGGGCTTATTCTGCGATTTATGATAATTTTTGCCTTAATTGTCGATTCCGCACACGCTTGTGCTTATAGTTTCAAACGAAAGCTGTTATCCAAGCGGGGTTGCGTTGTTTTAAATCGCACTGCAGGACACAGGTTTTTGTTTGATTTGAATTATTATTACCAATCATAATAAAACGTTAGCTTAGGCATTTTGAGCCGATTGTGAATGAGCACAATGGAATAATCATGATGGAATGATTTAAAAATTGTTACGATGTCGCAACACGTTTAATTTGATACGATTTTTTTTCTTTCCCTTCCAAGTAAGCATCAGCACCCACACCTGGTAACACATGGACATTAGGATTTTTACATCGCTACAAGGCATGACACCGGAGTTTCGTGTCCTTATGACGTTGGACTACGTTTTACTTTGAGAGTGCATTTCTGAATTCTCTTATATAGAGTCGGGTATAAATTATATGTATGATTGCATCGCTTATCAAAGTGAATCCTGATCCAACTTACCCTTTCCTAATAACAAAAACCTCCTTCCTGTGACCTTTGTCGAGATGCAGAGGTTAACACGGTCTCCAAATAGCAAGGTTACACCAACATCCCTTTACGCTTCCCGTCTGATTGCAAGGACGTGGTCGGCGGCGTTACCAACCATTGATATGTGCAGTCAGTCAAGCTAAGCAGGGCCGGATTTAGACGGTGGGGGGCCCGGGGCAAATTTGTTCGTGAGGCCCTCTTTTCTAAAAACATTTATAGGAAACGTTCTGAAAGGTGACGAGCAAGGTTACACCAACATCCCTTTACGCTTCCCATCTGATTGCAAGGACGTGGTCGGCGGCGTTACCAACCATTGATATGTGCAGTCAGTCAAGCTAAGCAGGGCCGGATTTAGACGGTGGGGGGCCCGGGGCAAATTTGTTCGTGAGGCCCTCTTTTCTAAAAACATTTATAGGAAACGTTCTGAAAGGTGACGAGCAAGAAAAAAAGGTCGCCTAAGGACTAGGGGGGCCCCTTGAATCGGGAGGCCAGGGGCATTTGCCCCCTTTGCCCCCCCCCCTCAAATACGGGCCTGAAGCTAAGCTATGCTAAGCAATCCTAAATTCTCGTTTTACGTAGGGATTTGGATTCAAGAATTACGCCAGCAGCAAACGAAAGTTTTTTTTATTCCAATCTGTTTTTTTTTTCATCAAATATCTATGCACTAACTAAGCTTATTTTCAACCTCCAGGACGTGGACAGAACAGAATTCTCTGGAGACAGTTGACACTTGTGGACAATTGGATCCCAAGTTTCATGTTGCTGCTAACGAACGGAGGTTGCTTTCCCTCATGAACAGAGCATTACTGCTGACTCTAACCGCGAATTTGTGCAACTGTTCATGCTATGCTAGTCTATATCCTTGTTCGTGTATACTTTTATAAGCATGCACCAATCTGATGTATCGAAGGTGATGCTTGTTTGGAAATTTTGTGATAGATTTTATAACCTGTAATTTTGAAATTCACATCAATCCAGAATGATACGAATAAGGGTAATCTCAGAACCTTGATGAGTTCACGATAATAATTTGTAATATCACGCGAAAACTTTCGCAGTCGCCATTCATGATCTCTCAGGCGCAATACCAGTTAACCGTTTACAAGATATGCTGGATTTATGTTTAGCTTACATTAGCAAAGCAAAGCCTTGGTGCCAAATTCCTATTCGGAACTCGACCTTCTGTTTATTATACACAGACTTCGCAGCCAACTGTTAAGTGTATAGGACAATTGCGGAGCTAGCGCCACGATCCTTCTGGCACTAACAGTCTCTACCGAGCCGAGACTCGAACCTATGACAACTGGTTTGTTAGGCCAGCATCGTACCTCGAGACCAACTGAGAGATACAAGATATGCTGCATATATATAGTCGATTAAAACAGCAATTTACTAAGAAAGTCACAGTTCGAGCTAGGATAGGGGGTTTTTGCCCATGGATGTCATTTGACCTCTGAAAACTCATTCAAATGGAAGAAAACTCGTTTGCACGACATAAAAAACGGCCTGCCGATAATCATTGGAAGGAACTTCTAGACCATGCAAAGTTTAATTAGAAAAGGAGAGAGCGAAAAAGTCTTACTACAGCTAGATTTTTCGAGCTGGAGATTAAAAAAAATATGTGGAAGAATCCAAAAGAGTTGGTGGGCCGGAAGAAATTAAACAACAATTGCAACAATTTTTTTGCCTTGGCTCCAAGTATGATTTTTTGATGATGTTTGATGCGAAAATAAATTTCCCTGAGTTTGAACATATTTTTTAACTTAAGGGGCAACAATGGCGCCATTTTGAATTTTTAAGAAATCAGAAATTTTCGATGTTTTTTCGACGCCATTTTGATTTAAGACCAGATATCGAAATTCTAAGAGTTTGTCCACATATTAGCTTCTTTTTACCCATCTTAAAAAAAAACAGATTTTAAAGCAGACAAAAACGAGGCCAAAAACGGTGATTTTATGGAACCGGTTTTGACATGGTTTTAGTATATTTCACAAAGCAAAATAATATCGAGTTTGTCTGAGCATGAATGGTAATGCGCTAATATCTAAAAGTGGTAGTCAAATTATGTCTTACATTGAGTAAAAAAGTCTCAGGAATCGATTCGTAGGTTTCTGATCCACGTCAAATGCCAGCAACATATCAATTTTGCCCCAATTCCCCTACAATACTAAACTAGGTTCTTCTCGACGTTAGATTAACTTATTTAAAATTTGTTTGATTTAATATCTAGAGTGTAAGCGATACTCAAAGACACAATTACAATTTGTCTTTACATGATCCTCCCCCTTTTGCGGGGAGGGGGCTGCTCTTAGAATTTCGATATCTGGTCTTTAAACAAAATGGCGTCGAAAAAACATCGAAAATTTCCGATTTCTCGAAAATTCAAAATGACGCCATTGATGCCCCTTAAATTGAAATATGTTCAAACTCGGGGAAATTTGGTTTTGTATCAAAATACACAAAAATTATGTATAGAAACCAAGGCAGAAAAAAGGTCAATTTCTGTTGCACGGTGTTATATAATTGCCAGTATGGATTTCGTGGAGCACTAGGCATACCGATACCATCAATCACCAAATCTTACTCCAGAAACTTGGGTACTACGGAATTAAAGGTTTTGCCAATCGATTAATTGGTAGCTATCTCTCACAATCCAACGCAGTACGTGGAAACCAATGGAGCTAAAAGTGTCCCGTGTTATTTGACTGTTAGTCAGGGCCGGATTTAGACGGCGGGGGGCCCTGGGCAAATTTGTTTGTGAGGCCCTCTTTCCTTAAAACATTTAACGATACCTGTTCTGGAAAGTGACGAGCAAAAAAAAAGGTCGCCTTAGGACTTGGGGGCCCCTTGAATCGGGAGGCCCAGGGCATCTGCCCCCTTTGCCCCCCCCCCTCAAATCCGGGCCTGCTGTTAGTGTTCTATAAGGAATCAATTTAGGCCCGTTGCTGTTTCTAATTTACAGATATGATACAAGAAATCGAACCAATTTGGTACTTAGGAGGCCAAATACAGAGCTGATAAAACATTCCTGTTCATACTTTGCAAAATCACATTACAATGCCTTGCCTGCTTTAATTAAAAATGAGAGGAGTCTGTTAAAATTCTAAAAAACTGTAACAAGATCAACTATACTGTAAGAATTAACGTCATCTCCGGCAACAGTATTACCATCATCAGTTTATCTTGAGTTCGATGTTCAACTGATCCCCTCAACTTACCTATCGAGTCATGTGCGTCACTAGTTCCAAGTTTCAAGATTTTCGAATCATTCGCTGCTTCGCTTCTCCTGCTGTCCTAACACTTGCGTACCCGACCCCTCCGGAGCCGAAAAAATGAAAATTCTTTTACCTGCCATTCCGCAAGATTTGAACCGATTTTGATCGAACCTTTTTCAAAAGATCACATATCATAGTTTTTGGAACAGTAGGGGACATTTTGAAATTTTCCGTTGTTCCGGATTTATCGAGGGGAACCGTGGGTTAAGTACCCTTCCAGAGACACAGGCTTGATTAAAAACGGTAGCGAAACCTTGCTTGCGACATATCAAACTTTAAGTTTTTGCTAAAGGACACTATTAACGATCGATATCTGGCCACTTTCATAATATGTTTGATAACATTGAATTTGGCCCTGAGTTCGCCGCACCTACTAAAAAGAGCAACTATGCTCACTGAAAGTGCATCTATTGTAAACACAATTGAACAGATTGAAGGTTTTTTCACTCTAACGGGTTTTCCTTCACTGAAGTAGAAGAAATATACATGCTTCCACTTAATCAGGCTAATTCTGAGTGATCTCAAAAAAGTTTATTCTGGACAGATTCCTCTGGGGCTTTCAATGATTCCAGAAACGATGAAATAAATTCTTGCAATATTTGTATTTGAACTCCTGAAATTATTTCATACCTTCTAGGTAACTTGATGATATGGTCCCTGATCGGTAATAGATTTTCATGGGACTTTTAGTCGTATGAACAATTGGATAATTGGGTTCAAGCAGATGGATATCGGAATTCACGTTGTTACTCGAGCAGGCCATTTTAATTGGTTTTCTGGTGAACTGATGATAGATCACCAAAATTATTATTCCTAGGTAGCCTTTTCAATACGTTTTATTCACATACATTATCGAATCGCATTAGTTTTCGTGAACCTTTGGCTTTCGTCCGCATTTCTGTAAAAACCATTTTCACTGTGAGTTGGTTTAGTTAAATGCAATAAATGTCTAAATAACTGAAAGTAACAGACTAACTTGTAACGGACGGGTAACGGTGTCAAAGCATCAATTTTGATCTCGTTACCAAGAACCCCCGCTGGGCCATGCTCTAATTACTAACTATTTTATTAGCAATAACTCATTGCTTGATGAAACGAAATGAATGGCTAGGAAAGGTGAAGGAAAAATCACTCCGAAAATCATTAGTTCCCGACAAAGTGTCCGTTGACGTTGACATTGCCGTCTGCGTAGTGCGGTGAAACGGCGCTGCTGGACGCCGATGATGACAGCACTCGAGTCGTACACACCGATCAGGTGTGCCGTTCGCGCGATGTACTGCTGGAGCGTGCAAACACAAACGTGACCGCGACTAACAACATGCAAATAGTTGGCTCTGAGTTTTCTTCTCTTCTTTTCACTTCGGATGAAACCCTTCAGCCCATTCAGCTTACCTGTTTAAGCATGATCGTGATCGTGAGGATTATGGCAATGATTATGAAGTGGATAATGGCAGCAGGCCGATGATGGTACTCTCACAGGCTTTTTATTTTTCAAGTACAGAAAAAGCGGTCGATGACGTCTAAAGAAACTCAGCGGGTAACGGAAAATTCATTTAATTTAGTCACAGCTTGAGAGAAATCGATAACTATCTTTCAACGTGGAAAGAAGCTGATTATTTGGCTTAAACTCAACCGATACTCTCGCCTGATGGGAGGCAACATCCGATTTCCAAGCTTGCCTTACGAATGTGTGAACTTTCATAATAATAAATGATGGAAACAATTAATTGAAGGTGAAGCAGCACGTGCTCACAGCGGTAGTTAATACACAACTAGGCGGGACTCGAGAAATAGTTCAAGGCTCACTGATGTCACAGGTATTTTTATGAACGTTGCTTATTTTCTTAAACGCTACATAACTCAAAGCGTTATTTAATTGTCCCTAGAGAGAAATAAAGCGTAGCTGACAATATTCTTAGAACTAGCTATATAAATCTATCCAACTAGTCTCGCGACTGATCGACCTGTTTGATTACCCTGAATCGGGACGAACTTGGGGAATAACAGCAGAAAGAAACAGACTTTCAAGCAGCAGAAGCAAAATATCAATCAATCAATCTTTTTTTATTGCCATTATGTGCTACTGTAGCCAGTCGAATGACGCGTTTTGTAGAAACGCATCCAAATTAGTAAATTACGCTCAATTCTAGGGCGCCACGCCGTCGCTGGCAGTCTGCCATCAGTATCAGTTGTGCTTTGTTAAATTGAAAATAAATTGTTTTTGATTAGCTGCGCAAATGGTCGAATCATCGTATAGTTATATCCTCATTATTCTTTTCTAGTTACATGTACACCAAATAATGTAATTAACAACTGCTTGAAACACAGCGGTCTGGGATTCTTTTGTTGGCCAGGACCAGCGAGCAATGGAAATGGAAACAATATCGATTGCGACACCTAATACCCTTCGGCACTAATTCTACCATGATTAGGCTTCACTGTTTTTGGTATTCTGAATGAAAACCACCAAATGATTGACAGAAAAGGTAACATTATATCCCGTGGTACCCAGACAAGACGGCACCGTCACCGCTTTGATGGCCATCACTGCGCCTAACATATGTTGATGTTTATAAACTAGTGCACCATTATCAAGAGTTGGAGGCTGGGAAATCGATACTCTTATGCACTTCTGCAAACACGTTCATAATGCAAATCAGATGATGATGCACCCCGTATTTCCAACTCATTGAATGATGATGCTGCTAGTAATGATTACAGTGCTGAAACTGCACTGCACGTTGGTCATTTATGAAGGCAAGCAGTTGCATAAGTGGGCTGATATTGGCTCGACATCGGTAATGGCCGTCGTGACGAACACAGGGGTGACTCAAACTCGCGCAATTAGCACAACTTGAGAGTTCAATCTCCGTTTCCCATTACAAGTGACTAACTTTCACTCTATTTGAGGTGCAGTGGCAACGGTAAATAGCATCTTCGCAAATCTCACGAAATGAGTTTTCTTTCTCGATTGCTTCTTCGAATTGGTAAATTTGAAATCGCTTGATTTGCTTTCCCAAATCCGCACAAACACACAAAACACTTGAGAGCCAGCTAGTTGAAGTCTACATAGACTATATGCTCTTTGTTTGGTCAGGGAAAATTTGAACGTTTTGTCTATTTCCATTAGCGTTAGGTACAGTAATAAGCTTAAACTAATGCGATATACAGTTTGTGAAATTAATTATTTGATCGGAACATTTAACAAGGCGAAAATCGTGAACTGCGATGTTGTTATTGTTTATTGTGTACAACAATAGGCGAGACTAATAGCGAATTCGATTTCGCTGAAGGTTGTACGAGTTTCGAGTTCGGTACCCGCTAATGCGAAATTGGAAAAAATTTAAATTCAAACTTGCCCGCAGAGTTGCCAACTGCTCTCAAAATTTATTGAAACTTTGTTAATTTGATGCGTTTGATGACACTGTTTATTCGAGAAAAATTTGGGTTCTTGTTTTTGTTTAGAAAACTTCTTTTTCGAGAAAGTGCTCATTGATAAAATTTGTTGAGATTCCATTGGTTTTAGCAGTAAATTTTCGAAAAATCTAAGAACAAAATACGTTTATAGAAATAAAAGATATTAAAATGCTAATTTTTGAAATCAAGTGTCCTCCAGTGTAAAAGTTTAAGAAAACAAATGATATTTTTGTATAAAAATAACAAAGTAGATTCTATAGTGTTTGAGAAAAACTGTTTTTCAAGTTAGTTGGTTCTTTTCAAAAAGGTGTCTAGGTTTCGATATCACCGAACTTACAAAAAAGTTTAATTGATATCTGCTCGATGATTTGATCCCTCTAAAGTTTTCCCAATAAAGGGTGCAATATTTGCGGTGAATTTGATTTTGAATTCTAGTTAAAAAGATTTACATAGTAAGAGTAATCTTCTTATGCAGAAAAAAAAAACATTTTTCGAGCAATGAAAGGAAAGAACAAAATTAGTACCCTACTCTCGAGGTTAACACAGAAAATGCAACCATATAAGCACTCTGTTGGCGGTCAACATCTGTCAACTGAGATAAAATAATAATTCCACTACTAGCAGCAAGAACCGTATATTTTCCCATCGGTGTTGCTCGTTTTACATAATCCACAAAGCTTTGAAAATATATATGTTGACTTAATTACCAGTTAATGAATGAAAATTAATGCGTGTATATGAAAACACAATAGCATGCCGGAGCGCGGGCTGGATGAAGATTAGTACACCTACCGGTGTGCGGAGAAAAGTGTATCGTCAATACTAGGCTAATGATAGGTCTCAGCTTCATAAACAATAAAGGATCGATGTGCCGTAAAGAACCGTAGTGCCATGCTGCTATCGTTTGTTTTTTGAATCAATGATAATTCATTTAGGCTTGTTTCTTGTTTGCTACGAGTGTCTATCGTGTCTTTCTTCTCTTTGCTATGGAAATATATATTTACACACATTAATGCTGTCAAATTCAACCCATGGCGGTTGGAGCGCAAAACTAGAGCAACCCGACGATACAAGATGGATGTTGAAAACAGTTTCCAGCAAAGACGGGTCGCGTCTATACTTTCACGTATGCATAACGTGTGTTACCAGCTTCCATAGTGAAAAGTTACCTGATAGGAATGACGATAAACAAAGCAAACAATGACTGTTTTTCTTCGTCATAGCAATCGTTTAAGGTGAAACAGAACGAAATCCAAGCATTATTTTATCATTGTTAATAGTACATGGTTACCGAACTCTTAATTTTTTTGATGCCATAAAATTTAACAGAATCGTCAATTTGAACATTTCTATATACTAGCGCTGTTTGCTGCTTATGGTGTTAACAACACGGGCGCAAAATTTGACACACGCATTTGACCTGAAACTAGAAAAAAGCAAAAACCGGAATTTTGCGAGGCGCTACACTTTAAATGCAAGTTTTAGCCCATTTCGGACGATTTTTCGCGAAAACTAGCTACGATCGCGATGTTTATTAGCGTAAAAAGAAAAGTATGCTTAGCTTGAATGGTTACGCAACTATTCCGTGCCGGTATTTGTGGAAAATGTTCTAGTCGCTACCGGCGCGAAAATACAAACAACACCGGGAGATAAAAAAAGTGATGTAAAAAAATAGCAAGATCAAACCGTTCAAAGGTTTTGCAGTAAATGTGAAAACTGATTGAATTCGATGCTCTGGTGCTGGTTTAGCAGTTTCACAATGAATAATCTCAGGTTAGTTGAAAAATTAACGATATTTTATGCGGCATTCCGAAATGCCGGAAGCCACCAGTCCTTCCATGCTTGGACTCCGTCCCGTTTCACGTTAATATATTATTCGTTTCTGTGTGTTGTCGGTCACTGCTATAAATATGAGTGAGATCTGAGTCAATATCTGAGAAGCTGCTCCCAGTGCCAAAGCTATGATACCAAAGGTAAACATTCAGGATTAAATGAGCCCTCAAGCTTATTATATGGCTTAAATACTAAACAACTGATGCTAACATTCAATCACAAGAGGGTTTGCTGTTTCTATTATGCAGTAAAAATCCATATGGTCACTGGAAGGTGTTGATCAAAAGACCCCGATTAATCACACAAGGAGAGGTGGTACATAAATTGACCAGAACATGACCACGTGCCTTAGAAGCGGATCCTCACGACCTAATGCCCACCAATATTTTCACACTAGGGGCTAGGCTGCGATGAAATGCATCACCATGTGTCTGGCTTGCATTCTCTCACACGCTTGATTTATATTTTATCCTATAAATACTAATCGCCGGCGATGATTTGTTTGCTCTACATTTCTTCTTCGCCATATCGCGAGCGGCCGAACCAGCTGTATTTGCCTAAGCGAAGCAATAAGTTAAACACAGAAGGGCGGTTGTAAATAGGGCTCCCACTGGAATGGGACAGAGTCGAATGAAGAAACATTGCAGTAAGCGTGTAACAGCTATTTTTACCATGAACTCATTTGCAGCTTTTATGTTCTGTCATTTTTATCAAATTAATATACACGTGCTCCGCTACTCAGTAGGCCACGAGACAATCCATGAAACCACGAAGCATTGAAAGACGTTCATGGCACACAGCACGGTTTTTATTTTATTGTCGAGTATCTTCTCGATGGAAGCTGTTTAATTAGCTGGTGATGGGAATACTTTACACCCTAGCGGCTTCGTATTTTACCCACTAATGTGTCAACCGAAATATGGTCGCAAGTGTAAGTTTTTTTCTGGTACGGAGAATGCATGGTAGTTTGTTACCGCTATGTGCTAATTTCGGTTGATGGCCGGTACCAGAAAATGGTTTCAACATGATATGACCCAGAGCGTATGTGCCAGGAAGAAAGAGAAGGTTTGAATTCAAGTACTTAAGAGAAGATAATTTGGCTTCCGTTATGACCGACCGGCGTTGAAATGATATTCGCAGAGTGAAAAACTTGCATGTTCATCAGGTTCTAACATTAAAATAAAACTATTAAATCACTTAAAATACGCATGTGCTAATGTTGTCGATTCGCTTCCTTGCGTTTCGTGAATGCAACGTGTACGGCGTTAATGTTAACCGTTAGTCGACCTCGGTAAATTAGCAATTTAGCAACTGACAATAGCCTACTAGGATTGTTTTTCTGATATTGCTTTTGCACTCCCAACATGTACCTGTAATAATATAAACTACAACTTTCCGGTATCATCGCGTTACTGTAAAGCACTCTATCACAACTCATGAGCAGATAAAGTGGCAAGCTTGAACTCTTTTTAATAGTGCTGCGAGGCGTAAAAACATAGGTAACTTGCCAGCCTTTCGATTTGGGTTCAGGAAGGAAACCCAACTACTACAATTCACTTCGCGCAAAACAAGCTACTTCTTTCGAACCGTTGTTTAGTTTGGTAGTATGTAGTCACTGCGCCACGTGAGTGCGTTGAATTTTAAAGCCAAATCAAAAGACTAAATTCGACTGTGAATCCGTTGCCGACAGCCTGGACTTAGGGTATAAGGCGATTTGCATGTTACGCTTTCTGCATAAATATCGAGGAACCAATTGGTGATGGAATTTGAGCGGCGTGTTTCCACCGCGGCTTAGAGTTGGGCTAAAAAATGAACATGAAGTTTAGTTTGCGTTCGAGCAAAAGTCTGACTGTCGATAATTGACGGCTTCTGTTTTTGATTTCCAGTGAAACATTTGTTAGCTAAGAAATGGTGTAATTCAATCACTTATAGCACATTCTTCAGAGATGTGACAGTTTTCCATAAGAGTGGACGGGTTTTTCTGCTTTTACGAGCTAATGGAAATTGGTTAATAAATAGAAAGAAAAATGAATATGTATTCAATTCATATCCGCAAAATCAATCAACCATGACAACCTAGAAAAAAATATTTTCAGCAAGAGGTCAATCGATATCATCAATTTTGCATCAAAACCATTTCAAACTGCTCATTTGTGGATGAAAAATTATGGGGTGAACCGTGCTTCGAATCGTGTGCATGATTTGCTATGCAGGAGGATAAGGTCAAAGAAATGACGCAAGCTTACATTCTGTAGTAGGCATTGGATGATGGTGATTATTCTGAACAATGCTTGCTTGGGTTGCAACGAGTTCCACAGGAAAATGGCTAGCTCGTAATTAAGTTATGACTTGGTTCATAGATGGTGCAGAAATTCAAGAAACTCTCAGGCCATCACATCGGCGCAATGACGAAGAACGAGTACCGGTGCACAGAAGAATCGGACGGAGAAGTTCTTGGTGGAGATTGGCAAAAACGCGTGACGGCGTGGTCAACGGAGCGTGCTTCCTTTAACTTGTCGTTAATCATCAGGTTTTGTGAGCACTAAACACGTTCTTCGCTCCGGGCGCCTCCATACCTAGCCGTTGCGGGTTGTTGTGCTCCTACATTCATTTGCTGTGGGTGCCTTTCATTTATTTATTATTTCCAGCCAGCTGTGTTTTTTTCCTACTTTATCCGCTTCACTTCACGTTCTCAGATAACCAAAAGCCGGCCTACTACGATATTATAGCAGTTTTTCAGTCTGTTCCCTGGGCTCCTATCTGCTTGTAGGAGAAGTTATAGATGACCATGGAAACAGTAAACTGTATCACGTTTACATATTTTTTTCATTTTTTAACAGCACTGGTAGTGATGAGGGCAAGTGCTTTCTAGGTAGTGCATAATTATCCGCTTGTGATTTTTCCTCTCCTGAAGTCTACCTTTCAGATGAATACACCTAAGGCTCCCTTTTCAATGTAATATACCACACTTCAAAACATTTTATTTATGTTGTTACCATGAAAACAGCATTTTCTTTCGTTATTTTCCAAACTAACAATTCTCAAATCACCTTTGTTAGGTTTTAAATACGTTTTAATTGTAACCATTCAACATTCATATGTCATTTGTCAGGTAGTTCCCTATGCAAGCCTATCTATGGTTGACGTCATTACAGCCGCGCCGCAATTTTCCACAATACGTATCGCAATTGCATAAGTCGTCCGTAGTCTGCTTTAAACACACATAAATTGCCCCGTGACCTATTTCAGTGGTTCAACTAGTAGAACCGGATGTGTTACTTTGATTGTATCGGTTTTTCTTTTGTACAACTCATTCGTTAACATATCCGCCTACTTTATCAGATCTAATTCGGTATAGCAACGAAAGAAACGAAAGAAAACTAATAAGAAGGTCGCATTTACCATACCTGACAAATGGCGACAAAGATCTCAAGAATTATAACCACATCACGTACACGTACAGAATTTAATATATTCTGCCACCCTCACCATTTTTTATTGACTATCCTGTCCGTTGCGTTTTTGAAGATTCTCATGCGTTGCTAAAACCGAAAACGGAAAAAGGAAATTAATTGCTCATTCAGTGACAACAGCGAAAAACATACTGGCCCAAAAATTAGCAACCGGACGGGTTCCTCCCCCTTAATATTCAACAATTGACTCCGGAAGTTGTTAAGCAGGTCCTGAGCCTCACTCTTTTCCACCTACATCTCTTCTCTTCCTTTGCTGTTTCAAGTGAGTTCAAATGATAGCCCTAGAAGCACGTCGTCGTCGTTCTTCGAATTGCCTTTAGGAGATATTTGACTTCAACAACTTATGTGTTTCGATGGCTTACCCGCGAATGTAGCATTTCTTGCCCACATGTTTCTTCCAGTTGCATCTGTCTTGCAAGTGGAGAATAAATAAATAAACCACCAACACTTTAGGAGCTCGTATATTATTCAAACGATAACACCTGCTTCCTATCAACTGCGACGTTTTTACTTTGCAGTCGATTGAACACTGAGAAAAAAATACTCTCCGATAAAAACATGGCAGATGAAGCAGATGAATCATAGCTAGTTTCCGAAGGAAAACAAAGTAAGCTTGTTTTTGTGTTAAACAGCACTCTTTGATTGTGCAAGTCTGCAAAAATTCCTTGAACTCGCAGCGGAAGCTCACCGGCGGTGGCGCTGAATGAATGACACTTGTCAATCAAAAAATGCAACAACGACGAGACAACGCAACTACGGTGATGATTCGCTTGCTTGATCGCCCAAAGAAATCTACAGTCAGCCGCCATGTCCAACTGGTTTTACTTTAATCAGCCAACCCAGAAGCAAGAAGAAGGAGAACATTTTCCCATTGTTCTGTGACGTTATAAACGTCGTGTCGTACTTCATTCAAAGCTCGGTTGAAACTGCAGAACCCTACAAGAAGGCGTAAAATGCGAATATGAATACGAATGGGTTAGGTTAAGTATACTGTAGGCTTTGTTTCTGGTTGTAGTTTTTCTTTCTACTCCGTTGCGGAGATGGTCATTTTCCCACATTTTATTATGATTATGTAGATTACGACACTTGGTCGATATCAAAGCAGACACTTTTCACTAGATTTCCTAGCGCTCGGTAGCACGTTGGCCTCGTCGTCGTCGTCGTCATTAGTGGAGACAAACCACAGCGACTGTGACGGCAAAAAGTTCTTTTCTTTGTTTCTGCACCACTTCTTTCGTGCCTGGCTTTACTGCTGAAGAGACACGGTGAAGGGTCTTCCATTATCATGTTGCATTACTTATCTTCCAACCCATGGTACTTCCTTGCCGGCCTGTGGCGACGACTTCAGGTAGAACTATTCATTCATTTCATAGCAGAATGCAATCCACGTTGTTCACATCCTATATCTATGGCTACGGGTAAGGTATTACCAATTACACTACATCGGCCAGTAAAGTCGGAAGATCGTTTACGATGCGTGTCAAACGCGCGAAATATACTGAAGTCGCTTTTTACCCCGTTACAAAAAAAAACTAGTTAAATCTTTGATGCTTTTATAAAAAATTTTCAATAATTCATGCACAGACTAACAGACATAACACTTTGAACAAATTTTCAATAAAATTATCGTTTGGATGATACCAGCGCTTTACATTAGTAACACCAGTATTATCTGCTGTCGTGTACGCGCTGCGTCTTGTATTTGGACATCAGCGCTATCGTACATGCATGTGTCAAATTGGGAACTACTAATTGTATATGAGATTGCATTACAGCGTTCCAGACGTTATTTTATTAGAAATTTGAAATGATCGTTTTTTGTGCAATGAAGCTAGGTTCCAATGTTACGTCTGTTAGTCTGTGCTAAAATCTTTCATGTTTTCCAATTTGAGCTCTAGGGAGGTTGACCAGTATTGTTGATAAAGGATTTTGTGAATCTGGATGTAGATAGGTAACTTGGTTATTGCCCAATCGTGAAAGCAACAAATGTGAAACTAACTCACTCATCAAACATCATTATATATATACTCGTTTTTTGGTTTAACATTACTAGTGGATAAAGTGTGATTATTCGGAAGAATGAGATTCCTTGTACAGGTTTACGGCCAACATGGCGGAAGTGGTTAACCGCTTTTGGCCTGATGAAAAAAATGAAAGAAAAACAAGATAAAACTGCTACACCTCGAAACCGCACTGGGGGGCGAAGGTACTGTCTCAAACGAGCCGGCTGGCTGTCAATGAGCCCTCCTGACAAGTTCACATAGTCAGGTATCATCGAAGCATTATCGCATGTCGGTCGGTCGGCTGTTGTTATCTTCGAGTTTTATTTATTTTCGTCCCCCTTGCCCACGCTACACAGCGAGTGCTGTTTGTCATGAGCTGGATTTCGCTGCATCAAATTTGCATAAACAATTTGAACTATCTTAACTGAACATAGCAGGCGAAACAAACACTCGCCAACTTTGTTGGCGCGTATGATAGCTGCATAACTGTTTCACATCTTCAAATGTTTATATGGATATAGATTTCTACACCGTCACTCATTTTGTCGTTATCTAAAATTGTATCAGCGACAGCGGCACTTTTGTTCTTTTCAAGGAGTAAAGACGATCCACTGATCCACTTGTACAAGATTAATGTATCTTGATTGTTCAGAGCCCTAATTAGTTCTTTTACATAATCACTGCCAATTGATAACACAGGTAAACACAGGTTTTGCCCTAGAGCTCAAACTGAAAAAAAAGATCATAGCTTTTCAACCATTCCTGTCAATTTTGATGCCACTAGTGAAGATACATTTTTCAGAGACTTGAATGAGCCAACGTAGAAGCGACGAACCCGGCGAGCGAACCAAAATTTACACATATTGAGCTTAAGAGTAACATTTGTTTCCTTCTGTCGACCAGTGTTATACAAATACGCTACAGAAGTAATAATCCTTCATATTGGTTGTGATTCATAAATAGCACGAATTCAAGCAAACCTATTTAACGGAAGTTAAATTCCCTCGCGATCAAAAAACGGCGCAAAATTGTTTAATGTGACACGGTAATCGATAGATCGGTAATTCGTGGAAACTTTTTCGTACCGCATTAGTACCAAACTAGTTGGAAACCGTTGACCAAATGAGTTTATTTTTGGGGTTAAATAATAGCCTTGTGACCTTCAATTGAACAGGTAGCTCAAACCTGGTGAATCGACCTAAGAAAGCAAACTCCTTAGCGTGCGTAAGGAGAATCGCAGACACGCAATCACGTGCAAACGTTACCAGCAGGACCGTTGAATAATGTATCACTCCCTCAAAACGAGTGAAACCATTTTTAGCGCCACTAAGTTCTGCACTGTTCCTCATTAGCATTTCCCCTTTATTGGCCTTTCGGTTTACGTTACTTAATCTTAGTTAGTTGAAACGACATTTTCTCCGCTGGTTATTGCTGACATTTTGCTCTAATCACCGCCGCGACGATAAATATCTTATTTCGGTCGTGTTTCGACAGTCACACATTTATTTCGTCCTTGTGGAGGCCAAACACTTTTTTCAAGGTCATTCATTATTTCAACGTTTCTTTCATTGTCGCCAGTTGTTTTTTGTTTACATTCTAGTCTAGTAGATGCGCGCAGGATAATTTTGATGACAATAAACCGATTCTTCAACGATCGAAGCAACCGAGCTACCAAACATTTTTACACATTGTTCAACCCGATGTTTAAACGTGCGTTTGTCAACAAAAGTTGGTGTAGCAGCTGTCGACAAAATTTCATTCCGCGCATACCATTGGATGTGGCAATATTACACACAAGTTTTCCCAACATTTTCGCTTTTCCTTACCTTTGTTGAGCTCCTCTGTCACGGCGCCCGAACGATCAATCAACAGTTGATTCGTGAAAAACAAACATAAGGCAAACAGCAAACCGGTTGCTGTTCGCTAATGACTTTTCTGTCACTCAATGGGTGAAGTGTCTGGTCTGTGTTGCGTTGCGTGGCATACCCGCTTTGCTGCGTGCGTGTGGGCATCTAATTTTAGGGCGTCTGAGAAAGAATTGAAAAAAGCAAATCTATATTATTAGCACTTAAAACTGAAATGATTTGCGGCTTTTAACGACCCGCAAAACCGTCGATTGTGCGCGTTTGTTAGTAGTTACCCCGTCCTACTGCGAGGTTTTGTGCAATTTGCAAATCTGGTCCGGCATCAGCTGAACGTGATCGAATGCTGTTCAAGCATGCGCGGGAGTAGCTCCATGTTTGGAACTTGTCCTACCGATGGTAGAAACATGGCCTTCGAAACTGAGTCACATATCGATCATGCTTAGCACGCTTTTAACGACACCAAAACGTGTATGTCTTTCAGTTGAGTATTACCTTCACGATCAAGAAAACAAAATCGAAAGCTATACGTGCAATGCAAATCGATCATCGATCGGCTCAATTTGTCGCGGTGTAGTAATTTGAATTCAAACCATGATGAATCGAAATCTATCGACACGAGGTCTAATTTTTGTTTCATTTTTCTAATTTGCAGAACTCCCGTGAAGAACGAATCTCCAATCCGCACGGTAACAACAATGACGCGCCGAACAATCTCACCGTTCAAATTCCTCAACAAACTCGAACGCTCCTGCGGCACTCGAATTCGATGTCCTCGAATCCGCACTCGAACTCCAGCTCGACGCCAGCCTCGCCGCATCTACTTTCGAACAGCAGCAGTGGCCAGCTACATCACACGCTCTCGAATGGCAGCTCCCTGCACCATCACCCACAATATCAAAGCCAATCATCAGTAAGTTCCCAAAGTTCGTCGATCATATCCACAATCCCACCGCTGCAGCGATTACTAGAGGATCACCTCAGTAAATCAGCACCCTACCAGATGATCGTGATACCGAATAGCGGAGGTTACTGGGTAGATGGTACCGATCATGATGCCGGCTATGACATACCATCGCATACGACGTGGCGCGTAGGTAAGATTGAGTCAGACGATACGGCTAAATGTTACCGACGGTTTTTCATCTCTCGTGAACATTCTAACCTGGTCGGACATGACGATCAACTGGGCCCAGTACTGCTCTCAATTAAATCGGAAAATGTAGCAAGTCAGGATCACATTCGATTACTTCTGCGATTGCGAACAGGAACCATGCATGAAATTATTCCTGCATCATGTCTCGGTTCGAATCCGTCTCCCATCAAAATGGCGCGGCTACTAAACGAACAGATCAACGTGGATAGTTTTATGCCTGTACTGTGTCCTAAAGCTTCTACTCTGATCGCTAGCTATGACGAACACGTGCTAGTGACAAATTTTAAATTCGGTGTTCTGTACCAACGTTACGGTCAAACCGCTGAGGAAGAACTCTTCTGCAACAGTGATACAACGCCAGCGTTCGAAGAATTCCTCGATCTTCTCGGTCAACGAATACGACTACGTGATCATAAAGGCTATCGTGGAGGGCTAGACATTCAAAACGGCCACACTGGCGATACTGCAGTGTACGAAGTGTTCAAAGAACGAGAGATTATGTTCCACGTATCGACCTTGTTACCTTACACTGAAGGAGATCCTCAACAGCTCCAACGGAAACGTCACATTGGAAATGACATTGTGGCGATTGTTTTTCAGGAAGAAAACACTCCATTTTCACCGGCGATGATTGCGAGTCATTTCCTTCATGCTTTCATTGTCGTTCAACCGTTGGAGCCTAATACTCCCAACTGTCGGTATAAGATTTCAGTGACTGCCCGAGACGACGTTCCGTTTTTTGGACCGACGCTTCCTCAACCATCAGTATTCAAAAAGGGACCTGAGTTGAAAGAGTTTCTTTTGACGAAACTGATTAATGCTGAAAATGCCTGTTATAAAGCGGATAAGTTCGCTCAGTTGGAACTACGTACCAGGACTTCTCTATTGCAGAATCTGGTCGACGAACTGAAGGAGAAAACGAGGGATTTCCTTGGGGCTGATTTATTAGGAGCTCCCACCTCACCCACTCCGGAAACTCCCAAGTCCGAGAGCGGTTTCACCGGATCACGGTTTATCGATACGGTCAAGAAAGCACTTAACGCTCGACTGCGATCACAAAACTCCGACCAAACAAATGGAGTTGATTCTAACCCAAAGCATCAAAACTCAATCAAAAAGTCTAAGGACATGTCTGATGCCTCCTACGGAGCAGGACAGAATATCAACGTGAGTACTAGTAGTCATTGAACAATAATAACCACAATAATAAAAACTATCTTGATTTCTAGATTGGTCGATCGCTATCGAAAAGCAGCACGACTGGTTCGAGAAAGTCGCCCAATGACTCGGTTGCCTCATCTCCAGACATCACATCTCGCTGTTCTCTAAATCCAAACCCGAATAACAACAACAACAATAGCAACACAGCAAACAACAATCATGGTAGTCATGGAGCAAAAACCCACTCGAATAATAATAACAACAATAACAATAATGGCCCAGTGGCAATGTCAGAAACCAGTGATGACTCCAGTCTAAACAGTGTTGATCTCGATCCGATGGGTACGTAGTTAAGAACTATCATCCCATTGCACACCGCATGTTCATCCTTGAAACCTATCACGCATCACCATCTAATCAAAATGAACTGTTCAATAATACAATTAGGATTGTAATACTAATCTAAGCATCTGTTTGCTTTCTTTTTGTTCCCTTTTTTGCTTCCCCGTTAAACTTGTAAAATTGGTTAAACTTCCCCCGACGAACAATGCTTGACTTTTCCCGCCTGATAATGCTCCCTACCCTTTTCCCAACACCACCTGACGAATTTGATTTACGAACTGAAGTTTTCCCAAATGTAGATGCCGGAGCAACCTACATCGACAGCGATACAGGGCTGGAATCGATGTCGTCCGCAGACGCAACCACCAAGGCCTGTTCGTTGTGCCTCGATGGTGATCGGGCGGAACGTTCCACGAACGGTGGAGGCAGTGTGATTAGTGTCAGTGTCGGCACTGGAAGCACCGGTGGGGACAGTACCCGGGATCAGCGAAGTAGCACCGGAAGCAGTGGAACGACTGCAGCAAACTGTACCGGGACTGGGGTTGTCACTGGCGCTGGCAACGTCGCCGTTGTTAACGGGATCGGTGTTATGCAAACACAGGAGTTACTGCAGCAGGTCGACGGATTCAAGCAGGAAATTACCCGTCTCAAGTGTGATAAACTGGATCTTTTGAGGCAGAATGTGGTAAGTAAACCTGAGCTAGAAATATTAAGTAATCTTACAGAATTTATAGACGACGTAAGCCTGATAGACATCTCAATACAAAATATCCTACTGGCATGTTTTATACATTATGGACTTAAATTTCACTGTATGTTTGGCGGGTAAATTGCCATGGCAACCGATATATAGTTTGATCAGTTTGATAGTAAAATCATAAACAAACATGTACCTGCTTACTATGATATGTAGTATATTGAAACCAGGAAAAGCGTTTTCAGTTCCGTTCAGAACGAAATCAAGTAACACAACGGTTGATAAATTTATTGTGGTTTGTAATGAAGGTTAAATTTCTACTTTTAATCAAAATTATGAAAAGACCAGCTGACCCGGTAAACTTCGTCTCGCCCATTTTTGTGTTCAATTTAATATTTTTAAACACTCATTGATTCCTTGCGATTTGTTTATAGTCTGCAAATACACAACGAACTGGTCAAAGGATATGATTAATGTCAAAAGACAAATCGTTTGAAACAATGGATTTTATTGGAATGACAACATCCTCGACTTTTGGTTTCTGTACATCACCTCGATCCTGAAAATATTCATATTGAGTGGTATTCGTATTTTTGGTATTTTTAGCTGTTTTTCTGGCTGGCATCGATCTAATTCCGGAAATACCCATACTGGGTGGTGTTCAGTAATTTTGTTGTTTTCCAGAAACCGAAAGTGGTCATCTTTGAATTCTAAATAGTGTCCAGGGTCAAAGCTTGTCTTCAATGCATCAACTCGATTACGAAGATATCCATATTAAGTATTATTCGATCTTTTTGGCTGTTTTTCCGAAACCGGAAGTCGCCATATTGGATATCAGAATGGAATTTGGAGACAATTTCTGAGCGTCATTCTGGTTTAAGAAACACCCATATTGGGTGTTATTTGGTCATTTTCGGCTGTTTTCTTCATAAATTCCATTAATAATGGTGTTTGTGGTAAATTTTTAGCTTCTGATTCCGGAGAACCTCATAGTGGGTGGTATTCGGTCACTTTCGGCTGTTTTCCAGAAACCGGAAGTCGCCATCTTGGATTTCAAAATGGCATTTGAAGAAAATTTCTGGCCTCTGAGCGTGATTCTGGTAAAAGAAACGCTCATATTGGGTGGTATTTGGTCATTTTAGGCTGTTTTCCAGACACCGGAAGTTTCCATCTTACAATTCAAAATGTTGTCTGAGGTCGACATGTAGCTTCAGTGCACCATTACAATCTCAAACTTAAAAATGGCGTCTGGAGTCGAGTTTTGGCTCCTGTCCATCGACCCGATCATTGTAGGCTATTTTCCGGAAAACCTGGTTGAAATATCTGTTCAGCTTGCATGGGAAATCTGCCTCCCCTTCCAGAGTACTGGAATTTGATTTGTATGAGTGTCCACCCATCCAGAAGTGGGGAGGGTGCCATTAAAATATTTTTTGCCCCCAAACACCTCCACATGCTAAATTTGGTTCCATTTACTCAATTAGTTCTGGAGTTGTAAAAAAATTTGAGTGTAATTTGTAGGAAACCCCACCCTTCCAGAAGAAGGAGGGGTGTCAAACATATATGTTACCCCTATAAATATTCACCTGCCAAATTTAGTTCCATTTACTTGGTTAGTTCCCGATATGTGCAGAAATTTGTGTTTAATTTGTATGGAACCCCTTACTTCCAGAAGAGGGAGGGGTGTCGAACCATTATTCATATTTGTTACATCTAAAAATATTCACAAACCAAATTTCATTATGTTTGCTTGATTGGTTCTCGAACTGTGCGAAATTTGTGTTTCATTTGTATGGGACCCCTCCCTTCCAGAAGAGGGAGGGGTGTCGAACCAATTTGGACATATTTGTTACCCTTAAAGACATCCATATGCCAAATTTGGTTCGATTTGCTTGGTCTGTTTTCGAGATGTGCATAAATTTGTGATTTATTTGTATGGGACCCCTCCCTTCCAGAAAAGAGGGGGGTTTCGGACTATCCCTAAAACCCCTATACACAATATTTCACGCTGATCATTTCAGTAGTTTCCAAGCCTATGTGGATCAGACAGACAGACAGACCGACAGAGCTGCATTTTTATATGTTTAGATAGTTCAACCGATTACCGTGACGGTAGCTACCAGTCGAGTGTATTCCTATTTGTATTTTATTTTCGGTGGTAGATTTGAAGGATGATTTCAAAATAACTGTCGAGAGTCATCTGTTTTAAATTGCTGTCATATTGTTGTTTATTGCGCCTTCTTCGATCTTATTTCTTCGTTGTATGGAAATTCTTTTCTCGTGAATTCTACCATTTTCCTTCGAATTTTCCTAGAAGACGAACACAACAGAACAAAGCCAGCTCAAATCAGACGCTCCGTTGTAAAGTTATGGGCGGTTGCACATATATGTAACTTTATTTTATATATAAGAGAAGATAGTAACAGACTTCCCCAGCATAGACGACTGATTGCTAGTTAAAATAAACTTCTTCCGTATTGATCAATAATTTCCATTTCTAATTCTATTTTAGACTTGCCAGCGGGACATCAAGCGATTGAGAGAGCGAGAACTTTCTTTACAAGGGGATCTTGCCGCAGCTGGTAAAGAAATCCTTCGGCTACGGGATCTACTGAAAGAATACATGCCCACAGTAGCTACGGAACCAATGTAATTCGGCATCAGAACCGAGTATACCAAAAAAAACGGAAAAAAGAGATCACCCACTATCATTACTTACTGCAAAACTGCTGTGTAGTACACAATATGGAGCATTACTGATTACTGATTAACGTTGTTCACCCACCAGGTGTTCGAGTATCGAAAACAGAATAGAAACCCTCCGGCCAATGGCCATCGATCGAATAGGAACGCAATCTCATCCTCACATTTTCATATGTTTGTTTTTGTGGAACTACTTCTTTTAACAACTACTCATTAGACATTGACCCTTATTCTTGTTTTTGTACGAGTCACATTTGTACGAAAGTATCAAAAGTTCGCATTCCTATTTTCGTTCGAATCAAAACGAATGTTCGAATACCGCTTTATTTAATACATTTGAAAATGCAAAAATACGTACGAGTATCGGATACGACCGAAAAACAAAAAAAAAATAAGGGTAATTATTTTTTCCTATAAGGTTTATTTCTCTAGTTAATTAAAAGAGGAAGACAAGTTATACGTTTCGTGTAAAAAGTTTGTTTATACAGTATACTATTATTTATTTCACAGCTTTTCCGTAACTATTTAGTTTGTATTGAGTACTCTGGTCCTTTTTACCTCATTTCTCGGTTCTCAATTTTTGTTTGTTAACCTTTCTCGGAAAAAAAAACATCAGAATAGAGAAAAAAGAGGGACACTTCTAAATAAGCTATTTGATGTTGCACATTGAACTACAACCAGTTGTTGGTACCCTTATTGAGCCTGAAAACAGCACTCTAGTTGACACTTAATAAAAACGAAAATTTGTAAATAAACGTGTTTGACCTGCTGTCCTTCATCACAGTGATAACGGAGAAAAGGGAATGCCCTCTCGCGTACACTGGAACTGAAATTAGGATCAGTTACTTTTTCTTTGGTCTTTGACTGAAAGTAGGACAAAAAATGCGCTGTAAATGTCAATTACCAGATATATTTATACTACACTGTACGCGTAGATGCATTAGCGAGTAAATCATGTTTAGAAAACTTATATATTACAAGACCGGACTAAGCGTTGAATCAAAGCAGAGATACTTTAAAACAAAATGTTGTTCATTTTAAGTGTAAAGTCAAAGGAAAATTTTAAAACGGGCTATTATTAGTAGATCGTGCTTTTTACGTTATGAGAAGCGGGTGTTTTATTTGACAAAAGTGATGGCAAACCAAAACAAACCAAAAAACAAAAGAGAAAACTCTATACATGCAGGAAATAACCAATCCAAGTGACGATAAGCTCGCTGTAACCCAACAGATGTTTTCTCTAGCTTTTAGTAAATACCCACTAGTTTACCCAGATTAAATATTAATGTATAAATGCATTGATGCAAAAAAGTTTAACCTTTACACGTGCAATACAACATAACTTCAACGACTAAGGGGAAACAAGAAATCACTGTGCGAAATCTTTCTGGCCTTAGCGTGAATTAAAAAAAAAAAGAAAATTCACGAAATAGAACGCTTTTGGTACCCTAAGACTACACTAATACCTGTTTTAGATGAAATCTTTATCAAGACATAACTACAAACTGTGCGAATTATACTGCCTTCAATATAAAATTTTTGTACGATGAAAAGTTGTTCCCGATTAGGCGAAATGTTACAAAAAACTGCAACCGTGACCAGAAGTACTTTCAAACTGTTTCTGTCTAACCCTGAAGGAGTTAGTGACACATAAAGAATTGATACCAAAGTTAACAACATTCCCAAAAAATCTACACATTCATAGAATCTCTGCTTTTACTTTCACATTGGAAAAAACAGTGTAAGTCAATATGAATGTTAGAAGAAGAAAAATAAACTAACTAAAAACCTAAAATGTGCACACAGCATAAACACACAACAGCACGTAGAACGCAACATAATTTGATGTCAGTGAGCAGACAAAAATACAAAAAAAAACAACAACAAAAATATCCAGTGTTATAAATAAAACATTTCTGTCTAAATAAAGCTGAAGCTGATTATTGGCAACAAGAAAATGAAACAGTACATCTTTACCCATTCATAACAAGACGGTAATGCAAGCAAAGTAAATTCAAACGCGGGCTTCTCTTACAAGCGTGACGGATGAAATGAACATGAAATCTATATATTTAAAAAAATGTATTAGAAAGAAACAAAAAAGTTAACCTGTAGTTCGTTTGAAACTGAAAAGAAGTCCATCATTTTTCGACAGTCTCGACGACTGCAGCTTCAGCTGTTGCCGGCGGTTCTGCATTCCAACGAATCTCAAGAATTTCACGTCGAACGCCATTGTCACACTCCCATGCAACCCGATGTCCGAGCATTCCATCCGCTTCCAAGGCCTGTTCGAACTGGCGCAGCCCACCACCCACGCCAAAGTAGTATGTCTTGGCGGCCAGCAAACTGCAAACACCGTCGCAGTGATAACGGGACTGAGTTAAGGATTATCGTTTTATACGCATGAATTTTAGTTGCAAAAAAAATAATCTTTGTACGGTTTTCAAAAGGATACACTACTCCATTACGCTTCAATTTGCTTTTTAGCAAATTGATCAATTTACCATAGTTTCTGGTATCGTAAATCGTCTCTGAGGTAAGAATTATGTCGTACAATTCTTGCGTCTTTCGTCCAAAGCTGGCCCAATCGCCCGAATAGAAACTCGGCTTTGCCTGGGATTGGATGTCGTTTTTCTCGTTGCAACAGTTGAAACAGTAATTTTTAATTGTAACATTTGTTAGTACTTCTCGATTCTGCAGATAAGAAATTATACATGTTAAAACCATATTAATATATCAAACTAAACAATATTACATAGTCTTGAAAGCACACCGAGGCGGCACCTAGTTTAGCTGCTAGTATACCCAATATTCCAGAGCCACATCCTAAATCGAGCACCGACGCATTTTTGAGTAGTTTTGTGTATCTCTCCTGCTCTGCGATGAGTTCTCCTAGGTCGAAAGTACACTCCCATACCTTCAGTCCTCCCTCATACACTCCCGGAATCAAATCCGAGTGGTTCATTTCAGCTGATAGAACTTGACCTGACAGGTCTTCTTGTGGCAGTGTCAGACAGTTTAGATACTCAACTTGAGTATCCAGGCTGGCTACGAAAACATGCAATCGATCCGGTTCAATATCGATGCCTTGACGAAGGTCCTCGGGGATCTGTAGTTCTACACATTCTTGCTCATTAGAAGCTGCCGCTAAAAGTAGTCGTAAACAAAACTACTGTCAACATGAAGCGGACCCAAACAAAAACTTACCTGCAGCTCGATTTGAAACATCCTCTACCGCATCAGACGATAGAAACGCAAATTCGAACATTATTCTTAAATTTACCTACTTAGAACAAAAAAAAGTGTAACAATAGCAAGTAACAAGCAAAACGTTGCAGTTTATCTTTTCAATGAAATGCCGGCAAATACTGAATCAAATCATTCAAGGTTAGATATTATTGCGTGATTTATCGGTTTTGCGATGAATGAAGTAGCAGCTGTAAACAATTTTTTGCGAGAGATGCGATGCAGAGCTGCCAGATTTTATTTTGAAAAATCTATGCACTCGTAAAAAAATCTGTATTTTTCTGTACAAGTGCTTATCACTTATAATATCACATAATATGCAAAAATTTTCAAAAATTGTTCAAAACTATCTGATATGCTATCAATAATTGCAGTCAACATTTGGTAAGTTTGCCCGAATCAACATAATATAAGGGTAACCTGACCATTTTTCGGGTGCCAGTGCCAGTGTTGCTGGTAACGCGTCAAATGTATGGTAACTGACAGCGATGCCATCCCCGTGGAATAAAATCACTGTATGAGTAGTTTACGAAGGCGGTGTGCCTGAGCAGCCCTGCATTTGTCTCGTTCCCAGTCGAAAAATGCTGCATTGATTTTGTAAAGAACTTTTTGACAGTTCCTTATGGGATTTTCTTTGGGGCTCGATAAAGCCGAGAAATGAAAATTCATTTTGTTTATTATTTGTCGAGCAGTTGGACAGCACGAGGTACGGAGTATTATAGGACAACGATCACCAGAAAAAAACGCCAGTGTTATGTATGTCTCATGTATGTGGTCTTACTCTGGTACACAAAGAACTTTATTTTGAATGTTCACTTGGATATTCAGATTATACCAGGTGAAATCATAAATGAACTATGTATCAAAACAACAAAACGTGTTGTTCAGCAGCACTGCCAAAACCAAAACAGTAAGACATGTGATTAGCTCTCCAGTTTTCAATTTCAACCAATCAGCGAGTGGTTCCCAAAGCGGATGCAAATCTATACTCAGTTGTCTCCCCTTAGGATTCAACAGACAAAAACGTTCACAGAAAAATACCCCTTTGGCATCGCGCCAGGTTTCAAAGGCTAACATCTCAACGTATATGTAAACGAGATAGCATATCACCTTTATCTGACAGCTGAAAGCGGACACAAATGAGTTTGAGCCCATGACATGAGTTCATTGTCATTCACTGTTATTTGGTATAGGGATGTCAATAGTTCACAGCAAAATAAAAATACCCAAATATGCGTATTTATTACGTAAATCAACCCTTCTGTGCGGGAAGGTACTTTTAGGTAAAAATGATTTACATATTCTTGAGTAAATACCTGCACGGAAGTATAAAGTACAAAGCGTAAAAATACGGGCGTAGTAAGAGATCCCATTTCGATAAAAAGATCCAAAAGTGCGCGTGCGGGTTCTGCGTGAAGTATAAGAACGACATACCGCAGCCCAATGTCGTAAATTGTGAAATGTGAGCTTATTTTCTCTTTCGAATTCGTTCTGGATTAAGTTTATAACAATTTAGATGGGTCAATAAATGAATCATAATCATCGATGGATTTTAAGAATATTGTTCGAGATTCTTACAGCTAATCAAAAATTCTTACATCTAACAAAGAAAACATTCTCACTAACACTAATGCATCTAAAAAGCAGTAAAACATTCAAGTATTTTTCGTGTGAATGGCATCACTTGCGAAAAATACAACAGGGATCATCAAGGTGGGTGATGAAGAAGAGTAAGAAGCCAGTTGTCGCTCCTCAGGTTGAATCTACCACCGACAATAATTTTACCATGAAAAATATTATCAGTGACTTCTAGATGTATGGAAAGCATTATTACATTCGATTATTGTGACATTTTGTGGCATATGGGAGAGGAGAGGTTGGCTTTAGTGTGTCATCACGTTTCAACTACAAAAACATACCTATACTACAGAGTTCAATTCATGACACTTGCATCATTCATTCATAGTTTCACGATCTCTTTTTTTTGTTTAAGATTTGCTTGAGTTCAAATAAATTATTTTTTTTTTCGTTTAAAAAGCACAATGTTCGCAATTTAATTCATTTTTTAGTCTCTCAATCCTATTAACACGTGAAGAAGATTTGAGTTGCGAAATGATTAAAGAAGAGGAACTGAATACGGATGGTCTTTCAGAAATCAGCAATGATGCTGCAGTTACTGTCTCGGTTTTCTATGTCGTCGCCTCAATCAACACTCAACTATGACTCCATCAACAGAATCCTTGGACGCCTTTTCTAGTTATTTTTTATAATATTCTTCATCTCGTTCAAAATCGTTCTAATTTTTAAAAAATGCATTTTCTACAAATTTCTCAATTTTCAGTCAATTATAACCAAAGAAGGGGGAGGGAGTGTAACAGAACGGGACGTAAGTGGAGGGGAGGGGGTCAAGGAAGTTGTAACAGTTTGTGACAAGGGGAAGGGGGAAACTTAATTTTTTTCCAAATTTTGCGTGACATCATTAATTGATGGTTCTATGATATGTGCGTGAGAAATATTTTCAGTGTAAAAATATTTAATTTTTTAAAGCCTGCGACTCTGGCAACCCTGTTTTATATGACGCTAATGGATGACATTAGCATTGTGTCCAGCGTTGCCAGGTATCCAGATTTAGCTGGATTATCCAGACTTTTGAACATGTATCCAGGTAGACAGCTTTGATGTCCAATTATCCAGATTTTTCATGGATGATCCAGATTTTATCCAGATTTTATTTTCTCTGTTCCGCAAAAAGGTCATCACTTCAATTTCGGCGCGAAATTTTGCAATTTTGTCACCCCAAATTTTGCGTACCCCAAGACTTTTATTCGAAAAATTAACCTTTCACCCCACTGCCAGATTTTTTCCAGATTTTTATTTTGCCTTTTCCAGATTTTTGAAAAAATGACCTGGCAACGCTGATTGTGCCTGATCGGCCCAATTTCACAATATTTGTTACTGTAACTTTCGATTCGAACCAACAAGTCTTGTGATATAATTCTTATTTTCATTGAATTATTGCAAAGATCAACTCTTAATTGCAATATTTAACATTGGAGGGCTATTGAAATGCCGGCGTCGTGTACAGTTCCCGATTGTGAATTAAAATATGCGCATTCCGAGGATGTTTCTTATCACAAGTAAGTGAATGCATTACTCATTACTATGTATACAAACATTGTACTTTTTATCTTTGCAGATATCCGCTAAAAAAGCCAGAACAGCTGGCCAAATGGATCGAATTCGCAGGCCGTAACCCAGAATGGTTGCCTACCAAGTGGAGCACGATATGCAGTCGACATTTTAAAGCAACCGACTTTAAGGATTGCATCTATCGGTTAATATTTCTGCTTGTATTTGCTTCCACTGTTTCTCACATATGTATTTAATTTTAGTAAGAATCTAGTCAGTACAGCAATTCCATCAATTCGAGTGAAAAAGCATTCTGACAAATTGGCTGCATATGCGCCTGAAAAATCGAAGGAGAACAAAGAGACAACAGACACGCCACCGGAACATGGTGAAATACACGAAGCGGAAACAGATCAGGAAGAGCTATCCGGGGGAGAGGATACACACATGTTAGAAATGACTTGTAGGCTGTGTGGAACGGTGTTCAGCAGATGGTGCCAAAGCTTGCTATCGGAATTCCGAATGTATGCGGCATTGATTGCCAAGTGTTTACCGTTTGTTAATCTGGAACTTATGCATTACCCTTCTAAGGTTTGTGCTAATTGTGTGAAAGTATTGAACGGATTTTCAACCTACTACGACAATGTGGTCAAAGTTCAGGGAGATCTCGAGCAAAAATACACTGGGATCTGTGAACAGTATTCTACTTACAAACCTATGACAGATGTGCCCTCTCGAACGATGAAAATCAAACAGGAACCACTAACAAGCATTAAGGAAGAAACTATCGATTTTGCCGCAAAGGGAAGGGAAGCAGAAAATTCTTTGATTATCAAAAACCCGAATATTACAAACGACAAGAAAAAGTTAATACTGTTTAATAACAGTCAGACAAATGAAGGACAATATACGAAACACAACAGGGAATCCAAAAACTGCGAGATACTTGAGATTGTCAATTTATATCCTCCTATTGTCGACATAACCAGTGCAACTATTCGGGAGGTTCAGCCTTATGAAATCACATTGCCATCATCACTATCTAACGCAACCTGTCAACCATGCGCTCCGCAGATAATTAATTTGAAAACGGAAAACACCGCAGAACTGGAGGAGGAATATGAAGACTATTCTGGTTATTTTCAAGACTTTATGGCCGGTTTTACAGCGTGGGAAGAACACAGCTACTCCAAGCTCCCCATACAAGCGGACGATAACAAAGATGAACTATTTCCAACTCACATGGAGCTAGAGCCAATAGAGCCCATACAATTGGGTAATTCTGCGACTGTCAGGGTAATTCATGTTGAGTTACCGCCTCCACAACCCGTTGTTGCTGAATTTGCCTGTTCAAGGTGTCACGAGAAAAGGTTCCGTTCGCGAGTTCAATTGCTTCGCCATAAAATTTTACACTGTTCGTCAAGAGTAGTTCGTTCGTATCGTTGCTTTTATTGTCAGCGAAGTTTGTGTTCTTGGCATGAACGGAAAATGCATTTTTCCGTATGTCGCCGCAGGATGCTTAGACAACGGCGAAGAAACGATATGGTTAAAAGAGCAAAAGAGAACAGTAAACACGACCGGAACACTGAAGAAACATCATCGTCGGGCAAGACAAACAGGCGTTTCGATTGCACAATGTGCGACCGGTCATATACTAGGCTTTATAACTTGAAACGCCACAAGGCTAGCCACAGACCCGTTGACCAGTGGAATCATAAATGTGGCGTGTGTCAGAAAATTTTCGACAAGCTGTTCGATCTTAAGAAACATTTTCAGTTGTCTAAATGTGCTGGCAGCAGTGGGGATAGGAGTAAATTTTCGCAGCACAAGCCAGACGAAGATACGAGCGGGGAAGAAATTGTGTCTTTGCAGGCCGCTGGTACACCTTCGGATAGGCTGCTCTATGTTTGTTCCACTTGCACCAAACAGTTTAAATCGTACAACAGTCTAAAAGTACACGAAAGTGTTCATACAGGTATGTGATAGGTTAAAATTTAATAGTGCGATTTTTTTTCGAAGTTTTTTTTAAAGGTTTAAAAGTTTTCATCTGTGAAACATGTGGGAAACGATTCGGTGGTCAGGTCAATCTCAGCCAGCATCGGCTGACGCATATTGATGAAAAACGATTTACGTGCAAGTTATGTCCTAAGGTAAAAAGGATTTTTTTAAATCTAACTTCTTAATCAATCAATGTCCTGCATTTCAGGTTTTCAAGAGAAGTGGCGGTCTTGGCCAACACGTGAAGGCTTTCCATATGAAAATCAAACCGTACCAGTGTACAGTGTGTCGTAGGGATTTTGCCTTAAAAGCCGACATGATACGATGCCGACATTCAAAGTTGAAGGATTTTGGCTAGTTTTTCACAGTTTAACTGACCAATCACAAAACAGGGAAACCACTGCCTAGGTTCCGCAGAACAAGACAAACGGGTAGTATTGTTTAATAAAAATTTCTATGAAATACGTCTTGTGGCATCAACCCACGATTGATTCACGCATAAGTCAATGGCGAAAACGTTGAATGGAGGCTGACAACCTTTTAAATAAAGACGAAAAACATTAGTCAGCTGACTAAAAGGAAAGTCTAGAGGTCTATATTATGTAACGGAAATTATAAGTTGAGGAATAAAAAAAAACAACAGGAATTGTTAATCTTTCCAAAAATCTCAAACTACCTATCATTTCAAAGAATATTTATTGTAACCTTATACTACATTGAGACTGTTAGAACCACTTAAGCACTATATGGATTCTTACTACACTAAAACTAGACAGTCACACCAGGACTATTGCCAAAAGCCCTTTTATAGACAGCTCTTCGTTCCTACACCGCAAGCATTCTTCAAATTACTTCCTTTATCGCGGCTAACTTTTGTTATCAAAAATATACCTCAATTAGTTTGAGCAGACTTTCGTTCTATGCAGTGCTCTCATTGCCTATATGGCGCACTAGCCGTAGTTTACTTCATTTCCTGGTTTCTGTTAAAACAACGGCAATGAGCGATAAAAAACCATTGCACTAGGAGAGTAGGGGTGAGATACTTGGTTGTATGCCTAATTTCCTTTAGTCATGAAAAGAAGCAACAATATGGCCATTCGTTTACTCTCGATGTTCTTCTATTTTACTGTTTACAATTGTGGAATTACCTGCTTTCTTTGATTTAGCCTTTATCACATGCACTTTTCAAATCCCGTTTTTTTTTTTGTTTTCCATTTGTTGGATAAAATTCATTAACTTAAAATGACACATACTTTTCGTCTATTTCTCAAACATTGAACATTGTAGTTGCAAATACTTGCTAAAATAATTAAAATCTATTCTAAAGAACCGATAACATTTACACATTTACAGAAACTTTTTGTTTACTTTGTCAATTATCCAGTCGCTGTGAACTTGGATCGTCATTTTTTTTTGTTCACTTGCGTCGGGCTGAAGTTGCGCAAAAAATAGCACTCTCTACTGAAACACGGCTGCGCGCTGCTGGAACTGCTGTCGTCGAAGAATGCGTTCCTCCTCCATGCGTCGTTTTTCTTCCTGCTCTTGTCTGTTTAAAGGGGATAAACAGTCAAATATTTCATCTAGTTAGCATGGCAGTAAATATTGTTTGCCTACCTGATTTCATCGTGAAATTTGTTCGTTCTCAATTGCTGTTCAATTTTGGCCTCGAAAAAGTTCTTGGCTCCGTTCACACCGACTTCGTCGACATTGATTTCTGTGAGTCTAGCCAGCTGACCGAGTCCGGAGTCCGAAACCAGTTCGCCAGCTCGCGCTTTTCTGTGAGTAGTCGAAAAAACAAGCGTCAATCGTTAATATTTTGTAATTCTCAATGCCAGAAAGTGAATGTTTTTTTTTACCTGTAAATCAGCAGAAACTCTCGGAATGAAATCTTGCCGTCTTTGTCCTCGTCTACTTCAGCGATCATTCCTTTCAGACCAAGGTGGGTTTGTGGTGCACCGAGCTTCTCCATCATGATCTTAAGCTCAGCCAGATCGAGGAAACCATCCTTTCCAACGTCGTATCTGTCGAGAGACAAGAGACACCGAGAACACAGAGTTATAGGAGGTAAAGTTGATTAAATTGATTATTGATTATTCTGGTTTGTGGGTCATGTATGGATTAGTAAAGGAGATTTATTCAATTAGATTCAACTTTGTGGGAATGTTTCAATACTAGAGGAGAGGTTACGTTCATTCATTGCTGAATGTGCGATGATTTTTAATTATTGCTATTAATTTGTCTCCAGCTCAAATCGCTGGATCATTATTTTTCATATAAAGGGGATTCCAGGAACCAACATGATGTATATTTTCATTCGTCCCAGTTCTGCTAATGACATAATTCATAATACATAAGTTGAGTATCAACGTAGAGAAAAGAAGATATGATTTCAATTGTAGCATAATTCATACTGGGTAAACGATACCGATCAAATAGTTAAGTAAAAATTCCAGTGAGCAAAATTTAAACGAATATTCAAACAACACGCAGCAAGTGTTTTATTAATTCCTAATACATTATGGAAATCATAGGGTTAATTGATGAACGATTAAACAGTTCCCATTATTATTAAAGTAATTACAGCCACCCGGCAGCAATTACACGCAGTTTATTGCGTATAGGGTGTGTACATAGATGTTTTAAGTACCCTTAAACAATTCTCTATTTCTCGATCAGGAACAAGTTAATCAAAATTGCTATTCAGCATTCTGATCAAATCGTATGGCATAACATATGTCTTATAATGGTGAATAATAATTATTTTAAGTTACCGTGTTTAAATTGAATATTGATAGTCTAATATAAAAAAGTCGTTCCAGGTATTCGAAAATATGTACAAACTTTCCAATAACGAAACTACTAGAGCGAAAGGTTTTGACGTTAAATATCCACCGTGACATACTTCGGTCTTCTACAACTTATTCAATTTTTGATGCTTAAATGAAAAGCACAAATAATGCTTCTGTCATAGTGTTACAAGATTTACGCATAATCGGTAGAACGCTACAATCCCCACCGTAATGAGGTGCGAATATTTGCATATTTTTCACGCCTACCGTCTCTATTGTCGTTCGCAAATTCAAAGAGACCGTAAAATCCCCGCTGAACAGAAACGATTTTCCAAAGCTGCCTTCGATTGTAACGGTAAGTGGACCGAACGTCCTTTGTCGTCAAGGGTAGCTGGAACCGCGTGACTCACGTGCTACAGACAGAAGAAAGAAAAACATGACCCATTTTCCATTTTTCTTTGCTTATTAGCGGTGTAGCGCAAAGTGGTACGTCCGATACGTATCCTCTCAATAATTAAGGTGATGGATTCCTTGCCCGTTTACATTATGACAGTTGTCAACATAATGGATCAAAATTGATGTGCAATTCGTCAACCAGTTTTCATCACACACCACTCAACTGTATCGTTACGTAAGGGCTCAAAACCACCGACCCTCTACATAAGCTTGCCTAAAGATTTCAATTTCCTCTCACATCAGCAGATTTCCACGCTCTCCCTTCGGGTTTGCATCTCGACTCTGTCGAGGTTATACTTTATCTAACTTCAGCCTCCCTGATCGCGACGCCGTTGAGTAAACTAACCAAATATGACGTGATGTGGTCGTGCCTGTTCTCACCATACTAATTATCTCCTAATAACTCTCCACGTGACCACGTCTTGTCTGCGAACCTCAACAACCGATCCAGCTTGTGCACAAGCGATATGGGTTATTTTCATATAGACATGACCTTTTGTCATGCCAAGCTCTTTATGTTTCATTTCATCGCAGCAGGGAATGTGTGTTCGAAAACAATTTGTTAAATTATATGCATTCGTCGTACGACTGATGACCCCCCAACAGCGTTCTTCCATTCACCAGTAATCTATTTTGTCAGGTGAATTCGAAATGATTCATGCATAGAAAAATCATGCATGTCTAAAATTACATCTATGTTTGTCATTGCATGAGCACATGGAGTTATGGTCACTGCATTACTAGGCTGGCGAAGTGGATTTCGTTAACCAGTCGAAAAGTAATCGTTAATTTCTTGAAAAAAAAAAAAGAAATCGAATTTTTAAGATAAAGTTCAACCCATTTACTTCTTTTCACGTATCAGAAGAGTCATATGCCCTTCGAAGTATCTTTCAGTGGTATCAGGATGGAAAATGTAGATTGCCAATGTTATGGTTTGTTATTCCGCCAGACTAGTAATATAGTGACTATACATGGATAGCATTCTGCAGCATACAACGACCAACTGCGTCGATTAGATATAAAAATAATAATAGTCGACTGAATGCGGTTTCTACTTAGTTTCCTGTTGCACTCATGCATGCTTTGTGTGTCCTTTCCTCTTTGACTCACAACTTTAACTGGCAGCTGGTCGTTTGTTGGACTTTACACCGTTCACTTCATATGCTAGGTTCGCTTCAAGTTATAGTTGCTGCATTGGAAAAAGTCATGTTGGTTTTAAGTAAGCTGAATTTGCGCTTTGGGATTCCATAATCAGATGCTGGCGCTTTTTTGCTTTTGATTTGTCTTGTGTGTCAATTTGTTATACAATCTTGAGATGGAAACGTCCTATGGTATCTTTGATGGGAGCCTAGTAAGTTAATTACGAAACTGATGACAGAAAAAAGACGAAATGGCACTTTTTGAATAATTACACACGATCAGGATTTGATTGTGGTGATGCGCGTGTCGCACGTTATGCATCCAGTAGCAGCAAAAGTGTGGTTTCAGCGATAGATTGATACATAACCGCCCTGCATTAACCGAATACACCAACGCTTTGAAGAAATGCCATGCGGGTTAGTCGGTCGTTATTCGACAGTTGATTGCATAAAATTCCTGCTCGTCGCAGTAAGCGACGATGGAGCATCGCAACGTGGGAAAACTATTGAGTTATTGCCTGCGCCGTGGTCGGGTTTTGTTTTGTGTACGCTTTTTAGCAGGCTGCGTGACTGTGCTACTTTTGGAAATTTTCATGTCCCACGTATGAGTAGCACGGTAGCAACCAGGGCGAAAGTGATTTGCTCATCCGTTCCCTGGCGACCATTTGCTGCCTCGATGTAGGTGAGTTTACCGAATCGACCCGTGTAGTTTTAACTTTTGTTCAAACTTTTTCTATCACACTGCAGTCGTCAAAATATAACTGAAATAGTCAATGACTAGCTGACACCCGGTCCGTTATGTATTCCGCAAGAGAAACTTCTCAAAAGTGCATGTGGTTGAAAGGACAAGTTAAATAAAGAATGAGAGAGTATCAAAAGACAAAAATAAGTAAGTAACTTAATTCAATGTTCTGTTATTAAGTTTTGGAGTAATTTCAGCATTGTTTTAGTTCCTAATCTAGCCCAATATAAGAACATGGCACAAGCGTCAAATGTAGATAGCGCAAAATTTTACTATTGTATTAATTGAAATAGTAGGAGGGTGGTATCCAAGACACGACCGCATAGTTGACGTAGGACTACAATAATTTTATATTTTTATTTTAAAGCTATGTTTGATTTGAGCTCGTTTTACTTTTGTAGTTTGCTTGATTTATTTTAACCAATTTAAACTCAACATCTTCCAAAAGGGAGGTATTTTGGTTCGGGTGGTAATATCTAGGTCGTCAGCCCGAATTCATCAAGCGACACCTTAAACGACTTGGAACTAAAATTAGCTCATTGGTGGCCATTTCTACTGTTAAGGTCGTCTTTGACCACTTAAAAAGTCAAAAAAGTCATGAAAAAAGAACCGTTCATTTTTGGCATGGTTCCATTTTGGCAACAGAAAATATTCTGGCGTGTTGCCAAAATCGAAGGGGTCTGTATTTTGATTATTTCTTTGTACCCCTCTACCTTAGAAGAAAAAATATTCTCTTCAACATTCACAATGGTCCAGGAACCAAATTTAGGGGAAATTTTGGGTCTAGAGCTATATAGCAATGTTTTAGAGAAAATCTTTTTTTTACAAAGTTACTCAAAATTATTGGAGCTATAAAATTGTAGAACAAGGTTTTCTATCTACAAAAATAAAAAGGAAGATACTTGATAGCATTGAAAATTTTGGTCACCCCAATTCTTGATACTTTTTCAATAAGCGCTTTATCATATGTAACAACTTTGTTGAAGAAAGTTTTTCTCTAAAATATTGCTATAGAGCTCTAGACCCAAATTTCCCCCTAAATTTGGTTTCCAGACTATTGATGAATACCTTTCATTCTAATACAGCGAATTTTCTTTAACACGCGAAAAGGCAACCTTCTATAAAATATTTAATTGAGTACGATTTAGTAGAAATTAAACTTCTTCCTTCTATATCTATTTGTCTTGTTAAAGTTGGCTCACTCACCGATCACAAAGCGGCAAAGATGTCACATCAATTTTTTTTCTGCAGTTACAAGCTCGTGGAAAAAATATAGATAATGAATGACAGTTTTAGTAAAAAAGGTATATTCACAGAAAATTTGAAATTGACATAGAATTTTATGAACATGTTAACATTCAATTCAGGTCAATTTAAACATTTTATCAGTATACAGAATCAATCAGAAAAAAATTGATTAGTTTCAAGATACCAAAGAACAACGAAGATATCATATTTGAAGGTTATATGTCTGTTATTTTCGAAAATAAACTGGGCAAGAGTGATGCCACGGCAATTAATGTTTGCATAGCGTTGTTCAATTACAAGTAAGGTTATGGAAAGTAATATTTTCTTGTAAATGCAAATTCAAAAAAAAAATTAATTGAAAAACACAAATACTAATGTCGGAGCTCTAATATCAAGATGAAATGAATTTGGTTTTCCTCTATACCGCCACCGCAGGATGCAACTAATATTGTCATATTGGACTAAATTCATTTAGCTAGTAAAATATAATCATCAGTACAGCTCTTTTAACTAACTATTCAAAGATATGTATGGAGCATTTTTGTTTTCTATTGTCTTTCAAATACCATATTCAGTTATTTAAATAAATCTGAAAAAAAGCAGAATGTAGAGTTCAAAAATAAACAACGCATTTTGTTGTCCCCGGCGGCGCAGCGTATTCTGCGGTACCCGAAAAATCAAATTGAATTCTGATATTTGCTGCTATACGAAACAAGAAGAAGAAGAAGACAATTCAAACGGCAATTCGATTGTGTTCCACGCCCCACCGTGCGTCAACAGCGGCAATGTAGTTTTCACTTGGCTTGGCTGCACACAAATGAATATCGAGATTTTCTGCACTGATAGACGACGAATGACCAGCGCTCTATCCATACAATGCTCGGTGCAGTACTGTTGCCTGTGCCAGCATGTTTTCCTTCAAGACATCAGTTTTATTAATATTAACATATTTATTAACAGCAGAACGTCATACTGTCTAATAGTGGAGGTGGTTACGAACTTTCCGAGAAAGCTTCACCTTCAAGACATCAAAATAGTCTAGGCTCATGGAAACTAACATTAGTTGACCTATTGGGACGGGGAGATTCTGTCAAAATTTTTTTTGGCACTGCTATACAGTATATCACAGCATGCAGTTGGTGTCTATTCATGAAGTCTGTGCTAGGCGTGCTCGCATATGATTGGTACATTGTTGGTGAAAATTTGACCTTGAAACTTTTATTCAATTTTCACTGTTTAACAATGAAGTGATAATGAAATTGAAGAATCACAAAATTGTCCATCATTTTATCAATCCAACGACATATTGATTATTGTGAACCATCATGTGCTTACATCAGTATAACCGTTTGAAATCTTTCATTCCGGCGTTACATCTTGGTTTTAGTTTTCGCGGAATGTATCTCGATATAGTGCGGTTAGACGTAGTCCTACGTCAAAAAAAAAAACATTTTTTTTTACAAATTATAAAAAGTTATATCAATGTTGATCACTATCTTAACACAAAACTATACAAATATAAATACTTAGTTTGTTAAAATTACATAAATAATTCGTTACAAATCTGCTGTCATGCTCCTTCTGGTTTCCATTGGCAATTGTGATTTGTGTGCACGTCAATTGCATGCTTAATGCTTTCATACGTTTGTTGGTACCGGAAGAAACTTTTACCTGAACCATACAAGAACAATGCGACGGAAATACCACCAATTAAACACGCTATGAGTTGTTATACCGCTTCAAGTTGAATAAAGCATGTTTCAGCAATGGTCACCTGTTTATTCGGTTCATTGCATAAGAAACCAATCAAGATTGTGGAATCAACTAACTATTCATTGTTCGACGGGCTAGGAATAGGTTGACTTTCAATCGCAGCAAGTTAACGCTTGACCCATTTAGAATGGGCCATGAGCAGCTGAATAAAAACAAGCCGAAAACGGAAGTTGTTCTCCGGTTTTCATAGGTTGCGACAACCTTCTGTAGTTTGAATGACACTGAAGTTGGTTTATTCTTCTGTTGCTTTATCCACCGTCTCACTCATACCTTTGCACTCAAATTGAAAAGTTAATAGAACTTTTCTGGTGAAATCGAACCAAAAATGTTACTTCAAATGTGTTTCTGATATGGCCTACTATGTATTCCTATAGAGAACATTGTACCGCGTGTTGCGTTAAGCACGTGAGGTATGTACGGTTTTCCCCCCGGAAGTGTGTTGCCATAAAGTGCACAACGTGGGCGACATATCTCACAGAGACAAACGATGTAATTTTATATCTTACGCCACAACTAGACTGATTCTTTTAATTTCACTCTCATTATCTCTGACGTATCAAATATTTGCTCTCGTTAGTGTGGCCCGAAACAAACGCATTGCGCGCAACTATGGCTGCTTACCGGGCTGTTGAAACTGAAACGGGTTCATGAACGCAATCGTCAAGGTGTCTAATTTCGCTTATACCTCTTTTTAAAACCTTGCAAATGCATTCTAACCGATGGTGGATTACATTGATGCTTTTGCATAATTCTCGTCCGGTACACTTGGCTTCTGGGGTTTACAAAGCTTACTGCGAACCTACGTTGTTGAACGATTTCAGCCGTAATCAATCACTTCTGACCGCAGCCAAATACAATAATAGTCTATGTATTACCTTCGTTAGTTTGATCCTCGCAAGGGGAAACGGAGGCATCTCTTGCACTCCCACCCTGTCGAAATAGTTTTGTTTTTCAACCGTTGCACGCATTGAGTCAGCGTACATACGTACTTCAATCATAGGAGACCGTGAGCTGTCGGTGTGGTTAACATTCGCTACACGTAGCACCGGGAGCTATGACCATGCTGCATACAGAAACACGGTAATGTTTCGGCACCGAGATGCGGTTTCCAATGAGGGCTACTGCGCTACTAAGTGCTGTTTTAGACGAAATTCTAATTGGTTTTGTATCGATTAAGTTTTGTGTGTGCAAATTAAACGTATCTTACCTCGCAGTTAGCTATGCGCAACGACGCTGTTCCAAATACCTACCCATTAGAGGGCTTCGACAGTGAGGTTAGTCAGTTTGCTTTGGTAAGCGTACGGTAGTGGGTTTGAGTCTTAGTAGAAACAGAATTCAATACACCATTGGCTTCTAGATAAAAAAAAACTCGCGTAAAGTGTGGGGTACAGCATACTGAAAGGCAATCTCATAAGACATGAAAATTTTAACGTAGAATTACGTCTTATGGACACATTATAGGGGTCAAATTGAAGAACCGACAACATCGGGAGCCACACGAAAATTGTCCACTTTCAAATGCTTAAAACTGAGGCAGAGATGAAAACAAAGCTAAATATGCGAAACCAAAATAACTATTAGAAGCTATTGTCTCAAGCATTGTGAACTTAATATCATAATGTCAAGCTGATATGTATAATAGACTGGGATACGGTTATATGGGAAAAAGTGATGGTGTTTTTATTTCTCACTGCAATGCACTTTTCGTGTTCTTTATGGGTCCTATAACAACTGCGTAATTTTTTAGGTTGATCAGTGAAACTAATTTTTTGCGCCCGATTTTTTAAATTTCCGTACGATTTTATAAGAAAAATGCACTTTTCCAAAACTTATTCTCCAGAGATGCTCAGCTAGCTCCTAAAAATGAATCAATACATGATATTTGCACAAAACTTCCCTAGGAAAAGCTCTTCTGGAGACCGTAAGATGCTTGTAAAAAAGTTACTTACCTCAAACGCATGAGAAACAATTTCGCGTAGAATTAAGTTTGAAAGTGTGAATTTTTGCTCATCTAATCTTCCAATCTTAATGCTACGCAAAATTGTTTCTCATTCGTAGGACCTTTTGCAACAGCAACGTGCTGCAGCAGTATTACTAGAAAATATTTCATGTCGAGCCACTCGTCAGATATTCAATTAGTTTGCGGTGAATAACTTCTTCTACAAGCATCGTAGCACCTTACAGTTTTCAGAAGAGTATTTTCCCAGAAAAAAAATCTGCAAATGTTATGAATCTATAAATATTTATGAGAGCCAACTGGAAATCAAACAGTTGAATCACAAAATCATCCAGTTTTTGTATATTTTCGCGATCCAGATTTTTCATCAGCCTAAGTTCCCATTTTCTATTTTGTCTATTTTGAAAATATTTTTTTAGGTGAAGGTAACTTGATTTATCTCTAAAAAACCTTTAGGAGGGAGTAAATGAGGAGTTCACTGATTTTTTCCTTTCCATCTTTTGCTCGCACGAAACTCAGCCAAATTGATAGCAACATGACATGACATTTAAAAAATTAAAAAAAAAACATTCAAATCAATGTCAAAGCCTAAAGACCAATAATGGATAAAGTAAATGTTGAAAATTCGAATACCCACATGTTAGTTTTGTTCCTTTCATGTTAAGGATCCAGTTTTTCCCAGTTTTGTTTCCAAAATTATTCCAGTTTATTCGAAAATGTTATTGGCAACCCTGTCAGTGACACCAACGCTGCAGGTGGCCATATTCTGCGTAACTGAAATTCATTTGAATTGAGTGTTATTTTGATCCACGAAAAGAGATTTCGTGACACGTCTGTTCGTCTGTGGCGATAACAAAGGTATCGTTTATACCATTTGAACATTTTTTATCAATGTTCAAATGGTTCTTGACAAAATTAATTCAAATTTGAACAAAATGGATACTCTACTTTTAAACAAATTTGAGATTTCCCAATAGAGAAGTTTTTGATAGATAAGCATTTTTTCCTTGAAATGTTAATAATAGTTTTAAACAGTTTAATTGTCTATCTTAAACATAACTTGATGAAACCTGATGAGCGTTTTCTAAATCACTTTTTGTTTCTAAATTCATTTATTTAAATAATTTTAAATAAAAATTCTGACAATTTCCCAAAGGTCATCTTCCATTAAATTTTGTTTCTCTTGTGGTTCTCAGATATATAGATCAATAAAAAAAATCACTCCTTTTCAAATGATAGTTTATATAACACTTTGAAAAATGTAGTATGTAAAGTTGCTTCATTGCTTTGCACCCACAAAGTTTCATTGAATTCTGAAAGAGTGCTGCAAACCAGTCAGTCGAATTGGTGCGAAATCCTTCAATATTCCGCAAAATCCGCGCCATGGAGTAGTAAAAACGCGCCAAATCCGTGAAAAAGGCAAAATTCGCAAAAACGCTGAATCCGCGGCGACTGCGAATATCACATAATATGGATATTTTCAGGATAGAGTATCATCCCCCGCGACCGCAAATTATCTTCAGACGCCATTTTGAAGTTGGTGACATGGTGACTTCCGGTTTTTCGAAAACAGCATAAAATGATGAAATAAATATCAGACGCTGTTTCTGAATACATGGTTGCAATTTCCGTTTTTCGGAGATCAACATAAAATAACCAAATATCACCCAATATGGATATTCTCGGAAACGGAGATGTTCAAAGTCCGCAAATCGACTCCAGACGTACGTATTATTGTTATATCTTCTGGTTTATGTCAAACAGCCTAACATGGCCAAATACCACCTAATATGAGTATTTTCGAAATTCGGTTACCAGTCATTTCTAGTTTAGTCTAGTCTACACTAACATAGCCAGTACTTGAACGGATCCTGGAAAATGATATCCACCATTTTTTTTAAATGATTTCCATACATTTTTCTTGTCAAAGGTCAGGCCTACTGTGTAGCACAATATAATCTAAGAACGGGGACAATCCGTACTAACCGATCCGTATGTAAGAAGTAATATAATTCGTTCGGAGTGACAAAGCTAAGAAAGTACACTCCTTTGTTGACCAATCTCCTGGGGTGGAACATAGGTATTTTCTCCTTATGTTCGGGTTTCGAAACCAAGGATATAGCGCCTTTACTCGCTTCTCGAAATTCAGTTTGTAGTCGTTCGAATAAAAATTGAGTTGAAAGTGAAAGGGGACCAAAATTTCCCGCTTTATATTATGAAATTGAGTAATTGCTTAAAAATATATTGACCAACCTATCGTCGAACCTATTTATCAATAAGGGGCCATCCACATACCACGTGGACAGATTTTTAACGATTTTGACCCCATTAGCCATCCCCCCCCCACAAAGCTGTCCACGTGGTATGTGGATGGCCCCTAAGCAAATTCATACTAATGAAAATTCTTAGGAATTGCAAGCTAGTTGAAATGCTGCGAAAAAAAATGTTGTATAGTTGTAAGCCACTACCAACAAAACAGGATTGCATATCGAATCAACCGTCCGTTCATAACGATTGATAGCCGATCAATACCCACAATGTGGTATGTATAACCCTGATGCAGAAAAATCGAAATTCCAAAATGCTAAGCAAAACATTACCGTTCAGTAATTATTGCTGGATACCCGTTGATGATTCATCCCCACCCGGCATGGTCGAGAACGGGAGCCAAAGCAGAAATTGAGCATGATTTTAAAATTAAACAATTGACGCCTCCCCTTCTAGCGTAATGTTGAATACCCGGTGGAAATATAGCGACAACAAAGAACTGAGGGGTAGGATATTACACCCATATAGTAATTTGAAAGCCATATCGAAGTGTACTCGTGCTGATGGCAGAAGCCGTTCGGCGTAGGGCAACGACTAGTTGATTCGTTCGTTTGTTATCATCAAGTTAAGTACTTGAAACGATTTGACGGAAGTCAAGTCACAGGACGCGGTAATACAGATGACTCATAGAACAACCGGAGTGGGGCTCATTGAAAAAAAAAATAATAATAAAAGGTAAGATTGTACGCCACCACAATTGGCAGCTCGCATAGTATTTGCAACCGCAAGCGAGGGGATTTGTTTAGACAGTTTATTACAGACTTTCCTGTCGGCAGTTGTTTATCGAGCTGCTTATTCGATTGCTCATACCTACTTTACAAGGAAATGAATGACGGTTGATAATTGAATGTGTACAAACAAATTTCTGGAAAGTATGACAAACGTCATATTCTCTGGTTTTACAGTCATTACAAAATCGGCATTACCACATTTCTATAGGTCTCCAAAGTGACTGAATTAATTTGCGAAAATCGTAACCTAGAAAGTGGACTTGCATAATAGTTCACTTTAATTTCCTCAACACGAACGAAAAGTGGAACGCTTAGCTGATGGTTTTCCTGTTTAGCATCTTCATCGATGAACCGGCGCGGCTGGGTCTCCTAGGCGCGCATTTCGAGAAACGAGAATCAATTCGTCGATTCGCCGTGCCGATGTACGTCGGATTGAATCATTCACGGCGGAATGGATACTAATTTTCGCACCACATAGCTTACACTTTCATCTCGCGGTTAATTACCGGTTGCTGCTGAAACATGCGTTTCTGATGTACCTTTCACGTGTTTGTATTTTTCACATGATGGCATTGTGAGAGATGTTTTTTCTGTTTTTTGAAAATATGTTCAAGAAACAATAATCGGTTTCACCTTGACGTTCTGCACACGCTGGAGGTCTGCTGAAATCCGATTTTTTTCTTTCAGTTTACCGATAGTGGAGTTTACCGCACCGGCCGAGATTGGATGATGTGAATCTACGCGAATAATATCCAAACAAACATTATAATTGCGGTGCGTCCACTTTCAAGGACAATCAGCCGTTAATGAGCTGCGAAATTTAGGAAACACACAGCAAAAAAAGTGGGTTTAGACGGGCAGTAAACGGATTCGTCTTAATTTTGATATGGGTTCATTGATCTTATGTTTACTATTATTCACCGAAAAATAAAAGTAGAAACGTTTTAATTGTCGCTCAATTTAGGCGCTACTCCCTTAGATTTTCAATGAATGTTCAAAACATACTCATTTGCTTCCTCAAGGCTCAATTTACAAGTGAAAGTATTCGGCAGAACATTTGGCAACTTGTAGTCGGAATTACTGAAATATATTCCTATTTTTCATTTTTAAAACAAAAAATGGATGTGCGACTCTGAAATGCTAATTTTTCTTCTCTTTCCATAAACTCCATTGCTACACTACTCGTGAGTTTCGGAACAAAATCTCGCTGTAACAAGTATTTATTATCAATGTGTGTTTGTTCAGAAAATAATCGTTTCGCAGTTTTTATACGAATGGTAAAAGCAACCAGCCCTAAACCACGAATCTAGCTAAGCGTGAAAAGAAAAAAACTGATTGTAGTTTTTTATTTTCGTCCATGCGATAAAATGTCTTCTGACGAATTCTTGTTTTTCCTTGAAAATTTTTCAATCAATCCGCTTCCCTATCTTCTGATCTACTGTGTAGAACCGACAGTGATAAATTGTATCTTTTGAACAAAATAAGATGAATTCAAGATATAAAAGCAAAAAAGGGTTAAAAAAACCTCTGTTGACACGGTGCTCATTTTTCAAGATTTATATAATTTTCAGAGTATACATGATTGAAGCTAGCCGTCGTTTTCTATGTTTTTTTTTTATGAACGGAATAGAGCAATCATATCTTTTTTTTTTTTTTTAAATCAGCCAATAAAGTGTCAGCTTACTTTCAAATTGTAAAAATTATTTGGGTCAATCAAACGTGATGGCTAGGAGATTTGACTACTGCAAAATAGTTCCCGTTCCAGTTTTGTCGTGCTTTACAATTAGTGTAAACGCTTCTATGTTCATCAATTTCACTTGATTGATGTTTACTTATTTCATCTATACATGTTGATTGTAGTCAGATTCAATTCAGAACGTATGGGTCATATTTGGGTTCGCTGTCAGCTCATTCTACACACATCTGTGACTAGCAAAAACCTAGGGTATAAGGTCTTACTGTCGATCGATGTAAGCTACAAGTTCAGAAATAGTTCAATAAGCACCACATGGGTAATGTACTGTCCAATCAATTCAGTATCATGCAGGTGGCTCGATTGTATTGAGAATTGTTCTTGATTGGTTTGAGTTAAACAGGTCACGCTTTTGAAATAAATTCAGTCATTCGTCTATTCATAGCTGGGTCAGTATTGTTGAACGGTACAATAGCTTGCAAAATTGTTTAGAGCTGAGAATTTTTTTTTTTTTTTTGAAAACAAAATACAACAGGTTTATTATATAACTTATTTTTTAAAAATTTCATATAAATATTTGGGACGAAGCATGAACTTTATTCGCATTCCCGTTGAAGTCAATTCGGCTTGAGCGAAAAAAATATGGCGTGTGTTGAATTCAATTTCACAGATTACGCAAGTGGTCAATCGTTACGTAAACCTAAAATCCAACAAGAAAGATCACTGCACGAAATATCGGATTCAAATATCGAAAGCCCACTGGTGCCGTTCAGTGTCGACGGGTGTTCAACATGTTTTGCTTCTTCCTTTGTCGATTCAAAAGGACAGGTTCTGCGTAGTTCAGGTTTAATGCCATTGTCCAGCTGAGGCTGATCTGCCATGCTTCGTCTGGCAGGCGCGTACAGCGAATAAGGGAAACAGGAAGAGTGAAGCCTTCGATTTCAATCCTAACAGATCTGCATGTGCAGTGCATAAAAATTGATGTGCATGTATTTTCACGAATTTTGCTTTGTTGTGTTGTTCTTTGTCACACCAGTAGCTTCAAGATGCTGAACGACGCAGATGCGCGACCTTCCAGCAATTTTCCAAGTTCACCAGGAACAAAAATTTTGAATCACGTATTTCACAATGCTGCGCATATATTTTCTAAGATGAGACACGACCTTGACCTTTTCTAATTTGTATCGGAATGACGTATTCGCCATCATTATGTTGTTGTTATGATAAAACATTCCAAACCTGTTACAAGTTAAAAAAAAGCAAAGCCTTGGTACTACATTCCGATTCGGAACTTGACCTTCTGTTTACTATACACAGACTTCGCTTTACTATACACAGATCCTACTGACACTAACAGTCTCTCCCGAGCCGAGACTCGAACCTACGACGACTGGCTTGTTAAGCCAGCATCGTACCTCGAGACCAGCTGAGGAGACTGTTACTAGTTTTGTGTTTTAAACCGCGAGCCTGCTTTTCAACACTTAAGGACAATGGATACTACAAGCATGGACTCTAGAATTAATAGAAAGATACGTGTTCATCCTACTCACTTTGAGAAGGTCGCCTGGTATTCTTTTATTTCCTTCCGTGAGAACTCGTGGAACTCAGTGTAGATGTTAACGACACGGTACGTGTGCTTCACCTCTACACCATTCTCCAGGGCGTCGTTTATCTGCTGGCGGCGGTTCAGGACGGAGGACAGCTCGGAGTCAGCTGACATTTTTTGTTGTTTGGCTTCTATCTGCCTTCTGTTGTTTCCAAAGAGTAAATTATCACTTTCTGCCTGTATCCTTCCAGTCAATCGATACCGACATAAACACGTACAATGGCACAGATACCGAGTGGAAGAGAAACCTCTACGAACAATTATTCACTTACTGTGCGGATATTTTCCCAATTATTTTATTCAAATTGCTTCTTTTTTTTCTTTACATGATAATGCCACCATGGCTTGCCGAGATAAGTGCAGCTAATTAAATCGCATTCGACATCACATGCGATGTATGTACACTGTTTTTTTTTTGCTGTACTTTACTTCATTTACGCGCCCAGACTTATGTTTATTATTGTTGTATGCAGATCAATGTTGCACTTGACTTGTGTACTTTGGCATTGAAATCGCAATAGGCTGGGAATAATGAGCGGTGCACAGGTTTTTTACACAACCGCAAGCTTTGGTTCTTTCAACACTGACAGGAGAGTTTGGACAGATTGAAATAACAAAACAAAAGAACAACTCGGCAATTTATTCACCTACACCTACACCAGTTGAAAGTAGAAGTGAAACTGAAAATTCAAACGAAACTGACTCGGTAACGGCTTCTGTTGGATTCGATGATATTGCTCACTGACGGCCGCATGTGCGTCGGTTTCTCACTCTCTTCGTTGATGGGAGACATGCTGGTACAATGAGCATAAAAGAGAGGTGAGGAGGAGAGTGCATTTTCCTAGTATTAGTAAATGCTTCAAATGTAAACAACTAGACGAACTCAATGGTAAACTCAAATAGCTACGTCACTATTTGGCATCATCTCTTGGCAGAAGGGGGCAAGCAAAGGGGCGCGTGCAAGTGTTAGTAGGTTTTCTCCTCACCTCTCTTTTATACTCATTAATGAATTGATGCTGGTATAAGAAGCAGTGATGTCAGCTGTATTTTACCCGCCATTGGCTGTTTGTTTGCGAAAACATAAAAATATGAACATATCGTAATATAATTTGTTGATATGTTCAAGGCAAAAAGGTCGTTGGCTATTATAATTTTCTTGTTTCGAATCGTTCATTTAGTAATTTCCCTAATATTTATATAGGGTATCGAACGTCTTCGTCAGTGGTTTTCTTCGGCAGTTTTTCTGCCGCAATCTTATGCAAAAGGGGGCCGAAGAAAACCACTGACGAAGACGTTCGAATCCCTATTTTTTTCTAATAAATTCCAGATTTTTACCTTGATTTGCGAAATAATTTGATTTCTTTGGAATAGCGGTTCCATTGTATTGTACAAGCTTGAAAAAAATCTAAGTTGTAAAAAACATCTTGACGGTATATTGAAGATCAAACAGCCATGCTCTGTGTCCGAAAGATAAGCCTGTACAATAAAACATAACTCACCCTCTCCGCTCTAGACGGTTATTGCTTTAGTGTGTTAGCGACGTCGTGCTCTCTCGAAGCATGCGTATCCGATGCTTATTCCCGCAGCACAGAAGGTTCTGTTTTGCTTTAAACAAGTGCAATATGAGTAACGACTACAACCGATACGAACTTGATTATATGAGAGTAAAACCACTCATTTGCTTTATTTGTAGCCAAGTCAGTTGAAGATATATCTAACAACATTTCTCTAAATATGTATTTTGTAACTTGTGTGATGCAAAATGTCCTTTTTTGTTTGTTTGCTTCATATTCGCCAGTGACTACAAATGTTCTATTCAGTATGATGTATATTGTTTTTCAAATCAATTGACATTTTTGTGACCTCTTTTTCACATAAACAAAAAAATTGTGGCAGTTTTCAGTTTACCATACACAAATTAGATATATGTTTACGTTCAATGTCGGTTGCTGTTTTTAGTATTTTTTCGCCAACAATATAGCTTTGATTTGCTATTGTTGACGACTACTGCTACATAGTTTTAGATCACTGAAATTTGACAAAAAAAGGTAAATAACTCTCCGTCTGATATCTTATCACCTGCATGGGACGCAGTATATCTTATCATAAAATCGACGCAAAAACTCAGATACCCATAGCTTGCAAGAACGGACTGTTGAACAGTACTTCAGCAATTATCGACACAATAATATCTTGAAAATGAAAGCAGCAATTACTTTAGTAGGCCTCCTTATGGTGACGGTGATGGTAGATGTGAGCGCGGACATTTATTCCGAAATGGCCAGTTGTGCGTGCCCTCTTTTATACCAACCGGTATGCGGCTCGGATAACGTGACCTATTCCAACGATTGCGTACTGAATTGTGCTATGGCTACTGCGACCGGAACCAAGATAGGACTGAAAAAGCAACGTAGTGGATCTTGCGAAGAATCTGAACTGTAAAATTTGACTGCAAAGCGGAAAAAAACTGTGTTGAAATGTTTTGCTACAAAATAAATAACATTGTTTTTATTTCTTGAGTGAGTAATTTTACCCAAAGCTCAGTTAATAGCTGTGTTGTCGCATCAAATTGTGGTTACTGATGTAAGCATATTCTCATCTGTGCTAAAGTACATATTGATGTTGTGTTGTGGGGCAAATCATAAAATACAAGTTTTCAACCTTACAAGTTTTCAACTTACTTATTCTCTGAAGTGATCCCCACCTGGGTATGTTAGCGAAAACAAGGTGTTGATTCGAGCTGAGCTGGAATTCCCATCGTAAATTTGGATTTTTACCCTTCCGCACTCAGTTCTGTTATCAATGTCAGGAGTGTGGCGACTCGATAAGACAGTCCAGCAGAAATCGATAGTCTTGGTTGTTTGGTTTTATAAAGTAATGCCATTCTGATACCGTTCATCAGTAGTATACGTGAAGCCTGTTGAGTAAAGTATTAAGGAGAGATAATGCAACGTGCTTCAATTTTAATTTTGACAACAGTGATCCTTTTGGGGTCTTTGTTGACAACATCAGTGGAAGGACGACTTTCACGCGAGCGCGGAATATGCGCCTGTCCACGGATTTATATGCCAGTTTGTGGAACCGACCTTCACACATACGGCAATGAGTGCAGCTTGCGGTGTGAAGCTAATTCAGAATTGGGGAGAGCGAGTGGACTTAAGAAGCTACAGGATGGATCTTGCGATACATTGGCAGACAACCTGGATGAGTTACCGGTGGAGTACTGAGTACGATTCCATTGAATTGTAGAAAGTGTTAATTGTTGTAATGTTTAAAAGGTGGAAATTCGATGACTCATGAAAGGTCTGGAAATTTACCTTACGAAAAATAAAATTTATCACTATCACGGGATGACTCAGTCACATTGATTCACAGTGGAAATTTCCTGTAGATAACTTTACAAGTAGATTAGGTTACAAGGGTTACTTAAACCAAAAGGATTAGCTTTTGATGTGCTCAATGTGGAATGAGCACTTGAAACACAATAAAGTATTTACTCGGTGAACACCTTTTATTTTGTTATGCATTATCAACTATGTCGATAGAAAATGGTTTTCACGGTCTGAAAGTGGAAACTTTATATTTGGAAGACAAAAAACATCCCGAAAAGTTGAAACATTAATAATTGTTGACATTTCTCGATAGAGAATTGTGTCAAACACTTCATGTTGACTTATTGACGGTTGGAAAATGCCTCAAAACCATCGGAGTGATACAAAAGTGAAATTACCCACATTAGTTCAAGCCAAGGAACGTCGAACAGCTTATCAAACGGAAGTCAAGGAAGATATTTTTAAATGAAAATGTTTCTTGATCATACATCAGCATCAACGTGCAAGCTGTATGTATGAACTGCTCCAACCGAACGAAACCATCACTGGAGACCTCTGCAGACGTCAACTTAAGCGTTCGACCCAGCCATAAAAGGAAAAACATCCATAATTTGAGGATCATGTGAAATGGTGACACCAAAGCAAAGCCTTGGTGCTACATTCCGATTCGGAACTCAACCTTCTGTTTATTATACACAGATTACGCAGCCAACTGTTTGATTTACAGGACAATTGCGGGGCTAGCGCTACGATCCTACTAACACTTACAGTCTCTTCCAAGACTCGAACCTATGACGACTGGCTTATTAGGCCAGCATCCTACCTCGAGGCCAACTGGAAAGAAATGGCGACACCGCTGTCACTAACAAAGGAAATTTTAAAATTAAGAATTATTTCTTATATCATTCGCTGCTCATTTAGTTATCTTTAATTAAAATCTGGGGTCGATTTCTGGTCTCTAGGTATCATGTCGGCTTCGGAATTACCCATATTAAATGGTGTTTGGCTATTTTTGGTTGTTTCACAGAAGCCGAGAACAAGGTTTTACATCGTAAAATTACAATTTTGAACAAGGGAAGTAAATCCGCTAGAAACTGACCAATTAAAAACTGAAGCATATAAAAAGGGACATGGTTTATATGTTAAAATGACATACGTATGCGATACATCAGTGATGAAGTTTAAGATGCAGTTCCGTTTGATTGACGCAATTTCTTTATTGTATAAAAAGAAGTTGGGCAAAGGATATGGCATTTATGTTTTAACCGGAATCTGCCCAGGATTCCCCGTGAATATTTTTCAACTTTGGATAGCTTCTGCGTCCATGTATAAAACTAAACTAACTTTATGTGATTTTCTCTGTCATGCCGCTATTGTGGTTCATAAAAGTATTGCCATATGATGGAAATGTCACTGAATTTTAAGTCGATAAATTTTTCAATTTGTCATATGATGCCATACGGCATCATTGGGTTGATTCGGGTCTCTAGGCGAACTCTTTAGGGACGAATGATCACCGTGGTTAATATTCCCTTAAAAAAATCTAGGTGAACTCAATCATAAGTTTTGTATACTGCCGTTCCAAGCATAGTTGTCTCATGTTCGTCACAAATCCTATGCATGCTGGGACAAAGATGCTTGGATCAACAGTATAATGCTTTAGACAACACGACGAGCAGATGGCGCAGCTAAGCAAGCGTCTCTCGTTTTTGTCATCAACAGCGATACCAGATTGGAAGACTAAAGACTGTGTTATAAATAGATACGCGAAGAGAAAAGTAGTAAATATGGCTTCCCTTTGCCAATATTTTATTTTAAACTGTGGTAACCATATTTAATTTCGTATAACTTTTCATACGCACTAGAAAGTGTAATGAAATTTCGAAACTTTGTAAGGATATATTACTGACTTTGTTCATACAATTATTTAATTTTCATCCCATCACTCATAATACGAGCATTACGAACACATTTTCCGTTGAAACCATATTTGCACGTGGTTCATTCATTCTGTACGCAAGGTAACACGCATGAGTTTGTTTACTTTGCACACTTAGAGCCTCGATTTGACGGTTCATTTGGAGTTTTCGACCTCACTATTTGCGTGTCTGTTTATAACACCGTCTGTATGGAAGACATATCTTCAAATTGGAGACGTTTACCATGCGGCGAATACATCCTTGTTTGTGAAGACAAATGGAAGACATTGAAAAATTTGTGACGATATTGGAAAATATGTGATTATGACCCGCATTTTGCAGAGGGTGGGACCTTGTTTTGTTCGGACATTTCCGATTTGCCGGTAAATTTTCCGGGTCGGTTTTTACGACCATCTCGGGTTGAAAGAATGGAAAAACATTTTTTTTTGGAACGTAGAGACATTTGAAAAAATGACCTGTCATCCCCGGCCATCAACCATATTTGACGTAACAAGCGATGCCGCACTGCTATGTCTGAGTTCACACATTCCTATTTAAGGCCCAAATACACACGGCGTAATAACGCCTTCTCCGTACAAAATGGAAGGCGGGATAGCGATCACGACCACCTGTGTAAGTAATCAACTGAAATATGTAGGACATTTTGTACTGAGTGGATCAGATGATCACAGAATATTGTTTGCGATTTGTCTATTGTGAAAGATTAATGTTAAAAAATGCACGAGAAAGATGTGGACGTGGGCAGAAAAAGTCACACGTTACAACACAGCAAAAAAGCTGGAGTTTGACGTAATTGCATCCAGATCTAATAGTGCGAATTAGAGGTTTGTTTACTAAGTAATGTTATTCAGCCTTTGAAGCCAATTAGCTCACAAATAATATCTGTTTTTCTAGAAACTACCTCCGAACAGCTTCCTTGAAGTATACGAGGTTCATGGATGAACCCTTCTTATCCCGAACTCAATTTGAAATCATGCTAGTTCAATATTATTACTAATCTTGAGAGATTATTTAAATAATATCCTGAAATATCCAACATCCGCCCTTCTTGGGCAACACCGTTTCGTACTACTACTTGTTGTTGTTTTTTTGTTCAACTACACTCTGTTTCAATTGTGGCTATACGTTATAAAATGAAAAACGAACAATTTTAGTGCTACACCAGTGTATTTACAGTGCAAAAACTAATCCTACATTAAAATCATCTTTAAAAATAATTCTGCTGATGTTTACCTCGATGTGAATGTTGTTCCGGAACCTCGACGAATACACAAATAAGATGGGTAGGTATATGTTTACATTAGATGCCGGATATTATTTCTAGTATTTTTCCATCATTCCTACAACTTTTGAAGAGAACATATTCTATGCCAGCGGTTCTTAAACTTTTTTTATTCGCGTACCCCTTGGCGATACTTTTCATATCGATTGTACCCCCTGGCTTGGATTGTTTTCGCAGAGTAGGAGAGAGTCTTGTTTAGGTTTCAAATTTAACTATGGTTTTTTTGATTGCTACAGTCATGTTTTAAGAGCAAGATTGAAAAACAAATGAAGTATTTTAGAGAAAAATTGCTTTGTCCGCCATTATTGAATTTTCTTTCGCGTACCCCCTGAAGGCTTTCGAGAACCCCCAGGGGTACGCGTACCCCAGGTTGAGAACCGCTGTTCTATGCAAAAGCATCGTTGACTACTAGGTACTGCTACATAGTTTTAAATCATTAAAATCTGACGGTAAAAAGTAAATAATTCCCCGTATGGTATCTTATCACCTGCATAGGACGCAATATATCTTATCTAAAAATCGACGCAGAAACTGAAATACCCATAGCTTGCAAGAACGGACTGTTGAACAGTATTTCAGGAATCATCGACACATTAATATCTCGAAAATGAAGACATTTTTCGCAGCAATTATCACAGCAGGCTTCCTTTTGGCGGTGGTGATGGCGGATGTCCGCGCTGACATATATTCGGAAATGGCCAGCTGTGCGTGCCCTCTTCTATACCAGCCAGTCTGCGGCTCGGATGACGTGACCTATTCCAACGGTTGTGTGCTGAATTGTGCTATGGCTACTGCGACCGGAACTATGATAGGATTGAAAAAGAGACGCAGTGGATCCTGTGATGAAACGAAATTGTTTAATTTAATTGAAAAAAGCGTAATACACTTAGAGTGAATGTTTCTATTTATATGCCTGTTGTGTTTATTTTTCCAGTGAGTAATATATGTACTGAGCTCAGCTAAAACAGTTTGCGCTATAAATTGATCCGAACATACTTGATGTAAGTCTGCTTCCATCTGTGCTAAAGTACATATAGATATAGTGTTGTGGGGCAAATTTCTCATAATAAGTTTTCATCCAAAAAACTTATTTAATCTCTGAAGTACCTTTATGCACTTTCGAAGATGTTGACCAGGTATGATAGCGTTAATAATCTCTTGGATTTTACCCTACTGCACTCAGTTCTGTTATCAATGTCAGGAGTGTGGCGATTCGATAAGGTAGTATCTAGAAATCGATAGTCTAAGTGGGTTCTTTTTATAAAGTAATACCATTTCGATGGCATTCATCAGTAGTATACGTGAAGCCTGTGAGCTAAAGTGCCTAGACAAAAAAAATGCATCGTGTATCAGTTTTAATCTTGACTACAGTGATCCTGTTGGGGTCTTTGTTGCCAACATCAGTGGAAGGACGACTTTCCAGCGAGCGAGGAATATGTGCCTGTCCACGGATCTATATGCCAGTCTGTGGAACCGATCTTCATACATACAGCAACGAGTGCAGCTTGCGGTGTGAAGCTAACTCAGATTTGGGAAGGGCGAATGGACTAAAGAAGCTGCAGGATGGAGCTTGCGATACTTTGGCAGACAACCTGGAAGAGTTACCGGTGGAGTACTGAGTACAAGCGCCGTAATTGAGATGTAGAAGGTGTTTATAAGCATACATATGTATTTGAAAGGTGTAAATTCGATGACTAATGAGATACTTAATTGGAAATTTGCCTTAAAAAAAATAAAAATTATTACTATCACCAGATGACTCAGTCATATTGTTTTACTGTGGAAATTTCCCGTAGATAACTTTACAAGTAGATTAGGTTACAAGGACTACTTAAACCGAGAGGATTAGCTTTTAGTGTGGTCAATGTGGAATGAGCTTTTGAGACGCAATAACGTACACGTGAATGTGGTCTCGATTTACTCAGTCAACACCTCTTACATAAAAAAATGAGTTTGTTCTTGTTAACAGTATGGAGGTATCTGGTATAGTATAGGGCCCGAAAATTATCTGAACGGTTCATAATGATGTTGTAATGATTCATAATGATGTTGTAACATTGTTGTGATATTTGATATTCTCAGTGCTGGGCACCATTCCGCTAATTCGCTAATTCGCTAATTAGCGACGCTAAAATTCAGTTAGCGATTTAGCGATTTCGCTAATTTTTGAGCTGGTTAGCGAAACTGTTAGCGTCGCTAATATTTTGGCCTCCGAAACGCTAATTCGCTAAATTTTGTAGAGAGGCGACAATACAAAATATTTAGAAAAACTGTGAATTGCTGATGGCGTACGTAAATTGCTTCGAAAGATGAACATACTTTACTGCGAAAGTTACTTTTGTCAGTTTTTTTACCCTAGAATGGAGTTACAGTTATCGTACAAGCCACAGGAGCATTTTGAAGAACAAGCACAAGGTCTAGATTAAATTTTTGGCACATCAAGAACTTTGGTAAATTGCAATGCGCTTGAAATTATGACAACTTTGGTTCTACTTTTTCGATTCAGATAATAATTGAATTTTTATGAAAACATTCCTAAGAGTATCTATTTTCAATGCAAGCTAAATAACTTTTGTTATTCCTGTTTTTACAAAATCAAATATGAATACCGTTTCGTAAACCTCTGACTGTAAATAGCTTTGAAAAGTAATTGATTTCGTTTGTTTCACCAAAACAGATCAAAGTGGTCCAAATCTTACAAAACACGAGCAATAAATATAGCGATATGACTATTTACATATTAAAAAGTTAGCGATTAGTGATTAGCGAAAGTTCCGCTAATGTGGGTTTAGCGTTCAGCATTTAGCGATTATCGAGCTAAATTTTCCGGTTAGCGACTTAGCGATTAGCGTCGCTAAATTTTCGGTTAGCGGTGCCCACCACTGGATATTCTTTCAAGAGCTCTAGGAATTGCATTTATTATAAACACGTTTGATTTTTTTACTTAGAATGGCTTTGGTTTGTAATTCCTGTATTTTGTATAAAGTGTAAACTTGAAAAGAAATGCATAATGAGATTACCCAGGAATCTTTAGAGGAAGTGAAATAATTAGGTGTTTGTGTTGTAGTTTCGTGGCTTTTTTAATTAGGTATTCCGAAAGAAAAGGCTTATTCTCTCCTCTTATAAATTAAATAAATTAAATGCAGAAAATAATGAAAAGGTTCGAAACTGCTCACACGTAACCGAAAATTTGTAAAAATTAGCACACATTTGGTAAATTCTGGACTACAAAAGTGTGTGTTCTACATACAACCTTAAGTTAATACATATTTTAAATATTTCGCAAGAAACTAGCACACTCTTCACAGAAATTATTTGAGGCAATTATCTATTTTACCAACTCGAGTTACTGTTGACTCAATGGAAATAAAAAAAAATGAAAATTCGTTAATTGGACGTTACAAAATTCAATCAACTTCGGCGGGTCATGCTTGAAAATTATTTTCATTATGATTTGTTGTATAACAAAATCTGGTCATGCAAGGTGTAAACTCATCTGTTGTAAATTTAGTCTGTTATTTATAGTCAAATCGGATGTCATTTTTGTATGCGGATTAGTCATCGAAATTATCAACCACCTATTGCGAAATATCAATCAGGTTTAAAGGTTACCAAAAGCCGCCAGGCCAACGTGGCCGGCGTCTTTCGAAGTGTCGGCTGCACTTCCATTGAACTATGATTTAAAATTTTGAGTAACACGCTTATCTAATCTTATACCGCCTCGACATGCAGAGTCCTGGTTGAAACAGTTGGTCAAGCTAACGTGGCCCAGCTGGCGGAGAATGAATTTGGAGGTTAGGAAGTAGTACAATCCATACACTACTAAAGTGTGTGTTCTACATACAACCTTAAGTTATTACATATTTTAAATATTTCGCAAGAAACTAGCACACTCTTCACAGAAATTATTTGAGGCAATTATCTATTTTACCAACTCGTGTTACTGTTGACTCAATGGAAATAAAAAAAAATAAAATTCGTAATTGGACGTTACAAAATTCAATCAACTTCGGCGGGTCATGCTTGAAAATTATTTTCATTATGATTTGTTGTATAACAAAATCTGGTCATGCAAGGTGTAAACCAGCGGTTTTCAACCGGGGGGGAATTCCCCCCTAGGGGGGAATTTGACCGTTGCAGGGGGGGGGGGGGAATCGCGAGTGGAAAAATTTCACATGTAATGCGATTTTATGATTGACGGTGGTGCGACATTTTTTTTCAGTGTCCAATGAATTCGCTCGCGAAAACCCCATGCACCGGTTTTTGCGCATTATTTTGCTCTATAGGCATACGTCAAATAGACCTTTCTATCTGCGCTAGTATTAGTGGTCGATTTCACTAATACAAGTTTTTTTTTTGGGCGCAAATAATCAACACGCTGGTGATAACAAAAAATTTCCTCATGCCCCAAACTTTTATTCAAGTTGTAGGCCGATTTTTAGTTTTATTTCATTTATGTTTCCACTTAAACACAGTTTGTTGAAACATGTAACACGAATGAACTAGGATTCATAAGTGAAATATTTTTCGAAATTGAATATCAGCTAATTTTTTGGTTGAAAACAAATCGATTTTATAAGGACACACGACTAAGCCTGTATTGGTGAGATCTGGCTTAGAAAGCTCTATATGCTTGTTGACGATAAATCGTAACACACACCTTCACAAGTGATGCTGAGAATGCCCGTGTATTGGTGTTTTCCTGCTCCTGCTTGAAACCTGTTTAAATGGTTTCATGGTTCCGATAGGGGGGAAAAGCTTGTGTAAATTATCAAAAGGGGGTGCATGAACTGAAAAAGGTTGAAAACCACTGGTGTAAACTTATCTGTTGTAAATTTAGTCTGTTATTTATAGTCAAATCGGATGTCATTTTTGTATGTGGATTAGTCATCGAACGAAACGGTATTTCAAGGTGCTTTTCAAAATTGTTCCGGAAGTAACAGCAGAATTGAAATATATTTTTGTAAGTAGTATGTAAAAAATTTAATGATTATTCAAAGTTGCATGAATCAGTAAAATGGCTTCATTTAAATACAACAGCAGAAAGTTACTGATATGAAGTTCTTCAAGCGGGAATTTCCAGTTTGCGTAAGATTTAATTTTTCTCGCAAATGAGCAAATTTGTATAACTATTATCGGCTTTGGAAACATATTGGGTTAATTATATCAGATACAGCATATTTTCGTTGAATATATTTAACCAACAGTGACGAGCAGATGGCGCACTACAGCAAGCGCCCCTCGTTTCTGCCAATAACCCTATTCGACGTTCCAACCGACACCGCTCTGCTATGCCTTGGCTGTCACGCACACATTCTTATTTAGCGAGAAAATCCGCTAAGCTCTGACTGCGTTTTTGATACGTCAATCAGTTTTACAGTCTTTAAACTCTCTTCGTGTCATTGAAAATATCCGGAATAGTGAAATCTGCAAAATTCATCAGAATTAGTATTCGAAGTGTTGTGTTACGTTCGAAAATGTGCTGCAAAACCGGCCGCCCAAAACCTGTGCTCGGTTCCAGTTGCTAGGACGACCAACTGTGTAAGTAATCGACCGAAATATGTTAGGGCATTTTGTGCTTGGTGAATTTGTGTCGTGTCCCGTCTCGAACCTTTTCGCTCTAACTCAGACGGTCACAGAATATTTCGTAATTCCGGGATTTTGCGACAATATTACGTTTTGTCAATCGTATTTTACCAGTATATCGTGAAAGGATAGTTTTACAAAACCCACGAAAAAGACGTGGACGTGGACAGAAAAAGCCACAAAATGTTACAACACAGCAAAAAAAGCTGCCACGGAGAGCAGTATAAATTCGAATGGAATTTGACGAGATTGCATCCGGATCTAATGCTGCGAGCTGGTGCATTCCCCGGCAGTCATCATAGGCGGCCGCGGAAATGGGTTTCCACTGAACCGCAACAGGAGTATTCGCAATAAAAGTTTGAAGTTTGCAATGGGTGGGCGTTTTTCTGTGATGTAGGAGGTGGTCGTCAGTGGCGGTGAGGAACGGTATCGGCAAAGAGGGTAAATCAAACGGAAGGTGCACCAGCGGGTGGGAAAGTGAGGAAGTGGAAGAGGCAAACGATTCAGCGCTGTCGGTGGTGGCGCTTCATAGACGGTCATCTTTGGCTGTGGAAATGTGAAGAAGAAGTGGCAATACAGCAAATGGAAAGAGGATGGAAAGTCTGCATAGAAAGAACATTGTCCCGTTGGTTGCTTTGGATGGTGGCTCGCTCGGACAACGTCTACGTACTACACTGTTAACTGTCCGACATCGCGCAAAGCGTCTCATAGCCCTTGCTCTGTTTACATGCCATTAGTTTGGGGTTTTGGAGTGGCGATTGATCACACAATTATTTTACTCATTAATAACGCTTACCGTCTGTAGTCGCCTGTCCGCCCCATATTATTTTTGTAGGGAATTAGGAGGTTTAATTCTGTTGCAAAGAAACAACGTCGTAGAGGCAAATTTTTCAAGTTTGTGTCCCTAACGCTAGTGGGGTACAATTTTATAACTCCAGACATCGTGCTTGGCACCAACGCAACAGATTGCCTGTGATTGTGTAAATTTCTCTTTTTGTTTCTCCTTGTTCAAACCCGTTAGTCTGATGGCTGTATTTGAAGTGCATTATTGCAAATGGCTTTCAGTCGATAGTATTATAACTGCTCGAATCCCTACAGAAAATTATACCATACGGTATGCGCGACGAAGAATAAGAAAAACAAAGAGCTGTAACAAGAGATCGATTAATTATGTTTTTAATTTTAAACTGCAACACCATGCTGTCAGACCGTCTCCGCCAAAGACTGACGACGATTTGCTGACGACACTCAAAGAGAACATTACCTCTCTCGGGATTTTCCATATGTTAAAGTCGTTATCGTCTCATCAGGCTGTCCTCCTCCGCAATCCTGGCCGGAATCTGCAGTGATCGGAAAATGGCACTGGCTGCAAGAGTGGAAGCACAGACGGGGTTGGCAGAGTAGAGATACTCACGAAATCCGCCTTCGCAAAAGCACGTCCGCCTCCCCGTCCGGTACTACAGCTGTGACGGTCTCCATATGAGACCAAGCGCTAGAAAATTTCTATGGGGTTGCTTTCATTCATTCAACCGGACCCGGCAAAAATACGGGCAAGTTTCGGCCGGCCAGATTACGTCAGACAAACGATAAAGTGGGGTCTTCTCATGTGCACGAATGAGAAACACGAGATTTGAATCTTAATCCTTGCTGATATCAGCCAATATGTATATGATTTATCGAATCAGGCATGTGTTTTATGGTTGGTGAACGAGTGTAGGCTGTGTGAAATTAAGCATCCGGAAGTTACGTTACGTCTGGTTTGGATTAGAGGATGTCCGATGGGAAACCTTGCTTAATCGACCTAGTCGACCCCCGCAGTAATATGGCCTTTCTCGATGGTTATTATATTTCCTGTGCCTTTATCAGCGGATAGACTGTAGCCAATTTGGAGTATATATACTTATCCGTTTTGCCATGAAGCTAAATTTATTGCACTTTGAGCAATGGTGTAGGGTTGCAGAATGTGCCAGTAAAGTTTGTCTGTAGACTAAAGACATAAAAAAAATTGAAAAAAACAATGTTTTTTCTATTAAGTTTTTTTTTTTGAATGACTCCCTGCTCCATAATAAGACACAAAGAGTTTTGAATAATATTTAGCTGAAAATAAATCATATAAATATTTCAAAATAATTTCGGCACTTTATCAGAATTTTTGGTAATTGAATTGAATTTCTTTTTGTTTATTTTTATTCTAAATGAGAAATCTGATCTAAGTACTTTGATAGTACTAGCAAACTGGGGAAAATTTTGCACTGAAAAACATAACAGCGGATGCTTGAATTGGGTGTGCTTGAAACGATTTTAAAACAATAGTTTTATCAAACTAATTAAACTCTACATCAAAACAAAATTAAAGGCAGGTTTGAACATTTACTAACACTAACTATTTCAAGACAACTGATGATACTGATTGATTGTGTCCCGGATATGGGAAGAGGAAGGGAGCCTGGGGGGGGGGGCGTTCTTGTATGAGATATTTTATAGATTTTTAATGTAAAAACCGTTCTTCGTGAAATTTAAAATCAATCTATAGTGTTACTAAAAAAGATGACTATTAGACGAGGGTTTCCTCTCCCAACGATTTCACGACGGTCGTAGCAGTATTCGTACTATCCTTACTCCAGAAACATCTTTTTTAGAAGTTTGAAAGACATGAGTTGCATAAATTCATATCCGAGTATTGTTTAATTCAATTACAGTACTAATATTTAATTTCCTTTTTTTTTTGATGTTATAATTAAATCATTGAACGTATAATACACACTGTTCTCGAGCTGCCTAATGTTTGTTACTTATCGCACAAAGAGCAAGGCAGCCAAGACTGCCTGGGTTGTTTTCCAGATATTTGCCACGATTGGGGGCCTACATCTCGAACGGCAGCCAGGCACGGGCACGTTTCTTAGAAACCCAAACAAGGAAGGATGCGGCGAGTGATGACTATTTTTATACTTCTCTCAGACGGATTCCCATAAGCACATGGGAAACCCTTCGGAGCGCGCGCGCGTGAGTGTGCTATTTTTTCTACGAAATGATCGGTATTATGTTTTCTTTTAATTTGCTGCTGTCGCTCAGTCCCATTAATGCTACATGTTTGTTTCAGCAGACAGACGCAACTCAGAACAAATTTCCTGTCCCCTTGGTACTTTCAATGTGCCATTGACACAATTCTCTTCACACACTTGTCGGTATTGCTGCTGCGTACCTAGCAGCGTTAGCGGTCTAGTCGGGGGGACAGTACGAAGGAATGTGTGCATGAGATGTGGAAAATTATCAACCACCTATTGCGAAATATCAATCAGGTTTAAAGGTTACCAAAAGCCGCCAGGCCAACGTGGCCGGCGTCTTTCGAAGTGTCGGCAGCACTTCCATTGAACTATGATTTAAAATTTTGAGTAACACGCTTATCTAATCGTATACCGCCTCGACATGCAGAGTCCTGGTTGAAACAGTTGGTCAAGCTAACGTGGCCCAGCTGGCGGAGAATGAATTTGGAGGTTAGGAAGTAGTACAATCCATATACTTTTAAATACCACTTCAAATGTGTTTGTTGTTGGGAACATGAGAAACGAGAAACACGTACGAACTTTTGCCTTCCCAACTTCTGGGTTATTAATTATGAACGCTTGCGACGATGATTATGGTGGCGTTGGCAGAGCTTAACTGTGTACTCTTTGAAGTGTCTCGTTCGGTTGGGAATCATTCGCATAGCTATGGAAATGGAATGTACATATTTTACCGGTCAGTGTTTACCAATAGATGAGGATCGCTTTAATTTTCAGGATAACCCACCAATAATACCAACGATAGCATCGTTGGCATCGTGCAATAAAAAACCAATAAATCATTGTTCCACTATCTAATCGTTTACATCATCTTCTGGTCATTTTCAGGTTGGTTTCTCCGTTCGTTTATGTGAATGCGTACGTCACCAACGGGCCGCATTTTATGAGTGTGCGTGTTTTTGTGAAAGAGAGTCTTTTATTGCCATCTTGGCCAAATACGACCATCACCCACTGTCCTAACCTCTTGTTTCGTGCCGTCCCGACGGTGACGACAACAACGGCGACGCCGGGTGGAAAAATGTGCGTAATTGGATCACCCGCTAATTGATGGAGCAGCAGCTAACCAAATGACGACAGCAGCCGAATCATCAGCTAGGAAAACAGCTTCACTACTACTACCGGGAGGTTAAGAGAATTGGCCGAATTGTTCCAATTGCTCTCGCGGCAGTCGTCCGTTTTTATCGCTGAAATATTGCCGCCAGCTTGCTAACAAGTGCGCGCAAGCAGCTAGATTACGTGCATTAAAATTTGCGAAGCACGTAGCACAGCACTACTTCTGATGCCGTCGAACAGATTATAGACTTATTCAAAGTCCAGTTTCCACATACTTGTTAGATTCATTAGTCCCGTGTTTAACAATCAGTCGCATGTTTAGAAGAAATTCGCAGTAAAAAAAAAAACAAGTGTGCGTGTGTGTTTGTGTGTGGGTGTAAGTGTGACACTCTTGTGGGGAAGGACATCGGACAAAAGCATAATTGAAAATACGGACCGATACGGTGGTGGTGTGGGTGCCTCCCGGAAAAATCGCTTTTCGATGGTAAAGGCACCTGTGTTACCCTCCTCTGTGCCACAGCAGCAACCCCAGCAGCAGCAGCATCAGCAGCAACAACAGCAGCAGCACCAGCATCAGATACTGACCCAAAAGGAGGCCTGTGTCCAGCAGCTTCAGCAACAATTCCATCAATATTCCTTCCCACCTCCGACGACGCAATACTACCAAATAGGTACGGTGAAAAAAAATCGTCGTCTGCAAATGGCGACGGAACCACCGGGTGGCGGAGGCGGAAGTGGTTTGTCGGTGACCCCGACAACAACGACCACTGCTGCCATCGCAGTGGTGGCTCCAACTGCTCGAACAGTGCAGGTTTCGGCTCCATCAGCAGCCAACAATGGTGGAAATGCCGCATCAATCCTTTCATTGCAAGCTGGTGCCACAACACTTAAAGTGGCCCCCAATTTGCAGCCTCAACGTATTCAATCAATGCACCATATTCATCACCACCACCACCACCAGCTGATTAACGGAATAGCAACAGTGGCAACGGCTAGTGTGGCAGGAGCCGCCACCACCATTGCTGCCGCACAGATGCCTGCGAACCCGGGAGCAGCGAATGCGGCCGGTCATTCGGCCCCTGCGACTGCTACTGGCTGGCCAATCGTGGAACCAGTGTTCCATTTCGGTCCCGGTTTCGAGCCGCAAACACGACCCTATTGTCCAGCACACCCGCAACCGTCGGAGCATGTGGTGCTTTTCCACGTCAGTCCAGGAGTTTCGGTGACATTCCAAATCGGAAACAGCCGAGAAATAATCAGAGGTAAGTTTAGATTTCTTGTTTACCTTTCCCATGGATGTCTATAATAACATAATTATATTTTATTTTATTCATTTTTTATCAATCTAAACAGTTACATACTCTTATAATCTATTGTTATTATAACCAGATCGGGCTCCAAGCAAAAATTGAAACAAAATAAAAGAATAAATTGTAAGCATTTGTTGCACTAACAAATTTCTGTGGTTCCAAAAAACATCCTTTGGTTCTACGATGAAATTGTAAAGATACGAAAAACAACCAAAGTTGCATCGATATTTAAAAAAACTGCACACCAACAACGTAATTCGCGATATAGGTTTTGTTGTTGAAACGTGTAAACGGCAATTGACAACTTAACTTGATTTGACCTTCGCTGGGTAGATCTAGTGGGCTGAGTATAAAAGTTGCATCGATATTTAAAAAAACTGCACACCAACAACGTAATTCGCGATATAGGTTTTGTTGTTGAAACGTGTAAACGGCAATTGACAACTTAACTTGATTTGACCTCCGCTGGGTAGATCTAGTGGGCTGAGTATAAAAGTTGCTACAAGATACACAAAATAATACCTACTTTTAAAAGTTGCTGGCATGTTCGCAAGCTATGTATTTTCGAAACCAGGCTAACGTGTGGAAACCGAAAAATGGCGAGTTCCGGTTTCTGGAATTCCGCGAGAATCAAATATACGATATTGGTAGTTTCGGAATTTGGATGGCGTTCGAAGACCAAATATCAATGTTTGACGACATTTTAAAATTCAAGTTGTTCTGGAAAGCTAATTGAAGAATATATGTGCAATAAAATATTTGTGGTCCCCGTGGCTCTGTGGTTAGCGATGTCGGTCGGCTAGCTCTCCCGCACGATTGTGATACCGGGTTCGATTCCCGATCGAGTCGAGGAAATTTCCTCGACACGGTACATCGTTGCACTTATCCTACACATGCGAAACCGAAATTCGATTTCCGACAGCTTCCTGAATCGAAGATAGCGACTTATGGGTCCTGAAAAATTGTGAACAACTGAAGAAAATATTCAAATACTTCCTTATATCAGTATTTACAGAACCGATATGACGAAACCCTAAAATGAAAACTGGTGCCCGAGAGTTTAGCCAGGTTATGGTTGTCTTTCTACAATTCAAAACTTGAAGCAAAAAATGAGGATGATTGTCCCCCATCTCCGAATCGTTGATTAACGCTTGTCAACCTCATGTCCGGAACAAATCTAAAAAAAAAATATACAAATAGTAGGAGGGTGGTATTCAAGACACAACCGCATGACGTTGACTACCGTATTCTTATATTCCATTAAAACAAATAGTAGAGGGAATTGCAACGCTTCTATTACAAAACTTCGAGGCACCAAAATGTACCAGTTGCCGATTGTTCTTGTTTACTGGTTAGTCCGTCCAGAATCCCAGACATTTCAGTATTTTGCAGTAGCCATGTACTACTAACAGCCACCAGCATTACGTATGAAATCGGCCCGAGATGACCGGTACTATTTTGTCTTTCCTCCTTTCAGTTGCTAACACCGAGCGTCCGTATGTAACCGGTACGGTTTAGTAAAAAAACTGATGGGGTTTGATTGATTGATTTCTTTTGAAGTGACTTTAACCCCAAACGGTCATTCGTCCCTCTGCTTTGCTTGAGGAGAAACAGTCTCTTATATAGCCCAAAGACATACGCTGGATGATGGTGGCTTCTCAAACCTGGCGGTGCCGGTGGCGGTGCCACACGCAGTGAAGCCACATTTTCATCTGTATTTTGGAGCTCAAAAAATCTTATCACCTTGGTAAAATATGAAATAATCTGTAGAATAAAATCTGCATATGAACTGGACACATCCTTCTCGAAAAAAATGCAATATAGCTTGTTTATCATTTTTTCCGCGAATTCATTCATGCACACGTTTATGCGTAGCATATGAATATAATAAAACCTCCGACACGCTCCACCGCATTTGAGTTAATTTATATTTTTCAACTATAAAAAGAAGTTTAATTTACGACCCCATGAAAACCAAAAAAATCTGTATAAATCTATATTATTTCCAGAAAATCTGTAATCTGTAAATGCAGAAATCTGTATAAAAAATACGCAAAAAATCTGTATAAATGCAGATAAATCTGTATATGTGGCATCACTGGCCACACGCGCTATAAACATGCACACACGCGCTACAGACATGCATACACGCCATAAACATACACACACGCTATATAGCAATCCACACACGCTAGCCACACACCTTATATATTAGAAACACACGCTACAGATATTCACACCCTGTATATGCATACGCTGGATGATGGTGGCATCTCAAACCACCTGGCGGTGCGAGTCTCTTTCAGTGTCGGGTTGTATTCCCCCAACGATATCTGAATCGGATTACCGCTGGTGGGGTCCAACTCAGATCGAAGGGGAGCCGAACTGAAAGAGGTAAGAACTGCAGCCAACCACTACCACCGCCGCTGTTGCCCGCTGCTAATCCACTTCGCCTACTGCCATCGGTGTTGATGTCCGCTGCTGCTGCCTGCTGCTAGTAAACTGAACTGATGGGGTGAAATGTTCGAACGGTACCTTCATACCAAGGCTTCGTCAGTTAGTTAGAAAGAAGGAGGGGCTAAGTACCTAATGAAATGACAAGGAACGTAAATAAGCATCGGAAACAGAAAGTGACAACAACAATAACAACAAAGTCAGATCGATTGTATCCGTTAGTGTCGACTGTGCTTGGGAAGAGAGGTAGTGATTGGCTGCGCGCTATGATTTAGACAATCGATATTAATTACCAATTTTTCAATAGTGTATCTTAAACAATACTTTGTTTTGTTACATAAATTAAACCGTAAAAGAATTTCTGATCGATTGATGCCAAAACCTCGAAAACCTGACTATAAATGACTGAAAAATAAGCGCTCAAAACCTGACCTCTTTTCCCTGGTTTTCCCTGGTTGAATTACTAGATTTTCAAATTCAGGTGCCTAACTTCGATATTGACATACATATTCTTAGTAACAAAGAGGTGGTTATAAAAATATTAGAAAACGAGAGAGGTAACCCCTGAAGAAAAAGATGGTCTTAATTCATGAGGAAATCAAGACTTTATGGGAACTTTTTGAATGAACTAGGTAGTTTCCAGGTCCTAGATCTACCTGGAGACCGAAAGTTGATGCTTGGAGACCGGATGTTTGATGCGGTATTGATATTTAAGATGGTGAATCCTGGTGAAATTTTTGGTTGCAGATGGTCCGTGATAATCGATTTTTTAAATGGGCTAACATTTCTTGAATCGGGACGTCCAATGTCATTGAAATCCGAAATGAAGATTTTTAGTTTGCGGATAGCTAATAACGCTTGAATATCGGTATTATTGTAACAGGGTGGTGACTACCGGGAAAAACAGGGGTATCTAGGAATATTAGGGAATATTTTTTTGATCAGCGAAATCAGGGAATCAGGGAATTTGAAAAGTAATCAGTGGCTTTGAATTTTTTACGCAATTAGTCCGCAATTAATTTTTTTTGTGCATTTGATGTGGACGCTAACCTTAATTAGAATAAATCTATTATTACACAGTGCAACCAAATTTAACTTCAATTCCCCTACAATGCTGAAATAGGATTATCTCTACATAGGATTAACCACTAAAGGATGTCCTCAAGGTGGAGTGCTATTTCTCCTACTGTGGTCACCCGATCAGTGCTCACTTTGATATGTTCAGAAGAGGTTTGAGCAACTGAATTGTTAACCTTCAAAACATATGTTGGGTATACTCTAAAATGACCTCACTTTTTATTTTTAAAATTAATTTTCATCTCTCATTATTCAGATATATCGATTTATAAAACAAAAGAGTTTTATAAACTTCAGATCTTTTCAAATGTTAGATGTTAGATGTCATTATTCAGATATATCGATTTATAAAACAAAAGAGTTTTATAAACTTCAGATCTTTTCAAATGTTAGTCCAGATACATTTTCAAAAAAAATATATTGGTCAGCACAGTGGGGAATCGCTGGCCATCAGCCAAAAAAAATTTTTTTCGTTAGCTGTTTCATAATATTTTTCCTTTATTTCTATAACATTCAAGTGTCTAAATCCAAAATTTAGACGCAATATCATGAAATCTGAATTTTTTATGACTTTCCAAAGCTTGGCGAACTGACGTTTTTTGTCTTTTTTAAAAGAAAAAACACATTGCTTTGAAACGCTCGGTAGCTTCAATGATAGCTTGGGTTTTTTTGACGTCAAAGAAAAAGTTGTTGTAAATATTGTGCAAAACAAACCCTTTTCATTAGATATTGTAGAATTTGGTCATAATAGGCCTGACACTAGAAAAAAATTGAAAAAAAACGTAATTTTTTTTGTAGAAAAATAGCTTAAAAGTTTAGTTGCCGCAGTTTGCCACGGTTGTGACTACATTCAAAATTTAGGTAAAAACGTAAGCTTTCAAATGCATACTGTCCGCTGCTGCGCAAAACTGCGCAAATTGCCACTTTAGTGAAAAAGCGATAGCAGTTTTTTTTATTTTTTTTTTTTGAGGTTGAAATTTCATCCAGGATTAATTTTAATCATAACCATTATACTGCCCATAATCGCATATTTGTAACATTTGCAAAATTGGTTGTTCGAGCAATTCGCACTTTTATATTTTGACCTTAAATGCATTGTTACTAATATATTCTCGCAAATAGACACTTTAACTGGACTTAGTATCATGAAAAAAGCACTACTTTACACTATGTATACATTGAATATTACTTTTGAAGTCAAATTGGTTGAAATTTTTGCAATGATACATTTATGCCGTCACTTTCAAGCTACTTTTGGAATATATCACATGGAAAAAGAAGTTTTTCATGTATTCAACAAGCATGAGCTGAACACCAGAAACGGATCACCGGTGGTTGGTTACCGGACCAGAATAACTTCCGAGTTCCAAAGGATGCAGATGTGGATTTGGATGGAAACTTTTTTGACAAAAAAGTTGAAAAAGTTAAGTAGTGTGACAATTTTGCGGTTATTTACGCTATGTGACAAAACAACTTGGTATTTTTTACGACTTTTTTCACACAAACATAAGCATATTTTTCCAGATGTAAAAAGTACATACTATTCTAAGCATTTCCCAATAAAAAGCACGAAATCCATAAAATGTCGAATGTTACAATTATGCGATCACAGGCAGTATACCCCATTAATGAAAATCTATGATATCGAACTCAATCCGTAAGTACAAATAAAAATTTGGGCAAAAATTACAAAATTTATCAATGAAAAGTTATAAAATAAGTGTTAAACAAGAGAACAGTAAACAAATCTTTATGAAATTTTAATTATGTCAAACTTTATCACTTTCTGCAAATTTAAAACATTCAGCCCTTTTCAATTTATGATCATGAAATTCGCTAAACTGATTGAAGTGTTGAATACTAGCAGCAAATTCATACCATCAAACTCCGGCTAGTTGCCCGATTGAAGATTGCTTTCGCTTCGCACTCGTTGGCATACAAAAGTAAAGCACACGTTTTGCTTTATGAGAAAAAAACAAAGAACAGTCGTCGCCCTCCGCATCTTTTCGTATTCACTTAAAACGTTGTGTCATTCCAGTGTCTTGGTTTTCAAAATTCATAAATTCGTTGAATTTTATTATGGAGCCTTCAACTTCAGCGGCACCACCTAATTCAATGTCTAGTAAGTTGTCAATTCATCGTGTTATACATGTATTTAAATGTCCTCTTTCAACCATAGAAACCGGATTAGGAAGATAACATATATATGAAACAATAAAACGTCGAAAATTACTAGAAAAAATGAAAATTACAGCGAAAGACATTTTTTCTGCTAATAAGTATAATGAACTTCAAAATTTCTGGAAACAATTCAACACGAGATTTAAGCGATCACAGCGGAAGATGATAATGTTGATGATGATTTTTTCAATTTGTAATTAGTTTGTATTGCTTATGTTGTTTTAGTTTATTTAAATATATATATATATATATATATATATATATATATATATATATATATATATATATTTCGACAAAATTTGTTTAGTCCAATGGGTTGTCCATAAATTACGTATTTTTTCAATGGGAAGAACGCCCGGTGGCACTACTTGTGGTCAAAGATCATATAAATCCATAAAAAAGGAAAAAAGTGCCAAAAAAATATTAAAAATTGGATTTCGTGCTTTATGGACGGCCCCAAACAAAAAATTGATGCCAATTTCGTGTTCAGCACCCCAACATTATGTAAATACCAAGTTTTTGTCGCATTTATCGACACTTTTTTTGCTTGGCTACCACCTTTGTATGGAGTCGCCCCACTGTGCACAGGTGTGGCCCAGAAGCTCAAACTAAAAAAATAAAAGATAATAGGTTTTCAGTCATTTCTGAAAGTTTTGGTGCCCCAAGCCACCAACATTTTTTAGAGACTTAAATTAGTTTTCAAACATAACGTTGAAGCGACGAACCCGGCGAGCAATTACTATGCGAGCTGTCACGTAAGTTGACGCGGTTTGGCAATGGCTAGAGGCACCAAAATTCACAGGAATGGTTTAAAAGCTATAATCATTCTAGGGCAGCTTTTTCGAAGTTTAGGGGGCTTTTTTACTTTTGTCGACCACTGTTACGCAAAGTTACGTTGAATTCTAAGAGAGTGTAAAGCATTGTAGCTCAGAATCCTTCGATCGTATAGATAAATTGTCTCAGAATATGTTGTACGGAACTAAAAATTAAAAAAAAAAAAAAAATAATCACTAAATTTTGAATTATAAACAGAATAGAAAGCTACTGCGAAATCCTTTGTTTACAACAACACATCACCTGATTTTGGCAGAGGACGTTTGTAGTAACGAATCTAAGAAGTAGTCTAGACAACGAATCTGATTTAAACACGTTACTTATTATTCATCGTATATTTTAGCACACAAAATGTATAAAACTCGACTTCAGTACAAGTGTACCTAGTCAAATACGGACGAAACAGTTCTCCTATCCCTCTTTCATATGACAAGCTCTATGCTCTTAAGTCAAACAAGTGGTTGGATCAAAGGTGACACAGGATAGTTGAAACTCTATTCTGAAATAATTTCTGACTCAATGTGTCATATGTGCTTTATTTAAAATTGTAATTCAAAACCAACTAAAAACAGTACCAATGCTCCACTAATATAACCAACGTTTTTTTGAATATTCAAAGGTCGAACTCTGTTATACCAATTAAACAGTACACATAAAATAGACAGATAATCGATGCATCGCTCGTAGTTAATTACCCAGATGAGGCAAACATGTGTATATGCAATGTCCGCTATCAGCAATTTGTTTAACCAAAATATTAATATATTCGACCTTCAATTCAATTCTGCGGAGCAGCAGTAAACACGACGATGCTTGTGCTGCTGTTGTTGCTCCTTCTAGATCCAACTACAACATATGCACAAAGAACACATAATAACAGACTAAGGCAGCAGTAGCTCGATCGATTTCCATTTATACACTCGAACTGGATCATCAACATTTGCGGATTGCTGCCCCATGCACAGTGGGGCGACTCCATACAAAGGCTGGCCAAGCAAAAAAGTGTCGATAAATGCGACAAAAACTTGGTATTTACATAATTTTGGGGCGCTGAACACGAATTTGGCATCCATTTTTTGTTTGGGGCCGTCCACAAAGTACGAAAGCCAATTTTAATATTTTTTTGGCCTTTTTTCCTTTTTTATAGAATTATATTATCTTTGACCACAAGTAGTGCCACCGGGCGTCCTTTCCATTGAAAAAAAAATAAACGTAGTTTATGGAGGACCCCTCGAACTGAACAAATTTAGCCTAAATATATATATATATATATATATATATATATATATATATATATATATATATATATATATATATATATATATATATATATATATATATATATATATATATATATATATATATATATATATATATATATATATATATATATATATATATATATATATATATATATATATATATATATTTATTTATTTATTTATTTATTTTAATAAACTAAAACAACATAAGTAAACAAACTAATTACAAATTGAAAAAATCATCAACAGCATCATCATCTTTCGCTGTGATCGCTTAAATCTCGTGTTGAATCGTTTCCAGAAAATTTGAAGTTCATTATACTTATCAGCAGGAAAAATGTCTTTCGCTCAATTTTCATTTCTTCTAGTAATTTTCGATATTTTATTTTTATATATATGTTATCTTCCTAATCCGGTTTCTATGGTTGAAAGAGGACATTTTAATACATGTATAACACCATGGATTGACAACTTACTAGACATTGAATTAGGTGGTGCCGCTGAAGTTGAGATGCGGAGGGCGACGACTGTTCTTTGTTTTTTTTCTCTTAAAGCAAAATGTGTGTTTTACTTTTGTTTGCAAACGAGTGCGATTAAAATTTAAAATTTCAGATTTGTTTACTGTTCTCTTGTTTAACACTTATTTTATAACTTTTCATTGATAAATTTTGTGATTTTTGCCCAAATTTATATTTTATCCTTACGGATTGAGTACGATATCATAAATTTTCATTAATGGGGTATCATGGTTATGATTAAAATTAATCCTGGGTGAAATTTCAACTTCAAAAATAAGAGCTAAAAAATCTGCTATCGCTTTTTTCACTAAAGTGACAATTTGCGCAGTTTTGCGCAGCAGCGGACAGTATGCATTTGAAAGCTTACGTTTTTACTTAAATTTTGAATGTAGTCACAACCGTGGCAAACTGCGGCAACTAAACTTTTAAGCTAATCACGTTTTTTTTAATTTTTTCTAGTGTCAGGCCTACTATGACCAAATTTCTCAATATCTAATGAAAAGGGTTTGTTTTGAACAAAATATACAACAACTTTTCCTTTAACGTCAAAAAAATCCAAGCTATCATTGAAGCTACAGAGCGTTCCAAAGTAATGTACTTTTTTTTTCAAGAAAAAGACAAAAACCGTCAGTTCGCCAAGCTTTGAAAAGTCATAAAAAATTCAGATTTCATGATATTGCGCCCAAATTTTGGATTTAGACACTTGAATGTTATAGCAATAAAGAAAAAATATTATGAAACAGCTAACGAAAAAATTTTTTTTTGGCCGATGGCCAGCGATTCCCCACTGTGCTATGCAATCCCCGGCTCATGAAAATAAGAACAAGACCTTCGAAAACCGCGGGTCGCATTCTGCCACCGCCACCGCCGTCTTCTAGCGACCGACTGGCTGCAAAGCTAAGGTCAGCTCAGCGGTGCAACAGTGTCTGCCTCTACGTATCTGATGGCGAGTGAATACAACCGGTATGAAATGTCATCAACCCAAACGAACGAGTTTCGTAAGGATATCTTTATCGATTTTTATTTGAAAGCCATGTCCCGAATAATTTTCCGTTAAAACACTTGGTAGTCAGCTGACATTTATGCGAAAGACAAATTTGTTTTTTTTTTGTCTGAACAGTGTCTTATGTTCTAAATTATGTTCATTTCAATGCAGTCGGTCCGTTGTCACAATGGAAGAAACCCATTATTCATCGTCCGTACCAGTGCAAAATTAGCCAGCCAGAAAATGCAGCTGTGGCAGCAGCCAACAGCTACGGAAATGAAAACCCAGCATCGGTTTGAGAAAGGCCGTTGAAACCAACACTCTTGTCTTCGTCGGTCGTCGCTGAAGCTGACTTATAGTTGGCTCAGACGAACCCCGAAAGAAACCAGCCGCGATGTGGAATCCGCTCGCTTATAACCGACGAAAAAAAAGCAAATCCATAGGTATGCCCGCAAACTCGAATAGTTCATCTACACCAGACCGGTTCGATTTACCAGCAACAGCAGTTAACCGGTTTCTGGAAATAGTGATCATAAAAAATATAGTATAAACCAATTCGTCTCTTTTTGCTGCCCCGTTCAAAACATACCATACGTATACCTATATCTATAGGATACATATACTCTCAGCTACAGTGTGGCTCTCGCCGCCCGAAGTAGCTGCGGTGGCATCCTTGACGACCTGTATGTGAACGGGTCGGGGTGGCACAGAAAGTACCTACGGATAAGAAATTGGACTTTTCCACCATTGTCGTGTAATTGCAGACAAGCTTATACAATAGAGTCGTTTCTTACGCGGATATCGGAATTGACGCGGTTTTTTCATGTCGCTTTCGGAATTCCCGAATTTTTATGGGCTTTAGCAAACCTTTTTATTTTTTTACCCTGTTATCCATCTTGTTTCGCAGGTGGAACCAACTCTATTTCTAAGATTTTTTCGATATTATTTAGTTGACATCGTTAAAACTTTTAAAACCCCACTAGTTGTTCCCATTTTATTCTGTCCTCTGATTCACTGGAATGAGTTCCATTAGAAATTGTGTAAATATGTTGTACCTAGAAAATTAGTAGTAGTAAAAAAACATCACTTTATTGCAGAACCTTCCGAGCAATGATTAATTTTTTTGTTTTTCATCTCATGAGAACAATAATAATTTATGCTTGGCTTGTAGCAGCAAATACTACGCCCACATTCATTCAAAGTACACAAAATGCAACGAAGTAGAAGCCTTTGTTTCATTACTTTTTGCTCAAAGTTTTAATTGTTGCATTATATCAACCGTTACGAACGATACGATATAGTCGTATACGCACCTACACCTTCGTCGTTAAATTTTTGGTAGTATAAACTATATTTTTATACTCAAACAATCTATAATTGAAATCTTAATTAAAGTGTGGAGGTTGGAGCGCTTTGAAGCAGTGACAACAAATTGCACAATGTCACGGTTCCTTGTAATGGAAACACAGCTGTTCTTTGTATGAATAAAATTAAGACTATGCAGCATTATTAGTCTCTCATAATTTTTCCTCACTCAAGCAAACCCAGGATTGGACAAAAATGCAGCAACATTAACCGACTAATGTGGTTTGTAAATTATTTTAATTTATGCCATTAAAATATGGTTACCATTTAAGTTTTAAAGGGCAAACAATCAACACTAACCTGTCAGTAAGATTCAGTTTTAATACTATCGAATATAATTCAGCATCTCTTTATTTTGATTTAATTCAAAATTTAATTGCAAAATGTACTTATTTCCTGCAAATGTATTCGAAAAGCTAAAGGCAAACGTTTGTTCTACGTCTACATACTGTCGCCTTTGTAAATATAAAATTTAAATTCTCCCATCTGAACCCGGATACTGCCGTAAACATCTATTAAGTTCGATATAGACAACGATAATATCCTACAGAGACATGTTCCGGAGTGACTCCATTGTACCTGTCCAGCCAAGCGGAATGTGGTGATCTGGTGTTTCAACGGAGGAAGACACCGCAAGAAAGATCCATTTTAAATTAGCTACCTTCGGTTTGACTTACAGATGAAACTGAAGCTCAGTTTTTGCAATATGTTACCAGGACGTGACCCGTTCCATGGAGAAACACTGGCTGGCAACCGCAAATCGAATTTAAAATCCAAATTATCCATCTATTGGCACCGAGAAGTCGACAAAAGGATGGTGAAACCCTTGTTCGGGGAGGAACAGAATAATGCGGTGGATAATTGCCTAATGCTTTGTGTATACTTTTGTGATTATGTGGTCTTTTTTTCCTTGATTTTCTAATAGGGTTGTGCTGGCATGCATTTTTCCCTCGAAATTCTTCGAATACAAAAAAAAATCAAATTTGAACAATCCAGATTATTCCTTTCTAAAATGCGTTGAGTTTTACTGCACTGTTCAGCTTTTCTAATATTTCTAACGGGTAAATGTAAAATTGTAAAAAAAATAAAAAACTGATTATGTATTAGACAAACTTTTCAAACAACATCAAATTATCATCCCCGGCTGTTTTTTCTTGATTGTCCCAAGATCGAACTAAAATGTTGGTACTTAACTAGTCTACCACCGGAGATAGAATTCATGATCAATTTTTCTAATTACATTCCATTACAATACCATTGAAAGTTTTCTCTACAACGTGGACAAAACCGTGCGAGCTGTTGCAATAGTAGTCATTTCGACATTAAAACAGAGTTAAGGGCTTGTTAAGTAAAAGAGGGAACAAAACTGCATCGGGTTAGCTTGCACAACAAAACTGTCTACGCTCCGCACCAAATGATTAGATCCGCTTCATAATATCAGTGATTAGAGAATAGCTTCTTATGCTGCTGTACCACAGTTGGGTTGTCGTGTATACAACATGCCAGGGTAGTAGTAGATACTTACTAGATTGTAATGCAGGGTCTGTGTTGGGTGCTGTAACTTGAGCCCGTTCTTTTTTCCTACGTTTATCTTACCCCGTGTAAGCGTAGCAACCAAAAAGGTGGTGAACACCACTGCCAATGATGGTAGTAAAAACGACCTTTCCGCGGCTCATCTTGATCTCCATTGTGATATAACTCGCGGAATCACTTTGGACCGTTGCAGTTGCAAGGCACGGAGAAAAACTTGGCATAACAGCATAACAGCGAAAAAAAATGGAACTGGGGGTTTACGGGTTGCATGTCTCATGCACACACAGACACACGGAGACTGACACGAATCTGTTCGAAAAGTTGAATTTTCCATTCACATTTTTGCCTTCTCTTCTTTTCCAATATGTTTTATTATGCATTTGCATCTTCTATTCTAATAGAAGAAGTTTACGTTTTTTTCGCTATCTTAGATGCTATGTTAAACTCGAAGAGAACGTGAGTCAGTCGGTGCTTCAGTGTATGTTCCTCTGGCAAATGCCTCACTCAAGGCAGTGGATAGTAGAGTGATTCAGTATGATCTGATAATCTTATTCGCTCAAAAAAAAAAGTTTTTTTTTGTGATTACACAAATGCCTTCAATTCTTAAAACGTTCCACTGTAAATTTCATGAATCATTTGGGTGCATGTTGTCTGCAATGAATCACCTTGATACTTTTGCTGTTGGTACCTTTGCGCTGATTGGTGTGGGTCTTTACACATAGTGACGACTTCGTGATATTTGAACCCTGGAAAATCCCAGCAATTTGCATCCGTGTCAGAGACTAACAGACAGAGAACTTCAAACAGTAACCGATCGAATTTTTCTAATATCTATTTAAGAAAAAATATAATGACAAATACACAATGGCAATTCGGTAATCTGATGTATGGTCCAAAAGAGGACAAACAGTTTTAGAAAACAAAGATGTAACATCACGAATAAATCCGAAACCCGCTTCAAGTTTTCTTTTAATGAAAACGCCCACAGCATAGGTGCACTGTGAACCGAATAAGTTTTACCGGTGTAGTATTCAATTTTACCACGGTAGTGAACTGCACTGTTCCATGCATCAATCATCTAACTACTGGGGTGATGCAGAGTTGCGTATGGCCGACGTTTTTTTTTCTCTTCTTTTTTCTCTGGTCACTGAGGTCGACGGCAACAGGCATGCATGGTGCCAGATACTCTACTCGGTAAAGAAGGTCCAGTCCGGGTCCGGGTCCGGTTGTGCTGTTGTATAGTGTATAATAAAGTCAACTTCTACAGCAAAGCTAAGGAGAAGAAAAGAGACTTGAAGTTTATTTCCCCTTCCCATGTTTCGGTTGCATAGCTGTCGGTGGTGCACTGCCATGCGCTTATACACACCATAATACATACATTCACAGCAATGGCATGGCGGTATATACCATCATCATCTCCCGTTCGGATAATGAAACGTATAAAAGTAAAATAAACCACACAAGCAGAAATAAAACTACATTCCATTAAAGTTGAACTCGACATCACAGTGTATGCCTGCTCTCTTAGGCTGCATTGAACACGGTGCATAAGATGCCCTCTTGGAGGAGTCCAATTTGTTTAGAGAACGGTGTTAGGTTTAGTTGCAATTTACAGTGTTTTAATAATTGGTTTTGGTTTTTTTATCTTACTTGTTTTTGTACTGTATATGCGGTTGCTTGAAGTTGTCAATCTGTTTTTAATCGAATATGAATATTTTTTCGGGGAGTCTGACAAGTTGAGTTAGAATGTGGCATTTATATCTGCCATCGAATAAGTTCCACAAGGTAACAACCTAGAGCTTTTTTTTCAAAAACGGTCGTCAATCTAAACCTTTTCTCGCAGATGCTTTTGTTGAAGATTGCCATCCATCGCAAATACTTTTTTTGATGATGCATGGCCAACAGAAGGCAACAGGTGGTGATTGACAAAATGTACTCGACTTAAGTATGTACTAAATTTTATGCGGAAAATTTTTATTTTAATAATTTTAGATCGAATTTTTAGTCGTTCTTTTTGCTTTGAAAGGGTCTGCTCATTTGAAGGGTTTTATTATTTCATTTTCATACTTTTTAAGCCCCATTAGGAATCATATTTTTGTTTTCCTATGCGTATGATAAAATGTATGAAAATCGACTTCCATTTGATAAATAAATGTTAATTTCAATACTTTATTATTATTTTCGTCTTTTGTTTCAACGGTTTTTAAAAGTAATTTTCATTTATTGGATATTTGGATTTACATACGTATAATTTTTTTTTTGTTTTAAAAAAGTTCAGAAACTTATAATTGCTTTCTTTTTTGATCTTTTACATACGTTTTGAGAGTTTTTGTTTTATTTTTTCTTAACGTGGTTTTAGTCACAGTGTCTTTCTAGCTTCTACAGAAGCTTCCTGCCATAATGAAACCTTTTTGTTTTTGGTCACTTATTTGGTTACTTTGAGCGATTTACCACTATTTTAGAATGCAATGTCTTTGTAGAATAGATTTTTGAATTTATTGTGTTATTTTTCTGGCGTTTAAAAGAATTTCAATCAAATCTTTCGGTTTCTTCTGAACTATGAGAACGTTTGGTGTGCTCTTTTCTATTCTTCAGATGCATTTCTCAGCCCTCTTAGGCTGAGTTTTGATGGGTTTCTTATCATTTATTACTCTTCTGGTCTAGAAGGTTCTGGGCTGATTTGTGTTAACCTTTTTCAACCTTTCCTTTTTAACCTTTAACCTTTTCCTTTTTTAACCTTTTCCTTTTGTTTATTCACTGAATGAACCACAGAAATGAACATTTTGCAATTTTTAATGAAAAAAATGTCGAGGTGGCCAAAGGAGGGGTGAGGGTGGACGGCCTCTTGTGTGATTTTCGTAGAATAAAAAGTTATTATTTTTCTGCCACTCGCCAGAATGTTGCTAACAGTGATAACAACTTTTAAATCTCCCTATTCGCTGTTTTGACCACAGATTATCTTTAGTGCATTTCGTAATAGCTTCAGCTTCGGACCCAGCGTACTTACCTAGCTCTCCTGGTAACAGCAATAGTACGGGAGGCTAAACTTGGCTGCTCTGTCGCTTGCCCGTGGCCCGCTTGTGTCCTTGATGTCATTTTAATGACGAGGTTGTTGACGGTTGAACAGTTGACAGAAAACTAATGCACTTCGCGCAACGTCCGTCTTTATACCTAAAAAAACAGCGCACAGCGCAACCCAACCTTTTTTACTATCCTTTATAATACCGTGTGCGTGGCCCCGCCCATTTGTCGCGTTAGTCCTCTTCGTAGGTATTTGAGACAATCGTATTCGTCCACTCATTTTTGCACGATTCGGGTGTATATTCTAAAAACAGTTCCAGGTCCTATTTATTTTTCATGTTTTTCGCGATTACGTTCCTACCAGAAGACGCACAGTAAGTCCTAAGGCTGCTAACGTCTCGGCCAGTATCCGTAAATTCTGCGGGTCGGTGCAGGAACACCTGCAATGTACCTTGCTACGGGAGTGTTGGAATTGGCGGGGAACGCTGCTAGAGATGATAGAACGAGAATAATCCTGCAAGTGGCAATAAAGAGAAACCGCAATTGCGATAAAGAGAAACCGAATTAGCTTCTATCCTGTGTCACTTATTGTTAATTGTTAAAAATTTTCTTCTGAATATCCAAGTTGTTCTGCCTTCGAAAAAAACTGAAAAAAAGGCATTATTCGGTTGATTCCCAGCTTCGTAGAAAATTAACCCAACCGTGCTTTTAGGGACGATCACTTGCTTTCAATTGTAGCGGAATTAAGTTTACTATCAATAGTAAGAATTAACGCAATTTTTGAATTAGCCATACCTAAAAAAGTTCATTAAAAGCATCGTAAATACCTACCTCAAAGGCACAATAATAAATATGCAGCCTGCGATCCATTTTTTCGAATGAGATGTATCAACTTCTCGTGCACACGAATGCAGATAGAATAAAACTTATTTTGACGTAGGACTACATCTTTGTTTTCTATACTAGATTACACTTTGTGAAAATGAAAATGAAACTGGCAAATGTTGCATCAGATTTCAAACGGTTATAGCAAGCGAACGACTTAATGCATCTTAGTCATTTATATGTCGGTGGATAGATAAAATGTGTAACAATTTTTTGATATTATGTTCAACATTGTTGCTGTACTGCTCAATGGTAGAAAAAGGTGAAAAGTTCCAAGGTCAAGCTTTCCCATACATTTCCCTCGTTATTGGCTTGCTTCCCAAGCACAGATAACAAAAACATGGACGAAATAAATTCCACTGCCTACATATTTTGACTCAACAAAGTGTTTTGGTTTGTTTGTCTTTGTCTAAGCTGCGTAGCCACGCCTTAATGGTAAAAATCTACGCTGAACTTGATACAAAAGACTGCGTGTGGAAAATTCAGCTTCAGTTTAGTTTGTTCCGCAATAGCGAGTGCGGTGCAGCCGTTAAAGGTTCGCGACATTGAGAAACGAGAGCTGCATACGAGTCAACTTCCAGGCACCGCGGAGCATGTTACCTTTATTCTGCACACGGCAGCAACAGTTACCATCGTTCGCTGTAGGATATTTTGCTGGCACAGCTGGTGGAGGGCACAGCGGAGAGCAAATTTTATACGCGGCCAACAAAGTAATCGATGCTACCGGTGGTGGTGTGATCATCAGCATTCTGTAGCTACATTTCGAGCTGAAGATTATGAAATCGGTTCTTTTCAGAACTATAAGATGATGAAGATAAGAGTTATGAGAGTTTTCACAACTACTCCTAGTGTGGAATGTTCATCTATTTCTCAATAATCATTTTTACAATAACGACCAGGGCGCACCAAAGATAAACGGTAGTGTTGCCTATGCATAGTTTATCACAACAAGACATAACCCTCATTTCAAGAATTTTCACTGCTAAATCGAGTGATTTTCCGGTTTAATTGTATGTTTGTGCCCACTCGAACACCGTTATCAGTCAAATATTAGAAACGAAAATTAGTTAATCTAAGAACCAGAGTGATTTGCGCATCGGGAAAGCAAAAACTTTCTTTTGATGCTTATGAAAATCACTCAGTAGTATCGAAGGTGTTCTGGTTTGTTTCTCTTTCTCGTAGCTACGTAACCATGTTACACCTTTATTTTGCATACGGCAGCAACAGTTACCATCGTACGCTGCAGGATATTTTGCTGGCACAGCTACTGGAGGGCACAGCGGAGAGCAAATTTTATGCGCGGCCAACAAAATATTCATGGTGCGATAATCAGCGTTCTGTAGCACGAATTTCAAACTGAATATTATGGAATCGGTTCTTTTCAGAACTATAGATGCTTGAAGATAAGAGTTATGAGAATTTTCGCAACTACTACTAGTGTAAAATTTTCATGTATTCATGCATCGTTAGTTTTAAAATAACGACTATCAAAAATAAACGGTAGTGTTACCTATGAACAGTTTAGCGCAGCATATAATAATATTTAGCTTAGCATATATTATATATTTAGTCCTGAGTCACCATTTCATACAACCCCTAGGGCTGTACACCTTGTAGTATATTAGCTGGTTGACTAATTACACGTCTGCTATGAAGTGGTTCGATACCGAGCAATGCACACCGGCTTTCAAATGTCGGAAGATTTAGTGGATCACGCCAGTTTAGGTTACGGAGAGCACGCCTAACGAACCTACGATGCACCGACTCAATCCACGTGTTTCAAACCGCTTCGTAGGGACGCTGCATATTCCAGGATTAATCTCACTAAAGAGCAAAATGTGGGATCGTTAAATCTTTGGAAATTTTCATAATGAATCCCAACTGCGATTAGCTATTTCGATTATTGCCGAGTATAGAATTGATTTGAAACAGAGCTGGTGATATAACGAAACACCTAAATTCTTGATTTTTTCAGTTCGGTTCAGCTGTTCACCTTGGATTGTTTAGTTGAATGTTCCTTACGTCCTCGAAATGTTATTACTGAACATTCTACAACACTCATTTTTTATAAGTTTAAAAGGCACTGGTGTGACGGAATCTAGGTAAGTCCTACCAAAGCCTATGACGCATATTGTAGGTCAATTGCTTTTTAATGCCAAGTTCTCTATCTATCTACAGTACACCTTGTAGTATTTTATAGAGTACCAATCATAAAGCGCATTGATAATATAAAAGCGTTTATTCATGATGTTTGTTCGCAAAATGGGCTGGTAAGAAATTTGCATCAGTTGCGTTGTTCAACAATTTCGAGTTGCACAAATCAAAATTCATGTGGGCTATTCAATGAAGAGTTACTTGATTTGAACAAATTCTGAAAAACAACATTACTGTACACAACTTGCCGTATAACAATGAAACAAAGCATTCGGTTTTTTTTGTGTTAATTTTTTTTTGTAAATAATTCTGATGTAGAATACTTCCCTCAGGAAGTTCGGCTACATAGGGATGTGAAATGAAAATCTAAAACCGAAAAAAGTGAGAAATATGTCCAATTTCAAATGCTAATAAATCGGTTAGTTTTCGATGGATTTCCTTCGTTTTTGCAGTAATCGATTAGAAAATCTTCTAAGATTCCTACCAAATGCAGGAAACTGCAATTTTATTATTCGAACTATTGTACTATTGAAAATTCTTAAGCCTTGTCAAAACACAAAATTCGACCTCTGAGTGGTCGTTATACGATTGCTCTCCCAAGCACGGTCGACAGAGTTATGGACCTAGTAAATGGGAATGCATTATTTGGCCTACATAAGAGCCTTCATCAGATATCAAACAGACATTTCATCAGATATTAAATTGAACAATTGAAATTTGAAGAACACAAATGAATATATGAAGAGTGAACATTTTCTCGTTTTGCGCTATAGTCCAAAGTTAATTATCTTCATCCACATGCATACTGTGACTATTATTACGTGTTTGCGTCGCTTAGTGTTTAGCTACGGTTATGCAGAACGCAAATGACGGCGCGATGCGATTCGGCAAGACGAAATGTGTTGAAATGTATAGCTCTACTTCGCCGTAAAAAGAGCTGTACATTTCACCACGGTAAGGCGAATCGCATCGCGCCGTCATTCGCGTTCTGCATAACTGTAGCCTTTGTTCCGTTCCCGTTCAATGATGTCGTATTTAATGTGCATATTACAACTCGGCAGCACTTCAACTGCTCATTTACGCAAAATTTTAAAAATATTCAATGAACTTCATTCAAAACATCAAACAAAGTGAAATTACGATACTGCCAATGAACGGTCAACGTTTATTTACTAGAAAAAATGACTGACACGCAAGCAGCCGGGTTATCTTTCTTGTAAAAGTATTCTACTTCAACCTTGCGGTCGTGGCTTTGCATACAACCTTTCTGTGATTTTTTTTTATCTCATTTCTCCTTGTTGAGACAACCACCAATGTTCAGCTAACCTTTTGTAATTTTCATCAAAAAAATATTTTTGAAAAGAAAATTTTTTTAGAGATAAATAATTTGATTTATTTTTCTGATTTTTTAAATTTTGTTTCGGTGTATAGTATTTTTGGAAAGACAAAATTATCACCTACATTTCTGCTGAAAACGTCACATTAATCGGTGTAACAAACCGTTCTGGATTTTAAAATATTTCTAATATCGAACACTAATTTTGAAAATTCTTTTCAAAAATTAGTAGTTATCAAGAAAAAAAAAGAGATACACCTTAGGCTTATGGGAACATTTGTACGTAGTTGACTAATTAAACATATTAGCTGTGTGCTCACTTACTTCGATAGGGCAGCACTGTGTGTCAGCATGTTGTTTCTCTCTACATAGAATTGTACATCCTGATCTCGGAACGGCTAGCGCACAAGTCGTTATTTGTCTGACCCATCCTCGAGAGATTTATATGGAGATACATCCGCACTTTAAGTATCGGAATTAAGCTTAGGGTCCAAAAGGTGGACGACTCGACTGGGTAATAAAAAACCGAGTTGAGGGTCGACTTCCACTAGCCGAAGCAACAGAGTCGGAAAATGTCATGGTGACCAGAATACCAGAATACAACGAAGATATTCAAAACTGTGGGCTCACCGTATTCACACTCTGTCGGCCCTTGTTGACGCAGGCATTTCCATCCCTTCGCGTGGCTATCCGGGTCTCCGCAGATTGGATCTTTCGCGATCGGCCTACCGCGCTTCATCCGAACTCTCGAGTGAAGCAGTGCGATCGCGGAATGAACAGCAGATGAACGCAGCAGATTAAGTTGCAGTTACAAAAAAAAATCGTGTAGCACTGTGTGCGTGCAAATGTTCATTGGATAGACTTGTAGTGAAGCGAATAGAAACAGAAAATATGAAAGGTTCGGTGTACATTGAATTTGAATACGAGTGTACGAGATCAGTGCTATTTTGACTTCCATACAGCCATGCTGTAATAAGTGACGTTCCCCTCGATCGTTCGGTTTGTTCGTGTGGTTCCGTTTTGTACCAGAAATTCTGTTTTTAGCCATTTAATCCTATTTTTGTAGTGTTTTATTATTATCGTTGTTATAATTGTACTACTATCGGGTAAGGGAGTGTCAAATATTGCATATTTTTCTCGCGGTGAGATATGTGAAAGTTGTACGTATGCATGGCGAAAGAAAGGAGAGCTCGCTGAATGAATAGGCGTGCTTTTCTTCCATCGGAAAAGTTTTGTGAATTCCAATGCAAGTGGGACATTAGTATTTAAGCACTGGATGGAAACACTGGAGTTATTGATCGAAAACTGAAGTTTTCGGCTACCATTAGTGAAAAGGTGAAATAAGCCAGCCATACTACAGCAAGTGGGACGTAAGATTTTGCTGGTGACCGCGCTCGGCACGTAAAGGATAAAGGAATGGAAAAATGTGAAACAGTTTAGTCACTTTGTGTCTTGGGTGATGCGTTGCGCTATTCCGTACAGATCTAGGTTCATCTTCGAATGCTGAGACGCTACGATATGCTCGCTCGCACCCATCGTCCCTCTCGGTTCGCCGTACATTCGGGACAGCGAAGGCCTTGCTGGTCTTGGAACCCGTCGCGAGGGAAGGGCGCACAGTTTCTTAATTGATCGAAATTATAAGTCAACCATTTGCCATCGTTCGTTGCTCGTCCCGGATAGAGTGAGCGGCTGACTGCTCTAGGCAGCTCTTTGCTATGCGAGCCAACAATCCACCGAGTGAGCCCGTGAGTGAGTGAGGGAACGATTTAGCGAGCTTAAAATGCAGTTGCAGAATGGATCAAGACCTGCTGCAGTAACTAGGTATGGGAGAGTTGCAATGCAGCCAAACGAAGAAGTGCAGTGCTCTTGGGAGCGCAGTAAAAAAAATACCGTGAGAAGCATGATACAAGAATTGATTGGCTTAATGTTGGTAAAGCAGCTAAAGGTGGAGTTGGCAGGGGGTGGGAGGTGGTGTTACTGGAAGGGGTGGCAGGGCAAGCAGTACTATGTCGGTGTCGGAGAGAAAAGAAGAAAGAAAAAAATCTGCAATCATAGTGCCTTTGTTAATCTTGTTGTTTTTCGTCTTTTGTAGTTCTGTGGAGTGTTCGTAAATGTCGCCATGAAGAAGTGTTTTTTCTATATCTTCGCAAAATGCAATATCAAAATTGTTGGTTTTGCAAGCAGCAATTACCGCAGGAATGTGGCTAGTGATTGATCGATTAAGGCCATCGTCGATGTCGGTGATAGTTCGGAGGATATGCTCAAAAGAATCAGTAGAGAAGAGACGCTCTCAGGCGGCTTATATAGTGCAGTGCCAAGCTGTAGAGCCATTCTGTTTTTATATGTGCAAGAAAGTAAAACGTTGACGTGTGACTTTTCCTGTTGTTAGGGAAATTGCGCAAAACAATGTACGGGACGGGCTCGGACGTGATCGATTAGGCATCAGCAGCCGAATTCGGTGATTAGGCTAACTGGATTTCGTGAATGAGATAATCATTAACCAATTTTCATTAATTTGAACGATACAGTCGGTAATTTCCATTGAGGGCCATAGTATGGAGTAACTCCGAGAAGCGGAGTGTGCGTGTGCTTTCTTTCGGATGTATTTGTACGGTTCAACTACACCAACTACCTAGTTAGTGTTGGTGATTATCACAATTCGGCAGCGTGTTTGTGAAATTGAATGTTGTACAATCTAATTTGAGTCAGTTTGATGTACGAGATCAAAGAAACTGAACGAGGCAACATGCTGCTACTTGACACAAGTTGATGATGGCGATGAATTGATATATTCTATTACAAACCAACTGGTGTATTACGGTGATAAATCACTCAGTTCTTTTGCGCACTCAACTTTACTGTTTTTCCCCGGATAGCTCATGGAATTCATGCAGACTAATCCTTTAGGTCAGTTTAACCAGACTGTAGGATGCACGAGCATTCACCAAAAATGCTCATTTAGTGTCTTCTGTTGTCGCGATTTTTCTCCACTGAACTTCCTGTTTAGCTGGAATTCACGAAGTCTCTCCAACAATCGGAAAATGGTAATTATGTATTTGCGAAATAATTCGCAATAGTCGTTTGTGTGTGTTGCCACGTAACTGTTTCTACCACGGTTTAGCTTTTGTAACACAAGTAAAATCGCACGCGAATAAAGAGCTAGCAGGCGGCGGTGGGCGGACGCGGCTTAAGATCGCTGCGCAGGGTGCCACGACGAACTCGATGTCTGTCTCTGGTCTTGTTTCAACTGTTCTCTCTCTCTCTGTCTCTTTTCTCTTTTTTTTTCGCTCACTTGGCATTTACTAGTTTACTACAACAATATGCAACCAACATACATGCTCTCCACAGAAAAGTAAGCCGAAAGCGAATGTTTAGTCAATGTTACCCTCTCCACTGGGTTAAGGTAGTAGTGGTGCGATTAATGATGCCACGTTTTAAAAACCTACTGTGTGTAGGTTGCGATCCGTCATGTTCCGCTTCCCCGCTCAGAGCTTATTTTGCACACAAGTGTCCTGTGTGTTGGTGTGCTTGATAACGTCCTAGTTTTCGAGTGAACCTCTTTTTTCGCAAACTCGGCACATTCCTTTCGATCAAGTGCGCACCGTTCTGCGAATGCAAACGTATACATACACATCCGTCCCAAGCCGAAGAAAGCGGCTCAGCCAGTTCGTGGAGTCGAAAAGGAATTTGACTGCCTAGGCTAAGTGGATCTTGTGCGCTGGACTGAACCGGAACTGCCGCTAGCTGGTTCGCTCGGCAAACTAAGCTAAGGCTAATGTGGTATTCGCTCAGCCGAGACCTGCTAAACCAGCACGAGTGGGGCTGAGATTTACTGCCATCGTCGTCGCTGTGCAAAAGTCGGGGCTTTTTTGCGCTTCGCGGACTCTGAAAATTGCCCAGGCTAGAGCCAACGCAGAACAATGAGCATAAGTTGTAATTTATTGAAGCTATTGACCGCTACTACTTGGTACGAAGCTGGTCTCTGTGTGCTATGCTGTATGTGATAAGAAATTGTGTCTCTTTTTACGATACGCTCAAGCGCGGCGAAGCTTGATGGCTGTAGTTTTACAACGTTTGCATTCTAGATTTGTATCCTCATTAGCATCATTAGCTCAGTTGATTCGGGTTCAACAGGATACCCGTGATAAGCTGATTTGTTCTTGTACTTTCGAAGGAAAACTGGATTTCAGAAACAAGTCTTCCACGACAAGTGAGCTGTTAAGAGCAAACAGCTCGTTAATCTCGAAACAGAACATTCATGTCTTCAGCAAAGTTGTTCAAGTGATTGAGTACTTTCTGATGAAGATCTGATTGTTGAGAGTTTTCTCACTACGTGCCGCTAGTGTATCTGTGAGTATTTTGTAACAGAAGTGATTTGACTGGGGTGAATTCATGAGATAATTCCCTGGTGTCCACCCAACAAGGATTCATGACCACATACTGAACCCAAGTTGAGCTTTCCTGTAGGTTCTGTAGCTAACGGGGTTCTCTAAATTATTTCAGGGCGATTAACAACAAGGTCCTCTGACCGAAATATGGTTCATTGGTGCCACTAGGCGATCCTTCGGAAGAATAACCGTAGAAAAGATCAACTTTCAAAAATGGCCCTAGAGATTACCTTTATTTCGAATCCTCTCCGGAATGGTCAACAAGTGACCCATTGAGAGATTCCAAACTACCGCACCGAACTGTCATTTTATGCGTTGTTACATTATGTAACGCTGTTATATTACACCACCAACGAGTGGATTCAGAAAAACCGGTAAGCACTAGAAGCAGTTTGAAACCATCTGATGAAAATCCTGGACCATATTTCGATCAAAAGATCATTTACTTTTTAGTTAACTCCGCAGCTTCGAAATAATAACAGAAGTCTTCGACGGTAGTTCTGTATCCTTCGTTGGTCCACCTATTGGTCACCTTTTTTCTGTAGGAGACCATTGATAGTAAAGGGTTTTTTTTATAAGAGCACTACAAAAGTAGACCGATAAGGACACCAAACGATACCATATTTTTTCCCGCTTTCTTGACATTTCTCTTTAGTTAGGCTTGCCATTTCATAAGGAAACATCCATAACTGACGTAGCATTTTCTTAGGTTTTTTCGACCCCCTCCTCCCCCATCGTAGCATTTCGTCACAAATTACACACAAATTACGTAGCTTTATAACAACCCCCTCCTGCATGATAATTTTTTTTTTGCAAATTTTTTTATCCAAAACATACCTTGAGTCATAAATGAACAAGAAAAGACAAGGAAGTAATATAAATGACCCTAAACAGACAAAACATTGAACAACTAGAAAAAATCCAAATTTTTTTCCTACTTTCATGTTTGCTACTTAGCTTGGCTTGAACCCCCACCCTTTCCCTCGTCACATTTCGTCACAAAACTGCAAAACCCTCCCTCCCCCCTCAAATGCTACGTCATGAATGTTCCCTAACGGAAAGATACTCGATCCAAAAACAAGTCGAGATTATTCAAATTCACTACGGAAATTCGGCCTCAACTTTAAGAGCGCCACGTCCAAATTATGGTCGTCATAATCGTCCTGCCAGATCAACAATTGAGCGTCTAATGGAAAAAAAATTATCCACAGGCACAGTAGAATGGAGTATAATATCTGAGAGAGGCTTTCGTTCCATACGTCGGAAGGACTTAGGAATCTTTTACCGAGGATACGCAGTCCGCGTTGTATTAATACTCGGCATTCGCAAAGTAGGTGTTCCGAGGATTCGTTCTCAAGTCAGCAGAAACGGCACTGCCTAACTTCTTGAGACGATACTTTCTCGGACAGTGACCAGTTAACAGTGCAGTTACCGTGCTCAGGTATTTTATGTTGAGCCTGAGTAACTCCACGGTTTCCCGCAGTTTGGATTTATATTTTTTTTTGATTGCCGTAAGCCAGCTACAGCATAATTTTGTGTTATGACCATCCTCTTCCACTCATCAAGTTCCATTCTCCCTTGATGAGACGCCACAGAAAGGTTCTGGACCTATAAAATTTTCAGAAGAGCCTTGTCTTGCTAGTGAATTGGCTTTTTCATTGCCTTCAATTTCGCAGTGTTCGGGTATCCAGTACTTTTGCTAACTGCCGAAGTGAAAGAATGCATTCCCATACTGGTTTAAACTTGCAGATAGGTGCTTCAAGCGCTTTGAGTGCCGCCACCTTGGACAATACTTCGATCAAACCATCGTTCCCCTTCTAGCTGATCCCGTAGAAGTGGTTTCAATAAAACCGGAAAGCTCTAGGACCAGTTTTAAAAATTGACAGCTTTTATTCCGCATCTGTCGAAGTCCACCTGGTGGTACCCTTGGACCTTAGTCCGGATCTTCCGGAGGGTTAACTTGTGGCCATCTCAGTTTATATTCCGGCAAAAGACCATCTTACTTCTAATTGACCGCCAAAGTGTGGTTTAGAAGCTCAACGTTTTCGGTTTTTGTATTCGCATTCTCATTTGAATATTTTTCGCATAGAACAAAACTGGTTTCTGAGCCAAATTTTATACGTTGTATTTTTAGAGCTTAGTTTGATTTAGTGCAGTTTTGTTGGGTAAAAATGTTGAGCGCCTTTTTTAGGTAGAAAAAATATAATTTTGCCATCGATTTGTGACACGGTGCATTATTTTAATGAAGAAAAAGATTATCTTCAACGTATGAGACCGTTTTTGAGATTTTATCTATGCGCTACAAACGGTGTTATTTGTGTTTTTTTTTACCCAAGCAGTTTTACTCAAAATACTGTAACTCACGAATCTATCATCTGATTGTTTACAAATTTTGATAAGCATGGTTTGAAGGTTGATACCATTGGAAAATAAATGGTTTTTATAAGTTTATATTCAAATGTTTATTTCCTTTCGTCTGAAATTTTCCTGATATTTTTCTGCGGATGATCGAGTGGCAGATGAACGAGTCGTCGGATAATTTAATCCGCTCTCAATGTTAAGTACCAAGAACTAGTATTCAAGAGGAGAAGAAATGTTTTAAGGTGATACATTGCACAAGCTACAAATGGCCGAATTAAATAGATTTTTAAGTGAATAAAACTCGATTGATGGTTGATATGCCACTAACCAAAACAATACTTCATATTTTCTGTTGTGACGCATGAACTATTGCATGCACTTGAAGATTCGAAGTTGACCATTTGTGGCTTCTACAATGCATATCACCTTAAACAGCATAAAATGTACAACTCGGGTTCATTTGGACGATTTGTTTACTCGCATCAAATGTATACGAGAATAACAACAAGGTCAATCATACCGGAGTGATGGTCCCTTCTGGCTCCGTTTTCAAGGCTTTTCCTTCGTTTTCAGTGCTAACAATAGAACGTAAAGTCTCTGAATGGCTGTCGGCGTTGTCGAATGACAATTGATCCAACAACGTAGGTACCGCAGTTAGTTGCGAATAGCGGCACACGCATAGCTTTGCATGGTCACGGCATCATTGACCGGAGCCCCAGTTCAAATGGGATTAGCTGGTATGTACACGCGTGAGTGACTTGTTCGTAGAAACAGTTCAGCCTCATCGACTTGGTTCGAATCCGACAAACAAGTTAAGTACAGTGATCGACAGCGGGTGAAGAGCGGGGAGACCGCGCGGTTGTGCCTCTGATGCCTTTTAACATAATTTTCTTCTGCTTTGATTGATAACGGCATTTCATGTCTTCGTACCGAATACGCGTACGCACACGCACACTCCGATGGTTTTGCGCACACGCATACGCTTTCTTCGTTCGTTTAGTTGTTTTCGGTTTGGTTGGCTGATTGTGGCAGGAATGTGGAATGTGTATGCTACACTTCTTCTACTGTCAGTTATAGCTAGCTAGCTAGGTATCCAGCGTATTTGTAAATAATCGTCTTTAGAGATTCACCTCCTCCCTCCCCGGCCAATTCCTCCCACTCTGCCTACCGCCCACACAACGTAGTAACCGGTCCTCCCAGTTCGATCCGCTAGGGGCTGAAGGCGGGTGTATTATTAGAAAAGAAAGAAAGAAGAAATTGTTTTGTGCATTTTCTCATCCAGCCAGAGTTTCGAACGAACGAGATAGCGAAGGCTGGCACAACCAGAAAAAGCAAATGTGGGCCACATATGGGACGCATTGCTGCTTACTCCTGCTCGACTCGGCTCGGCTCGGCTGATGATGATGATGGTGTCGATGATGGCGTTCTCGCCCAAATAACAGCCAGCGCTGAGAATGATACCGTTGTATACGAGTTGTTGCTTCCTTCCGTCGAAGCAACACAGTGGAGAGTATTTGAGAAATGCACAGACAAGAAGTTTGCTGTTATCAGGACTCAAACGGAACTGCTTTGGTTGCTTGCTGGTGATAAGCAGGCCTCAGAAGCAGCTTCTGCAGGCGTTTAATAAGTTTATTTTCCCTCTGTGTTGCAGTAGCCTTAAATATGTGAAGTGTAATGAGTAGAAGAAGAAAGTTTCATTGCCTGTAGTGTTGTGTATCGAATTGAGAATTGTGATAATATAGTGCTTTACATCAAAAGGAATAAGTGCAAGAAGAACGGCATAACCTATTGGGGAACTGTCCATCGACGGACTAGTGATCATGGTACGCAGAGCCGTTTCGACTTCTCCGGAATCGCCAGCTCATCTGAACCATCATATTAGTCAAGCACAAACACCAACGTCTTCCACGTCCTCGCTGTCGTCCTCGTCGGACAGCCATCAGCAGCAACCTCCCCAGCATTCACCACAACAACCACAACAACAACATTCACCGCAACCACAACAACAACAACAACAGCCATCCTCTCAGCATCAGCATCATCCGCATCAGCATCTGCAACCGTCACCTCATCATCATGGGCACGTAAACGGACATAACATCTATCTGAATGCCCCGTACTCTCCGGAATATTTTCCGGAACATTCGTACTACCTGCCACATCCAGCCGACTATGGACCGGGCTCGCAGCACTCACACATCTGTCCGGTGCACGACTACGGTAAGGGAAAAATCTGTTTGTGCAATGTACTTTCACGTGGGACTGCAATATATACCGCTAGACAAAGACATGAACAGACGATTATTGTTTGATGAATCGACTAATACTTTCCGATGTATTTTCTTCCAAATTTTTATTACTCTGGGCTGCTACAGTGGTAGTCAGACATAATTTCACACCAGTAGATCTAGCAATAACAGCAATTCCATCGTCACAATTTTAAAACGAGTTGTAAAAAATTCTGTAATCATTCTGTTTTGCCTCACTGGGTACAAGGTTGTCGTTTTTACAGATTTTTTGCAGGCAACAGACCTGTTCTAATTCAGTGGAGAGTTTTAAAAATTGTGCAACGATTTGATCAATATACATTTCTATGATGCATGTTGTATGCAGCATCTGGTATATTCGTTTGAAGTAGTTACCTGAGATTTTTTGTAGTTAGACTGCCAAAAAATGCCAACATTATCGCAAAAACACCTGCCATGGGACAGGTTGTGCCCAGTGCCGCCTTTAGACGGTCCTTGGTTAAACCTCTAAAAAGCTTCAGTCAGTACTTGAAAAATGTTTATAAAGTTTCAAAGTGATTTTTTCCGAAGTCCGTCTGAAAATTAATTTGGGTATTAAAGAGTTAATCGGTCTTCAATGAGTTCCACTTTTATATACCACCCGTTAATCCGGCAAACTTTGCCCCGCCTTTTTTCCTTATGGGTCATTCCATACGAAGATTTTTTTCCTTATGGGTCGTTCCAAACGAAGAATTTTATTCTTTATGGGTCATTCCATACGAATAAACACAAACTTTGCATCGACCGTTTCAAAGCTGGGAGAATTATTCATTTAGGTTCACTTTGAAAAAATCCCAATGTTTGTACCAGTTGGAATACTCCCCCTTCTCTTTTTGTTACAGAATAACGTGGTCAAAATCTCTTTTTTCTTATAATTCAAACACGTAAGATGTCCACATGATGATTTAAAAAAAAAAAAGGAATACAGACAAAATAAAAATTTTAACCGGAAGTGTTGCCAGATAGAGTATTTTCCGTTTTTACAACTCATTCTACATTTTTCGGCCATTTTTATTCTTAATTTGATAATTTCATCGTGTTCCTCTATTTCGAGATAAACAATTTTTACGATACCATTTTTGAATTTCTGCATATCATATTTATTCATATTAATTGCAAAATGTCTGAACATTGTTGCTAACACGATTTCTTAGATTTTTAAGATTACAGTTTTGGTTATTAGGAAGGCCGAGAAATTTTTTTTCTGTAGCAGGATTGGCAGATTTTTTTCTCCGTTCAATAACTAAAAATTCCGGTCAAAAATTATATTTTGTTTGGATTTCTTGGCTCATCTTTTTTTTTTTTTGAAAATCATATATTAGTACCTTTCCGACATCTTACATATATGAAATGTAAGAAAAAGGCTAAAAAAATTTTGACAAAAATGCGTGAGCACCCCTCACCCCCGCCCCTACAAAGCGACACCAAATTGGGATTTTTTCAAAGAGAACTTCGATGAATAATTCCACTAACTTAAAGCCAGATCCGTGATGGGCGTGTCCCTCAATCATAGTTCACATGACGCTGAAACATTTTCGGAAATACATTCGTAATGAGTTTCTCTCTCGTCTATATTAAGCGACAAAAGCCTTGCGGAAACGAAACCAATCAAACGAAAACTGGCACTTCTCGTTTGCCAATCACTGTCTGACAATTGAATTACTTATTGAAAGGGAGAGTGTCACCTTTGAAGACTATTTAAAAAAGATTTTTTTGGTTGTTGCTCTATATCAAAAACAAACAATACATAGTATCGATTATTGTTGTTCATAAGTAAAGAATGAATGACCAGAAAGGGAGGTGTGCAGAACCGTAACCGCAAGTTGGACGTAAAGTTACATAAGGCTGTTTGTTACTTTTAACGCATTGTTGCATTCGAGCCGGCTTTTTAGACTATTCTTCCATTTTGCAGTAATTCTTTAAATCATAGACCTTATTATTATGGTTTTATCAATTTGTTTATGTCAATAACTTTTATATAACACTCATAGAATAACTCTCTGAAAAAAATACGGTGGCCCTGAAAAGATTCAAAATGGCATCTGGGATTATTTTTTGGTTTCTGTGCATCATCCCGATTACGGACATATACTTATTTGATGGTATTCAGCCATTTAAGACTGTTTTCCAACAACTGGAAGTCGCCATCTTAGAAATTAAAATGGTGTCCAGGGTCAATTTTGGGCATCTGTTCATCATCCAGAGAGCGGATGGCGCTATCTTAGAATTCAAAATTAAATGTGGAATCCATTTCTAGTCTCTAGACATAATTCTGGTGCCGGAAATATACAAACTGGGTGGTATTCGGCCATTTTTGGCTGTTTCCATTTGTGTTGGATTACCCCCCTCCTCCTTAATCGAGAGGGGTGCTAAACCATCATAGAAAAGTTTCTTGTACTCTTAAATTTCCGCTTTCCAAATTTGGTTCCATATGCTTAATAAAATCTCGAGTTATGTAGAATCTTGTGTTCCAATTGTACGGAAGCCCTTTCTTGCTTCCTTCACATGCCGAATTTGGTTCTATTTGCTTGATTAGCTCTCGAGCTATGCAGAAATTTGTATTGACCCCCATCTCCCCACAACCTCCCAGAGTTGGGTGGGGTGTCATATCATCATAGAAACATTGCTTGCCCCCAAAAAGCCCCACATGATCAATTTGGTTTCATTTCCTTGATTAGTTCCCGAGTTGTGCAGAAATTTGTATTTCATTTGTATGGGAACCCACCCTTCTAGGAGAGGGAAGGGTGTCGACCTACCACAGAAACATTTCTTGATTAAATCTCGAGTTATACATATATTTGTGTTTCGTTTGTATGGGAGCCCTCCCTTCCAGAGCCAGAAGGGGTGTCAAACTACCATAGAAATAGTTTTTCTACTTCTTAAATCATCCACATGCCAAATTTGGCTCCATTTGCTTGATTAGTTTGCGAGTTTTGCAAAGATTTCTGTTTCATTCGTATGGGAGAAGGGTAGGGTCTCAAATTATCATAGGACCTTCCCCGGCCCTGAAAACCCCTACATACAAACTTTCACGCCGATCGGTTCAGTTTGGAAATGACTATATGGATCAGACAGACAGGCAGAGCTCCATTTTTATATGTATAGAGACAGAACGATTTTGATCATGAAAATTGGTCTGTACTGAATTTTTTTCAGAATTGAAAAATAAAAAGAAGTTTTCGGTTTCTCAATCCTATCCCAATCAGCACTTGTCAATGTTTAGTTTCAATTTTTATTTTGAAAAATTGCTTTTGGAGTGACGCATTTTTCACCAAGTAGAGTTGGTCAATGAGGATATCTTCGAATCTTCGCACCAAAAATCGTGTTATATGAGTGATAACTAAAAATAATTCAATGATGAAATGAACTGCAGTCTTCATTAGGCTGTATAATAGGGTGCCAACGAAAACCAATTTTTCGAATTCCGTTTAGCGGTTTAAAAGTTTCGTCCTCTCGAAAAATATCCTCAACCAAACTTCCAGCTCAATCGGGCTTGGGGAAGTGGTGCCTCAAAGCGGTCAAAGTTTCAACTTTCAACAAAATCTGGTGTCACGACAAAAAAAAATTTGTTCGAAAAACATCGACTTTCTGGGGCTTTTCAGCCCTACCGCTAGACGAAATTCGAAGGTTGATTTTTCCTATATGTTCCATTGGCCCCAGCTCACGAATTTCTTTATCCCAGAAAATCGATGTTTTTCAAAACGTTTATTTTGACATGACTCCAGATCACGGCGTTTAATGCATCTCTAAGACATTTGGCATCAAAAAAGAATTTTTAGCATATATTTCGACATATTCCACTTTGAACAGCTATAGCTTTTTTAAAGACAGCCTAGCTTCAGTGTCTTCGGCCAAGCTGTTAAGCATCCAAAATACTATACTTTGATAAATGTAGTGCATAAATCATTACTGAACTCTCTATAAAGGGGAATGCATGAAGTAGGTTTTCCCATACAAATCTTCATACAAATTTGAAATGCTATGCACCAAGCGGAGACAAAACCAATCGACTTTCGGCAGGCTTAGGATTCTTTGGGCTTCAAATGGAACCAGATAACTTGGTTCTGGCCCCACCCTAACATTTTATTAAAGTTGAAATTATTTTTAAATTAGTTATTTTGTCTTGGCCGATTATTCTCAACGAAAACTGTGAAAGACAGTTATCGAAGATTGAGCTACATATCTTCGCAATTATTTTTGTTATTTTTGTGTATGCCAACTTAGTTATCTATCCCAAGAACAAACCGATCAAAGCTGATGTGATTATCTTTTCACAAACGATTCGAGAGTGTTTGGTTTCATGGTGAAGTTTGCGTTCCCTAGCAAATAGTTTTCAATTTCAGCTAAATAGTCTCCTGCCTTGCCACACAATCATCGGTTTCGTTTTCTGCGAGTCAAATTAGCTGAACAAAAACACTACATAAGACAGCGAATGAAAGAGTGGAGTGTTGTTTCACATGAGGACTGGAAACTCTCACCCGTATAGCTCTTACATGCAGATCGAACTTACTGTTGTGTTCGTATAAATCTCCGATTTATGGTTCAGACTTTGCGGTGCAAACTAAATATTGCAAACAGCGGGGGCACCCTGTATCATTGTTGCTCATCAGTTTGTCTGGACTGGATTTGAGCCGGGCTCCAGTCGAATCTGTGTGAACCCCAATTTGTGAGTTTTCCCTTAACCCCAACTGAGTGCGAGCTGTGCTGATGGTTTTAATTTATGCGAACTTGTGACTTTCAGATCCTCAAACAATCAACAACCCTGTCGCCGGCATCTAGCGACTAGCGGATCTGGTTTCGATCTGTTGCCATGGGGAAATGATCTTTGATATTTCGGTTTGCGTCAGTTTCAGTAAATTACACACCACTAAAGGTTATTATACCGGTCGCTGCGCCCTGAAGAGGTAAAACGGGTTTTTATCCACAGTCGCCGGTTACTTGTGGAAGCACTTATCGGAATGATATGGACTGAATGACAATCTCTGCCGTTAAAGGAGAAGAAAAGGAAAAATTTAATTTGTGCTGCCCAGTTCAGGTAATTTTCACATTACTGAATCATTACGCCTAATCAATAAGCAACAATTGAACGGTGGAAAGCAACGATGGGAAGATGAAAAGTGTATTAAATTTTAGTTGGCAAATAATACTATTTTCGTTTCTTCGAAAAATTCGATCTGACTCCGCTCAGAATGGATAGAGTTATGATTCACTAGTCGCTTGACAGTACATATTATTCAATTGATAAGTATACACGGAACACACATTTTCTGCTCACCATCCGAACTTCAACAAGCAACACTCGCTGCAAGGCGCATTTTGTTTGCAATAGTCACGGTGTGATTGAGTCACTGTCTCGAGGTTCTGTTCCTGTTGGCTTGTGCGGAATGCTAACGCAGCTGCTGCAGAAAGACATCGCTAACGTCGCCAGCCGTCAGCAGAGGCGTCCCCACATTCTCTCATCCATTGTTCCGTTCCCATGACGAAACATTCGCGGAGTCTAAGACGGGTGTCAGTTTTAGACGCAACAATTGAGAACATACACTCTCGGCCAGAAGTTTCTACCCTAAAACACTCAAGTGGAAACGAAATCGTTCTCATCTCACCAACTAAGAATATCATTTCGTTTATTGCATCCTAAGGATTGTATCATTCCTTTGAAAACCTACTTTAATTTTCGTAATTTCGTTGTTGTTGGCACTTACTATTAGCCGTTGTCTTGAAATGTTTTACAATATGGTTACAAGGCAATTTGTGCGAGCCGACAAAGGAATGCCACGAAATGCACGGCCAAATGTCAACCGACTACGGTGGAAATGTCAGAGACAAGCATCGTGATAAAATAGGCTTTTGCTTCGTTGCTCGAACATCCTTTCCACGGCGATTAGTCTCTGGCGCATCGTCTAAAGGACGTTCGATTTGGTATAGGCTAGGTGGTATAGGTCTTGTCTTTCTCACCGCTTGACAGGAAACAATCGCTCGTTTCGTCGATGCTGTCTGACAAACTGTGCGAATCTTTGTGGAACGAAACTTTGATGATTATAAATAAACTCGTTATATGTGAAATTTTAGGAGGCTGAAGATATGAGGATTGACTTCACATTTCCGTTCGCACCTTTTTTTGGCTTATTTTGATTAGTTCATGTTTTCGAAACGACCTAGTCCTACTTTTTGGTGGCATCTAGCTAATCATGAGAATAAACAAATAAATTGGATTGTGTCAATTGGCAACAATTTTTTCAAAAACGAATGAGATGTCGAATCATCTGCTGGTTTATTTTGGAAATTGGATTGAAGAAAAAAAGTTGAAGAGGTTGTGTATGAGCCATGTCCGCAAGTTAACCCATTCATCAACTCAATATGTCTTAGGTCAATGTATTTTTTCATCCCCCCAGTTCTTATATTACATGGTATTTGATCGTTTCAGACTGTTTTCTGGAAACTGACAGTCGCCAACTTGGATTTAAAAATGACAAAAATGTAGGAAATCCGTTGTTAACTAACTGAGTTATAGCATTTGAAACCGGACAATTTTCGTGACGCACTCGGAGGTTTTCCGTATTTCAATTTGCCAAAATGTTGCCATAAGACGTAACTCTACGTCAAAAAATGACATCACATTAGAAAATCAGAATGTAAAAAAGTGTGAAAAGTGAAAGATTTAGAAATTATCCTAGTCTTCAAACTGAATTTTATTGACCACTATAACCAGGGGCGACTCGTGGCTTTTGAACCTGCCTGTTCAACTACAAATTCTGAAAATCACAGTTTGGGGGAGTAATCACAATCAAGACACTCTCAATTATCGTACATAAGGCATGCATGTTAGAGTTTTTTAAGGAACAAAGAAGACTGCACACCTGCACCAAATTATAAGTTCATTACTGCTGATAGTATAGTTTGGTATTTACGTCAATCATTTTTATTTCTCGTTTGAATAGTTTGGAAGTATTTTTTTTTTAAATCAATTATTAGCTTAGTTCAGCCAAATTATTTAACCATGTGCAATATTCGATTCGATTCGAGCTTCGAGCTGTGACTACCGCACTTTTCATAGTTGCTGCTCCGTGATGGATCTGAGCTAGTGAAGTTGCACAAAGAACTACATATAGATGGCTATTTGGGATTAATTTACCATCTTAGATGTACAACAATGCAGTAGCTTCCGCTTTGAAAAGATCGATAACGGCGCCGGCTTCGTCTTTACGGTCGGGTAGAAGAAGGTCGTTGTTGCCAGAGACCGAGTTTAGTTCTGCATCTCTAACGACTAGTAACGGAAGGGAAGGTCACTTTGTCTCACCGTGATCAGTGACCGAAATTTATACTTTTGCCCCGTGTAGAGACACGCCTTTATAAAGCTTCTACTGCTCTTCTTTACCGAGCTTCGTTAGTTAGCCTACCAAGTATCGGCAATTATAACTGCCTGGAGCAGTTATAAGTTCATTGAACTTTTTTTCTGCAATTTAGCGTGAAGGGAAGGGTGAAAAGGAGAATAAACTATGCGTAAAAGTCCCTCTGACCGCGAACTCTGATTCTACTAAGATTTGAACTCTTGACAACGCGGACTCTGTAACCTTGAGGCTACGAGCTCCTTTTTACGTGCAATATTCAAATTGATTTAATTGAGTAAATGTCAACAATTTACTTTTTTTATGGGTTATATACCTTTTTGCTCGAGAAAAAAGGGAAAGTCTGAAATTTTTTTAAGCATGTACTGCCCATAATCGCATAATTGTAACATTTGCAAAATTGGTTGTTCGAGAAAATGACACTTTTATATTTTGACCTTAAATGCATTGTTCCCAATAATTCTTGCAAATAGACACTTCAAATAAACTTACTATCATGAAGAAATTTTTGCAATCATACTTTTATTCCGTCACTTTCAAGGTACTTTTGAAATATATCACGAGGGAAATGAAGTTTTTCTTGTATTCAACAAGCATGAGCTGAACATCAGAAACGGATCACCGGTGGTTGGTTACTGGATCATTATAACTTTCGAGTTCCAAACGATGCAGATGTGGATTTGGATGGAAGCTTTTTTTACAAAAAAGTTGAAAAAGCCAAGTAGTGTGACAATTATGCGGTTATTTACGCTATGTGACAAAACAACTTGGTATTTTTTACGACTTTTTTCAAACAAACATAAATATATCTTTTCAGATGTAAAAAGTACATACTATTTTAAGCGTTTTCCAATAAAAAGCACGAAATCCATAAAATGTCGAATGTTACAATTATGCGATTACAGGCAGTGTAGCAGCACCTGTTTTATTGCATAAAAGTAATAACTTCTGTTAATCAGCAACAAAAAACACGTTTGTTCATAAGAAATACCAATTATTTGTGGAGTAATGACCACTTCCCCGAAACGCTGTACATAGTTGGTGTGTGTAAAAAACGCTTGCATTCATTTTTTTCCACAAATTTTTCGTTCCGGATTGCTTTTTTGTTTAAAATATTGTGATTCTTGATCAGTGGTTTGAAGTGATCACCTGAAAATTCGTGATAAAAAATACTAAACAGAAGATACTGATCTTACAACACTAGGCAATGTTTACGTGTCCTGAAATGCAACTTTTGCAAGATTCACGTACTTGTCAAAGTTAACCCTTGCATGTCCTTTATGTTTAATTTGGAGAAGTGAGTAAAGTTTAATAAAAGCCCAAAAAATATAATTTTTAACAATAATTATTTTTAACAAAAAAATATAATTTTTAACAATAAAAATAATTAATATATGGACTGATGTCTTCGCGAGAAATTACCAAAATTTTTGATCGATGATCAAATGAATTCATCATCTATCATGAACATATCAAATAGCACACTTCCAAGAGAATGTGTGGATTTCAAGGGTGATCAGTTCCACTCCGATTTATCTCATAGTACCATATAGAATTTTCGAAAATTTCCATAAGGTTTTCTTGAGCACATACCAGTACTTGTTTTAAATATATATTATATCGGGAAAAAAAAAACTAAATGAATGTTCATTGGAGAATATTACAAAAATTGACCAATTTCACCTTGTTCTCAGGTACTTCTGGATGTGAATGTTTTTGATCGAAATTTTAAAGATTTTTGATGCCAAAACACGTGCTGACCTACATATTGGCAGGCAATCATCGTCGTCAGCTCTAGTTGCTGATGGTGCCTTAAACCTTAAACGCTTCTGTTACAGTTCTTAAGATCCATACATTGTTGAAACTTCATATCTTGCGTCATGTTTGCATTGAAAAATGGACTTTTTTTGGATTCCGAGCGGTCTTCTGGCAAATAACTGGAACATTCGCCATGGCGAACGAAAATATGCGTGTAAGCATGTTTTAGTTCTTTTTTTCGGTTTTATCAATCAATTCCTCCTTAGTTTTTGCAAGAAAGTTTTTAGAGAAGATCGTACGCTTCAGGTTCGCGCAGAAATTCTCGATGAGATGAAACTGGGGAACGCTGGGCGAGCTCACCGACTTCGGTACCACATCAATATTTAGCCGCTCCATCTCCTCCAACTATCGCTCCGAGAAGTCCGGCCAAAACACCACGTCTTCGCCCTCATGGTATTACTTGACAAACGACGCAACTTCCGGCAGGCACTTCGTACTATAAATTTCCCCGTACACGGCTAGTCCGGAGCGAAAGAGAGGCGGCTGACTGTCAACCACAGCATCGCTTCTTAGGGGAACTTGATGTGTGAAATGAACTTCACCTCGGACCTCACTTCCTTCGTGCGGAAAGTGGAAAACGAAGCGCCCTGCCAGTCGTTGCCATCCAGGGTGAGATAGGTCTTGTCGCCCATCCCCTGCCACGTCGCGAATCGCCGGGAAAATCGAGCTTCTCGTCGCTCAGAGTCATCGGCTGTCCGGACCGGGCTTTCTTTCGATGCTTTGATTGTTATTCTAAAGTGCTAAGATTTTGTAGATGCCGAAACGGACGTATCCGGCATCTACACAGTGCCGCACGATGTCCGTTTTTGACGCGGCGAGGTACCGTTCTTTGAATGCGCACACTTCTGACTGGAACAGCTTCACTGTTTTCGCCATTATGGTTAGAGTTCGATTGGTAGTACTATTACATTTTCTTTGCTGACTCATGGGTTACTATAATTGATGCTGCATGGTAAGTTTCGTTAGTGCGTGTGAACCGGTGAAAAATGAGCAATTTTTGTCCATTTTTTCAATGTCCACTAAAATGCTCTTCGTAAGCTAGATTGAGCCTCACATCGTCTTTCATCATATGCTGTATCATCTATTTGATTACAGTGATGTTTACTTGGGCAGTTGCCTGTAACAAGGCCACTGAAGGTAGTTTTGAGATATTGAGTAGTCGCTGGGTTCATGTTTTTTTTTTTTTGAGATTCTTAAGTTCCATTTTGAGGGCTCTCTGAGATCGCACAGAACGATTTTTGCCCTTCGAGTAACTGAATTGAACCGTTCCTCGCGCTTTTTCATTCTTTTTTGTACCGCAATGCCCTAGGAATGTGATGTTGATATAAAAGTATTGATAAGAAATGAAATTTATTAAATCAACATATATTGTAATCTCATTATTAAAAGTAAAAAAAAAAAAAAGTATTGATAAGAAATGAAATTTATAAAAAAGTATAAAAGTATTGATAAGAAATGAAATTTATTAAATCAACATATATTGTAATCTCATTATTAAGGGAGCATAAGTCATAGGTTGAAATTCTGTACGTATTTATGTTGAATGAATGAGCCAAGCTTAGGTGCACTCAGTTCCCAGTATTATGGGTCACTTAAAACCAGGTCAACACTATTTTTCAATGTTCCTAGTTCGAGGTGATAAAATTCTATACTTGTTCCGGATTTATCTCCTACTAGAGTTTTGCATCATGATCGGACCAGTCAGTATGCGAGATTGTTTCATTATTTAACGAAAAATTTCTTAAAATATTCACCAGTATCGTCGAATATCTTCTCTTGATGATGATCAAAAAGATTCATTTGGATTATTTCAAGTGACACTATTAGTGAAAAAGTTTTAAAAAATGATCCATTTTGGAGCACAATTCGCGCTTAAAACTGCTTTCAGGTCTTGTTTTCCAGAATTGATAATGGAAAAGAATATTCAAAGATTTCGGTATATTTTTTAGCAGAATATTCAGGTAACATTTAAAATTCGATTTGAAATACTTTTCGTGCGAAATATTTGCTGTAAAACTGTAATTATTTTTTCAACACGTAATTGTAATTAATGTTTAAAATTCTATGCATTTTTGATGTGCAAACTACTCACAAAAATAAACACACGCCGCACATTCTTCGTAGCTTTCTCTAATGCGTAACACCACTAAATAAAATTATTCAACTCCTAAAACTCTTTTTTATGACATTGGGATGGATTCAATCCAGCCATGAAGAAATACTTGTTGTGTCGGTAAAAGTTTATTTATATATTTTTACAAAAGTGTAAAAATCGGTCGATGTTTTCGATGAAATCGTTGAAGTACAATATTTCGATCAAATTACATGGCAGTGATATTATGAAACGTAACAAAATTTCGATATATCAACACTGTAAACACCTTTTTTTGTGCCTAAATCGGACTATTTTCACCGGTACGGCAAAACTCGTACCTCGATCGTTTGAAAGTAGAATACGTGTTCCCCTGTTTACTTCATCTGTTAGAGCGTGGGTATGAAATCCACTCTACCAAGCACGCGCCGCCGGTATTTGGCGGATCGTCGTCGTCAGAAATGCGTTCAGTTAACGGATTCTCGAGGTAACTTTATCGAACCTCGCCATCGGATATTATTTGACATACACGCGTTTCTCGTGTGTTTCCCTGGCAACGACGAAAAAATAGCTTACCCAAAGTTAGCTTTATAAAAAAAACCGATCTGCCTTTCTTCGATGCCAATGCCCCCGTCCACTCGAAACAGACACAGTGCCTGGGCAAGGGACTGCTCGGTTCCAGTGCTTCCCTATTTCGCCACATCTGCTCCAAGCGGTTTGCGTCCACACGCTAGCTTCTCACACTCAGCTGAGCGGTTAGTGTCGTGTGAGCAGCGTTGCCAGGTCATTTTTTCAAAAATCTGGAAAAGGCAAAATAAAAATCTGGAAAAAATCTGGCAATCATTTCATGGGGTGAAGGGTTAATTTTTCGAATAAAAGTCTTGGGGTACGCGAAATTTGAGGTGACAAAATTGCAAAATTTCGCGCCAAAATTGAAGTGATGACCTTTTTGCGGAACAGAGAAAATAAAATCTGGATCATCCATGAAAAATCTGGATAATTGGACATCAAAGCTGTCTACCTGGATACATGTTCAAAAATCTGGATAATCCAGCTAAATCTGGATACCTGGCAACGCTGCGTGTGAGTGTGTCTGTGAGTATGTTTATATTAATCTGCATCCTCTCCTGCTGCTTCTGCTACTGTTGCCGTCAGCTCACCGTTTGCTAGGTCGACTGGTTAGCGAGAGCCGGACCAGTTCCAGCCAGACCGATCGCCAGTCCAGCATGGATGTGATCTCGCATGCTACTTCGGTCTTGATTTCTTCATACACCCGTTTGTCCACGCGATGCCGTGGCTTCAAGTGCCACACAGAAAAGTTGATTGTACCCTGTGCAAATAATGACCTTGACTAGTTATGCTCTTTTTGTGTTTCTGTGCTTTGTTCCTTTTCTCATTCTGGCTATCAATGTTTCACATAGCGTATGATGTGGGGACAGAGGAATACTGTTTTTTTTTCACTTCTGTCTTCCAGCTGGAATTTCGGGCGGTGTGCATACGTGAAATATTAATAACTGTCTGGACGATTCTTCGAGCTGCGGCTGGACTTTGAAGAAAATCGAATGTCTGCTGTTTTTTTTCCAGCCCAACGTCAGCGCCTAATCAAAGTACAAATTGAACATTCCCAGATCACGATCAACTAAATAGCCATTCTGCACGTAGTAGAAGAGATCGTGGGATTTGGTTGGTTGAAAGTCCATTCCCTTTGCTCGAGCATTACTTTGATACACCATTTAGCGGAAAGACGTTAAACGGTTAGCTTTTGCCCAGCTTTTTTTTTTTCAAAGCGTAACAACCGGAGTCGATCCCACGAGAAAAGAGGTTTTGGCGAGTCAAGGCGGAATTTCCCACTCGCGGACCGGTTCCACGGCGGCTGCCGTTTGGTCTGTGCGATCAAGTTCTTTGCCCTCCACCCTATATACACTTTTTCAGGTTCACCGAAAAAGAAAACACGCAAAATAACGAAGCAGCGCCAAATGCCAAATGGAATCAAGAACGGCCAATCACTTTTGTCGCGAAACTCTGCCCAATTGGTGGCTGGTATAGTGGGCTTTTGGCCTTATGCTTTGTCGCTGTCATTTGCTCTTGGACTTTAATGGAGCCAATCTTTTTCTTTTATATTTCAACTGCATGAATGTTGAAAGGTTTTACTTGATTTCATTCTTGAGCTACAATTTAAAAAAAAATACTCCGATTCGTAATGGCCGACTTGCTTGACGAGAGCGAAACACTCTATAAAGCACAACAGCACACGAGCAATTACTTGATTATGATTTTTTTATCGATAACGAACTTTTTAATTAGCTTATCACGACACCAAACAAAGCCAACGAAATTCGATAACAGTGATAGATCTGATGTAACAGCTATTTTAGGATGACTCATTTGAGGACAAGAAAAGATTTTGTATGAAAGTAGTTGGTCTATTACTGTTCTTTATGAGTGTCGAAGACTATTTTATTATCTTGAGTGGATCGTATTTACCAGCACGACGTTATTCGATTGCATGATAGATGTCTTTGTCTGATGGTGGTAAGATCCTCATATAATTTGTAATTCTAGGCAATTTTTTTTTTGAAAATGTTGAAGTCTATAACGAACTGATGAGACTTTGTGTACGTTTTTGACTTTTGACTTCTACTGCAATTGTCTACAGAAGCGTTGTAAGTACAAAGTCAGTAGAACAAATATTTAATAGGACGATAATTTCGTGCTTATCCGTTGCTCATTAAATGCCATAACACCGCATTTAATGCTCCGTAATTTCTTTAAAAAATACTCTTTCTGCTACCTTACGAAAATAGCTATCGAAAATAGCATTTTAAGCCTTGTTTTTCTTTGAAACTGAATTTCATAATAATTTTATTGATTTAAAAAATCACAAGGGCTGTGTGCAAAGCCACGACCGCAAGGTTTACGTAGAACTACAGAGCAGTTGAAGTTGAAACACTATCCAGCGCAAACGAGTCTCAACAGGCGGAGTGCATGCAGATTAATATAACATTTAACTTTCAATTCTAACAAAACGAGAAAATATTAAATCTTCATTTCATTTGTTTGGTTGTCCTAAATAGAACAGTTTGTTGTTCAATTGGAAAACGGATATGATGTTGATTGCTCTCCTGTGCTATTCCGACAGCGGCAATTGTGGTGAATTTGCGTACGACGGAGGCAACGAAACATCTGTCTTATTGGATGGGAGAAAGCAAAATATTTTAAAATCTTGTAAACATTTAATTCAAATAATATTACCAAATCTCAATGAGGCACTCTGTTAACGAAGTGGGAGGCTGTATTCACACTGAAAATCAGACAGTCAGCAGAAATTTTGATTGCCAGAATCCAGAATGCTCGGCAGAGCTTCACCGGAGAAAGGCTGAAACCCTCGACCGGCAATGATGCCCCGACATTGTGTGAAAAAAAATGATGCCCCGACAGCGGGATAATAGTTCTTAGGTAAGGATCCATAATTAGACGGATGTCCGTAGAGAAATGTTTGCAGCTTTGGTGCCAGAACAAAGCAGAGCTAACTAAGTATAACGAAGACATCTATTACAGCAGATACCACTGGTGCTATCCGCTGCCCCTGCTGCTGTTGCTAAGAAGGGACTGTTCTAGTTGCTTTCCAGAACTAATATGACTAGTTTAGGCAAAAGCAGCCTCTTATATAGGCCGAATAGTATAATACCGATTTACCAAGTTGTCGACCGTGCTTGGGAAAATAAGTGTTAAGTGACCAACCAGAAGTCGAATTCTGCGTTTTACAAGGCTTAACAACTTTAAAGAGTACAATAGTTCGAATAGTCAAATTACAATGTTCTCCATTTTGGCGGATGCATGGAAGATTTTCACATCGATTGTTACAGGAACGAACGAAATCCATCTAAAACGAAACTACTCAATAGGATTTAAAATTAGACATATGTTCCACTTTTTCCGTTTCCAGATTTTCATTTTACATCCTTATGTATTTTTTATAGTGGTTTTAACCTTTAGGGTCATTCGCCACTCACATACCTATGTAACCGAACTTCCTAAGCGACATTGTTCTACGTCAAAACTTAAAAAATTAATTTTCTTAAATTCTTAAAAACATTTTCTTCTAAAAATGATCAGAAACCTTTACATGCAGATGTAAGATTACAGTAAGATGTCAATTGAATACACCATAAATAGATAGCTTCGATAAATTAGGAAAAAATGTGATAAAAGAAAAAAAATCGATAGTGAATATTCGCATATATGTTCGTATGAGTGTTGGTATATTCGTGTGCATGTGTGTGTAAATTCCGGTTATAGAAATACTCATACCGAATATACGGGTTTCGACAACTCGATCAGAACAATATCAATTAGGGTAGGGAACATATTCTAAGCAGCTTCAGGAACCGCCTGTGTATTCAGACGAAATACTCGAAATGTGTTGGGTGAAACTCAAACAGTAGTATACCAATCTGTTCGCTATCGTTTTCTCTGTCAGAGCTTGTTTTCAGATTGTAAAACTAAGTTAGCAAACTTTTTTTTTTTAGTTGTTTTATGAATTTTTCTCCATTTCATAGAAATTAGAAATTTTATTGTTAACCCACCTAAAAGTGAGAAATTTATCATCTTACGATTTTTTTTGCAACAGGCAATGTTCGATCTTATGAACGCCATGTTGCAGGCAAAATCAATGTTTGAAGCCATTCAAATAGGCACAAATTTTACTATTAAAATTGTTTCTAATTTAAAATTTAGCAATGATTTTAAATAAAACAATTAAAATATTAAATTGGAATGCTCGCTCATTGAAGGCCAATGAGAATGAGCTTTTTAATTTTTCAACAGTAAATAATGTGCACATTGCAATTATTACTGAAACATTTTTGAAACTTAACATCAAACTAAAATATGATCCCAATTACGTGGTTCATAGATATGATAGGATTCAGGGTTCCGGCGGTGGAGTTGCAATTGTTAGTCATCGCCGAATCAAACATCGTGCTCTTCCCCATCTTAAGACGAAAGTTATTGAAACTTTGGGAATTGAAGTTCAAACTGAACTTGGGATTTCATTTATTGCCGCTGCATATTTACCATTTCAATGCACACGCGAGCACAAAAATTATTTTAAAGGTGATTTACAAAAACTCACCAGAAATCGCTCGAATTTTTTTATAATCGGCGATTTTAACGCTAAACATCGATCATGGAATAATTCTCAAAGTAATTCCAATGGTAAAATTTCATTCAATGATTGTTCTTCAGGATACTATTCTATTTTGTCTCCGAATAGTCCTACATGCTTTTCTTCTGTAAGAAACCCTTCAACAATTGATTTGGTGCTAACAGATCAGTCATGTATGTAGTGATTTGATCACACATGCTGACTTTGATTCTGACCATCTTCCAATAACTTTTTCTTTATCACATGAATCAGTTTTAAACCCTATGAGCTCTGTTTTTAATTATAACAAGGCTAATTGGGAAAGATACAAAACTCATATTGAGAGAAATTTCAATAATGAGCTTGATTTTCAAAACGAAGTGAATATTGATTCCGCTTTGGAAGCATTAAAATGTGCAATTGTTGATGCCAGGAATTATTCTATTCCAAAGGCTCAAGTGAAATTTGATTCACCAATAATTGACGAAAATCTTCAACTTCTAATTCGTTTGAAAAATGTCCGCAGACGTCAATATCAACGTTCTCGTGACCCTGTTTTTAAAACTATTTATAAAGATTTACAGAAAGAGATTAAACATAGATTTACTCTTCTGAGAAATCAAAATTTTGAGACTAAAGTTGAAAAATTGAAACCATATTCAAAACCCTTTTGGAAGCTGTCGAAGATTCTTAAGAAACCTTCAAAAGCCTATTCCAGTTTTAAAAGATGGTGAACGTTTTCTTGTATCCAATGAACAAAAGGCTCAAAGACTTGCTCAGCAGTTTGAGAGTGTTCATAACTCAAATTTGAATTTTGTGAGTCCAAGTGAAAACGAAGTCACACGTCAATTTGATTCAATTTCTTCCCAGAATTTTTTACCTGCAGAAATAATTGAAACTAACTTGAATGAGATTAAATCAATTATAAAAAATTTCAAAAATATGAAAGCACCTGGTGACGATGGAATCTTTAATATACTAATCAATCATCTCCCTGAGAGCACAATGGAATTTTTAGTGAAAATTTTCAATTGCTGCTTCAAAATTGCATATTTTTCCAAATAATGGAAAAATGCAAAAATTACTCCAATTTTAAAACCGGATAAGAACCCAGCTGAAGTTTCAAGTTATCGACCAATCAGTTTGCTTTCTTCAATAAGTAAACTGTTTGAGAGAATTATTCTTAACAGAATGATGTCACACATCAACGAAAATTCAATTTTTGCAAATGAACAGTTTGGATTTCGCCATGGGCATTCCACAACTCATCAATTGCTCAGAGTTACTAATATGATACGAGCTAACAAATCTGAAGGTTATTCCATTGGAGCTGCTCTTTTAGACATAGAAAAAGCATTCGACAGTGTTTGGCATAAAGGTTTGATTGCGAAATTGCAAACTTTTAATTTTCCAATTTTCCTAATCAAAATTTTAAAAAATTAGCTTACTGATCGAACTCTGCAGGTTGTCTATCAGAATTCAAAATCTGATAGATTTCCTGTCAGAGCAGGTGTACCTCAAGGTTCAGTCTTGGGTCCAGTCCTGTACAACATATTCACTTCAGATCTTCCTGATTTGCCTCCAGGATGCACAAAGTCATTGTTCTGCGATGACACAAGCATTTCCGTAAAAGGAAAAAGCCTTCGTGTCATATGCAGTCGATTGCAGAAAAGTCTAGATATTTTTTCTTCCTACTTGCAAAAGTGGAAAATCTCCCCCAATGCTTCTAAAACTCAAATGATAATTTTTCCGCATAAGCCTAGGGCTTCTTTCCTCAAGCCAAACAATAATCACGTTGTCAAGAAGAATGGGGTTATTTTAAGTTGGTCCGACAAGGTTAAGTACTTGGGACTAATTTATGATAAAAAACTTATTTTCAAAGAGCACATTGAGAGTATACAAGCCAAGTGCATCAAAAATACGAGATGTTTATATCCTCTCATTAACAGGAATTCTAAACTTTGTTTAAAGAACAAACTTTTGATTTACAAACAAATTTTTAGACCAGCAATGCTTTATGCTGTACCGATCTGGTCAAGTTGCTGTTCAACAAGGAAGAAAACGCTCCAAAGGATTCAGAATAAAATTCTGAAAATGATTTTGAAGCGTCCTCCTTGGTTTGGTACACTCGAATTACATAGACTTACTGGTGTTGAACCATTAGAAGCTATGTCAAATAAAATTATTAACAATTTTCGACAAAAATCGTTGCAATCCTCAATTGCTACGATTAGCTCTCTTTATAGCCAATAAGTTAGCAATTAAGTTAGTTGTAAGTTTACTTCCCCTTTTCTGACAAGTAGGTTTAAATCCCTACGAATGATAAGTCCTAATTGCGAAAGCAAACAAATCCTAACAATTAAAATTACAAATTTCTAACAGTGTTGAGAAGTCACCATTTGTGATTGGACACACATACTCATTATTTACTAATATTTATCATAAATACTTAAGTTACTAACAAATCCCCCCTTAAAAAAAAACCATCTTACGATGGTTTTTTTTGTGAAACTTCACTAGCTCAGATCCATCACGGAGGAGCAACTACGAAATGTGCGGTCGTTCAAGCTTAAGCTCAAGCTTTAATTGATTGAAATTTCGGGGAGTAAATCTCTGAACATGACAAATTGATCTGTTCTCCAGGCGCGTTATTTTTCTTCAAATTTCACATATAATTATAGCGTATAATCAATAACTCAAAAAAACTGACGATAGTGAGAGCGGCTAAGTAATTTGAAGTAGGCAGAGGCTTTTAAAATTTACCTTGACCAGTATTTTTGCATTGGGAGACTAAAGTATTACAGAAAATAGATCATTGTAGGCAATTTGAAACATCATGTATTGTGATAATTTTTCTATACTATACTACTAAGGAAAACATTGAAAGTAGGTTAGGCGTGTTTCCAGTAATCTGTAACGTTTCGTTCATTTGTTATTACCTTACGTCGATTTTTTTGCATTAATTCTACAAAATCGCTCGAGTAAAACCACGTAGGAATTTTCAATTACTCAACAATTAAATCACTTACGAATATTTGAACACTATTTTTATTTAAAACAACGCTTACCTGTCCCAAATCTTTCTGCATCAACGCTTGTACGCAAAGCCGCTTGACAGACGTACGTACGTACGTACTAAGCAAATGACCTGAATTGTTCGTGCCTTCCGACGAAATGTAAACAAAAGAGTTCAATAAACGCCACAGGATGGACAGCAATTTGGCAAACTTTCCTCTCCGCCTGGCGGCCGTTGTCGACGTCATTGTCACTTTCATGGTAAATCGCAAATGGGGACGTTTGACGTGTCTCCTGTTAAGTGTCTACCACGTTCCGGAGGGCAGTGGACGTTTGTAAATATGTATCCCATGAAATCAGTATACATACGGTGGTGGTGATGAAGCAAAAAGACGATAATGATCGGCGCCAGAACGTTTACCTCATCGGGAACAAACGCGGGGAAAAGAAAGATCCAAAAGAAAAAGTTTATTTGTAAACATGAATCAAGACGGGTTGGACATGGCGTTGATATGAACATGTAGTGTTAACATGCCTGTTTTTTGCGTACCCGGTGCATGTTGTGGAGGAAAGTAAATCTGCATGTTAAGTCGAGTGTACTTCATTCGCTTGCACAAACTAATCAATGCATAAGCTTCGGCTCAAACGTTTAACTTTGTGAATAAATCTATACTGGGTAAGGGTATTTAATTTTCGCCGTTTGATATAAAATCGATGATCAAAAAAAAAGGTAAGAGAAAAGAGACATTAAAGCAAACATTAAAATCGATTGCAACGCTATTACTTCGAGACTTTTCTTGCTATTACTTTTTGTGATTTCGTTTGCGTTTTAGTTGAAAGTACTTGGAAAAGTTCTTTTTTTTCAACTTCGCTGGTAACGATCCGTTTGAAGCACAATCCTAATATACGCATGATGCATTGGGCCAAGTTGCACAGAAAGCAGTACACATACATTTGTATACAGGTAAAACTATGCAAAAGGGAGGAAAAAACATAAGTGTTCCACATTTTATTTAGAGCTCATGTTTTAATTAGATAATTCAATAATTCGTATAACAACATGAAAAATGTCGAATCATATCATAAAACAGTTGTACCTAATTATGTTCGAAAATAAGGACCATTAAAAAATGACAACTAAACTTTTTTCAACGCGACTTTTCTTGAATTCTAGTAATGATTCGTTCTTAGGCTTGTTTCTATTTGTCCTTAAGTAAAGTGAAACATTGGAGCGTGCCACACTAACCTTGTGTTCTATTTCTTTCCAACGATCGCGCGTTTGATTGCCAGCGTGGAACGATCTTGAATGAGGTGGATGCAAGTATCAATCAATGTTTGTTTACAAACCGTTGAGTTTTTTGGACAACGCGCCTAACAACAGGGCTGGCATGTTTGTAAGAAACCTCAATCACTCGCATTCAAATCTGCAACTCACTTCATCTAATTACACTTGTTTTAGCTTTTGCTTCGAGGGAAACCATATATTTCATATTTCAAATGTCATACGAAAGGGGCTTATTAAAAGGTACACAATTTCAGATTCCGAATGGTCATCGGCATAATAAACCGCGTGTGTTTCGTTGTGTGTTTTCACCGTCTACCGCGCTGCTACTTGCTGATAGCGGGGTTTTCCTGGAATTTCTTAGACATTTATTTACTTTCGTCGTTTCTTTCGGAGAGCGATAAGGCGGGGCACGATTGTAGAGCAAATGAGATTACAATTGTTTTCTTGATTGCTACACATCCTCCAGCTAAATATTTATAGTGTTGTTTAGAAACACACATTGAAATTGTTTCCGGTAGTAATGTTATTGAATTGACCCTAGCGGGGTGAGTTGCTTACATACTAATTCCAATTGTATATTTTTGGTTTTACCTGTAGATTAGTTAAGAATACTCCGACAGACATATTACGCAAAATCCCGAGCGTTGCTCTTGGTCACTCTTGTGATCTTTTTTCAGAAGTTTGTATCAAAATATCTTTATATTGTTTATGCAAAATTGCTCACATATCGTTTCGAAACTGTTTTCAACATGAAATTATTATGACTAATTAGTTGTGGATTTCAGATTTATAGTTGATCGTGAACATCATAAAATTAATTTCGACTTGTATTTCAAACCATATCAATGGCTCAACTTAATAGTCTCCTTTCTGTTTTTTTTTTTTTGTTTATCCCCAGGTCCAGTCACCGTGCCGATGGTGTCGCAAAATGGTACTCCTCCGATGGCAATGCCGGTGCAGGTTCCACCGGGCCACGTGATGCAGCAAATTGTCGACGAAAATGGCACTCTGCGGCACGTCATTCTATCCACCCAACATCAGCAGATCGGCCAGGGCGGTGTCCAGCATCACCTGCATGGACATTATGTAAGTCTTCACACTTCCCAATCTCACCGCGAAACGTGTCTGCTCGGTTAACGTTAAAATTATGCTTCGGTGTCGGCGCTGAAACAAAAAGGGATTAAACTGCATTACACAAGCAGGAGCGATGAAATTTAACGTTCAATAAATAGCGTAGTCAACGGTGTGTATGCGACAATGGATGGAAACTTTTGTATCTGCACTAAACTAGTTGGATGACGTCAGGCGAAATTCGCTGAAAATGTTTCGCGTTCCGTCTAATAGCCATACCGCCATAAATTAGAGTTTGCCTCTCTGGCTGCGTGTCTGGTAGAAGGTTTATGGCTCTGCAACGCTGTCTGTCTCCTCTACCTCCTCTGGTTTTTGGTTTTTGCGGTTCACGCTTTTGTTGTTAATATACCTTAGAGTTTCTTTGCAAGCTTTCGCGACGAATCCGCCTAGTAGAAGTCGCTAGTCGCTCATCTGCTTCGTTGATTTTCGATTGTTACCAATAATTAAAATAAAATTTATAACACACAAACTGGAATTGGCGAAACTTTTCTCGTATTTTTGAGCGAACGCAGTTGAAGTGAAAATTACTAAAATGTAGATCGAAGGTAATGCGTACCTAAAACAAATAAAAACCATCACTCGAAGCGTACTCTGTAGTGTAAGTCAACAGTTTTGGCGGTTCCTATCGCTTAAACAATCCATCCGGTAAGCGCCGTAGAAAGTCCGAAACGCACTTATGCGGAAAAGAAATGCGGAAGTAATTTCTTCGGCCGTCGCTTTTTTTTCTCTTTTTATCCACTCTATCGTTCATCTGTGTGTTTATGTTTGGCCCATTGTATTGCTGCCCGTGTGTACGGCTGTGATCCAAACACTTGCACCGCAAAAGGCAATCCCCGGTGATTCGTCCGACCGCGTGCACCTAAAATGCACAAAACACATCGACTCGGTTCCGACTCTTGGCCTCACTTTGTACGACTTACACAATGTGGGCAAGGAATTCCCGGCGTTTCGGTCGAGTGAATAGAAGGTGAAATAATTCAATCCCCTTCACACTGCTGGCGGTGCATGCATACCTTACCGCCGGCTGCTCTATCGACGTTTCTATCAACCGAAAGTTGATGGATTTCGCAGACGTCCGACCGCGACTGTCTGCGAGCCACACGAGAGCGGCTTGTGCCTAGAGAATATTTTTGGGTGGCCAAGTCAACTTGAGACCAATGCAGAATTTTACTGAAAGAGGATGAATTGATCGGATAAACGTTTTTTTATAGTTTGCGCTCTAGAACGAATTTTGTGTTCGCCAGTGTAATTTAGTTGCAAGGTCTCTTAAACATTTAAAAGTGAGCACTCTTAAGAGAAAAACTTTTCCATATCCATGAAATTTTTTCACTACACTTACCAACAGATTCTCAGGAAACACTAAATATTATGATGACACATAGCATCCCAGGATCATATTCGAAAACTGATGAGGATCAAACGAAAGAACAGCTAAGCTAAAATGCGACTTGGATTGAATCCCAAGAACTTGCCTGCTCCATATTCACTAAATCGAAGGTTTAATGGGTAAAGATAAGTCTCCGGGAATGGAATACAGCCAGTTATGCTCCAGAAGAGCTAGCAACTCTTTACGTAGTATCACGGAAAAGTGTAAGGTGAGCCTGGTACTGAACTACATACCTTCCAGCTGGAGACAAACTAGAGTTATTTGAATGGAACTGTTCTGACTGTTCATCCTGTAAAAAGAGTCTACATGTCACCCAATCCATTGGGCAAATTTTAATTTGTTTATAAAAACAATATATCAACCACTGACGGCGCTACACATGTTAGTGGGTAAAATCGAAAAATCCATTCAAGCCAAGGAAATTTCCCTGGCAGCTGTTCTTGACATTGAGGGAGCATTTGATAATGCATCGCACAACTCAATGCAAATAGCCAAGGGAAGGCCGCACGTTCCTGACAAGAAATTCCACCAAAGAACGTCCTCAAGGCGAGATTTTATCACCCTTGTTGTGGTCATTAATCGTAGACGACCTGCCTCAAAGCCTAAAAGAAATAGGTTTTGATGTTATTGGTTTTGTAGACGACGCAGTGATGTTGGTAAAGGAAAAGCACGACGACTCAAACATCCACTCAAACTAAGCGTGGTAAAATCCAAAGACTGGCCTGTGAATTGAACTGAAAATTTGGATGCCATACGACACCTTCTTTTACTTCATCAGGTGGTTCAACTAGGAGCGGAAAAAAGTATTCTGAGGCTGAGTCGCCAGGCTGATCTAAAAGAAGAAGATCCAACAGGACATCTAAGAACACTGAGAGATTTTCCAAAAAAAATAACAAATCTTCGGAATTGTCTACAGAATACAATAGACAGAACGGGACAGATCGAAGTAAACCACGAACGCGAACGGACGCAATTTTTCGCGGTGTCACAATTTGCTCGTTGAATATTCTTAAATTTATTGTTCTCGGATAGTGTTTCATAAATGTAATCGTTAACTGAATCAAATCAAAGGAAAAGTTGCTAGTCGAGCAAAAATCAAAAAAAAATGTGCGGAAATTGTGCTTCAAGTGACCAATAAGCAACTAACTGTGACAATTCTGGTCTATCAGCACCAGGAAAGATGAAGAAAATTGTGTATGTTATGTAATGGTGTCGAGTTTGATGCGCTGGACGAGGGTGCTTTTTGGTGCGGCCTCAATTTCAGCTGCAGCCAGGAGCCAGCTTAATTCAAGTGTTTGTTAGAAGTTGAGATCGGTTGTGAAACTTCCGCCTAATCAACCACAGTATCGGTTAAATATTGTGTGAGAAAAAGTAAGGACAGGCAACAGCCTAAACTTATTCCCAATCTGATCCGGATGACATAGGTGAGAGCGTTCCTTTTATATTTTATTATATTTTTCTTTAAATGCTGGAGCGAGTAAAGGCGCTATATCCTTGGTTTCGAAACCCGAGCATAAGGAGGAAATGCCTATGTTCCATCCCAGGAGATTGGTCAACAAAGGAGTGTACTTTCTTAGCTTTATCACTCCCAACGAATTAGGTATATTACATACGGAGCGGTTGGTACGGATTTTCCCCGTTCTTAGATTATATTGCATTATATTGCGCTACACAGTAGGCCTGGCCGTTGACAAGAAAAATGTATGGAAATCATTTTTTAAAAATGATGGATATCATTTTCCAGGATCCTTTCATGTACTGGCTGTGTTAGTGTAGACTAGACTAGACTAGACAGAATACAATAGACAGAACGGGAAAGTTGGGAACAAGATGACCTTAGAATTCATGATGGCTCACTTTGCTTCTACACAGACGGTTCTGAAATGAACGATTCTGCGGGAGCGGTATGGGACATTGGCCAACAGTATTCCAGGTGAAAATATGTCTGAGAACAAATTAACGACACGCAAATACCTGCATTTTCTGCTATAGTCAGGTAGCACTTAAAATCCTGAGTTCTCCTTTTTGCCACTCTTAACTTGTGTGAAAATGCATCCTATCGCTCTGACAGCTGGCTAAGATTCTTAGTTTCTTAAAGATACTGGTCGCTGTGGAATCGAAGGAAATGATAAGGCTGACTCAGTAGCCAGACAAGGGTCAACCAGAACCTTTTTGTGGAGTCCTAATGAGCGTTTGAAGGCTGAACTCGGTGAATGGGAAAAAGCAACAATCAAAGTAAACTGGGATATAACAAGCGGGTTACGACAATAAAAAAAAACCATAGAAAAAAATCGCGAGAAGAGTCGTTCTTTTCAAACTCAGTAAGAAAGACCTGAGGACATTCATACGTCTAATCACAGGATACTGTCCGAGCAAGTATCATCTCAAGAAGCTAAACAATCTTGATGATAAATGTCGCCTTTGTGACAACGAAAGCGAAGCACACCTATTCTGCGAATGCCGAATATTATTCACGTTGAGGAAATAAACTTCATGATCTTTGCTGTTTAATTCTTGATATAATGTTGACTCAGGTTTGCCTGCGTGATTGTGAGTTTTTTTCATTGAAAATAACGTAGCAGAAATTGAACGTTGCTTGTCAAAATTATCTGGAAAAACGCAAGAAATATAATAAATCATTTTTGACTTAAATGAGCTTTTGCTCATGTATTTGACTTAGGCGACGTCCAGGGGGAGCTGCGTAGCCGCAAGGTTACAGAGTCCGCTTCGTCAAGCGAATGGTCGTGGGTTCGAATCTTAGTAGAACCAGGCCATCCGATGTCAAAAAAGGACTTAAGCATGGGTTTATTCTCAGGCTCCCCACCAGTTACCCTTCCTTTACGCTGAAATCTACAATACCTTTGCGTGACTTTCTCTTAACAAAAAATAAGTCCCTCTTATCAATAAAACTGGCCAGAAGGACGCACGACGAAACTTCTTCAGGGAATTATAATTGGTGATATTTGGCAAGAGGAACGAGTATCGGTATAGTAGAACAGTAAGCGTGTAAGGAAGAGTATCACATTACACACAAGCACTGATGAACAATATTAATAAGCATGCCACTTCTCAATAGCGGTATTGCTATTAACAGAAGTGCGGGATACAGCAGACACCCGGGCATATCTCACAATAGATCTACAATTCTGGTCGCAGTGAGGAAGTCCATACAGGAAAAAAAAGGCGACGTCCATAAATAACATAACGCAAAAAACCCGATTTTAGGATCCCCACCCCCCATATGTAACGAAACGTAGCGCCAACATCTACCCTCTCCCATAAATATTCCGTAACGCTGCAGAAGGATTTCTTTGATGAACATGTCCGTTTTTGGAGAGTCTCTCAAGAGATTTTTCGTTACGTAACGCTGAACTTACCTCCCCCCATCCCTGTGTAACAAATCGCAACGCTCAAGGACCCCCCCTCCCCCCTATGAGCGTTACGTAATTTATGGACACCGCCTTAGGAAATTGCGTATTTTCCATGCTCCGGGAACGTTACAGAGTGGTCGTGGATTTGAATCTTAGTAGAATCTGGTCATTTGATTGTCGAAGGACTTAAACACGGGTTTATTTTCAGGCTCCCCATCACAAACCCTACCTTCAGCTGAGTTCTACAGTACCCCCGTTGCCTTGCCTCCTAACAAAAATCAGTCCCTCTTACAATAAAACTAACAACCCGGACGAACACATACGATTCGCATAGATTCTTTAGGATTCCTCACATTGGATTCGTGAGCGTCCTTGAAAAGGATTCCTGAAAAAAAAAAAATCCTCAGGAATGCCCTGTATATGGCTCTAGGATTCTTGAATAATAATCGTGAGTGGGAATCCTCCGGATCGTGTTTGCGATTCCTTTCACGATTCCGTCACCGTGTTAATCGGTATTCTGAGGATTCTTACTCAGGATTCTCTGCGTGTTAGTAAGGAAAGTCTGAGTGAAGTAGTATGTTTTGGGGTGCTCCGTAGCCGCAAAGTTACGGAGTCCGCTTTGGCAAGCGGGTAGTCGTGGGTTCTAATCTCTGTTGAACTCAGGCCATTCGATGTCAACGGACTTAAGCATAGGTTTATTCTTAGGTTCCCCATAAACCCTTCCTTTACGTTGAACTCTGCAAAACCTCGACAAATACCTCTTGACAAAAATAAATCTCTATACAATAAAACTGGCCAGAGGGACATTCAATTGAAACCTCTCCAGGGAATTGTTATTGGCGATAATATTGGCCGGAAGCAGTGAGGCTTGAAATAGTAGGCGTAAAAGAGAAGGGTGAAAAAACATACACACAAGCTCGAATTATAATCATGTCACTCGCTCTCAACAGTGATAATGCTAATAATAAAAGTGCAGAATGCAGAAAACACCCGGGCGATAACACAAAAGATCAAAAGTTTCTGGTTGCGGTAAGACTACTTCCGCTTGGGGGCCGTCCACATTCAACGTGGATACAAAAATCCTCATTTCGGACCCCCCCCCCTTATTCCTCTTTGTCCTCGTGGACATTTTTTTTACAAAGAAAAGTTTAAATCGTTTTTTCCTGTGGTTTGTTTGGTTATTTACCACAATAAAATGGCAGCAAAAGAATACTAATTTCAAAATCAGCACAAAACCAGTTAAACAAAAAATGCAAAAAATCCCATCAAAAATCAGCCCAAGAGGGCCGAAAAACGAGTTGTAGTTTGAAAAATCGAAATAAATACAATCACAAACTATTCTCTGCACGATTGAAAACACACCACAAAAGCAACACAATAAGGTTATATCAGAAATTTCTCAGAAAAAAACGGTTAAAGCAAATTAGGTATTTCGAACTAATTTAAAATGCTTTCGAACGCTCCTGGAATCCAGAGAAAAAATTAAGATTGAGAGAATAATCGTAAATTTGCTTGAAATAATTGAAGTATCTTTAACGAAAGCAAAAGGCCAGAAAATGGTTCAAATTCAGTGAAGTGGTTGAAGAACGCTTCTAAATAAAAGAATGAGACTACGGACAAAACTGGCTCCTTATTGAGGTTAATTTTGAATTAGCGCGAAAAAATTTCGAAAATATCTCTGCTAACTAAAGAAAACGCAAAAAAAAAAGAAATATATCTTATTTTGCCTGGAATTCTGGAAACGTTCTACATCTACTTGACATGCCTAAAAAACCTTTCCCAAAAACGAAGAGGCCAAATTTATCAAAAATATAGGTGACAACGACTAAAAAACCAGAACAGCTCTAGAATTTTTATTGCAGGCCAATATATTTTTCAGGCGGATTTCCATTCTCTTGAAATAAATATCGTGTCCACTAGACTGGGACACGGTTATATGGGAAAAAGGCGATGGTGTTATTTTTTCGCTCCCATGCACTTTTCGTGTTCCTTATGGGTCCTATAACAACGGTGAAACGCCCGATTTTCGCCCAATTTTTAACGCTTCCATACGATTTTATTTGGAAAAAACCACTTTTAGAAAACTTTTTCCATAGAGATGCCCAGTTGGCTCCTAAAAATATATCAATACATGATATTTATAGGCAATTTTTCTGGGAAAAACTCTTCTGAAGACCACGAGGCGCTACCTTGCTTGTGAAAAAAGATATTCACCCCAGACTGATTGAATATCTGACGAACGGCTCACCATTGAATTTTACTAGCAATACTGCTGCAGCATGCTGGTGTTGCAAATTCAATCATGTGATGAGAAATGATATCGATTAAATTTATCTTGGGGGCCATCCACATACCCCGTGGGCAGATTTTTAACGATTATGAGCACCCCCCCCCCCCCCCCCCCCCGTGGTCAAATGCCCATATAAATTCTTTATTTTGTGGGGACCGTGGACATTACACATTCAATGGACATTCAATCAGTTTGGGGTGAATAGCTATTTCTACAAGCATCGTAGCGCCTTACGATCTTCAGAAGAATTTTTCCCAGGAAAATTTCCGACAAATATCATGTATCGATATATTTTTAGGAGCCAACTGGACATCTCTAGAGAATAAGTTTTGAAAAAGTGTATCTTCCCATATAAAATCGTATGGAAACTTTAAAAATCGGGCGCAAATCGGGCGGTTCACCGATCGATCTAAAAAGTTACACAGTCTTTATAGGACCCATAAGGAACACGTAAAGTGCATGGGAGCTAACGGACGTTATCAATACCCCCTCCCCCCTATCGTGGACAAGTGTGAGCATTTGCGTACCTCCTCTAAGTTGTCCACCTGAAATGTGGAAAGCTCCTTGACAAAATATCCTTCATATACCAAAACTGATCCCAGGCTAAGCAATTGTGATGTGGCATTGGCAGGAGAAACGAGGTTTCAATGAGACCCCTTCCTCTTGACAAAATCAATCCTTCTTACCTTTCTACGGACTAGGGATGTTACGGATATCCGCAAAATTGACATTTTCATTCGCATCCGCATCCGTATCCGCATCATACTATGCGGATGTTGAAAAAAAATATTGCGTCCAAAAATTTTGTAGATAACTTTTACACTGGGAAGGGACATGGTCATGTGAAATAAGCAAAATACAACACAAGGGATGCTAAGAATATCCACATCCGCATCCGTAATTGCGGAACATCCGCATCTACATCTGCATCCGTAATCACATATCCGCATCCGCATCCGCATCTGCAGATGTTCAATGAATCACATCCGTAACATCCCTGATTGCGGACCAGAGAAATGTTAATCCTCTCCAGGAAATAGTAACTGGCGATATTGGCACGTGTAAAGAGGTTTCGATAAGATCCCTTTTTCTTGACATTATTAGACCATCTCATAATAAACCTGGCCAGGGAGGAAGGTTAGGTGATATTTCTCTATGGAATTGTAATTTGGCGACAATATCGCCACGAATAGTAGGGTGGAATAAGACTCGATATAGTAGAGCAATATGCTTGAAAAGCAATGATAGCGCCTCACACACGTGCAGTGATACTGCCAATAATACAAAGGAATATAAGGAGCACAGAAAACACCTGGGCAATATCACAATAGATCAAATCCTCTGGTCGCAGTGATGAGTCCATAAAGAAAACAATGGCGGGATAAAAAATCCATATATTTCCAATTTTTTTCCTAAAAAGGAAATATTTGAATAAAAAATCATAGCAGCATAGAGCGTGAAAAGTATCCAAAATTGTTGAGATGCCACAAAAATATGTAAATTCAACAATGGTATTGTTAGGAAAGCTATATTTTTGCCAGTCATACAAATTGTAAAATTTCCTAGAGCTTTTTTAATGGATGGTATGTGCCTTCGTTGTATTTATTAGCTAATTAGTACATTCAATTGATGTTTCCCAAAGTTTCGATTGCACAGTTTAGAGTGTACAATAATAGAAATGTCGTACTGACAAAACTGTTTAAATGCATCTGTTCCTATTGTATAAAATTCAACATACCAACAAATTCGCCAGGTACAAAAAACACAATCTGCGCTTATCTTTTTAATGTGTTTGAGCACTTTACATTTCCGGCTGTGGTCAGATTAATACCGTAACAATTTGTGGTGTCGTTTGTTGGCGATGATTGATTGCAAAACTTTTTGTTTCCACATTATTTGTTTCCACAGGTTACAACTTGACAGTGAATCCCCGGGGACGTACCGGGCGTATGCATCGCGACTCGTAGATCATATAATGTTTCCGCTTTCCTTACGGTGACAAAAAAAAAAAACAACAAACTTGCAACATTCCAAATCGCACCAGTGTAGAAATGGATACACCATTATGTAATAACCATGATGTGGTCTGTCTTCTATCACAGCGCTGCTGCACTGCGTAGAAGTTATTTTCTCTTTGAAAATTATTACGACAACGAGGACAATTATTTCGCCACCATAAGCATCATACTAATTGTGAATGAAATGGCGGTGCACAACAAATAGTGGAATAAAACCGACTGTTGTACACGTCGTCGCCACGCCATTGCCGATTGTTCGTTATAGGCCAGGCACACGCACGCAGCCAAGAGAAATAACAGCAAAAAAAACTCCATTAAATTGGCACAAGCATATAAAACGCAACGAACGTTTAAAACACGAATTAGCGAAAAGGGCATTGACCTGATCTGCCGTGAGATGACATTGTGACGTAGATCCAAGTGGTCAGTTTTTCAGTACGGCCCAAAAACGAAAGAATTCTTCGTCACTTTTGTATGGAAATGTGTGCCAACGTCACTTTGTTATTTTGATTTTATGTAACGTACGAATAAGTAACAACGAAAAGGAAGATACCGAAAGATAGGTCTTCGATTTGGCAGTTTTTTTTTGCGAATGATTTGTGTTTTCTATTTTTCTTGTCTCATATTACACAAAGCCTTGCTCTTTCCGTAGACAACATCAGCTAAACTGTATTACAATGCTTAATTTGACAATATCACAAAGAAAAAAAAGCTGCAAGCTTCAAGGACGTACCGGTAATGCTATTTTCAACCAATCACCACTAACACAGAATTAAAACCATCACACAGAATTAAAACCATTAAAGATGTGAACCATCATCGTGCTCTCTGAGCTTGTTTGTTTTAAACGTTTTTTTAATTGTTACCACGGTTTGGTCGTGGATGTGATGAATTTCGGTCACCCTTGACTCATGCTTCGCTTTGCACTCGGCATTCCGCGCATGATGGAAACAATCGAAAAACATCCGGCCTTTACAGTGGTTTTGGTTCGGTTGGTGAACTTTGCAAAATCGAGTTATTACTGGCCGCTCGTTCGCCGTTGCCGTCGCTTGACAGGTTTTCATCCTCTGCTCATCTCTGATTTGCACTTCTAAAGGCTGATGTATCCACTCAGCCGTTCCTGTGACCTCGTGCCATTTCCCAAAATTAATTTCAGATGAATTCTGTCGGCGCTGGCTGGCTGGTTTCGTTCAACAGCAGACAAGAAAAGCGCCGACGAATGCATTTCGCGTGCGAATTTAAAACTTAGATTGTTATGGAAATGCTCGATTGCAGTGCTTTTTTTTGTTGATTGGGACACAAAGCTTAGTCGTTTAAAGTTTCTGTTTTTCATTTCGTTGGATTTATTAGGTGAGCTAAAAATACATCTTTCAATATTTAAATGAGAGACAAGTATTTACGACTTTGCTCTAGCTGTGAGATTAGTGTTGTTATTTCTAGAGAAACATTTCAAAAGGTCCTATCTGCTTTGATCGATTTTATGATCGATCACTTTCATTCAATTACCACAACCTATGAAACACCTTTTATGACACGTTATTTGCACTAGTTGATAGCGGAGGGATCACTCTAGCCTTCTAAACAAAAACCACGCTTGGGAGAGTTACTAAAGCTGAACCACAGACTAACAGGCGTAACACTGGAACCTAGCTCCATCGCCGCAAAAAACGTTCATTTCAAATTTTCAATCGAATAACAGTCATCGCGCGAAAACGTCGTCCGGGGCGCTGTCATGCAATCTCATACATATTTTGTAGTTCCCCATTTGACACATTCAGTAACGCTGGCGCTGATGTCGAAATACATGACGCAGCGCGAATAAAACAGCAGATGGTGCTAGTGTTACTAACGTGAAGTACTGCAATCATCCAAACGATGATTTTATTGAAAATTTGTTCGAAGTGTTATGTCTGTTAGTCTGTGGCTGAACCATTACCAAAATAAAAAGACGCTCCGGAAAAACGATAGAAGCAGATAGGACCTTTTGAAAAGTTTATCTAGATTTGATCAAAAATCGACCGCAAAAAATTACACTAGAACTACAACTAGTGTTCAGGATACTAAAATTATCAATTTTTTGAAATAATATATTCAAAAACTCAGTCAATAAGTCCAATGGTTCCTCTGTCGTGATCTGCTTGAGAAGAATTCTTCTACTCCAGAGCCGTTCAAGCACCCCGCGATCTTTACTGTCGTCGAGTTGAATTTTTAATCAGCAAACGACAGCAGCTTTTCGCGAACGAACGAATGAAACACATTGCCTACGTGGTGGCTTTTTCCTGTGGGTAACAGTAGGTAAATATATATTATTGTACACTTGTTGCTGTGGGGTTGGCTGATAACGTGCCCATTCATTTTGCTGTCCTGCCTCCGCACGAAGCTGCACAAATCGACGACGACGACGACGTGTCAGTTCTAGCTGCTTTCGTTCGGTGAAGAAAGTTTTCTCACCTAATCCTATATAATTGCTGTGTACAAGAAAAACAAAAAGATCAGAACGTTTATGGAACCCTCAAGTAGTTCCGAGGAGAGGCCTCGCCATGGGAGGATAGTTATTAAGGTGAATGAATGTTCGCGAAGGTTTCTATTTTTCGGGTGCTCTCGTGATGTTATTTTAAGTGATGCGTTGGCACAAGTGATTCACTTCAGACCTTTTTTTTGCTCTACGTTTCTTTCGAAGATCAATGGTACTACACCGCAGTTTTTCAATCCGATGGCGGCTGGCTATCAAGCGGGACCGGGTCCCGGAGCACCTCATCTCTACCAAACACCTCTGATTACCGGTGGTACAGGAGCAGCAGCAGCAGCGGCTGCAGCAGGAGGTACCGGTGGCGGTGGCACTCACACACTCCACACGCCACAGGCCAACGTGACCCACTCGCCATCTCCTCCGCACACGACCAACAATCAGTACCACAAGGACGAGAGGGCAATACGGCAGCATACGAAGCTGCTACGAAAGTTAGATCAGAAACAAAGAGAACTGAGTAAGTGCATCTCTACACATTTTACTACTTATTCATATAGGTGCTATTCGACGCACTTATGCTTGCGTGCTGGTTTTCGCGAAACCGGTACCCTATCTTTACCTATCTTCGCGGGCACTAACAATTAACTTTTTAATTTGCCTTGCAGATGCCTCCATTGCGACGCCAATCAATTCGCCTCGGAAGCACACGGAAGTGAACGGCAATGTACGTAAGCATCAACAACAACAACAGCAGCAACAACAACAACAGCCACAGCATCAACCGCAGCAATTTCAACCGCCACTTTTACTGCATCCGCAGCAACACCTCCACCAACATCCAGTTTCCGTTGTCCAACGCAACGGAACATCCTCGGTGGCCACTTCGGAAGATGGGGACGAATCTTGTAGTATGCCGGACGAGGAAGACGATACCCAAACCATTATCGAACATCTCAGCTCCGTTTCGTCGCCACAGGTTAATGAGATTACGTCTCGATCAGCCTTATTCCAATGGTCACCACCCAGTCCACTACCGCCTGCTGAAACGCTACCCTTCAACGTGCATGATCTGCATTACGAATTGCTGCTTAGTGATCCAGGAAAGGAGAACAAATACAAGAGTATATTCAAGGGTAGTTCACTAAGTTGCATGGTGCAGGATTTACGACCCGGTCAGGAGTACACCGTCAGATTGCAGGTTTATCTGGACCAACTTCACGGATCCCCGACGGAAGCAACTGTTTTCAATACGCCTGCCTGTGAACCGGAAGTTCCAAAGATCCCCACGCTAATAGCTAGAACAAAAAATTCACTCCAGCTACGCTGGAACGCTGCGGCCGACAATGGCGCTCACATTACCAATTACATTCTCGAGTACGACAATGGAAAGTATAACGGAATGATTCACTTGATCAATTCCCAAAATTGTGATTTTGTAGAGGTATGTAAAACAAAAGGTAAACAGTTTACTGTAAACAAGTTGCACCCTTCCACTTGCTACATTTTCCGCCTTGCGGCGGTGAATGAGTACGGCCGCAGCGGATATTCAGATCTGGTAAAATTCAATACTGCTGGCAATCCGCCATCGCAGCCAACGCCACCAGCGCTGCAACATGCAACGGCAACCTCGCTCAAACTCGCCTGGCAGCGACGGTCACCGAGTGAGGGATTCACGTTGCAAATGAACGATCTGGACCAGGGCTACGGTTATAGGAACATTTACACCGGAATGGACACCGTGTACGAGTGTGTAGGATTAAGACGAGCAACAACATTCCACTTTAGGGTAAAAGCAGAGAACGAAAATGGCCAAAGTCCGTACAGTAAAGAGGTAGTGTTTAAAACACTACCTTCCTGCCCGGGCCGACCGACCAAACCTCAGGTGAAGGGTAAAATTCACGCGACGGCATTTAAGGTCAAGTGGGACCCGCCGGTTGATACGGGTGGCGCCGAAATTTCGCTCTACCATCTGGAGATCAACTCGTGTTCGTTGTACGAGAGGATATACAGTGGTAAGGAGTCGGAGGCGCTAATAGAACGACTCAGCCCCGGAACTACCTACCAGATTCGGGTGTTGTGCGAAGGCCCGGGTGGAATCAGTACATTCTCTGAACCGTGCCTGGTTACGACGGAACCGGTAACGCCGCGAGCACCTCAGCGACCCTACTGCAGTGGAGCACCGACACCGTACGCCGCCTGTTTGATGTGGGATAAGCCGGATTACAATGGAGGTAAGATTATCCGCTTTATCGTCTATTTTTTATTTTTCTAAGACTAGTTCACCGTTTGTTGTTCTCCTGGAATGCTTTATTTTCGAATGACACTATTATATTTTTCCGTCCGTAGGTGCACCAGTGCTCGAGTACGAGATGGAGGTGGAAATGACTAATAAGACGCGAAACTCTTGCTACCGCGGCAAGGATCAGTTCTGCGTAGTGAAAGACCTCAGGCCGGGTGAACTGTACACGGTACAGGTGCGTGCAATCAACCGTATAGGGGCCGGAGAGTGGTCGGAGGAGTACAGTTTCCATGCCGGCGCTGCGCCGCCGAACGCTCCCAAAGAGCTGCACATTTCAGTTAAATCGCCAACTCATCTAACTGTGATCTGGGACGAACCGCACTGCAATGGGGCACCAATCAGCGAGTATATCCTACAGTCAAGTACCGCGGCTGGTGATGCCACTGATAGCGACGACGTTGCCACCGTCGATACTGAGGAACTGGTCTTCCAGACTGTTTACCATGGTCAGCAACGAAGTGCTGAGCTGAAAAATCTTGCTCCATTCACCAGCTATCATTTTCGAGTGTGCGCAGTTAATAGTGCCGGAAGCTCTCGGTACTCATCGACGTTCTCACAGAAGACCCCAGCGGCACCGCCAAATGTCCCCGTTCTAGGGCAGCATAAAATTACGGCCAAAAGTATACTTATCGGCTGGGAGACGCCACATTGCAATGGTTCCTCGATTACCTATTACAACATCGAGTGCGGCGATCGAGTGATATCGAGAGACGCCGCTTCCACCGTGTTTCGAAGGAGCCGAACTGAGGGTGAGCCTAATCGGACCAGAAATGATGGTCGTGCTAGTGATGATTATGAAGAAAATGATGAAGAATTAGACGAGGAGCAAGACTACGATGAGGATGACCTGGCGGGCAGAGAGGATTCCGCAGCGTCCGAGAACGACGACGAAGAACTGTCAGAAACGAATTTATTAGATAATAGTGCCACTGTGGACACTAACCGGAATGAGTTGCTAATCGAGGATCTCCATCCGGAATCGGCGTACAAACTGAGAATTCAAGCCGTTAACGAGATAGGGACTGGCCCATTCTCCGGGTATCTCAAGTTTACTACCGCACCACTGCCACCAAAACCACCAAAGCTGGAGTGTATTCAATTTGGATTTTCACATCTGAAGTTGCGCTGGGGCGAAGGCAAGAACCTAATCGATCTTGCGCGATACTATGTGGAATTGGAAAACAATCGTACCGGAGAGTACCAGAATGTGTACACAGGAACGCGCAGCACTTGTAAAGTGATGAAATTGCATGAGCTAACCGCCTATACATTCCGGATAGCGGTCGAAACAAAACACGCTGGAATGGGAGACTTTTCCGAAGATTTCGTGTTCGTGACAAACGCCGCAACACCGAATACCATCAAGGCACCGAGGGTTTACATTGAACCGGTAAGTGGCAGCAGTGGTAATAGTTCACCTCAGCACCCACCGTCCTCGGTAAATGGCAGCGTCAACAATCTGAACGCGGCTGGTCTCCTACAGGGAAATACCCAATTAACCACAAGTAGCGGTCCCGCAACGGCCGGCGTTGGTTTATTGACCATCGAATGGCAAACAAGTCGAAACAATCCCTTTTCCGATGCGATAGAGTATATGCTACATATGGCCAAATCGAAGGATCAGGAATTCCACGAGGTGAGTTGTATTTTTTGTCATAAAAAAACGAAAAGAGATTTCCACTAACTCACTTTCTTTATTCAGATTTACCGCGGGCCGGAAACACGACATACCATCTACAATTTGTGCTACGGTGTGGGTTATCTTTTCAAAGTATGTCCGATACGAATTCGGTCCAACGGAGAAGAGATCCATGGTCAATTTTCACCGGTTTTGCATCACCAATTAACACCACATCGAACTTCAACTGCCAGTTCGCATGGTGGACATCTGCGACATGGTGGTGCGTGTCACGATGAAGTAGACGGATCCTGTTCAACCTCTTCCATGAGGACCCTGTTTGCCGGTAATGTGGTCAACAGTCGGGGTGAGCTAATTCTTGCTAATGCTGCTGCAGGTTACGATGGCCATCATCAGGCGAATCAGAACGCCAGTAGTGCTGCACAAACACTACTTCATTTGCCCAAGGGAGCAAATCTGATGCAAACGGTTTCCGAACTGTTCGAGGCAGACTCCAGCAAGGCGGTTCTGTTCGTACTCATCTTTATTGTGCTGTCGATGATCGTTGCAGCTTGCCTGAAGTAAAACTCCTCATCTATAAATCATAATCTGCAGTCAACGTCTCTCTCTCACTCTCTTATTGCCTCGCTCGCCCTCTGCCCCTGTCTATCGTTGCACCAGCGTAATTTCGGAACGAATACCTAAGTGTGTGAAAAATAATGAGGGGGGCGAATGGGGCATCAAACTTACATTTTTTTAGCTGTGCATTTTTTAATCATTATTGTCACAAGTGCTACTCAATTATCGATGCTTACTATCTAGCAGTCGTTATTAGTCCGAACCAGAGAAAAACAAGACAAAAAAAAATAACAACAGCCACAACAAATGAAATAGATAATATGCTGTGGTGGAGGAAATGTGAAAAACAATTCACCGTAAAAGAATATTGCTGTCACTGTTTGTCACTGCTACAACTATTGAAACTATTGCTAACCTGGGAAAGTAAACAAAAATTACACGTATACAAGCAAAACATAACATACATTACTTAGCTAATTTGCTGTAAATTGTGGTGGAACGAAAACCAGTAGGAATTTATTCTCCAGTGTTTGGTCTTCTCTAAAAATCAAGAATGAAAAAAAAAAAACAAAAACATAATAAAATGGGGTGCACCATGAAAGTTTGCAGAACATAAGAAATGATTGCAGATAATATTATATGTTAAATTTGCTATATTGTTTATGTTACGATTATTCCCATTAGAAAAGAAAAAGGAACGGCGAAAAACAAAAACAAAGCGAATTGATCGTGTGCGTTTATTGAGATATGATACGAAACGAAGAGGGTAGGAAGTTTATACAGAATTGAACAAAAAAGCTACAGTGTCCTTATATTACGCTTAGAGATAGTGGAAGGAAAGCTGAGCCCATTACAAAATTTGTTGCCCAGAAAAGTTGTTCAGTTTTTTTTTCTGCATTGTTCTTTTGAAACGTGCATTGTGCTAAGTTAATTCGCTTGCAAAGCGCTTTGTTTTTCGAACCTTATGAGTAAAAGTAAAATGAAGACAGTCAGTAAAATTTACCCCAAACAGACATGCAGACGAGCAAACAAACAAACAACCCGCTTGATTAGAAGTGTTACTCCGAAAACGAAAAAAAATCAATATACGTTTATGAAAATAAGAAGTAAAAACAAGGAAAACTATAGTATTACTAATTATAAACGAGCAGAAACAAGCAAGGAAGGAGACGAGAATCGAATGGAAAACGTGTAAAAATAGCCCTATCGTAATATTCAACTCACTAAAATAGTCACACATTTAGACAGATTAATTTCCCATCTGAACAAGGAAGATGTCGAAATCCTTCACGATGAAATATAAAACTGAATGCATTCCATACAAGCTCTTTTAAAACTACGTTCTACCGATTTAAACCATTGCATCTACTGGAACAGGCAATATACTTAGCGGATCAAATCAAACCAATCGAAACTAGGAAACACCATTTTCTATGCTACTATTCTCATACTTCTCGATTTTTAAGTACGGCTAACAGAATACAGGTTATCATAGATAAGACAAAACTAAGCTACACACAGAAATTAAGGAAAAAACAAATCTCATGCACTACAACATGCTAACACATTTAAGCTTATTTTGTTCATGTTTGAGTGTATTCGAAATGACAGGTCGCGCTTTGTAATGTAAAATTATCTACTGGTTTTTTGAGTTGAATAAATTCCAAAAAGTTTGACCATCATGCACTGATGATCTAGTCTCTTCAACAATCCGAGTCAGCGTTATGGAATTGTTTTGTTTTAAATTTAAAATTAGCATGTGAGAAACCTACAAAACGCGGTTCTGTTATTTCGGATTTCCCAAGAAGCGAATTCAAATACATACCTACACAAAGAATCGATTGCAAGCTGGAAGAGAAACGCTGCGTGTATATTACTTTTGATAATATTGCAATTCATTTCTTTTTATTGGTGATTGTTCCATGTGCAATTTTTGTATCGTTTTACTAGCTAAATTATTTGTGGATACGATGCATTTTATTCGCCTTATTATAAACTCTATTTACACTCCGCTACGGGAGGATGAATCGTGCCCGGTTATACATGAATATATAGAAGCAGACACAACTAACCAGAAACAAGGAGATTTACAGCTTGACATCCCTCTAGGTAAGGTAGCACTATGACAAAAGGTAGTAGAAAAGCTTGTAAAACTTTTCTTTTATGCTATGGTGTACTTGTAATTTTCCGTTGTTGTTTAGTTTTACTGGATCCTAGCCCTCGAAAATGACGTATTTGCAATACACTGATATAGATAAGTTGTGCATTTCACTTTTACGTTTTTTTTTTCTCTCTAAGCTAGAGCAAATCATATTTACACGATGCTTTTTATTTATCAGCTTGTTTTATTTTCCTGCGCCCGGCTTCCACTATTTACGTTAGGAGAACAACAAGTGTAATTTTATGTTTTTACTAGTTTAGCGAATGAACTTTTTTTTCTCTCAAAGAATGCAACAGGAAACAGGTGAAACGGGACACAAGCATACTGAAAGTTATACGAAAAAAGAAAAACAAGTTTGAAAATAAGACAAAGTAAGCATGACACAATGATGTTTGCTACTGGAAGGGGTAATATTGGGGCAACATCTGTTCGGGAGTGATGAAAGTGATTAACATATGGAAACGATAATAAAACAGCTTCAGTCTAAGAGACGACTTAATCCACTAAAGTCGCATGCAATGTAACAAACAAATTTCTTTTTCTCCATGAATACGGAAATGCGAAAATAGATGCCTAAACAAATGTAAATTTTTTATAGTTCATTCGACTTTATTTTTGTTAATAAAACTGTAATTTGTATATAAAAAACAGCGGTGAAAATATACGACGTTTCAGTTCTTCTAAAACGTTTCTACGCAAAAAAAGTAAAGTGAGACGCAGACAAACGTTGGCTAGGAAAACTAGGTAATAATACGGAAAGAACGGAGAGAATGAAAATGATGATGATAAGCACCAGAGAGAATAATAAGAAGCTGAAATCAAGGTTTCTTGTATCTAAAGCAACGGATAAATGAATGCTATATACATAAATGGATATGCAAAACCTATTCTATCGAACCATGATTCAAGGAAAGATCGTAAAATAATTATTACTAAAAGTATATACATGATTATATTAATGATGGGGGTATAATAGTAATTGTATAAATTTTACTAAACAATCTCTATTCATTAGAATTCATATGCGAAATATTTTTTACAAAACAAAAGAAACACCTTTATATCTCATTTTTATTACATTTATGATAATTTGTTTATTAGAAATGTTATATTTTGTATTTTTTTAATATTATAATTTACTTTCTTTTCTCCTACAAAACAAGAAAACTATTGCAAACAAAACAACAAAGTAGGATAGTGGCGAGCAAAGCAAAGCAAACAGAAAAAAAACAAAAAAACGTTATATGATTATGAAAACAAGAAACGTTATATGATTATAATCGTACGCTAAAACAATGAGGAACATGGAACTGAAAATCGTCAGTTTTCAAAATTATGGAACTAGCTGAGCGAAATATGGTAGGGAAACTCTAGAATCGAAGAATACGAAATGATAATATTACACTATGAACATATGGAAACAAACAAAAAAACTGAAGGAATAATGTATAACAGAAACAAATATTACTGCAAGAGCGACACACACATATAAACAATTAAAACAAGTGGAAAAACAATTAAAATATATATGTTAAAAGTGGTCATTAAGTATATAAACAACAAAAACATCTTAATATATATGAACAATATTTAATTTAACAGAAATATATTTTATGTAAAAAATAGATTCGGGTTGATTTTTATTCAGTAATAGAACACAAAACATTGTCACTCATTTGAACTCTGTATCTCGCTGAAGAGCTTTTCTCAAATCAGACTTAATCTACTTGGGGTGTAAAAATAAGGCATTCGTAAATACGTTGCAAAATGGTTTCAATTGACTTTCGGAAGCAAAACATGTGACAAAGAGTAATATTCTCACTTGAATAGAATGTTTTCAGGTAGGCCATGACTCAATTTTTGTTTTCCGTTTTTGTCTACAACACGTGCTTTCTGAATGAATGTATTCATAACTAATTTAGTGTAATTTCACGAGTCTTTTGTCGAATTCGTTTTTACGGCAGGACTATCCCGTCCCGGACTACGCTTTGCAGCTGAGAAAAAAACACTTTCCGAGCAGTTGCATTGCAATGGTGTGCGTAATACCAGAGGTAGCTGTCACTTTTGTTTTGGTCATTATCGCCATTGTCTTTTGTACACAAAATTTGCCAATTTACTGAAAAATGACAAAATAACAAAATAAAATAAATAAAATTCAACCCGATGTTTGACACGCGAAGAACGATAATCAAAGCAAACACACATTTTGACACATTTTTTTTTGATTTTGACACATACGTGTGAATGTGTTGGTGTCTTTGAAACTGCACTCTGTTTCTTGCGCGGACTGTCCGGGACAGAAAAAGGGTAGTCCGGGATAGTCCGGAAAATGTAAAAAAAAAACAGTGATAGGACATAGTGTAGTCCGCGGGGTATCTACACCGCAAAAAAGAAAAGGACATTTATAAATCATGGTGTGATTTATGTTTACTGGATAAACAGTGAAAGCCATGGTAAGTATGTATTTAAGTAAGTTGAATCTATGAACGTTTGAAATCGCGGAAAACTAGTGGCTGTTTCCACAGTGTTGTTTAATCTCTTCCAGTCTAATTTTTATATCACTTGATTTTCATCAATCGTATACTAAAAAAAACGTTACAGAATTATTTGAAAAACGTAGCGGATTGTAGCGCCTTGTGCCGCACAATTCAGAAATCTGCGTAGAAACCCCCAAAGAGTGCCAAAATCACCAGTTGATCACCATGCGTCCCCACTGATGTTCCGTACAGCATGCAATTTTTAAGTGACGGACTGATTTTACTTGAGCTAAGAAAAAGAGACAAAAATTACATTTGCAGTAGATGCATTTCATGCTATACACTAGGGCTGCATTTCGAATTGAACGTCGTCGCTGCCAAATTTCAGTTTGTAAGTAAAAATAGCGCACGAGTGCATTAGCACAAACTGCATTCGATTTTTGCTACTCAGTGCCATACATTTCCAAGTTCTACCATCGTGGAAAAGTGCATCAAGCTGCGACTAGTGCATAGTTTTTTTCCAACTTAAATTATACCAATAAACTAAGGTAAGTATCATTAATTAAACATAAAACTCCGTAAGATTTACCCAGGCGTGTGCACCAATTAAATCAGCTGATGGCCCATCAGATCGGTGATTGCATAACCGTTACAACATCGCACGCAATGAATTTGAAAACGTTAATGCCATTTGTTTTGTAGTAAACCAACATGGGACACCATCCGGAACCGAAAATCTACATCTCAGACAAACTACCAGAAGGACTGCGCAAAAATATGCAACTCTTCCAGGTTTGATAGGATTGGTCAATAGGTATTAGTCTATAGTTTATTGGAGCCTTACCACTTTTTAGGCTAAGAACACGTTACCTATTCACCTGAAAGGTGGCCCAGCGGACAAGGTTCTTTTTCTGACAACAGTTGCGTTGTGTGGAGTTGGTATTCTTGGCACTCTCAAGTTGATTTACCAATTGGGATTCACTGGTAAGAAATCGGACTAAAACATGTTAGCTCTAGTGAAATAAAACAGTATGACATTGTGTATAAAACAAAAGTTTAATTAAATTTCCTCCGAACCATATATATCTGGTTTAGTGATCTGATAAGTTATGTTATTGCAATCATAAATAAAAAAAATGTTTCCGACGCCTGTAGTAGCACCTATTATCGGACTATATTGTGTACTTGGAACCGAACTCTAGCGCCCAACCTATATTATTTATATCCCCTTGTGCAGCTTTTCATTGCTCTGCTTTACTCGAATGTAACTTCTCAATGGAAAACGATAGCTGCTCCAATTTGGCGACAAGCTTCTTCATGTTAGCTTGCGACTGGTTGCTGTCGGCGTTGCTACTGCTGAAGGACGCCGATGCAGCGGAGGACTCATTGCCTAGATCGAAGTGAAGTTTCGCGAGACTTTCCTGCTGTTCACGGATGCTGGTCATTTGTTCCATCGTGCAGCCAGAACCTACGTGGGATGAATCTTTAAAATGAGAACCTTCCACCTAATTACCAACGTCGGCTACTTACCAAACGCTTTCAGCTTGCCGGAGTGGAAGTCGTCGAGCAACCCAAGTAGGGCACGCTCCATGTGCCGCACGTCCGGAACTTCTGAGATGAAAGAATGGTGCTTTAGTGAGCGCGAAGCAAAGCTGTAGCTCTTGTTCAAGCTAATTGAACTACTGTTGGCGGTGGCGGCGTTCGATCTGCTGTTGCTGGCCAATGACGACTGATCGGACGCTTTCTGTTGTGGACCGGTGCTACGATAAAGCCGCGAGCTGACCGGAAGATTACTACTGCTGTTGCTGGAACTGATCACACTGGATGGTGTGAGATCTGTCCCGATTTTGCCACCGCCACATAACCACACAGTGTGTCACAAAACCAAGGACAAGCCAACAAACCAGAGCATACGAACGAAGGTGCACAAATCATAACGAATCGGGTGGCAATACATAACGTAACATGAAAAATAAATGAACAAAAGGAAAAACGCAAAATTACGATTACAAGATCAAAAAATATCAACCTCTTTATCGACGATTCGAACTAAACTGAAACAAACAAGCATGTAATACATTACGAAATACAAACGACACGAGCGCTACGAGGTCAATAAACTGAACCGAAATAAATGGGTTATCATCATTATCATCGTTACCTCTTTGAATCTTTTTCGGTTTGGTCTTGGCATCCTGGCCAATGCGACGCTCGTTGACATAATTTAGTCGAGCCGTTGGTGCGGCATCTCCCTGGGCAGCTTTTCCCGCTAGGCTAGCGGTATAACTAGTAGAATTGTGACTGCGACTTGTTTCGCCGCTGGAGAAAATCTACAAAGTGAAAGTCGGTCGTAAGGATTTGTCGCACACACATACCATAAAAAAGCTGATAAGAGCAGCAGGATGACTCACCTTATTGCTTAGTACGGGAGAAATTGGCGTCTGTATTGACTTGGCCTGACCGCTGGAGGACAGGTTAGTGATGGTTGCTTGATCGTCTTCCTCGTCGTTGGAGACCAGCTTCTGCCGTTCGACTGCCGCATCATCGCATTCCATGGAACTGCTAATCGTCGTCGCCGCCGTCGCGGACGCTGCTGGATGGGTGGGGTGAACGCGAGCAATTTTACTACCCACTGATGCACGTCAGTTGTACTATATGGCAGAAATGGCTGCTGGCACGCAATTTATCAACATGTTTCGTTTAACACTCAATTTTTGTTATATTCAAACAATTGAATTGATAAAAACAAAAAGAATTTAGATTCATCTATAATCGTCCTATTTGCTTTATTTACTTTGTTTTGGCTGTCAAAAAGGGTAATTACACGCTTACTCAAATTTACCTATTGAATAGGTTAATTTCACTTGCTGTATGCTAATTCATATTCAACATAAGATTTATGGTTGAATTCGAAACATTGAGGTTTATCATGAATTTCTGAAAATCCATCCGTTGTAAAATGTTAAAGAGTTTTAGCTTTATAACAGTTTTGCAGCGGGCAACAACTTAATCTGCGATGATGCGGCAGTCGAACGGCAGAAGCTGGTCTCCAACGACGAGGAAGACGATCAAGCAACCATCACCAACCTGTCCTATAGTCAGTCCAATTTTATTTTAATCCGAATTTAGGTTCAACACAGATTAATAAAATTCTTATTCTTGTGAGACAATTGTTTTTATTCATGATAAAATAGGTTAGCTAATCATACTGATACAATTTTTGTTCTGTTGTTTTTTTATCACCTTAGTGAACTTTATTTTTTTAACGATTGCACCCCGCCTTTGTAAAAAGGCAATCCAATCACTTACACCGGCAGCTGATTGGATACCGAACTTCGAAACATCTGGCTGAAGAATTTGACTCCGGTCATTCCACCTGGAACAGCACCAAGAATCATCCACAGCAGTGATATAATTTGTGCGACCGCGAACAGAACAGTGAATGCTGTGCTTTGTTCGATCATGGCAAAGTACAGTGTGGCCACTAGGCAGCAGCTGTACGAAATGGACAGGGCTAACCTATCGCGGGAGAACGTTTGCCGGAACATAGCTCCAAATCCACTCAGAAAAGAAAAACTATAAAAAAAAGAACATATTGGTAAGTATTCCTAAAACAACTGAATAACGTCTCAAGACAAACCTCATAATGAAAAAAATACTTCCCAGTGTGTAGAGTAAAGCGAACTTTCTTGCCTTGAGAATCAACACTGGGATGTAGAAAGTGGACACAATCATACAGAATACCCCCAGGCCCATGCATGTCACGAAACCAACAATTCTTTGTATCCGACTCTGCAATTAAAACAAGCTACGTTAAACATTCCACCAGTGAAAACAATCTGGAACAACTAACCAATTTGGGACAACAAGTGTCTTGTGTTTCTTTGAGCCAACTGTTTGCCTCAGGTTCCGGACCTTTGCCAAAGAGTTTACTAACGAGCCCACCGGATGTCGATATCGATGGCATCTTGGGCATTTCAAGTTTGAAACTTTTTTTCTGATCGCTCTGCAGTAGCAGATATTCGTCCAAATCCTTTTTTAGGTCGGCCATTCTGGTTCGAGTGAAGGACTCAGTTTTGTACGGAGATTAAGGAACTTATCAAATCACTGCCAGTCACTATTTGTTATTTTCCTAGTAAATCTGCATTCGTTTCACCCAGTTACCCACGTATCATGTTTTGCTCCAGCAGCTGCAGACGTTCCGATTTTGAGATGAGTGCGAAGTTTGTAAGCCTTCGTAACTGTCAAAACTAAAATCGGTATCGGTCCTGTAAAGTCGAACTGTACGAGTTGAAAGCACCGTCGTAGAAACTTGTTGCACCACCCGCGGTCCTAAGGTGCGTAGATGGTTGAACATAAAAGTGGCCAACGTGTAACCCCGGTTTGTTTCAGATTTTGCTGGCTTTTTGATGTGCTGTTAAATGGCCGCGGTTTCACTTATTAGTTTGTTTCGCAACACACTTAAATTTAATTGCCGAGAACTCTACAAAATTTATTTATTTATTTATTTCGTCAATCATAGTAGACTACATCTTAAAAACTATTGCTAACATCACAAATATAGTTATGTAATTCTAGTGTTCAATATTTTTCTAAGAGCATTTCGTGACATCGTTAAATCAATAACTTCACAATATTTATTGTAAAGACTCATCATACTATTAACTGGCCCGGCCATGGCATATTCTGTTCTATAAGAATTTAATACGAAAATTTTTCGCGTTCTTAATGAGCGTGTAGGAGCATAAAAGTTGAGTTTTCCAAGCAAATTTTCCGAACTTATGCGTTGTGAAACTAAATCGTTGACAAGAGTTACCGAAGCAATTTCTCTTCTTTTTTCAAGCGTTTCTATATTAATAAGCATGCAACGCGATTCATAACAAGGGAGAGGAAATGAATTCCAACCTAGTTTTCTTAGTGCATATAACAAAAACTGTTTTTGTACGGATTCAATTCTATTGGAATGGACGTCTTGATGAGGCGACCAAACAACACTACAGTATTCTAAAATAGATCTAACATATGTAACAAAGAGAGTTTTTATAGTGTACGGGTCTACGAAATGATAACTGAACCTTTTTATAAAACTTAGCATACTGTTGGCTCTATTGATGATCGTATTGTAGTGATCAATGAATGTTAACTTAGAATCCATAATTACTCCTAAATCTCTAATTTGATAACACCTTTCTACAACTTGATGTGCAAGAGTGCAACTGGCATGTTCAGGATTTCTTTTTCTTGTGTAGGATATAATATTACATTTTTTTACGTTGAGATCAAGAAGACTTTTTTTACACCAAATGTAGAAAATGTCAACCTCTTGTTGGAATTGTTGGATGTCTTATTTGTGTTTTATTTCCATGTACAGTTTCATGTCATCGGCATATATCAATACTTTGAGACGATTCAACACAAGGGTAACGTCATTTACAAATAAAATGAAGAGCAAAGGGCCTAAATGGGAGCCTTGTGGAACTCCAGATGTCACTTTTACTGGTACAGAAAGGTGTCCCTTAAACCTAACCGTTTGTGTCCTGTTCGTCAAATAAGTTCAATCCATTTAAGTAGGCCTGACTCAAATCCCAGTTTTTTTAATTTGAACATAAGCATGGAAATATCTACTCTGTCAAAAGCTTTACTATAATCCGTGTATAGAGTTTCCACGAAGTTGCCTCTGTCCATAGACGCAAGAGAGAAATCAACAAATTCAAGTAAGTTGGTAGCCGTAGACCTCCCTTTGTAAAAACCATGTTGGTTACACGTTATGCGATTCTTTACCTGATTAAATATTTTTTGGTTTACGATAGCTTCAAAAAGTTTAGGAATACATGATATTATTGCAATGCCACGATAATTTTTGATGTCAGATCTCTTACCTGACTTGAAAATCGGTATAAGAAAAGATTTTTTCCAGACTGATGGAAACTGTCCGGACGTAAGGGATAAGTTGAAAAGCCAAAACAAGGGTTTTACGAAGGCAGGAGCAAGATTTTTCATGAGTGAGGGTGGAATTCCATCTGGACCTGGTCCTTTTGAAGCGTCCAGTTCTTTTAGTGTTGCGAGGATTTCTTGAACAGTTATTTGCTTAATAGATACGTTATTTATTTGTTCATGCAAGTGCGAGAAATACTCAAAGTCCCTGACTTCGTCGCTATTTTTATAAACGGTTTGAAAAAAACTCGCAAACTTGTTGCAGATTTGCTTTGAGTCAGTACTGGCAAAGTCTTCATATTGCATGCGAGATGGGAAGTTATTAGACTTCATTTTATAGTTTGCAAATTTAAAAAACTGTTTTGGGTCTGATTTAATGTTATTTTCCACCCTTGTGTTGTAGTTCTCATACGCAATAGATATTTTAGTATTCAGTTCATCACAAATGTTCAAATATTTGTCCAAATTTCTTTGGTCTTTAAGTTTTTTGTGAGTTTTATGAGTTTTTGTTTCCTATTCTTTAAATTTTTGATTTTTCTGGTGAACCAAATGGGATCTTTTGAGCTAACCGTTTTCTTTTTTGATTTTGGTACAGTTGAGTCTAGAACACTATACAGTGATGATAAAAAATTATCAACCGCTTTGTTCATATCTATTTCATTTTTTAGAAGTGATTGCCAGTCGATGTCAGTTAATTTACGATTGATTAGTTCAAAGTTTGCTTTAGTGAAGTCATATTTATATTCAGGCTCATGATCAGAGGGTCGTGATCTCTCGGTATCAATCATTAGCGAGTACTCAATTGCAGTATGAAATTTTTCATTTTTCCATAGGGGATATTCTGCTTTGTCAACACTAAAGTTTGCTTTAGTGAAGTCATATTTATATTCAGGCTCATGATCAGAGGGTCGTGATCTCTCGGTATCAATCATTAGCGAGTACTCAATTGCAGTATGAAATTTTTCATTTTTCCATAGGGGATATTCTGCTTTGTCAACACTAAAATCTTCCGTGCAATTGGTGAATAAAAAGTCTAAAAAACAGTTTTGCTCATTCCGGATTGAGTTTACCTGATTTAATCCAAGTTGGCTAAAACCGTCAAAAATAAATTGCAGAGTTTCGTTTTCTCCTACTACAGGAAGTAAAAGCGATTCATTATCATCGTTTACATTAAAATCAGCATCATTTTGATTGAAATCTCCATATATATGAATTTTTGAGTTAGTGTGGGACTCATCATTCACTAATTCTACCGTCCTTAAAAATTTTTCATATGATTGCTTTTTGGCAAAGTGGGGTGGAAAGTAAACAGATACGAAAATATGGATTTCACCCTTCAACAGAACTTTAACCCAGACATCTTCAAATTCGGCATGTTTCTGGGTTATGATTTGCTCAGAATCATGCTGAACCCCAACAGCCACAAGCACTCCTCCACCTGATTTCTTATCAGATAGTGATAGATCACGATCGCTCCTAAACACATTAAAGGAACTGTTGAAAACTTCTTCACTTTTAATATCTTCGTTCCAGTTCGTTTCCGTTGCTAAGATGATTGAGTATGAACATCCACTTATTCTGTTATTAATGTGATTAATTTTGAGTGCACTGCGCATCCTGTTGAAATTCTGAGCATAAATCAAAACTTCATTGACTACTGGCGTTGTTTTTTCTTTCTCTGAGCGTCACTGATTTTGAGAACACGAATGCTGACAATAACATCCATCACACGGGAAACTTGCTGATCTGAAATTATTGTTATTGTTATAGTTGTGGCTGCCAGCCAAATGGTAAGGACACGATACAGCTGAAGAGGTCGCGGGAGTCGTTAAGTTGAGCGGGCTCGTTGAAACGGTAGGCATGAAAGATGATTGTGACTCATTATTCGCTGGGTACGGATTAAGTATTTCGCCTCGTTGAAAAGAGATATGCTGGAGATTAGGTGGGGGTCGAGAAAATTTATCCTTCGCTGCAGCAAGAAGCACACGGTCTGGTGGTAGTTGGTTGTAGTAGCTGTTGTTAAGATTCCTGTTAAGATTGAGGTAACGATTCGGGATTTGATTGTTGTTATTATTGATGCTGTTATTGTTGTTGTTGGAGTTGTTAATGTTGCGGTTGTTGTAGATGTTATTATTGCGATTGAAGTTATTATTGTTGCGGTTCTGGTGGTTGTTGTTGCTGCGGTTGTTGTAGATGTTATTGTTGTGATTGTAGTTGTTATTGTTGCGGTTCTGGTGGTTGTTATTGCTGCGGTGGTTGTAGATGTTATTGTTGCGATTGTAATTGTCATTGTTGTTCAGGTGGTTGTTATTGTTGCGGTTGTTGTAATTGTTAGCATTGCGGTTGTTGTTGTTAGTATTGTTGTTGTAAGCCTGTTGTCGTCGATTCCTCCTTCTTCTGGCTGCATCTGCATTCTTCAACTGTACCAAACGACGCCTTTTACGTTCATCATAATCTGTCCAATCCGCTTTCCAAACTTTTTTTGAACCTAGAAACCGCCAACCTGAATTATTGGCATTATCCAAATTAAGTTCTGTTGCCAAACTTGGAAGTGAAACAGGTGAAGCTATTGGGGGAGTGGCAACACTCGCTGACTTAGATCTTAGTTCTTCGATGCAGGATGACAGAGTTTTAAGCTCATCTACAATGTTTATCTCTAACGGATTGGTTTGTATTGTACAGCTGGTTGCTGTTTCTACAAACAGCTGTCCTAACTGAGAAAGTTCGTTATTTATGCTGGTCAGCGATTCCGTTAATTCGTTCCGAAGTTCGTTCTTGAATTCCGAAAAAGCAATGTTAACGAGCTGCGTCAGGTGATTTTTAAGTGTAGGCATAACACCAGCCACACTGTTGGCTTTGATGTTTGACGTTAGCGCTTGGTTTATTTGTATAAGTGACTTGTCGATACCCTCTAGAGTTTCTGGAATTGTGCTTGGTTGTTCGAGTTGGGTCACAAGTCGATGAATCACCTCTGTATTATCATCAATCAATTTCGTCAGCTTGTTCTGCTGTTTGGTCAACGTGTTCAATTCAAACGATGCCGTTACTAAAAGTTGGCAGGAATCGCAGCACGGTAGCAGAAATGCAGTTGGATCTACGGCTGGTTTATCTTGTTTGTCTTGTTTGTCTTTTTTAACGATACGCAGAGAACTTCTGCTTTTAGCAACTACTTCGGGGGGGCACGATACTCCCACACAGGAGGCATGGAATTTTCGATTACACCCTCCAACACACGACCAGAACACTTCGGCACCGGAGTCTTTCGCGCAGACTTCGCAAATTTGATTCATTTTTACCGACACAAAAACACAACAAGCAAAATGAAAACTAAGCGAAAAACAATAATTTGATTTAAATTCGCGCGTGGATAGGAGCTAACAACAAACACGTCCAACTTGGTTGACGACGAACGAACTTTTTGACAAAATTTTCGAAAACTTTGGCAAACGAAATGTACATACTTATATATGGGCTTTTTTTCTGTATGGACTTTCCCACTGCGACTAGAATCGACACATGTGGCACGATTTTTAGAAGGTCTGTTCAGCTCTTTGGCTTCGTCGATGACATTGATATTGTAGCACGAACCCATGAAAAGATGACGGAGACGTACATCAGACTGAAGGCTGAAGCCGGACGAATTGGACTGGCCATAAACGATGATGAAATCAAGGTGGTGACGTGTTCGTGTACCTGGGCTCACTGGTGACTGCTGACAACGACACCAGCAGAGAAATTCGTCGACGCCTTATGGCAGGAAATCGTGCCTACTTTGGACTCCGGAGGACGCTCCGCTCGAATGAAATCCGCCGCCGCACGAAGTTAACCATCTACAAAACACTGATCAGACCGGTAGTCCTCTACGGCCACGAATCCTGGACTATGCTCGTGGAGGACCAACGCGCCCTTGGGGTTTTCGAACGTAAGGTGTTGCGTACCATCTGGGGTGAAGTGCAGATGGATGATGGATCATGGCGGAGGCGGATGAACCACGAGTTGCATCAGCTGCTGGGAGAACCACTCATCGTTCAAACGGCGAAAATCGGGAGACTACGGTGGGCTGGGCATGTCGTTAGGATGTCGGACGACAATCCGGTGAAAATGGTTCTTGATAACAACCCGACTGGAACAAGGCGACGGGGCGCGCAGCGAGCAAGGTGGCTCGATCAAGTGGAAGACGACCTGCGGAGCCTCCGCAGACGACATGGCTGGCGAGCTGCAGGTCCTTGGCGAGTTGAATGGAGACGACTTCTTCGAACAGCAAGGGACACTTCGGCCTGTAGCTGACTGGTAAGGTAAGGTATCTTTCTTTTCAAGTGTGTACTCCATATCAAAACAACGCACATAGGAGTGAAAATGTTGAAAACCTGATCAAAAGTGAAAAATTCAAAGTAAGTCAACTTTGTATTCTAGTGTTTCATTATGAAGTGTGATGTATGCTTGATCATTTGACAGCTTATCAACATCCAAAAGTTATTTTTACGGTCTTAGCGAGAGGTTTGAACCAACATTGTGCATGATAGTGACTCTTTGATACCGTTAGCTAAAATATAACGTTCCGAAGATAAACAAATGATTTTTAAATTAAACAACGATGGCGATTGTCAAAAAAGTTTAACAAAATATGTACTTGTTAAAAAAATATGTACTATGTAAAATATGTACTTAGCATGTATGGTAGTCTCCCCAAATACCCATGTGTTTGTTAAAATCAATATAATATTGCAAATTTCCGCTGAAACGCGAATTACAGACAACTTGCAAGTAAAATGCAAACAACTTGTACGTCAGATTTATCGTATATTCTGTCGCGTTCGCTCTAGTTGGCTGGTATACGATCAATCTGGCGTGCACGTTATCTGAATTTTACTTGCAAGTTGTCTGTAATTCGCGTTTTAGATGCAATCAGCAATAAAACCCAAAATATTTGTTTTTATAAGTTAACTCAAAATAGGATAAGTTATGTTTCCGGCAAAATCCGGTTGAACGGCTTATATTACGTGAAACTGCTAATGTTTTTGGTTATAATGGCGAAGAAAAACCTTCCGGATGCTTCCGGTTTCGTGTTTTATCGCTATGTGAAAATAATCAAGAAATTCTCATTTTTTCGCTTTTTGGATAATTGTAGCCTTGGTTACACAAATGAAACTATGTTAAACGACTGAAAAGTGTACTGAAAAGTCATTTCATGATAAATTCAAGTATTTGGACGAATTTTGACCCGACTATGACTGAATTAAAATTTTATTATAAGAAATGTCATGCAACCCTTTAAGGTGGGTTATTCCATGCAAAAAATATCCAAATCCACTCATAGGGTTTTAATTATCAAAATATGATACGTTTTCAGTGCAAATAATTTTTTTAAATAATAATTATCAGGTTTGATGTTCTAGTGTTCCCCTGTGCAACGTGCTCGCTTCTCTCTTCCACTTCGAATTTTCAAAGGCACAAGACTAGTTTGCTTCACTGCAGCAAACATAAAATAGCGTTTTCATAGGTGACGCATTAACTGTGACCGAGTCTTCTGTCTTTGAAAATTTGAGGTGGTGGCTCGAAATCAGCTGCTTGTGGCTACAATACCGTTTCAGCTTTAATGGGTTACGGCACCAACTTTGAAAGCCCATATCTTTTGAATAGAATGTAACAATAATCCGAAACTGAAAAGTTATTTAAATTCAATAAAATTTGGAGAATGCAGTTCTTGGGTGAAATTCTTCAATTTATTAATATTTAAATATTGAAAAAATAGTAGGAGGGTGATATTCAAGACACGACCGCATGACTTTGACTACCGTATTCTTATATTCCATTGAAGCAAATAGTAGAGGGAATTGCAACGCTTCTTTTACAAAACTTCTGTAACAAAATGTCGAGGCACCAAAAGGTACCAGTTGCCGATTATTCTCGTTTACTGGTTAGTCCGTCCAGAATTCCAGCCATTTTAGTATTTTGCAGTAGCCATTTATTACTAACAGCCACCAGCATAACGAGTGAAACCGGCACGAGATGACCGGTACTATTTTGTCTTTCCTTTTTTCAGTTGCTAACACCTAGCGCTGTCGTGAAATTAACATCAACACAAACATGCATTTTTGCAAGGTTTTTTCCGCTAGCAGCAGCATTTTGTAAAACAGAAAATTTAACTAACCGCTTCTATTATAAAACTGCGAGGCACCAAAAAGTGCCAGTTGCCGATTTCTTGTTTACTAGTTTCCGTCCAGAATTCCAGCCATTTTAGTATTTTGCAGTAGCCACCAGCATTACGGGTGAAACCGGCATGATATGACCGGTACTATTTTGTTTTTCCTCCGTTTAGCTGTTAACACCTAGCGTCCGTATGTAACCGGAACGACTTAGTAATGAAACTGATGGGGTGAAATGTTCGAACGATACGTTTTATACCAAGGCTTCGTCAGATAATTAGAAAAAAGAAGGGGCTACATAGATGATGGAATGGTAGAGACAAATGTTTCTTGAAAGCTGCGCCGGCCGCTGTCGTAATATTAACACCAACACAAACATGCATTTTTGCAAGGTTTTTTCCACTAGCAGCAGCATTTGGTAAAACAGAAAATTCAATTAGCCGCTTCTGTACCAAAATTTCGAGGCACCAAAAGGTGCCAGTTGCCGATTATAGCTTCCTGGTTAGTCCGTCCAGAATTCCAGCCATTTAAGTGTTTTGCAGTAGCCATTTATTACTAACAGCCACCAGCATAACGGGTGAAACCGGCACGAGATGACCGGTACTATTTTGTCTTTCCTCCTTTCAACTGCTAACACCTAGCGCTGTCGTGAAATTAACATCAACACAAACATGCATTTTTGCAAGGTTTTTTCCGCTAGCAGCAGCATTTTGTAAAACAGAAATTTCAACTCACCGCTTCATTATAAAACTGCGAGGCACCAAAAGGTGCCAGTTGCCGATTTCTTGTTTACTGGTTTCCGTCCAGAATTCCAGCCATTTTAGTATTTTGCAGTAGCCACCAGCATTACGGGTGAAACCGGCACGAGATGACCGGTACTATTTTGTTTTTCCTCCTTTTAGCTGCTAACACCGAGCGTCCGTACGTATCCGGTACGGTTTAATAATGAAACTGATGGGGTGAAATGTTCGAACGATACGTTGTATACCAAGGCTTCGTCAGATAATTAGAAAGAAGGAGGGGCTACATAGATAATGGAATGATAGAGACAAATGTTTCTTGAAAGCTGCGCCGGCCGCTGTCGTAATATTAACACCAACACAAACATGCATTTTTGCAAGGTTTTTTCCGCTAGCAGCAGCATTTTGTAAAACAGAAAATTCAATTAGCCGCTTCTGTACCAAAATTTCGAGGCACCAAAAGGTGCCAGTTGCCGATTATATTGTTGTTTTTTGGTTAGTCCGTCCAGAATTCCAGCCATTTTAGTATTTTGCAGTAGCTATTTATTACCAACAGCCACCAGCATAACGGGTGAAACCGGCACGAGATGACCGGTACTATTTTGTCTTTCCTCCTTTCAGCTGCTAACACCTAGCGCTGTCGTGAAATTAACATCAACACAAACATGCATTTTTGCAAGGTTTTTTTCCGCTAGCAGCAGCAATTGTAAAACATAAAATTCAACTAACCGCTTCTATTATAAAACTGCGAGGCACCAAAAGGTGCCAGTTGCCGATTTCTTGTTTACTGGTTTCCGTCCAGAATTCCAGCCATTTTAGTATTTTGCAGTAGCCACCAGCATAACGGGTGAGACCGGCACGAGATGACCGGTACTATTTTGTTTTTTCTCCGTTTAGCTGCTAACACCGAGCGTCCGTATGTATCCGGTACGGTTTAATAATGAAACTGATGGGGTGAAATGTTCGAACGATACGTTTTATACCAAGGCTTCGTCAGATAATTAGAAAGAAGAAGGGGCTACATAGATAATGGAATGGTAGAGACAAATGTTTCTTGAAAGCTGCGCCGGCCGCTGTCGTAATATTAACACCAACACAAACATGCTTTTTTGCAAGGTTTTTCCGCTAGCAGCAGCATTTGGTAAAACAGAAAATTCAATAAGCCGCTTCTGTACCAAAATTTCGAGGCACCAAAAGGTGCCAGTTGCCGATTATATTGTTGTTTTTTGGTTAGTCCGTCCAGAATTCCAGCCATTTTAGTATTTTGCAGTAGCCATTTATAACCAAAAGCCACCAGCATAACGGGTGAAACCAGCACGAGATGACCGGTACTATTTTGTCTTTCCTCCTTTCAGCTGCTAACACCTAGCGCTGTCGTGAAATTAACATCAACACAAACATGCATTTTTGCAAGGTTTTTTCCGCTAGCAGCAGCATTTTGTAAAACAGAAAATTCAACTCACCGCTTCTATTATAAAACTGCGAGGCACCAAAAGGTGCCAGTTGCCGATTTCTTGTTTACTGGTTTCCGTCCAGAATTCCAGCCATTTTAGTATTTTGCAGTAGCCACCAGCATTACGGGTGAAACCGGCACGAGATGACCGGTACTATTTTGTTTTTCCTCCGTTTAGCTGCTAACACCGAGCGTCCGTATTTATCCGGTACGGTTTAATAATGAAACTGATGGGGTGAAATGTTCGAACGATACGTTTTATACCAAGGCTTCGTCAGATAATTAGAAAGAAGGAGGGGCTACATATATAATGGAATGGTAGAGACAAATGTTTCTTGAAAGCTGCGCCGGCCGCTGTCGTAATATTAACACCAACACAAACATGCATTTTGCAAGGTTTTTTCCACTAGCAGCAGCATTTGGTAAAACAGAAAATTCAATTAGCCGCTTCTGTACCAAAATTTCGAGGCACCAAAAGGTGCCAGTTGCCGATTATATTGTTGTTTTTTGGTTAGTCCGTCCAGAATTCCAGCCATTTTAGAATTTTGCAGTAGCTATTTATTACCAACAGCCACCAGCATAACGGGTGAAACCGGCACGAGATGACCGGTACTATTTTGTCTTTCCTCCTTTCAGCTGCTAACACCTAGCGCTGTCGTGGAATTAACAACAACACAAACATGCATTTTCGCAAGGTTTTTTTTCCGCTAGCAGCAGCAATTGTAAAACATAGAATTCAACTAACCGCTTCTATTATAAAACTGCGAGGCACCAAAAGGTGCCAGTTGCCGATTTCTTGTTTACTGGTTTCTGTCCAGAATTCCAGCCATTTTAGTATTTAGCAGTAGCCACCAGCATTAAGGGTGAAACCTGCACGAGATGACCGGTACTATTTTGTTCTTCCTCCTTTTAGCTGCTAACACCGAGCGTCCGTATTTATCCGGTACGGTTTAATAATGAAACTGATGGGGTGAAATGTTCGAACGATACGTTTTATACCAAGGCTTCGTCAGATAATTAGAAAGAAGAAGGGGCTACATAGATGATGGAATGGTAGAGACAAATGTTTCTTGAAAGCTGCGCCGGCCGCTGTCGTAATATTAACACCAACACAAACATGCATTTTTGCAAGGTTTTTTCCACTAGCAGCAGCATTTGGTAAAACAGAAAATTCAATTAGCCGCTTCTGTACCAAAACTTCGAGGCACCAAAAGGTGCCAGTTGCCGGTTATAGCTTCCTGGTTAGTCCGTCCAGAATTCCAGCCATTTAAGTGTTTTGCAGTAGCCATTTACTACTAAAGCCACCAGCATTACGGGTGAAACCGGCACGAGATGACCGGTACTATTTTGTCTTTCCTCCTTTCAGCTGCTATCACCTAGCGTCCGCATGTCACTGGTGCGGTTTTGGAATCAGAATGATGGGGCGCCGGCCGCTGTCGTAAAATTAACACCAGCAAAAAGATGCTTATTTGAAAGGTTTTTTCCGCTAGCAGCAGCATAAACATCGGAAACAGAAAGTGACAACAACAATAACAACAAAGTCAGAACGATTGTATCCGTTAGTGTCGACTGTGCTTGGGAAGAGAGGTAGTGATTGGCTGCGCGGCATGATTTAGACAATCGATGTTAATTACCAATTTTTCAATAGTGTATCTCAAACAATAGTTTGTTTTTGTTACATATATTTAACCGTAAAAGAATTTCTGATCGATTGCTGCCAAAACCTCGAAAACCTGATTATAGATGACTGCAAAATAAGCGCTCAAAACCTGACCACTTTTCTCTGGTTTACCCTGGTTGATTTACTAGATTTTCAAATTCAGGGGCCTAACTTCGAGATAGACGTTAGTCAACGTCAGAAAAAAATTAGACACCGCGATTTCTCGTATTCCATTTCACTATTTCCGACTCTAATTCGACTATTAATGCCGAATCCCCTGAAACTCGCTTCTGGTGGTAAAGTCATTTTCGGCTATGTTCTTTGACGATGCATCATTGTTTTCATTTTGCAATCGTTTTATTATTCCAGCATCGCAGTCAATCACACTTTCTCAGCAGTTTAGTCAGCTAGCGACGTTGACGTTTAGGAGGTGGTGCAACTTTCGAAATCTGTTCTCGCGATTTGTCTCTCTACTCGATTTGTTGCAAACTATTGTTTTTTGTTATATTTTTATGGTCAATGGAAACAAAGTGATAGTGAGGAGTGAAAGATTACGGACAAACTTTTTACTGTTGGATTGAAAGAGGGTAGGCAATTTGATGGTGGAGATTTTCGCGTAAAATGGGGCGTCACAGGTTTCGCGAAACTACAGCTAAATATGCGTGTTTTTTTTTCTAAAAGTTTGAAGCTGATAAGAATTCTCGTTAAGGAATTTTGTTTAATGATAACCGTTTCTATATGGTCAGCTCAGCGTTCTTGACTAGAAACAGACCTCATTATTTTGCAACTTCAATCATGTTTTATGTAGGACGATTGATTCATCGTGTTTGCCTTTGGGTAACGTGAGAATAAACGGGCAGGAAGAAGAAGGCGTCACAGTTATTAGATTTTTACGCTACCCGCATTCACTCTTTGTTCGCCTTCCTAGCTGAGTGTGATTCAAATTATTGTTTTCCGTACATTAGGGGCGAAACGGAAATCTACTGGTGCTACAGCAGCAGGGGTGATCAGGCATGCCGCGACTGTACGATGAGGATGAAGCCCGCAGGCCAATATTGCAGCCGGACACCGATAGTGAGGATCCACCAGCTCCCGGTGGATCAATCCTGCGGCAGAGCGATGATGACGAGCTTAGTCAGCGGGGCTTGTCCGGGTGCGGTTCAAGTGCCTGCTGCAATCCGACCTCCTTCCTGCATCGCTTCATGGCGCTAATTCTGATGTGTTTGGTTGGGTTCGGTAAGTATGTGCTGGGGTTATTATTATTTTATATAATCGATGATAAAGTAATCGGTTCTGTTCGCTTACGTAGGTTCCTACTTTTGCTATGATAACCCGGGAGCACTGCAGGACAAGTTCAAGTCCGATCTGGATTTAACGACGTCACAGTTTGTGTGGCTCTACTCGATCTACTCGTGGCCGAACGTGATTCTGTGCTTCATCGGTGGCTTCCTGATTGATCGAGTTTTCGGAATTCGGTTAGGAACGATTATCTACATGTTTATATTGCTTATCGGACAGCTGATTTTTGCTACCGGAGGGCTTATCAACCAGTTTTGGTTGATGATTCTCGGACGATTTCTGTTTGGGTGTGTAATTTTGTTTGGTTAATTAAAGTGCAGCTCTAACCAGCGCGTTATCTAATTACAGAATCGGAGCGGAGTCGCTAGCAGTGGCTCAGAATAATTACGCCGTTCTTTGGTTCAAAGGGAAAGAATTGAACATGGTTTTTGGGTTGCAACTTTCATTTGCTCGTGTCGGCAGTACGGTGAACTTTTTGGTGATGGTTCCTGTGTACAACTATGTTCGAAGTTTAGGCTACCAAGGTCACCAGTGTATGGGAGTTGTTCTGTTGATGGCCACTTTGACATGTGTGATGTCGATGCTTTGTGCGCTGATTCTGGGTTGGATGGACAAACGAGCTGCCCGTATCCTGCGGCGGAATGAAAACCCACCCAACGGTGAGGTTGCGAAATTGTCAGATATTAAGACGTTCCGGATCACGTTCTGGATGGTGACGGTAATCTGCGTTGCATACTACGTAACTATCTTTCCGTTTATTGCCCTGGGTAAGGTGTTTTTCATGAGGAAGTTTGACTATTCGCCCGAAGATGCGAACACGGTCAATTCTATTGTGTACATTGTGGCGGGAGTAGCCAGTCCGTTGTTCGGGTTGGTTGTTGATCGCACAGGAAAGAACGTTCTGTGGGTGTTTCTGTCGATTATTGTTACAATGGTGGCTCACGGTTTGCTGGCGTTTACGTTCTACAACCCATACATTGCGATGATTACGATGGGAATGGCATACTCGATGCTGGCCAGTAGCTTGTGGCCGTTGGTAGCGCTCATCGTGCCGGAGTATCAACTTGGAACTGCGTACGGAATGTAAGGAAATAGTTGGTTACCTTGAGGAAAACGTAAAATTGATTTTATATGATTATTCGTAGCTGTCAGTCAGTGCAAAATCTAGGTCTGGCCGTCATATCTATGTTTTCGGGTTTGATTGTCGACAAAGGAGGTTACTTCATGTTGGAAATCTTTTTCATCGGTTGGCTTGTCGGTAAGGGCAGGAATTTGCTAATAGTGTGAGACCTGTTATGAGTAACATTTTTTGTTTTCTTTGCAGTTTCTCTGCTGGCCACCATCGTTATTTGGCTTTATGACACAAACAATAATGGAATCTTGAACATGTCGCCTCCCGAGCGCGAATTGCATGCCAGTAAACTGTAAGTAATGCTTGTTCATGCTATTAAGAATACATAGGTTCATGGCATTTACACACGCATTGAGTGTTGGAAAATTGATTTACCAAACATTACCAAATTCACATGAATTGGTGGATGAGAAATTCTATACTTCAACTCAGATCAGAGAGCAATTGGAAGGCGCTAATTTGTCGCAAGCGGTAACACTTACGTACGTTTGATTAAGCATTAGTTGCTAACTGGTAACTGCTTGCTATAGTACGTAAAAAAGTTACTTTGATATGAGCGAAGCTACGTTCGTAATTATTCCATTGGGCTGGCCAAATTTGGCAAAATGCTCGTCTATCAATATCATTTTCACGTAATAATTCATACTCCGTTCTATCATCTTTTCTCATTGACTCCTTCCTGGCTTCTATTTTTGCTTTCCAGATTACAATAATACTTTTCTCCAATATAGGTTTACTTGCCAGTCACAATATGCACCCATCTAATACTGGGTGTTGCATAAGTTGCTTCCATTTTTGTTTAAGAGCCTTAACCCGTCTATCTCTCGAATCACACCCAGCTTGAAGCACCCATCGATAGACCTTGAAGAGTTGTGTGAAATGATGCCCGGGATACAGAACAGTTTTTCCACTAATTTCAGCCTGCGTGAGGAAACCAAGGGGCGCTCATCTTTGGACAACATTCTGGCCGTACCTTCCGAGGGCTCGCTAAATGCTGATCACGAGTCACTATCGACAGCAGCAGCAGCAGCACCGGAATCCATTAGAAATCGGTACGTGAGCCGGGTGCTGGATAATGCCGGTAACCAGAGCGATTCGGAGCCGCTGATTGAGTAAGTTGTAGTATTATGTAGCACGGTGATTCTCGAGCCATTCCCCAGATGAGAGTGTCGTTTTGGGTTCTTCCCGGGTTCCACAGAACATGGGAGTTTATGTTATTTTGTAGAGTAAGGCACATTCAGTTATTGTACATTTTTGTTTAGGATTAAATTTAAAAAGATTATGCTTAGTGCATTTTGCGAAAGGAGCGGAGAAAAACGAAAAATCAAAAACAAGTAATTGTATAGGGATATAACAAAACTATTATAAATGTTAACTAGATAATCGTGTTACAAAAGTATTTGGCTGTAATTCAAAAAAATCTAGAAGAGGTGTTCTTTTTACAATCGCATCGACTGTGATGCTAGGAATTATTTTATATTTTAACGCGCGGTGTATAATTGTGGTTTACCTTGAAGCTGTTAGAAACTATAAATGTGTGAATAATGAATGTATGCTTCTGATATCTTTGGAAAACATGTGTTTGTTTGAACAGATTTCAGCAGCCATATAAATTTTATAGGATTTTTTGCCGAATTGGGCATTTACAGTAAAAAAAAATCAAGTATGTACTGTAAACTGTAGGAAAAAAAGTAATACACCATTAAAACTTTTTTTTAAATAAAGACCATAAAACACTGATTCTAAATGTTGATGTCAAAATATATAAATCATACTGTTGAATCGCAAAAGCAGAACTATACACATATCCTATCAAAGCAAAGGAAAGATTATTGATGTTTACATGTGAAAAACAATAAACTTATCAGAATTTATCTATTCGGGTACATCTATTGAACACACATTACTGATTGCCAAATTATATAACAGTTTTCAAACCGGTCCACTGAAGGAACATTTTAATTTGTGCGTTGTTTTGTTATGCGTAAGTTTAGCTTTAAATAAAATACCTGATGTAAAAATGTGTTTTTCAATTTGTTGTCAGAGATGTCATGTCGAGGTGGATCGAAGCAAGCGTGCAACAACAACGCGAGTAGACGTCTTTTATTTTTCGCGTCCGTGTTTTTACAGGAAAATTAAAAATTCTGTATACAAACTGGCTAAAACACGAAAGTATATACATAAATTTATTCAGCTACATATACCACTAGTGCCAAGGGTAAAAATTTGTTGTGAAAATGAACCAGTGAGCTGTTAAATTTATTGAGTGAATGGAAGCCACAGAATTGTGGAAAAGAACAATTTCTAATTGATGTTGGTAATAGAATCCTAGACGGCCCAAATATGGTTTTTAAATAAGGTCAAGTATTCTGTTTTACATAATTCTATTCTATCTTAGATTCCATCGATAGAAATGCAGGATTATTTATATTACACGTTAATGTGATGAATAAAAGAATTGCAGCGTAATTGTTGGGGGGTATTCAGTAGTTTTGGGCATGTTTTAGTAACTGATATGCTTCCAGGGTTTTCTAAGGTAAACTAGTGATGTTAAAGCTATTGAGTTAACAAATATCTTCAATTCTAACTAATCGAGTCATAATTAGGTACGGAAATACTTTGCGCATCACATATCGTGTGTAAGATAGTGTAGCCCAAGAACAGTGCTGTCCACACAACAGTCTTCGCGATATTCGAAGTTTAGTTTCGCGTCTTGTATCCAGTGATGGCATGAACTCGTGCAAAATTGAACTGAGTAACACTTTTCCAGATTTGAATTCAACTTGAATCTGCTTCCTCTCGATAGTTTGAGTTTTTTTGCACCGCACACTCTGATCAATTGAGTTTAAATGCGTGCAATGCATGCAGTGCACGTTGTATCCAACGATGCAGGCGATGATGTGGCGCGATGATTTTTGTTTTTAGATCAAATATATGCTTTCAAAGGACAATGCAACAAACTGTTGCAGCAGACGCGGCGCGAATTTCATTGCAATTCGGTTTTTATGCAATTGTTGTTATGCAGGATTCAAACTCAAATCTATCTCTGGTGTAATGCACTGTTAATAGGGTTGACGTGCAAACCGAAAATAAATGTGCAAGCAAGTTTTAAAACTCACTTGGATACGAGTGCAAAGTCACTCTGCCTACTCTGCTTGTATCATTTACCAAAAAATTACCAAAGCTTTTCCTATTTTATATGATTACAAATCCTGCCCAACTACGGGCAGGGGCAGCTTACCTATGCTATGTTATGGTTGTTGCCAGAGATATTATGTCGAAAACTGCATGATGCATGTTCGACAAGCATTCGGTGTAATTATTTTTTCTGTTTGCTTGTTATATCATATTGATAATTCGGAATCATCTGTCAAATGACAAAAAGCCTTGATATTTAATGCAATCTTTTTATTTATCACTCCGCAGTTGTCCTCTAGCACTAATCACGACAGCTACGTTACATGCAATAGCTACATGAAACTGACTTCAATCTCCTGTCGCCTGTTAAAATTCATTCATTGAGCTCATTCATCAGTTTCTTAATCTTCAACGGAAGTAGTGCGTTCATCTCTTTGCAAACTCCCATCTCCGCCTTGAAGTGAGCCCCGACCGCTTCAAACTGCTCGCAGTGTTTAACGAAATGATGATAGTACCGGAAGCTGTTCTTCACATTGGTCAGCTGTAACCGTTTGTCCGGTGTGATCACCTTGTAGTACAGCCGGCCGATATGGAAGAAGGCAAACAGAATGGGCTGCAGCTCGGATTCGTCAATGCCCGGGGGGATTTCCAGTGTATCCGCCAATATCTTGTACGAATCGAGGAATTTCTGAAATTTGGAGATACTTTTCTCGCACAGTTTGTTTATTTTGTTAAGCGCATGTGGGGCCGGTCTTTCATCCGCTGCCAACGTTTCCAGCTTGGTTAGTTTCACGTCTAGCATTTTCGAATAGGTAAGGCCCAACTCGTACCAAATCTCTCTGCAAGTTAAAGAAAATCTTAGTACATTTAATTTCAGGCCAGAACCAGAACCATTACCTGCAAATGATTTGATAGTACGTCGCATTAAGAGTTTGATCTAATTCTTCTAACTGATCAGCACTTCTTTTATACAATTTACACTGGTTATCTTCATTGTCATCGAAAAATGCCAGCTGTTTGTACAGCGAGGCAACATCTTGGACAATTTTAGCATACTGCGAGGCCTCCGTTTCCTTAGTGTAATAATCTTTTGCCTTGTTCAGCCAGCTTAAACTGTTCAGCATGACTAACTTAGCATCCTCAAGCGTCAGGCAGAACTCATCTGAAATTTGATCTTCGTACACAGAAAGACCATCTAACCCGATAAAGCGATCGATCTCTCTGATCGGGCTTAACATCTCTTTTGGCTGTTGCCGACTCCCGGTGTCCTCGTCGTCATCTCTACACAAGCGTTCCTTTGAGGCGTTCAAAATGTGTAATCCATACTTAGCCCAACAGCGGGCAATATCCGCCGATCGATGGCGGTGCGATTCTATCTTTTCAGCTTTGACTGTTGGATTGATTTCTTTCGGAATAACCTCTTCTTCGAATCGGTCCAGCATGTAGGAAGCAGCTGCTAGCAAGTGCCTAGCTTGACTTAGATGATTTTTTGGAAAGTAATATTGTGACAATGTGGCCGCATTCAGTGCCCAGTCCACATGCTCGTAGTCGTTGTAATCCAGCTGACGTTTCAATGTTAGGTGACAAAAATGAGCGGAACGGGTTAGATCCTCCAAATATCCATAAACTTGAGCCAAATAGTACAGAGTTAGGGTGTGATTCTTTTCCAGCAGTTGTAGTCCCTTTCCTTTCTCGATTTCATCTTTCGTTCCGAAAAGATCCGATATAGTCAAAGGGACAGTTTCATTCTGCTTGGCCGTTTCATACGCTTCCTTGGCCTGATCTAGATGACGTTTGGATTCTTCAAAATTACCCCAATTGCAGTACAGTATGCCCAATTGATTAAGCACTTCAATGAATCCATTTACCGCCTGGGGTTTGTCAGCATCATCATGAACTAATTGAAATGCTTCCTTTAATGCCAGTTCCCCGTTACTCAGTTCTTCAGTGAAAATTGAAATCCTGCCAATATCCTTGAGCACATTAGCTAGAATACAGCGAACCGTAAGGGCAGCCTCTGATCCAACGTCAAACATTTCGCCTAGATCTTTAAGCTTTCGCTGAACGGTCTGCAGAATATCCTTGGCTGCATAGTGCGACCGGAACGGCTCCGTCGGGGGATCGTTTTTACTGTCTTCGTCGATTTTCTTGTGAGCTTTCTCGAACTCCTCCCGAATATCCGATAGGCTCTCTTTGGTAATCACCATCGTTGCACCTCTTAACACTCGAGTTGGATCGATAATTTGCAATGTTTGGAATGTCCCGATGCACTATTACTACACACGCACCCTTACACCAGCCAGCAACACTGGCGCAACTGCAGTCGAGTGCTCTGTCTGCTTCGGGCTGGGATGAAGGAGTCAAAATAAAAGTGAGAACTTTTGATTGCGCAGTACGGTGTTGGTCTTTTGATCGAATAGAGTTACACCGTCATGTTGTTTCTTGTATGGTTTGCTAGGAGGAATGTATTCGGAAGAAGCCGGGAAGTTCTGGTCTGATTTTGGATTTTCATTGCAGCCGAGTTATCATAAAATGTTATAAGTAGGAAAATATGGATTTTTTTGAAAAAAAAAAAAAAACTCCAGATTATCGTCATATTGCAAATTATCTAGGATAAACCGGAGAAATTTGGCAAAACAATAAAAGACATCTGATTTGGACAATTGGTGCTTGAGACCAGAACATTCCCGGATGATTACGCAAAAAAATTAAAGAATACGTCATGTATTTAAAAGTAAGTTAGGTAAGTTCACTGAGTACTTTACCCACAGAGAACAGACGTTCATCTTATTTTCAAAAGATGTGTAAAAACTTGCAACCGTCATTTAACAGTAAGTGGTAATGCTCCCGCTATGTAGCGCTCGTGTCGCTTAAAAACCAACCACAGATATCGATAAAATATCGATACAGCGATATTTAGGCAGTGCAACTGGGGCACCACAAGACAGATGTCGTTAGTGTATTAATGTCTTTGGATTCAAATTTTTACACACGATCTTCAAATTTCTGTATATGAACATGAATGTCTGTTCTCTGTGCTTTACCCCTCTAGTAATAGCGCAGTCAGCATTGGGAAACTAGCACAATTTGTTTTATTTGGGTAAATATCATCTCTCGATAAAAATATTCTTTTAAAATTTCGTAGGTATTGAGTTTTAAATTTTTCTGTCACGCTAGAAAAAATGTATTACTGCGTGTAAACTAATTGAGTAGAATTTTCAAGTACAAAAAAGTTTATTGCAATGTTAAAAAGAAGCAGTTCAAATCTAATTTTTCAAAATTGGAAAGCTGAACCACAGACTAACGGACATAACACTTTGAAAAAATTTTCAATAAAATTATCACCATCTGCTGCCGTGTTTGCGCTGCGTCGTGTATTTCGACATCAGCACTAGCGTACGTACTTGCCTTACCAAACAGTCTCAAGCCGTAGTGTGGCCTTCGTTGTACGTAAGAGTCGTCTCCATTCCACTCAGTCTATGGCTGCAGTTCTCCAGCTCCGCAGTCTGCGTAGGATCTGTAGGTCGTCTTCCCCATGATCGATCCACCTTGCCCGCTGTGCACCTCTTCGTCTCGTGTTTGACGGGTTGGTTTCAAGAAATCTTTACCGGGTTGTCGCCGACATCCTCACGACAGGTTCAGCCCACCGCAATCTGAAAATCTTAGCGGTGTGGACGGTCGATGGCAAGCAGCTCCTGCAGTTTGTGGTTCATTCGCCTCCTTCACGATCCGTTTCCAATCTACAGTCCACCGAAGATGGTACGCAACATCTTCCACTTGTAGACCGTAAGGGCGCATTGGCCCTCCACAAGTATAGTTCATGTCTCATGGCCTTAGAGCCGGTCTGATCAGCGTCTTGTAGATGGTCAATGTCTTACTTCGGAGGACTGAGTTTTGGCTGTTCCGTGCTCGTCGGTATCGTTCCGCGCTGCGTTCTTTTTCTCAACTAACTTTTTGCATTCGCCGTGGATAGTGTTTCTTCCAGCTGCTGCGTTTACTCCGCCGTTATTAGACACGGTATGTAGGCTATCCGGCCGGATTACCTCTGTACATTGCCTCCCGCCCTACCTGAACATTCATGTCCCCACTGATGACTTTCACGTCCCGTCGCGGGTATTTATCGTAGACCTGGTCTAGCTGCGCGTAGAACGCTTCCTTCTTGTCGTCGGGTCTCCCTTCTACGGGCAGTGAACGTTGAGGATGCTATAGTTGAACTGACCTTTTCCCCACAACTTGCACATCCTTGCGTTGATCGGCTGTCACCCTATCACGCGTTGTCGCATCTTGCCCAATACTATGAAGCCTGTTTTCAGTTCACGACCTACGGACCCTACGCAAATTGCAGAGCTGGCGAACTGCAGCCATGGACCGAGTGGAATGGAGACGACTCTCATGTACGGCAAAGGCCACATCATGGGCGTAGCCCAAATTTTGAATAGGGGGGGGGGGGCAAGTTCTTCAAAATTTTAGAAGTAAAAAAATGGCATTTTGAAAAAATAGAAATAAATAGTGTTTTGTGATTGTTACATCAAGGCAACCAGTGAAAAGTTGTCCTTGACATCAGAGTGGAAAATTTTATTTTCTTTGTCCAACCTCGAATATAAATAGATGTTCTTTACTAAAAACTCTTTAGTTCATTAACCCCTTTGGACATATCATTTTGGCGACGAGGATCTCAAGAATCCACGAACATGACAGAAGATAGAGTTGATCAGCAGCCGCAACCGGGAATTCAAGATATGAATCTCAATATGGCCCAACTTTTACAGCAGATGGCGGCCCAACAGCAACAGCCTCAGTATCAAATCCCGGAGGAGATTTTGGAGTCCCTTTCATCGAACATCACAGAATTTGTTTGCGACAAAGAAATCGGAGTTACGTTCGAATGCTGGTTTAACCGCTACCAGGACCTCCTTGAGAACTATGCAGGCCAGCTGAATGATGCGGCTAAGGTACGTCTATTTCTCCGAAAGCTGGACACCCATTCGCACAGCCGCTATCTCAACTACATCCTGCCAAAGCTTCCCAACGACGTGAAGTTTGAAGACACAGTCAAGATTTTCAATAAAATCTTCGGGTATCAAACGTCAACGTTCCGGAAGCGGTTCATGTGTCTGCAGTTAGTGAAGTGCGAATCTAAAGATATTGTCAGCTACGGCGGCAACGTCAATCGAGCCTGTGAAGATTTTCAGTTCCAGAATCTAACACCGGATCATTTCGAGTGCCTCATTCCACAGTCATTCTCAGCAACACTCAGCAAGCAGAGAGCACTCAGCCGCTGTTCAACCATTGTTGACCTCAACCAGGTTTTCACTCGACGTAATGTGCTGAACGAGCGTTCGATCGTGCATGTTTCACACGGTAGAGAAAGTGCAATTTTAATTGTTTTCTCAATCGCAGGAAAGAAAGAACGGGCTTCAACTAGCAAGTCTACAAGGTCCAGCTCTGCCAAGTTTTTACGGTCTGCTCTCATGCTGCTGCAATGTTGATACCAAACTTCCATCTTCCAACAAAATTGTCAACTTCGTAAAAAATTACGAAAGCTTCGGTTTTGCGCTTGAACTCGTATGCGTATTACGTTAGCGGGATGCAGCAATGACAACGCGTAGGCAGGTGCACTATCTTCACCGAACTGTGTTTTCAGTGAGATTACAAAAGAATAGAGGTAAGAAATTGTCACAGCTCGGTTCCAATACTCCAAGCTAGTTGATGTAGGCGGATTCGCCTGGTACTTTTGCCGCTGCAATTTCCTTGGTAGATCAACTGAAAAACCTATTCAATCAATTATTTTTGATCTGGTTGATACTCTACACAGATGTTTCTATGGGCTAAAGATGTCGTTTTGTGCTATTAGAGTTATTGAAAACAAAATTCTGCACCAATGTCATTAAGTAGGGGGGGGGGGCAACGGCCCCCCCTGCTCCCCTCTGGCTACGCCTATGGTTGTGTCTTTGTTCCAGCTGGCAGTTTATTGTAATCATATGATTCGTAGAGGTGTGTGAGGGCTAGAGCTAAGTTTGACGTTCCTTCCAGGTTGCAAGGTGGCCACAATCTCCTCCGGGGTTTGATACTGAGGCTGTTGCTGTTGGGCCGCCATCTGCTGTAAAAGTTGGGCCATATTGAGAATCATATCTTGAATTCCCGGTTGCGGCTGCTGATTAACTCTATCTTCTGCCATGTTCGTAGATTCTTGGATCCTCGTCGCCAAAATGATGTGTAAACAAAATTCTGCACCAATGTCATTAACTAGGGGGGGGGGGGGGGGGCAACGCCACCCCGCCCGTCTCTGGCTACGCCTATGGTTGTATCTTTGTTCCAGCTGGCAGTTTATTGTAATCATATTATTCGTGGAGGTGTGTGAGGGCCAGATCTAAGTTTGACGTTCCTTCCAGGTTGCAAGGTGGCCACCCACCCGAAGATAAATTTTCGGTTTTTTATCGGTTTGTTCAAATATTTTTCCCGGTTAATTGTTCTTCTGAATTCTGTAGTTTTCCATTAAAATATTGAAATCAAGAGATGTTGTCCCAGCAATTCGAAAAATGTGAAGTTGTGAAAATAACGTCGAAGCAAGAAAAGCAACGCATCAACATTTTGATCGCGCCTCACGAAAATCCGAACTACCCGCACGCCAAGTTGACAAAATTGTAGAATGTGGCCAAATCAATCGTCAGCAACATAAATAAAAGTGCTTGGAGATCGTTTGTCAACTGCCAGGAAGACAGGATCGGAGGGAAATCGAAATCCGAAGGCCGCAAAAACGATGAAAAGAGTGGCCAGTTTCAAGCGGAATCCCAACCTTTCCATTCGGGATGTCACAAGAAAGCAGGGAGTGTTATAGCTGTGACCGAGCTATAAAACGTACCGAATTTAAAAAACTTCTCTACAGAAGGTCAGTGAACACCCAGTTTGGGAAGGAGGAGGCAGAGTGTGTTCTCTCCGTTTGGTGAAGGGTACAATAACTGTTCAAGCGGGGTTTATGTTCAGCTCCACCTGAGTGCACCAACTCAGGGTAATGTCTAGTGCCGTCTGAAGACGGTTCGACATTGTTGCGTCACATTTTCCGCGAATTGTGAGGACTACGTCATCGGCATAGCCAAGCTGGACTAGCTTGCTTAATAGTACATCGACCACCAGCGACCAAAGGACTCTCTCTTGTTGACAGCCTTCGGTCGCTGAGACGGTGATTGAAGCATCTCTCAATGTAGCTGCAATTTCTCTGCTCGAGAGCATTTTCTGAATCCAATCAGCTCTCCTCTACACAAGAGCTGTATTGATCCAAGCATAGGATGTTTTGTCAAAAGCGCCTTCAATATCAACAAAGCGCATAGTGCCGTCTCTTGATACTTAAGCGAATTTTCGATAAGAGTCACTATATCACGAAGAGCAGTTTTCGTCGATTTACCAGGTTCGTAAGCGTGTTGATCCTTACGTGGTGGCGAATCCTTGAGGAACTCATTGCGAATATAACCATCTGCAATTGACTCTAGGAGAGTAGATGTGAGGCTTATCGGCCTGAAGGTCTCAGGTATTATTCCGTCTCTTCTTCCTTTCCTTTCGAATGAAAATCACCTTGACTTTCCGCCAGCTATCTAGGATATAGCCCAAAGTGAAGCTTCTGCGGAAAAGATGTATCAGTTCGGGCATTATGATCCTATCTGATTTTTGTATAAAGATGGGTAGAATACCAGCTGGTTCAGGAGACTCTATAGGTTCAAAGGAACTTAATGCCCCCTTCATTCAAGCTTCCGTGTACAACCTTCGAGAGAGCAGAATTAAGTAGTTGGATGCTGTACGCCTTTTCCTCGGACTCTGTTGCTCCGACGTTGGTTGTTCGGTTATACATAAGGTGTCGATGATACTGCCTTCAAATTTTTTTCAACTGCCCTACACTGTTGAGGTGATCCACGGACATCGCTTTCTGGAGTCGTGTGGCTTCGAGCATCAATTGAATGCCCTCGCAGAACTTGATCCTACGGATTCTTTTGGTTGGTGAGTGACGCTCTGTCTTCATCCCAGTTGGATAGGCTTTTAACCCCATTGAACAAGTGCCTGATCTCACGACGGATGTTGTTGAGCGTTTCACTCCACCATGGCACGGAACGACACACAAACCTCTCCTTCAGGGGACAGCATGTAGGCATCAGTGATCCTTCAATCAAGATCACGAGTTAGTATATCGATCGGGCAGGAAGGTCAGGAGTTGACTAATTGTTCCCTAAAACAGGATCAGTTAGTCTTCTCTGGTTCCTGAACTTTTCGCGTTTTGAAGGATTAGCTTTGATGTCAAAAATGATGTGTCGGTGATCTGACAAGCTTGGTACGTCAGAGCTATGTCATTTTTTGACTTTCTCGGCGATGTTTGCGCTGCAGTGAATAAGGTCGAGGACCTTGTCTCTTATGGAGATAGTAAACGTGGGGCTGTTTCCTTCATTGCATGTACAGTAAGGACGCTTTTTACGCGTTTTTTTTACGCGGGTTGCTTTCCTCCATTACTCAAAAACGGTACAAGCTATCGACCTCATTTCAATCACGTTTTCCGTTTTAGGCCACGAGTGATCATATATCAGTTTTCAAAAAAATTCACAATGTTTGGTGTAAATACTCAAAATTTAAAATATTAAATTTTGGTCTCTAGATTGGCCACTATCATATTCAAACGAGGTTTTAACGTTTTGGGACGGCTTTATTTGTTATTTTTGCAACTCAAAAAAGTCGTTTTTTACGCGGGCCAATACAAATTTGGAACGCATCCCCCGCGTAAAAAACGACTTTAGTGTATTAACCTAGTTGGAAGTAAGATATTCAAAAAGGTACTCATCCCTGTTGTTGGTATCCGAGCTGCCCCAAATCGTGTGGTGAACATTCGCATCGCATCCGATGATGCAGTGGCGTAGCTATGGTTTGGTGGGCCTGGTGCGGTAACAAAAATGTGGGCCCCCAATGAAAATGACTAGGCAGTGTTTTCTTCCATAGAAGGATTTGAGACAAACAAAAAACTTCGATTTTTCTACTTATTTATTCCGTTGTCCGCAAAATCAATAATTAGGTATTTAGATACTCACTTTCCGAGCCGTTTAGTTGGCAAAATCAGAAATTACAGATTTAAAATCAATGGAATCAGTGATTTCACGTTCGGGTGATAAAATGGCAAGATTTGATAATCTCAAGTTACTCATCGTTGAACTCAAATAGTTCTTGATCAACTTAAACTTAGAAAAACTTGATCAACTTTAACTTAGAGCCAACTGTTTTCGGGTGCATATAGTCTCGCGTGAACGGAGATTATTTCCCTCGCTCTGTTTCATGTTTTCAAGATAGCCACAACACAGCAACACAGATAGACAGCGTTTTCCAGACTTTGTAAAAGCACCGCTCCGAGCCGCTCGGTGACATCGCCTAATTATAGACACCAAGCACCACGAGCGTATTACCGTCTTATGTGACATTCGTAGCAAGCACCAGCTCGGCGCAAGAGCTAAAAAAAGCTAGAGCTACAATCAAGCTCTGCTTGAGATGCTGTGCGTACTTCACCAAGTTTGATCAGGAGGTTTGTAATTTTTTTTTTAATATAAACTCGTTTTTTGAATAAAGATTGATGATTATGCTTCCTGGAACGACGGAAAGTATCAAAATATTGTCTTGATTATATTCCACTGTATTTTCTGGCTGGAGGCTCGAAAATATAAAGCAATTTAAACCTCATATTACAGGAAATATTTACCGAAACGCATGCTTTCTTTAAACGAAACTAACAAATCCAAGTAATCGCAACTGTAGCAAGTAAAAATTTTTCACGGCATGTTCTTTTGAAACTATTAAACAGAGCATAATTTGGCTGCTTTACTACATTAAATTTCATTTCATTGAATTCATGACATTTAGTTTCAAAAATAACACAAATCACCCACTCACTCGCATACGTCGTCAGCGCTCACCCTCTGCACTAGCTGTAACGTGGAATATACAGAGCAAGAGAAGCAGAGTACAAGGAGACGAAGATGCCACGAAGCAAAAAAACAAGCAAAATGATTCGGGTCGATGCTACACCGTGCGCTCTATGTAACTTCAGAAAAACACCAACGAAGAGATATCCGCTCTGTGGTGGTGTTCTTCATTCTTCGCGTGCCGAATCATCGACCGAAGCACCCAGCTCAAGTGCGTGTTGTCAAGCAAGAGCTCAATTTTTTAGTGCGGTGCGTGCTTTACCAAGTCTGGTTTTCAGCATTGCAAAAAATCGCTCCTTCGTTGCGTGTTTCCACGTTGCATCGAATGTTTTCTGCGATCGCAAAACATTCAACTTCGGCGTCAGTCGAATCACGAATCATGGTAAAAATGAACATCGGTATCACGTATACTTTGTCCGTGTGGATCACAAGAGCAAAGTGGCGCTCACAAATACATGGGGTTAAGTTCAGATGGGCATGTTGAACGATTCGGTGTTCGCAAGATTTTGGGGCCCCCTTGAGTGGTGGGCCTGGTGCGGACCGCACCAACCGCACCCCCCTAGCTACGCTACTGCGATGATGAACGGCTTATTGACTGCTTTGCAGTACCGCACGAGTGCGCAGACCTCGGGATGCGATGACCATGATAGTCGGGATTTCCGCTATTATGACAACGACGTCACGTTGGATACATTCTGTAAATGGAATGTATTTGATTACTCTGATCAACAGAATTGCAGTCCTTGTTTCAGGCTGAGTCTCGGCTCGGGAGAGACTGTTTTTTTTTTTTTTTTTTTAAAGGTGGTGGGGAAATCTGCAAACAGACACCTGAGAAGAGAACTCAGGGTGTGGGGATGAGACTAGGGGAGAGATGCTGGGGTAGTTACACTCGCCCAGACACCTACTGATCCCTGTCCCGACCCACTAAAACCCCTCCAGTCTCCAGCCCTGGTCTTCCCGGAACGACGGTTAAGTATTACGTCGGGGAGTGGCTTTTGTGCGTGATGCACCCTCTTTACTCTTATAACCTCCTAGCTAACTACCTGGAGACTGGTAATTAGCTACCACTGGCACTATTGAACGCATTCTTCACGTCGAGCGTGACGATTGCGCAGTAGCGTATTCCCCTTCTCTTGCGCTGGATTGCTACCTCCGTCGTCTTGATGACGGAAGAGATTGCGTCCAGCGTGGACCTGCCCTTCCGGAAGCCGAACTGGTTACTTGCCAGACCGTGTACACCCTCCGTGTACCTCACCAGTCTGTTGAGGATGATCCTCTCAAGCACCTTGCCCGCGGTGTCCAGCAGGCAGATAGGCCTATATGCCGATGGGTCCCCTGGCGGTTTCCCAGCCTTCGGCAATAAGACCAGTCTCTGCCGCTTCCACCTGTCCGGAAAGAGACAGTCATCCAGGCACCTCTGCATGACTGCCCTGAACAGCCCGGGGGCCGTTTTTATCGCCAGCCTGATCGCCAGGTTAGGGATACCATCCGGTCCCGGTGCCTTGCTCACCTTTAGGGATTTGGCGATCACGATGAGTTCCTCATTCGTAACCCTTGCCTCCTCCCCTGCCTCGACACGGCTGTCGTCGCTCACGGATTGGATGCTCGGCAGGTTGGCCGACCATCTCTGGTCTATGTCTGAGATACTGGAACGTCGGACGTGAGACTCGACTGCCGGAGGCCAAGGACTTGGCTCGTGGCGTGGAAAGAGTCCCTCGATGATACGCTCCAGCATCGCTGGTGATCGCTCTGCAGGCGCCAGCGCGCCTTTAGTCTTGGCCATTACGATCCTGTAGGCGTCACCCCACGGATTTGTATTGGCACTCGCACATAGCCTATCGAAGCAGGCCCTCTTGCTGGCCTTTATCGCACTCTTTAGCATCGATCTTGCCGAACTGAATGCTGCGCGGCGCTCTGTCCTCTCTTCTTCGTTTCGCGCACGCTGCATCCTCCGTCTTGCACGGAGGCACGCACTGCGAAGGTCGGCTATCGCGTCCGTCCACCAGTAAACCGGTGGCTTTCCATTCCTAGGTTGGCGAGTCCTAGGCATGGTGGCGTCGCACGCCCGCGATAGCATAGCAACTAGTTGGTCAGCAGTCGGGCGGATCCAACTGCCCCCCTCGCGCTCCCTTCTCATTGCCTCTTCGAATACCTCGGCATCAAAGTGCGATGTCTTCCACCCGCGAACGGTCGGAGTGTTGGCTCTACCCGTCGCTTGCCGCCTCTCGTTGTTGTCTACACTATAACAGACCGCCTGGTGGTCGCTATTAGTGTAGCCATCGTCTACCCTCCAATTCTTGATCAGTCCTGGGCTGGAGAACGTCACGTCGATGATCGACTCCGCACCATTTCTGCTAAATGTACTTTTGTTCCCAACGTTGGCCAGATCTAGGTTGAGCTTTGCAAAAGCCCCCAACAGGATCTGGCCCCTCTGGTTCGTGCAGCGACTTCCCCACTCAACAGCCCAAGCGTTGAAGTCGCCCGCCACCACCAACGGCGTTAGGCCCGTTAGCTCCATGGATAGGAGGTCGACCATCTGGGTGAACCTTTCGGTAGACCAACGTGGCGGAGCATAGCAACTGCAGTAGAACACTCCGTTTACCTTAGCAACTACGTACCCTTCTTCTGAGGTTGAGACAACCTCCTGAACCGGGAACTTGCTCGTCGTACATATGGCCGCCAAACTGGACTTATCCGCAACCCAGTTACCGTTTCCGGGAGGGATGCGGTAGGGATCCGATATGACGGCGATGTCCGACAACGACTCAGTGGCTGCTTGGTGTAGCAGCTGCTGAGCCGCGAAGCAATGGTTCAGGTTCAGTTGCGTCACCCTTACGCCCGTGGTTTCGCAGCCGGCTTACCGGCTGGGCACCTGGGGCCTCCCATAAAGTGTTTGGCGTCCCGTTTCCCGGAACATACCATGCACTTGGGAGACTCCACACAGTCCTTTGCTTTATGGCCTGCACCTCCACATCGCCTGCACAGCTGGCTCCTATCGGGCCCCTTGCAGGTCCAGGACTTATGTCCGCCCTCAAAGCACCGGAAGCAAATGTCTGGTTGCTGTAGTATGCCCAGAGGACATACAGACCAGCCGACCTTCAACTTGCCCTCTTTCAGGGCCAGGTTAGCGTCCGCCGACGGTAGTCGGAAGGTAGCTATCTGGGTCCCCGCCGGACCTTTGCGGAGGCGGATTGACTGTTAGTGTCAGTAGGATCGTAGCGCTAGCCCAGCAATTGCTTTGTACACTAAACAGTTGACTGCGAAGTCTGTGTATAAATAAACAGAAGGTCGAGTTCCGAATCGGTATGTAGCACCTTTTGAGTCCACGAGACCAAGAACCTTTGTGTTGTTGAGTCATGTTTCTTGGACCAGAGCAACGGTTAGTTAGTGGACGCTGAAGACCCCCTTAGCGTGATGAATTCACCTGGATGCAGCGAAATCTGCTCATTGTGTGTTGCATCCGCCTGTGGATGGATTGCAGGACTCAGTACCTATCAGATGGTTGTCATCAGTAGAACTGCTGGTTTGGGTTGTTGTAAGCGATAGGCAACATACACATGACCAATACCGGAAGGAGGTTTCTGGGACCTAGGTTTGCGAGCTGAAGATGGTTGAGGCAGTGAGCTCCTTGGAGTTTTCTGCGAATGGGGAGTGGTTGAGGAATCAAGCCGTCTGCTAAACCTGATTTTCCGTTGCAGGGTTGCATTGAGCAGTTGGTGATAACGAAGCTGGACGTGCGCCTGAATTTTGGCAATAATCCAGTGTAGCGCCTTAACCAATGTCTTGTTGTTTTTTAGTCGGCCGGTTAAAGAGAAGTAACCTCCTGGAGGTCAGGGGTTAGAATTCTGCAGTCATCTGCGCGTACTCTGCCACTTCGTCGTCGTTCTTTTCTGCATCCCCGTTAAGGTGCTCATCGTAGTACCGCTTCCACCTTTCAGTCACCTAATGTTCGTGAAAATCCGCTATAGCTCCAAAAACTGAAAAAATACGTTGCACCTGTGTCGGATAAAGCTTTATTAGCCATCGCGTTTGCTATTAAAAAGAATAGAATGGAATGAAATGGATGCTTCTGTACTAATATAGTGCATTCCATTCCTTAGATATGTTTACGTCATGTTTCATCAGTTTTACCATCCCATTTGAGTACAGGGCTCACCCACATCCGGCCAATTTGATTTACTTGGCGTTCACTGTACTTTTACAGAAGATTTATTTGCAGACTATAGAGAGTCGTCGTTAGTGGGAAAACAACATTTCCATCAGGAAAATAACAAATATAACTATACACATACATTCACACGAGAAGAGCGGAAAACGTTGTTTATCCACCAACATTTTCAATGGTTTCTTGTTATTATATCATCGCATGTTCATTCCCATATACAGTGGTTGCATTGACTCAGCCTGCTTGGACCGAGCCAGGGCACAATAGTTGGCCGGAGGCTATGATAAGTTACCCATTTTTTATTCGCTTTTTCCTACCACGAAAGTACTCCGCATCCTGATCCTGACATCATGAACCACGGCAGAAGCATTCAGTATTGAAATACTGACCTCCGTGCTGGAAAATGATTCCACACCCATAACGACCCAACTAGTCTCGGCAAACATATCCGTTCTCTCGTACAATCATTCTGTTGCTTTTATTTCGTAAAATTGTGTTGCCAATACCGGGGCGGTATGGCTTTCGTTTTGGAGCTGCAGTTTGCGTCGTTTTCCCCCCGGAGGAGGTGGGGGTGAGTCGAGCTCAACCCAGGTTAGTTGGAGGCGAAAAAACACGAACGAACACGCGGTAAACCGTTCCACTGGTGGAGCTGTTTGTCTCGAGTCCGATGAGGATGATGATAATGATGGTGATCCTCATGACGATGATAATAACATGACATAGCTGTTTTTCTCTATTGCACAATCCGCACTGCAAGGAGAGAAAGCAGTTTCCGGTTCAGTCATTACTTTGTCGTACTATTTTTTTATTAGCTTTCTTTTGGCTGTAATGTTTCCCAGGACGTTCAACTTTTTCGTTGTGTTCACAATAAAGTTACAGAGAGATAGCGCGAGAAAGAGAAATAGTGACTGGATTAATGAAACAAAAAAATGTTGCTGGGAATTTTTCATTAGAGAAATTCGAATGTGCTGAATTATATAAATGAAATGTTCTTGATAACCTTGCCAAATCTGTTATATCTTTTACTCAATTTTTAGAAACGTTCCGATGATTTTTCGACTTTAAACACACGAGACTTTACCTCAAAGTACACACCCACTACTGGAAAGTGCAGCCGTATTCTCCAGTAGTGGGTATGAATTTTGAGGTGGTGTCTCGGCCGTTTAATTTATTGACAGAGCTTTTCCTTTGTGAAAACAAATTTCCTCGTTGATCAAATCTATAGAATTAAATTCCTGCGGATTTCCTGAAATTATTCAACGATTATTTCCAGTGCACTTGAATTTTTAACAGGTTCGAAGAAAATTGGTATCATTTATTTAAAACACGACACTTCAACGTTCTGTAAAAACTCCATTATGAATTTGTGTGAACGGCCATTTTAGCATGAAAGGTTCATACAGTTTGGAATCATGGTAACGTTTTTTTTTGTGCCTCATTTATTTGTAGCTTTTCTCAAACAGAAATCGAGTTTTTGATGTTAACAAACATTTTTTCGCAGTTCGAAATGACACCCACCGACATCAAATTAGTCCGAAGTGTTATAAACCGCTTATCGCGATAAGGTTCAGCATTGAAATTTTCGTTGAATAAAATAGAAATGGAGATTACATCGATCGCAATTAAACCACTAATTGCAATAAAGGAGACCATGCAAGATAACAAAAAAATTAACATTCACTCCTTACAAAGTAATAAAAAGAACATTTGTTTTTTTGGGTTGCTTCATAGCTTTGTATAGCATTTTAATCAGCACTCGAATTACGATCGATGTAGGTGCCATTTTAACGTACACTCTGTACTTTGGCAAGACACCAAAGTCAACTGCACCACAATTGAGAGGAGGGTCTTTTTGGACTGATCTTGTGATTTATTCCATCGCAGCGGGTTCCGTCGCAGTAGGCAGGTGCACAGTGCACCCTCCGGAACAGAAGGAGTGTCTTGGCAGGTTGCCTCGAACACTCATCTCGTCATTAGTGAATCCCGCGTAATTCTGAAACTCAACGCGTTGCTAGCACAAATGCGTCACGCGGGAGTCGCCCGGGTTGACGTTCTTCACTTCATAGTATCTAAGTAGCTGAGAGTACACCGCGTATACTATACTATAATTGTGCGTGAAGCGGACGATTTGCATAACGAAATTTTAATTGTCCGCCGTAAACAAGCGTGTAATTGCGAGCAGCACTCATGAGGGTGTGACCCGTAAAACAAGCTGTAAATGTCACAGAATGAGAATTTTACGACTCCCCACAGCGTGGCCCTCCCCGGTGGGAAACATTGTCACTGTCAACGCAGAAAATAGTTTTCTTTCGATTGGGGCAAATGACGCCAGTAGACGACAAAAAAGTCTTTTAGAGTGAATTTATTGAGTTGCATTATTAGTCGGTGTTGTTGAATAATTGAATGTATGACTTACTCATAGGATTTTGTTCAATATCGTTGTATTTCCCATTCCAAGAAAACCATACTCATTTAATAAAAATCGATGATTGTGATGTTGGGCGTCAATAATAGGTGCTTACTTCATACTAAATCGGATTGTTGCTTTATTTCCACTCACTATTTGTTGATTTGTGTAGGCACGTGTTTAATTTCCGAAAGCGTTGAACCCTCCCTTTCCCCGTTTTCCCCGGTCACCGGTATAGATTGTTTAAAAAGCGTGTCGAATAAATTGTCCAATTGTTTTGCGCTGACCTAAGCAGCCGGCGGAGTGCGATCGCTGCTATCAACGCTACTGATAATCGTAGTAGCCTGTGATAACGCTACTTAAAATCACGCCAAGCGCAGGCTGGTTAGTGAAGAGACGAGTTCAGAATTCGTTGTTTTTTTTTCTAGTATGTGGTAATTATTCGTCAGATGAGGCAGACCATTTGTTTTCCAAACAAGGAAACACAAAGTTGCAAGACCGTTGCCATTGCCCATGCGGAAAGGCGAATCACGGGAGCAAGTCCCGGTTCAACAAAAGGGCACAACAGTGATGTAAATGACATTTCGTCAATTGCGGGAGATAACGTAAGAGGCTTCATGAACAAGACAGTTTGGCTACTCTGAGAGTGTGGTGACAAACTTTGAATTAGTTGCTATGGCGAGTTTCTCAATAGCAGGACGTGTTTGTTGGTTAATAGAAAGGATGAGTAAGTTCTGTTTGTTCTACAAGTTATTTTATTTGATTAGATTTTCAAAGAAGGCAATATTGTTTCGAAATTATTTAAGACAACAGTAATTAGTAACATTTATTTTGATTACGAAAAATGAAAAAACCTTTCAACAAATCACACAATTAGACAACTAATTGTTAAAATTAAAAAAAAAAAACAAAAGAGAAAAGAAAATCAAAAAGGACATTCAGCGAAAGTTATCTTAAATGAGACTTAAAATCACTGTTTGATCGTTTTGAAGGCCAGAAATTAAAATTTTTCGAAATCTTAAACAAGAGGCCAGAAAAAGTGTGACGAGGAAGATTATGGGTTGAAATCGGATTCAAATTGCTAAAAATACAAATATACAAATATACAAATACAATATTTTCAAATTAAAATCAGCATTGATGAAAAATGCTCCTGAAGGCAAGAAAAGTCGAAAATAAAAACTGATCCCAAAAACGACTAAGACTATAGGATGTCAAAAAGATGAAACAGTTCGGATAAAGATAAAAGTAATTGGAAGTCGTTTCAGAAAATAGAAAAGGATGATAAAACAATTTTTAAGTGTCAGGAAGGTTTTATAATGAAGAACGATTCCTATTATAATTAAAAACCTTTTTTTTAGGAATGCAAATTCCAAGTAGTTTTAAGGGTAAAAGGGAGGGGTGGGGGGTAACGGGGGGTAACCCGCCCCCCTTGTCCTGAGAAGGGGGATGGCGATAATGACAACGTTCACGCGGATACGATTTATTTTTAAAGAATGGAAGTCTGCCAGAAAAAAATTAGCCTATAATGAAAATTGTACAGATATTTGAGTATAATAATGCATTATGATTTTCGGCTCAGCGAGCATTGGAAAAACGAGAGCTACTTCTTCTTCATCGTTTCGGCAATTCATTTTGTCTTTATCAAGGAGTCATGCACTTGTATAAATGTGTGGTTTTGTCTTTAGAGTTATAATTTTCACATTACTCACACTTAGCTTTACGTCTTTATGAAAACTATTGTAGATTACGCTGTTCGGTGTTTGTCGTTTACGCACATAAACTTTATTGGAATTCAAAAAGCTCTTTTGTTATGTTCTTGCAAATTATGTTGAGAGCACGCAGTCAAACCCTGAAAATTTATGCTGTCACAGAGAATGTACTATCACGTTTCTACCATGGTCTCCTTGAATAGAACAACGGTAAACTCTCTCAAATAAGTCAGTCCGTTTATGATGCCAGTCCCGCACCTTCTGTGGCACACAGAGTTGATGAAAACGTGGTACACGACTAGAATTTCTCTCTACTGAACTTCACACCAGATGACGTTCAGAAGACATTAGTCAATCTCGATCGAACTAAGAGTTTTGGACCAGAGGGTATCTCTCCGCTTTTCTGAAAAAAAAAAAATTTTCGTGTCATAATTTTCAGAGTTTCGATTGTGTATTGTGAAAATATACAAATATTTATACAACTGGAGTTACTCATACGAATACGAACTGGAGTTACTCATAGGAATTGGTTAACTGATCCCGTTGTTGCTGCCCTGGAGTCAAACAACCTGTGCTCAAGGTCTTTTGTTACTGTTCATAGCTGGCAGTTGACGCATCGTTTTAATATTGGAGTGCTGTGTATTACAGAAGACCAGCTCCGCTGGATACTCACTTCAACGAGGTTAGGGAGGCCGAAAGTAAAGGAGAATCATTGGTTTGCCTCGGTGCTTGGAAGAGCTAAGTAGTTTTTTTTTTCTTTTTTATTTATTCTTCTATCCTGGTGTGAGTTTTTTCTAACTTTCGTGGACGATCCACGCGATAGAGGTGGACGTGGCACAGTGTTCGGAAGGGACTGAAATCAGGGTCAAATTAATAACTCCTAGGGGTTGCTTCCTAGATTAACGATATCTTCGCGAGTGTTGTTTTTCTAACAATTCAGAGTACAACTGGCTGCAGGATGCGTATTGGAATGTATTACTGACGAAAATAATTACAACGTACACAGGCTGAACCCGAAACACGGACCGAAATATTGTCTAATCTTGCTAACAATGGCTTTTTCTTTCTAATTTAACGTTAGAGTGGTTGAAGGATATCGGTTCTGTATATTCAATCTACATTTTAAATTTTTTATAGTATAACAAGCATGCTGCATTTCAGCAAACCGATGTACTTTACTTAAAGTTGCAGTCAGTTTTAATAATTTCAGTAATTTGTGGACACTAGATTTGGAGATCCTTCTGGAATAAAATACGAGTTAGTAATAATGATTCTTTTTCCTTTTTCGATAACAAGGAACATTACCTTAATTATTATTTACTAATCCATATTCCTTTCAGAGAGCGAGTAATGGCGCTATAACCATAAGCTAAATATGCTAGGACTAGAGTCAGTACTCAAGTTCCAATAGTAACATTTGAAGCGAGTAAAGGCGCTATATCCTTGGTTCATAACCCGGACATAAGGAGGAAATACCTATGTTCCATCCCAGGAGATTGGTCAACAAAGGAGTGTACTTTCTTAGCTTTGTCACTCCCAACGAATTTTATTATTTCTTACATACGAATCGGTTGGTACGGATTGTCCCCGTTCTTAGATTATATTGTATTATATTGCGCTACACAGTAGGCCTGGCCGTTGACAAGAATAATGTATGGAAATCATTTTTTTTAAATGATGGATATCATTTTCCAGGATCCTTTCAAGTACTGGCTGTGTTAGTGTAGACTAGACTACCCAAGTAACAAATTAAGTCGTATTGCATTCTTTTAGCGGTTTTCATGACCAAATTCGCAAAATTGCTGTTAAAACTAAAAATACTATCAGAACCATCTGATAACCGCTATAGGTTTGCTTTACAGCCAGGTGGCCCACCCTTGCCAAGTTTATTGAATCAATTATAAGAATGGCAATAAAACTACTTTGAAACCACATGGAAAGAGTACCGCATACTACAAGCAGCTGGCATTACCTCTTTAAGAGCGCAATAAGTTTGGTTGCATTATTGCGCTCTGCTACTTGCCACAATAGATCCAAATCAACTTTTCATTGCTTGACAGCAACCGTAATAAGTTGATTTGTTGTGCCGTTCCTGCACACACACCAGAACATCACGCCACTTGTTTTAATAAGGAAATCTCTCGCCGCGGGAGAAATGTTTTACCTGTGTTGGTTATCATCGTGCAATCGATTTTATTTGATGGTGATATTGTAGAAAGATAAGGAATAAGGAGGGGTTTTTGGTAGGTTTTGTAGCTCTCAAGCATATGCGCATGAAATTTTGTCGTGCATTTTGAGATCATAGGCGCTTAAAATTTATGCGCCATCAAAATAGTACGGGCTTACAAAAATGATCTCATTGTTAGCAAAAATGAATTGGATTGTTTCAGCTCAGTTTTTCAGAAAAAAAAATTTAGCCGTGTTCTTCAATACAGAGATAGAGCAAAATCAACTTAGGATATTCAATTTACTTGTTAGTCAGACGACGATTCGATTTTCGTTTCAAGATTATAAAAAGTTTCAAAAATATCAATATGGCGCGGTTGGTAATTAGTTGGCATTCGTCGTAGCCGCAATAAGCCTAGTTCAATGATATATATGTTGTAAGGTGCGGCTAAGGTTGGATGCCTGTATTATCAGAGAAAAATATGGTAAATCCCTGGGGCCTAGACAACTTTATTTTTATTAAAAATCTGACATCACACCGACGATAATGAAGAATCAACAAACTTTGTTATAAGTAGAGAGGTGCACGAAAAATGCAACGATACATACTTAGTTTAATTGAATTTATTTCGAAATATATCAATAGTGTCTTGCCCCTACCTACATTTACACACATCTTACGGAGACTGCGACAGAATTCTGCATTACACTAAACCAACTCAGCCGCTTTTGTCTCACCTTTATGTATATCATTGCCTGCATATATTTGTTTACAAGTTTGAGAGGTTAAAACTGGGCATTTGAATGACCGCAATAAAACTGGTTTCTATGTTATATGACAGCAAGCTGGAGTGGTTTTATGGGGCAATAGATAGTAATAATAAAACCAATAATAAAGCAAAATCGCATTGACTCTTGCCGGTTTTATTGGAAGTTTTATTAGAGTTTTATTGACAGCTATCAGTGTTCATTACGACTTGCTATTTTTGGCAACGGGTTTAATCGCCATAAAATCGTTGGTGATATTCATTGCTGTGATAAAACCGTTAGAAAACCAAGTAGCTATAGAATTGTTACTTGGGTAGACTAGTCTAGACTATACTAGAAGGTATCCCTCCGCTTTTATTAAAACACTGTTCGCGCTCATTTTCGCCTCCGATATCCTATATATTCAGTCGTTCTTTGTTGTAGAGAACGTTTTCTAGCCTATGTAAAACTGCATCTATTACACCTATCGATAAGTCCGGCAATCGCAATAACGTCGTGAACTACCGAAACCCTCGAAACGCTGGATCATGGAGTACTGTATGACGCTGTTCGACCCTTGATCTCGGAATTTCAACACGGATTTGTTCAGTGTCGCTCCCTTGATGTGCTACACAAATACACTGTCTTGAGAGATTGATCTACGCAATCAAGTGGACTCCATCTACATGGTCTTTGCGAAAGCATTCCACACGGGACCTCACGTGCGTGCCGGAGACAAACTAAGAGCGTTAGGTCTCCCTAATTGGTTGGTTGGTTGAATGGATCGCTTATTACTTAATTAATCGTGACGTTTTCGTGAAGATTCATTCAAATTGTTCGAAGAGTTTTTCGATCAATTCTAGCGTTCCACAAGGCAGTGTCTTAGGGCCACTGATCTTTAATGTTTTAAGCAGTTGTATGCAGACGACCTGAAGATGTACAGAATTATCACTTCCATTCTCGATTTTTTGGTTCTCCAACGGGAAATGGGCAATCTACTACAGTCAGTGGTGTGAGGAAAATGGAATGTCAAGAAATATAACATAATCCCATTCCCCCGTGAATCATCGTACATCCTGGAATTATCTTCTTTGGAACGTGTCTCCTTCATTATGGATATGGTGGACTCCAAACTGCGGTTCAACGACCACGTTGCATTAATTTCATCGAAGGTATATGCTGTTTTTGGATTCATCCGGCTTGGAATTTTACGGATATCTATGTTCTGAAGACATTGTACCAACCTCTCATTCGTAGCCTTCTCGAATACGCTGCTCCCGTTTGGTTTCCGTTTCAAATTTTGTTCGTTTAAAAATCCAACGGATACAGGCTTGCGCTACGCAACGCATTACTATGGCAAGATCCTCTCCATTTTCGGAATATCCTACTCGCAAGGCGACAGAGGAACCAGATAATACCTATTTTCGACATACTCGACGGAATCATCGACTGCCCTCAATTACTGTAGGAAATTACACCCCGACAACTTAGAAAATCTCCTCTTTCTGCTGTTTTTATACACAGAACTGCGTACGGCCATAACAATCCTTTCAACTCTTGCCTGATGGCCTCCAACGACGTTGGTGTTCGCTATGAATTTACTATCTCTAAGAAGGTTTTTAAAGATAGAATTGAGAATAGATAGTGTAGTCTGTAGGGTATCTTCGAGGATGAAACACGTACTCCGTTTCTACTTCAAAGTTCTGCTTCAGGATTAGTGATAAAAATGAGTTTTTTTTTAAATAATAACGAAAAGTGGTTTATATTATTATGATCGGATATTTTTTTATCTAAATCGGAAAAGGAAAACGAAGCTACCACTTCAATAGGTAATATTTAGGTTCATAAAAGCTTTCGATATCTAAACATTTTCATTTGTTGCCTTGTAGAAAATCAATTATAAATTCATTACAAATTTAAAATTATAAATTCATTATTAATTGCATTATGTTTGGAGGTTTGGTTTGGGGGGTATTGGAGGTCCGAATCCATTTTTCAGACACCAAAGAGAGTTATTTATGTCCCAAGGCGCTGGTCGTTTCGACTACGGCAAACGGTATATCTATTGGCCGAAAAAGTTTTAATCCATTTTGACTATTTATCATATTTTGTTTATAATGCTTACCAGAATAATTTTTAATAAACGGTTGGAACGAAAATATTGCTTACACAGCCTTTTTCAATTTCATTACCAAAAAACTGCAGCAAAATCAAAACAAACTAGAGAAGTGTCAGACGTGAGTTCATATTGCGTTCCGCGTGTACTTTTTTTGAACTTGAAAGTTCGGATAAAGTTCCACGTCAGCCTTTTCTGAACTTCTGAGTTCGCATGAAGTTCCGCGTGTACTTTATGTAAACTTCCAAGCTGAAAGAGAGGCCCGGTATGTTCCTATCTATGAACATGTAGGTAACGAAGAGAAATCAGCACATCAACTAAAATCGATGCTGACATCATATAGCGGGAACGGAGCAGGGGTAAGATTTTAGGCTTCGAAGAGGAAGGACTCGAGTTCGAAGCTTAGTGTGGTAGTAAGTTGCAAAAATATCATGAAATTTAATAATAAATAAAGCCAGGCATTATTCTTCTGATCAAGAATTTATCCAGTGCGCGATGCTTATCATGGAATTGAACTAACACAAATAATAAGAAAGGGAAACGATAATTAAAAAAAAATGCTAGTTGCTTTTTTTTATTTTGAGTGTTTTGAAGTTTTCTTTTCAAGCTGAATAGCGTTCTGTGCAGCGACTTAACCGAACTTAATGTGAACTTTCTAGTTCGGTTTAGAAGCTGCTTTGCATGCTACTCGAAGTTTATTCATCAAATGCGAACTTGAAAGTACGGTTAGTTACTTAAAAATCAAGCTGAATAGAATTCTATTCATGATCGATAGCTTGGCTGATTAGACTATGAAATCTCCTTTTATCCAAACTTTTGGTTACTTGGGTTGTGTTTTAAGCATTGATCTAGTATGCAGTGCATGCTTTGTAAAAAAAGGTCAACGACGCGTCTACGTAAACACGGTGGAGCAGAAAATTGTGAATCTTTCAACACTAAATGAAGGCGCAGCTTATTGCTTTTAAAGTGAAATAGCAGCTAAACTAAAAGAGTTAGACGCTTAGTGTCAAACAACAACGTGTAGAGTAGACTTCAATGTTTAATTTGGTTAACAACAAACCCCATGTTTATCACACATTTTTGAGAGAAAATTGCAGTTTAGTTTTCAAAAAACATTCGATTTCACATTTGTTCCTTTCTAAGTGCTTCTTATTCTCTCTAATTGGACGTTTTTAAGAGTTTTTTAACTCTGCAATAGTTAAATTTTGGCCATATGCGTAGAAGAATTTTATTCATCAAATAGGGTCCTCTATCACCCCTAAAGGATTTTAGGTGAGCTGCCTAACACCTTGAATATGGAACCATTTCTTCTTTACCCTCTTCGTTTCTTTGGAAAGGTTCTTCAGGCATGTGTATTGCTCTAATCAGGCCCGTAGCTACCATATGGGCTAGGAGGGGCTACGGCTCTGGCTCTCATGTCCTATTCATGTTTTTCAAGGGTCATATAACAACAGTGTAAATTTTCAGTGTAATTCGATTTTTGAAGTTTTTGTGCGATTTTATATGGAAAATCCACTTTTTTCTAAACTTATTCTCTAGAGATGTTCAGTTGGCTCTTGAAAATATATCGATACATGATATTTGTAGGAAATTTTCCTGGAAAAAACACTTCTACAGACACTTAGGCGCCATGATGTTTGTAGAAAAAGTTATTTACTTCAAACTGATTGGATATCTGCCAAACAGCTCAACATTTAATTCTTTGTACAACACTGCTGCAGCAGGCTTTTATGTCAATTTGGAATCAATTTCTGCTTTGCTGTTTCTTCAACCATTAGACTGTCATTCCGCGTCGAACACTCGACAGAAACGGACGTGCAAAGTGGTCGTTCTATTACAATCCGGTCCGTGTGTACGAATAGCCAAACAAAAGAGTGTATTATTCGCGCTAAAGGCCAACTAGATTGTGAGTTGTGTCGATACGTTCTGTACCCGGCTCGCAACTTTGGCTGTATTGGTGCAAAATACCAGCTGCAGTTTTGATCTGTGCACAGTGAATAGATCTTTCTAATTCAAGGCCATCATTTGACAGTCGAGTCGGGTCGCTGTGCTGAGTGATCTCACACCCGGCTCACTGCTGGTGGCTGTATTGGTGCTGCTGTACTGGTGCTGCTGGCTGCTTTGGGTGCAGCTTCGAACGATCGGACAACCACTGCTGGAAGGAAGAAGTAAAGAGGTACGTGTTCTTGTCGGCGCTAGTTCGCTAGTGCGCTACATTTAGCGCGATGGATATAGATCCCTCGCCTCCCGTGCCACCATACCCGAACCTCCCTGACCCTGACTCTTCTGTTACCCCCTCCCCTGTTCATTCTCCAGTTCCCCCTCGCCCCAGGCTTTACCCGGACGGATCTCAACAGGGCAGCTATACTGTTTATTTTCGTCCAAAGGCAGGAGTGAATTCAAAGCGATTAAACATACTGCAAATTTCTAAAGACCTGACGAAGGGGTACAAGGCCGTGACCGAAATTTCCAAGGTCCGACCTAACAAGCTCCGTGTCGTGGTCAGTGATCTGGCACAGGCCAATGCTATCGCTTGCTCTGAGCTCTTCACACGCGAGTATCGCGTCTACATACCCGCACGAGACGTGGAGATCGACGGTGTCATAACCGATTCGAGTCTGTCTGTCGAGTGTATCCTAAAAAGCGCAACCGGTTGCTTCAAAAATACCGAAACACAGGCGAAGATTTTGGATTGTAAGCAATTGCGGTCCATGTCTCTCGTCGGCGGTAAAAAAGTTTACACTCCGTCAGACTCGTTTCGCGTTACGTTTGCCGGATCTGCACTCCCTAGCCACGTCTCGATCGATCGGGTTCGTCTGCCTGTGCGATTGTATGTACCCCGTGTTATGAATTGCACCAATTGCAAGCAGCTAGGCCACACAGCCGCCTACTGCTGCAATAAGGCACGATGTAGCAAGTGTGGGGAGACTCATGCGGAAGATTCTTGCAGTGTTAATGCTGAAAAATGTATTCACTGTGGGGAAAACCAGCATGAGCTCTCCACATGCCCGGTGTACATGCAGCGCAGAGATAAAATCAAGCGGTCACTTAAGGAGCGTTCAAAGCGTTCTTATGCTGAGATGCTGAAGAAGACCGTGACCACTTCTACCATAACATCGAACCCCTTTGATCTGTTGTCCTCTGATGAAACCGATTCTGACGATACATCAGCGGGAACATCTTATGCCAATCCTGGGGAGTCTAGGAAGAGGAAAAATGTTTCTTCTCCTAAACTTCCCCGTAAGGTCCTAAGATTTCCCAAAGTGTAATGAAAAGTACGAACAAACCAAACAGTGCTGCGGAAAAACCGAAGCAAACTCCTCCTGGGCTTGCAAATTTAAAGTCCCAGAAGGAGTTCCCAGCACTGCCAGGAACATCTAAAACCCCAGTTGTTCCTTTTGCACATCCAGTTGATGAAACAAACACTGATTAGTGAAATTTTCTGACATTGTGGACTGGATTTTTGAAACTTTCAATGTACCCGATCCAATCAAATTTTTCTTACAGCATTCCTCCCAACAGTTAGATCATTTTTGAAGCAGTTGACTGCCCAATGGCCCCTCCTTGCAGCGATTGTATCCTTCGATGCCTAACTCAACTACGTATATGAAGGATTCTATCTCTGTCTTACAGTGGAATTGTAGAAGTATTTTACCAAAAATTGATTCGTTTAAAGTTTTGATAAATAAAAACAAATGCGATGCATTTTCCCTTTGTGAAACTTGGCTTACTTCAAATATTGATCTCAACTTCCATGATTTTAATATTATTCGCCTTGATCGAGACACCCCATATGGAGGCGTATTTTTAGGGATTAAAAAGTGCTATTCTTTCTATCGTATTAACCTCCCCTCGATTCCAGGCATCGAAGTTGTCGCATGTCAAATGACAATACAAGGTAAAGAGCTTTGTATTGCCTCAATATATATTCCTCCCAGAGCACAGGTTGGGCAACGGCTGCTCTTTGATTTAATAGAACTTCTTCCCTCGCCACGTTTGATTTTGGGAGACTTCAACTCTCATGGTGTGGCTTGGGGTTCCCCTTTCAATGATAACCGCTCCTCTTTAATCTATAACCTTTGCGATGACTTCGACATGACTATTTTAAACAACGGCGAAATGACACGTATCCCGAAACCTCCAGCGCGCCCAAGCGCTCTGGATCTATCCTTATGTTCGACGTCGCTACGGTTGGATTGCACATGGAAGGTAATCCTCGATCCTCACGGTAGCGACCATCTGCCTATTCTTATTTCAATTACAAACGGGTCAACTCGCATGCGACCAATTGACATTCCGTATGACCTCACACGGAATGTCGATTGGAAGTTATACGAGGAAATGATTTCAAAAGCGGTCGAGTCGATTCAACATCACCCACCACTTGAAGAATACAACCTCCTCGCGGGCTTAATCCTCGACGCCGCGTTGCAAGCCCAAACGAAGAAATATCCCGGCGTCACGATCAAAGAGCGGCTTGGGCTTTACAGCTAGGTATCGAATTCTCTCTGGAGAAGACTGAGATAGTAGTTTTTCTAGGAAGCATGAACCTGCTCAGCTTCAAACACAATTAATGGGTAAAACGATTTCTCAGGTTTTGGTACACAAATATCTTGGTATCTGGTTCGACTCTAAAGGCACCTGGGGTTGTCACGTGAGGTATCTGATGAAAAAATGTCAACAAAGAGTGAATTTTCTTCGTACAATAACCGGACAATGGTGGGGAGCCCACCCAGGAGACCTTATAAGGCTTTACCAAACAACGATATTGTCTGTTATTGAATACGGGTGTTTCTGCTTCCGCTCCGCAGCAAACACACATTTGATCAAACTGGAGCGAATACAATATCGTTGTTTGCGTATCGCCTTGGGTTGCATGCAATCGACCCATACGATGAGTTTGGAGATCTTAGCTGGAGTGCTACCATTGAAAAACCGCTTCTGGAGCCTGTCTTCTCGTATTCTAATCAAATGTGAGGTCTTGAACCGTCCCGTGATTGAAAATTTTGAAAGGTTAATCGAACTTAATTCTCAAACCCGTTTTATGACATTGTATTTCAATCACATGTCCCAAAATATTAACCCTTCTTCGAATATTCCAAATCGTGTCAACTTATCAAATACTTCTGATTCTACTGTGTTTTTCGATACATCCATGATAGAAGAAACTCGTGGAATCCCGGATCATTTACGCGTGCAGCAGATCCCTAAAATTTTTTCCAATAAATATCGAAACATCAACTGCGACAATATTTACTACACTGACGGATCACTTCTTGATGGATCCACTGGCTTCGGTATCTTCAATAACAATTTAACCGTCTCCCATAAGCTCGATAATCCTGCTTCTGTTTACGTCGCAGAATTTGCTGCAATTCAGTACACCCTAGGGATTATCGAAAAAATGCCCACGGACCATTATTTCATCTTTACGGACAGTCTCAGTTCCATTGAGGCTCTCCGATCGATGAAAGATGTTAAGCAATCACCGTATTTCCTGGGGAAAATACGGGAACATCTGAGTGCTTTATCCGAGAAATCTACTCAGATTACCTTAGCGTGGGTCCCTTCTCACTGCTCGATACCGGGTAATGAGAAAGCGGACTCTTTGGCTAAGGTGGGCGCAACAAACGGTGATATTTATGTAAGACCAATTGCCTTTAATGAATTTTTCGCATTTGTACGTCAGAATACGTTCATCAGTAGGCAAAATTCTTGGACCAAGGGGGAACTGGGAAGGTGGTTACATTCCATAATCCCCAAGGTATCGACGAACCCGTGGTTCAAGGGGTTGGATGTAGGTCGGGATTTCATTTGCGTGATGTCCCGGCTTATGTCCAACCACTATAGATTTGACGCGCATCTCCGTCGTGTTGGGCTCGGGGAGAGTGGTATCTGTGCCTGTGGTGAAGGTTATCACGACATAGAGCACGTTGTTTGGTCATGCCCTGTACACCGTGACGCCAGGTCTAGATTAATAGCTTCCCTGCAGGCCGAAGGTAGGCAGCCGGCTGTTCCTGTTCGTGATGTCTTGGCGAGCCGTGACCTATCCTACATGTCCCTTATATACGTTTTCCTGAAATCCATCCACGCCCTAGTTTAGTCCTATCCCCTTCCGCCTACATCCAACCAAACGACAAGAACACGTTAAGACCCCGGATCCGGAAACAGCAATCAGACCCGCACGATACTCTCAAGGCCCGATGGAAACAACCCAATATGCCAGTCCGTAATATCTTGGCCCAGCAGCGGAGCAAATTTAATATGCTGCTTACTTATGGCAATGAAAACCATCAAACAGCAAACCTGTGCTTTTAATGCAAAATATTCTAGCTTTAAGTTAGATTTAGTTTCAGCTCGTAGTCGGCAGCGAGGATAAAAAATTTGCTTTTAGTTATTAAGATACTTTAGAAAGTAAGCTACCAGATATAATTGGCGCCGTTAAACATTGAATTGTATTTGTGCCGTGTCAAATAAACTATAGATGAAGAAAAAAAAAAACATTAGACTGAATTTGAATCATTTTCTTTTCCTTTCGTTAAAATTAGTTTGCCAATTTGAACCTAATTTAAGATCTAGCATTGGGCGATACGACGGAGAGTATCGATACTTCAGTATCGATACCCGAAGAACCAAAAGTATCGAGATACTCAAAATATCGGTCAGAAAGTATCGATACCAGAAGTATCGATGCAATAGCTGAGATCATTTTTTGAATTTTCGATTAATACATTTACTGAAAACCAGTAATCGATTCAGTGATTCGCGAAAATACAGCAAAACTATTTGCTGAACAGAAAACAGTAAATGAAGGTTTGCTGGAATCCAGCAAAAGAATTGATATGGCAAAAAATTTACGTCAAGCTGTCATTAGTAAAACGCGCCAAATCGCTGTGCAGCTGGTACGGGATCATCGCTAAGCTTCTGATTCCTGATAGCGAATATGGGACCATAGCTAAGTCCTTGTTGGGCTAGATGAACTTAAAAGTTGAAATGATAATCATACATCTCTAGTTCAACAGTTATTATCCTATGATCCGATGGGCGGATGGAATCTGGTTCCTGACGAAAACATGATTCTTGAACTAACTGGTTAACCAGCAAATTGATTTATGCTTTGCTGAATGAACAGCAAATTGTCATAGCTGACAACCAGCAAGTTGTATTTTGTTTTACTGAACATGCAGCAAACGACCTGTCATTTTTATGCAATTGAGCATTACTGAATAATTAGCAAATTTCATTTTGCTGAACAGATTGCTGGAAGCACAGCACACCAAAAATCAGCAAAATTTTGGTGGTTTCCAGTAATGAAAATTTGATGTGCCGACTTTTTTTTGTTTTTCTGGTGTCTATTCGCATTCTCTAGAGCAGCATGAATCAAATGACTTCACAAACAAATACATACAGGTAATGCAGAAATTCTGAGCTTTGGCGAACAAATGAATTAAACAACTTATATCTTCAAGATTTGTTTTCACTGGCCCAATGGGCTGTGAAGCTCCCGTCTTATTTGTATAAGTTATTGACACACTTCCATATTAATTGATGAGAAAGTTGTTGACATAAAAAAGTTAGATATGTCAGCGAAAATAAGATAGTGAAATCTACCGCTGAATTTTTCTAATTAATTAATAATGCAATTTTATTTTTCACTTGTACTCTAACTCGTGTCGACGGAAAGCATGAGTTAGTTTCCGCTTGCCAATATTCGATCTGAACAGTGTAACCAGAAAACTTATATTTGTTTTTGAAATACAGTCAAATTCCGCTCGTTGGGCTATGTTTAGTTGGGCTACATTTAAGTTGGGCTCCCGCTCGTTGGGTTATAGCCCAGCTAAATCGAAGCAAAACATCATTTCTGATAACGTTGAATTTCGTTTGAGGGGTTTGTGGATGCATTTTAACGCAGAAAGTAGAATTAATTCAAATAAAAACAAATGAAGCTGAGTATAAATGTAAACAAACAATATTTTAATCAATTGTCAGAGAAACAATATAAGTTTTGTGGCTTAATAATGCAACGTAGAGCTATGCCTATTTTTGAAAGTATTTGAGAACACGTTATTATTGAGCACTCCTCTTTGGCTTTAAATGTGTGGCCTCAGTAGAACAAATTTCGAATTTGGCCCTATGCTGCGCTTGGCTCAGATTTTGACAGTTCGTTTGGCTCACAACATTCTCTCTATCTATTTCTCCATCTAATAGCGAATTTCTTTATTCCACTGTGTGCGGGCAAAACTGCCGGGGAATAATGAAAAGTCATCGCCATTTAAGACGCAAGTAAGAAAGAGATGCCAGATAATTGTTTACGAACTTAGCACGTGCGATAGTGGGCTGAAGCTGACAAATTTTACAGTGCGCTTCGGGCAGCACGGCAGGTCAAAACTGGGTCAAAATCGAGCGAATAAAAAAGGGTTTTGACAGCAGTTTGTGCGCTTCCAGGTCAAAACGAGGTGAGCTGGTGGAATAAAGAAATTCGCTATAAGTTTTGCTAGTGCAAATAGACTTGTGCGATATTTATACTGACAGTGGCAGCTTTTCAGTGGTTCCAGCTCGTATCAACTAGCTGGCATCTCTATCCGATTTGCTTTGCTTTATCGCAGCTAACACCGCAGCGGTTCTACGATGTGTGGGCTCCACTGACACTGACAGACAGCATAACATAGCGTATGAAAAGTGGCGGTGATCTCGTGTACACATTGAGATGTTAGCCCTTGTAACATGGCGCGATGTCAGCTAGCTGGTCCGTATGCATAAAAGAATATCGATACAAATATCGCGGTTTTCAGTATCGATGCGGTCGAGTATCGGACGCTTGTGTATCGATCCAAAAAATCCAAATGTCGTCTCAAAAGTATCGATATTTTCGATACCGATACAATATCGCCCATTGCTATTAAGATCATTTTTACTATTTTTTTCTGGATTTCAGCAGTGTTTTCAAACATTTTTAGTAAATTCGGAATATCTAGTTTACTTTATCTGGTTTTTCAGAATACTTTTAAGCATTTTCAGCCCGCTGACTAAATTTGATCATATTATAATTTGGCTTTCTCTGTCTAATTGAAGCGTTTTGAACAGTTTCTAGACGTTTTTTTGGAGCTGAATTCTCAATGCTCACTCTTTTCTTCCAAGCTTTTCGAGCTGTTTTCGGATGTTTCAAGTTACATTTACAAGAGTTTGTAATGCATTTTGAATTAGATTTACTATTGTTTTGTCTGTTTTGCCTCAATTACTCTTCCGTTTCATGTTCACTTCTCTACCAAGGTTGTTAATCGATAATTTATCGTTATCGCTATCGACGATGACGCTTACGTCTTCAGACATTATCGTCATTGTCAATGACGATAGCTACTGGACGGTATCGAATCAATAACGTTTGTCTATTACCATCCACTGCAATACCATTTTTTGCTTTATTAGATATATCATTTAGATGCATTTAAATGCAAATATGACGATGCTACATACCTTACTATTCGTATTTGTGCTTTAAAAAGCGCCTCATAGGCTAAAACAATCCAAACTGAGAAAATTATTTTCCTGATGAGAAGCGAAACATAAACAAATAAGGAAAAGTTTCTTCCTGTTGCCTAGTGATGTTTCGTCTCCAATCCTCCGAAGTGAAAAAACGTTTAATCACCCCGTGCCTGCTTTTTGATCAAGTCGTACACCATTCGCTACCACAGCAGACAAAACTGGCATAAGGCGTTAGTGAGCTGATAACGTCTAGTGACTATCGTTATCGCCGATATCGTTAATGTTTGAAGACGGTATCGTCATCGTCAATAACGATACCATACGTCGGTATATATCGTATATCGGTAACGGCGTTGACGATTATCGACGATAATCTATCGTATTAACAACCTTGTTCTCTACTATATCGAGCCTCTTTCTATCCTATCAAATTACAATTCCCTGGAATTTCCTGGAGACTTAACCTAACGTTCCTCTCTGGCCAGATTTTTTTCTAAGAGGGACTTATTCGAGTGGTTTTTGGAGTTAATTATGCCATTTTTTGTCGTTTCGAAGTGTTTTCAATCATTATAAGCATATTGCGGTTTTTTTTTTCTGGAGTATAAATGCGTTTGCAAGTATTTGGATTTCTTTGCTGGTTTGAAGAAAAGTTATTTATTTTTTTGCAACAACTAATATGAAATCACTTAAGGTCTTGATAACAAGAATTCCCATCGTTTGAAATTGTTTTTTTTTTGTTTTCTGTCTCTTCCAACTTTGGAACCAGATACAGCAAAATTTGAAAGCAGTTTCTGCTTTGTCATTTTCTATTTTTTTGTGCTTTTCTCTACCCTTTTAGGCTTACTTTCTAGGGTTTTTTTTTATTTTCAAGGAATGAGGACGGCTCCGAAACCCCTAAATAAAGTTTGAAGTTACTGGATTTTTTTCTGAAGTTTAAAAAAACTGACATATATTTATTGACAAGTGGAGAGTAATTAGAAATTCGGGCTCAAAGCGATGAATAGTGCTACTGAAAATATCAAAAGATAAGTAACTAAACTCAAATTGGATGGTTGATGGCATCAAAACGCTTTCGGGACCCAACAAAATTTGTTTTCGATCAAGTAGTTAAGTGGCTGGATATTGTTTTTAAAATATGAAATGGACAAAAATGTAATGAATAAATAATTAGGCATAAAATCAACTTTTGTAGATCAAAAATTAGGCACAAAATCCCTGAAAACGCTAATTGGACAAGAATTAAAATCCGTAAAAAACTTAACTTGGCATTAAACAACTGAATAAACTACTTAAATGCCCTCTAATACTAGATAATATGATCAGGTTCAAAATAAAAATATTCCAAAAAAAGTCTTTAATGACGGAAAAACTTTTCTCACAAATGACTGTGCTAAAAGATGATTAAAAAGTTAGAAATATAACTGTCAATTCAGCCAAAAATGAATGGAAAATGTTTCTGAAAACTAATAAAGACCTAAAACTTATACTGAATTTGATTAAACCAAAATACAAAAAAATGCTATTGAAAAGGAAAATAAACTCAAACAAGAGAAAACTTATAAAGTAATGAAAAATACAGAAAATCAGAACTACACAAGTATTGAAATTATCACTTGAGCGTGAATAAATTGATTCGCCACTGGTAAAATACAAAAAAAAACACCTCAAGTTAGACCGAAAATGTGCTTTCTCAATATCCGAAAACATTTGAAAAGAAAGTACAACGTTTCCAAATACCAGAAAATTTAGAAGGTAAGTAGAATACGAGGCTAGAGTAAATTTGAAAGAAACTACATGCTAGATTTGTTCAGGTATGTTCATGAGAAAACAAATTGTGACTGTTAGCATTTTACTGAAAACGGAAAGGTCCATTCATATTGCATTAAGTCAGTCGGTGATTGCATTATGAAGGTTGGTAGGAACGATTTCGTGAGCCATTCAGTAAAATAACCATGCAGCTCCATCGATAAGGAATCACATCACATTTTGTCACTAAACTCCTATCACGTGCAGCGAGTGAAAAAATCAGTTCTAAAGTCCCGTTTCATTTCGTAGATTAACGACTTGCATCGGGTAGCACTCCAAAACTGACAAAACATCGAAAACTGAACAATAAATTCTACAGAATCCAAGATCTAGTAAACAACATATTTGCTGCTATAGCAATCGAATCGAATTGGATAGTGTTTCTCTATCGTAGAACGGAAACGACAGAAAAAAAAAGCTGTTAACATCGAACGATAACGGATGTCAAGAAAACTAACGAAGGATTGTTGTATGTTTTTTTTTCTTTCTTTGTTGCATCGATCGATAGATTACTCTCTAATGAACTTTGCAGCTTGGCACACACTTGCCCCAGCCGTGTGACCGCATTACGGTGGCCAGACTGTTAGCGAACAGTAGTAGTAGATAGGTTTGTTCCCTGGGTTGGCTCGGGGCAGCGGTAGCTTCCAGAATCCTCTTTTGTGCCGATGCGATGTGATATACACAGTTGAATGGGCACTGTGTGGGCTCCCACTCGCCTCCCACCGGTGCTGGTGTTCTGTGTTGTGTTTTATTCGTTTTGTTCGTTTTTTCTTTGAAATCCCCTTCACACTGTGCCGCCGCCGCCGCCGCCGCTACTTCCGTGTCGTCCCTTTTTTCAGTATTCTGTCGCTCTGAGTACAATCTTCGGCAGGAGTAGTGGAACAGATGAAAAGGAGGGTTAGGTAGGACTGACGGGGTAGAGGGATGCCAGATGGGCGGTTGTATTCTGTTGACTGTATACGACGAACCACCCCCTTGTGTACTGTGGAGCGGGAAAGCGAGCGAATGAACGAACCAACGAACGAACAGTGCTGTGAGAAACTCGTGGATAGTGAAATAAAGCATGCTTTGCTTTTCTCGTTGCCAAACACAAAAAGGATGCTGTGTGTGCGCGAATGGTTGCTTGGTTGGTTGGTCGGTTGTTCGGATGGATCGGTGGGTGGTTGGGTGCTCCAAAGGCATGGTCTCTTCTCTGTGCTGGGTGGATGCTGTGCATGGAACTGAATGTGTTGTGTTGTGTATAATACCTACCTAGTATAACAGCAATAGTAGAGAGAGGTTCATTGTGTTGCTTTTCATGTATATATGAGGTCTTTTCTACTCTGTCTTCTTTCGGGATGATGCGGGTGGCCGCTGACGGGCAGGGAGGATAACCATCATACACAACGGTAGCACTGTAGCATGAATTCACATCGTCGTCCTTCCGTCTGTGTCGTCCGCCCGGTTCCGTCGGTTCTTTGGTTGGCCCGTGCCGTTCGTTCGTTCGTTCGTTCGTTCGGTCGCTCGTTCGCAGAGCATTTATTTTCATTACAATTCAATACAACGGAAAACAGAGCGCAGAGCCGGAGCAGTGTAGAATGGCTCTGTGTTGTGTTGTGTGTTGAATACGAAGAAGGAGCTTCGTTTTTCGTGTCCTGGATGCTGTGTTTCGGTCGCTGGGTGGTTGGGTGGGTTGGCCGTGCTTTTGAATAGAGCCAACCAAACTCCTGCGGGGATGGGACTTAGAATAGACTGTGTGGGAAACAGAGAAAACGAGCTGAGGACAAAGAGAGATGAGAACAAAATCAATATTTTTCCTTTATTCAGTTCAGTTGTTTTGTATTCAGCTGTATTTTCTATGAAAAGCGTGCGTACAATAGTGACGATGATGGTGGTGTTGATGCTGATGTTGATGCCGTTTTTGGGTGTCGCGTCTATAGCGACTCCGGGTTGTATATATTTATGCTACAGCTTAATCGCTGGGGTATTTTTTTTTCGGGGGGCTTTGATCTTTTGTTCCCAGACAGCCGCTAGACAATGGAATGTTTATTGTAGCGTAAAGTTCGGTGATAAATCTTCGGGGAAGGGAATTCTTGTTCGGCAAGGACAGACACCAGACGATAACGAGAATATTCGTTGCATGCTTTTCTGTTGACATTCAGGGAGCCGAAAGGATAGGGGGATAGGAGTTTACTTCCCAAGTAAATGCTGTTTTGTAATACTATTGATTTTCTTCGCTTCCTTCGAGGAGGTGAGCGGATGCTGCTGGATCTATGGCAGTGACGAAGCGGTTATAAGAGCATGTAGGGAGCCGTTTTGGGGCGTGGTTGTTCTTCTGCTCTGTACACAATTGCATAGTTTCTTGCTAGTATGCTTGTATGCTTGGAGAATGAGGCTGCAGCGACTGGTGGATTTTCCACCATGCACCAACAGTGCAGTAGTTGGGGTATGGGTAAGAAAATGAAAAGTAGCGGTGATTATGGCGGAATATTGTCTGCATAATGCAATTTTGTAGGAAATTTAATCCCATTATAAACGTATTTTGGAACGCCTTAACGTGAGCTCGTGAACGCTTTTTATGCTAGCGAAAGATGAATTAATAGAAATGTCTGTTTCAAATTCTTAGTTATTGTATGCCTAAAAGACACTGCGAGTGTCAAGATAATCACACCATCTCATTTGAATTAAGTTTTCTTCACTCTCTGAATAAAATATATTAATTTGGTTTCATAATCAACTATGACTTGCACAGTTTTCAGTTTGCTCAAAGCATAATGTTCAATACTTACCTGAAACCAAATTACAATTTTAATGAATAATGATAAATAATCCGTTTTTAAGGGAAAAAGATCAGCTTCCAGAAATAAATTTTACATTTCAATTAGGGGTTCCTCCACTGTAAACATTTCATAAGTAAAGATTAGCAGTTTACATTGCTTTTCAAGTTTAACGGAAAAAATATAGAATTTCAGAAGGTTGAAATCTGTAAAAAAGTTTTCACTCATAAATAAGGAAGTGAAAAGTTCATATTTTATAATAGTTATTAAGACACTGCAAACATCATTACGGGTCAAAAATGTGCTCAGTATTTAAAAGCAAAATAATGCTGGCAGCTTGTACTAAAAAAAATGGAGAATGGAATGAGTGAATAATTAAAAATTTGTTTATTTTTGGAGCACATCTGAAAACAGCAAAACGCTATGATGGTTCGAGATTAGCCTAATTTTTTTTAGAAAAGTGGACTGATGATAGGATCATCGGAGGCCGCTGAAAATTTTTCTCTGGAAAAAATGCAATCTTGCAGTCTGCCACGTTATGCGTATAAATTTCGAAAGTTAGATTATCATGCCGCTAACATTTAGTTTACTTAGAATCGGCCGATGGAATCAGTAGTAAAAAACCCGCATTCTTGTTTCAGATTGTTTCTCTATGTCGCTTTTTCACTCCGAATTCAACGGATTCTTATGATTCTTTTTGTGTTTCTTTCATGGCATTTTAATATACCACAAAAATAATTAAAATGGACTGGAAGAGCTCAAAATATCTGAAAACCTTTGTCTATTTATTTATGACTCACAAAAAATACCCTTTTTGGGGTATTTCTACTGAGCTCGAAAATCATAAACGAACAACTTTTGTGCAAAAGTGCTGTCTTGGTGTAGTTTTAAGACAAAACAGAGTTCCGATTTTGACAGAGAGGATGTTGCTCGAGACTTTCGGTCCGAGGCTACCACCACCATTTCATATATTCATTGATTATTCGATTTCAGCTTGACGAAATCGTAACAAGTCTGTGTGTATTTGTATTTTTACTTATTAGGCATGGTTTCTCGACAACCACTAGACCGATTTGAACAAACCTCACGAAAAACAAAAGGTATTCTGCTGCTATTGAACCGTTTGGAGAGATCAGAATAGAAAAATGTTCTTGATTAAGCTCATAATAAGCATAGTTCTGACCAAGCATGGAAAAGTTCACTCACTAGCAATATTTCAAGCAAATGTGTTCTTTGATTCATCAGTTATCGTTCAACTATTTCCACTCGCGTACAAGTTTTCCATAGAAACGCTGCTGATTGCGTTCAATTGTTTGCTTACCGGAGCAAGCAGGCATCATCAATGCTAACGGAAATTGTAGCATGGTGCATTAGCAATTGCTACTTGAAATCACTAAGAATCATCGTGGTATATCACGGTGAAAGCACGACGTGAAGTAGCCGAATTCCGCCTACAAGCAGCCAACATTTGAAAGAATCATTGCGATCGCTTGAGTGCAATCGTTTACGATTCTTTCGTGAAACACTCGCTATATGTTGCTCGCTCCGCCTAAAGCAGGCAATACTGAAACAAAATCATCAAAGAAAGCTACCATATATTTCTTTGCTCTAAGTTGTCTCTTGCAAGCTTGAGAATGTGTAACTTTTAATAGCGATGGTTTGCTAGAGTTGAAAGCTTATAATTAGCACGTTCAGAAATGATACCCGAATGATTGTTATGCGATACGAGTTTTTCCATCCTTGGTTTTGACTGTACAATGGCTGCTACTTAGTGAAGGGTCCGAGCCACCGAAGTTGCACAATGAATCAAATGAAAAAACAACTGGTATCATTAAATGATTCAATTTTTTATAGACCAATAACGGCACAAGTTTTATTATAAGCAGTTATTCTATATTAGAAGAAGAGCGGGCGACGAAGGAAACCGGCTCGAGATCTCAAACGCCAGGTTTGTGCACTTACGCTATGGTGCTTCAGCAAAGAAATGCTTTTGAAATTTTTCGTCATCTCTCCACCGTTGTAATGCTCAGTAAATGCAATGAGGTTCATATGAAGTCAGTCAAATTAGTCACTCCGGTAAAGAGTTGAAAGTTATCCGCGTAAACAAGCTTGGAATTTCCGGTGAAAAGGTGCGTAGCAACGTTGAAAAATAAAATCAGAGTTGGCCCATGATTGTTGCCTTGAGGTACACCGGAGTAGTTGGTGAACTCCTGGGATAGATGTGCCAATTTTTACTTGTAACGCTCCTTGTTTTAGGTACGACGTCAACCAGTCACAAAGACAACGGCTGTTTAAGCTTCTTGAGAGATATATCGTGGTCGATGCGATCAAAAGCAGCCTTTAAATCGGTGTAAATTGCATGTAGTTGGTTACCTTTGGAACTTTGCGTTTTCACTAATCACACCATCATTATTTCGCGGAAAACAACCTTTATTACTAAAATTTTACGTAGAGGTAGAACGCGCACCGCACTTAGTAGGCCTTGTTTTTAGCTTCCCCAATCCAAAATTTGGCTCAGAATCGCTGAAAAATCTTTCTCCAGAAAGACCAGAAAATGATGATTACCAATTATGCTCAGAATCGCTGAAAAATGCTTCTAAAGGTAATTGTGGGCTTGATTTGGAAACATTGTCTATATATTTTCGGCATTTTCGCCGAATGACCTAATTACGACCATTTTTGATTTGAATAAAACTGTAATGGGGTAACGGATCAATCATGAGACCCCGCGGTCAGCTGACAGTTTGATGACGGTCCGATGACAGGATGAGCAGAGTATAGGTAAAGAGAGATGAAGAGAGAAAAAATGTAGAGAGAGAAAAAGAAGTGAAGTCGAAAGCGAAAAGCGAAGAGGTTTTTTTTGTTCTAGTTTATTCTCGCTTCTATTGGTCTAGTTCGTCACTGTTTGTAGTGCCAATCACTGACGCCCGGCGAGGCGACTCCTCCCAAGATCCTAACTCACGACCCGTTGATTAACGGACCGGTGCCAACGTTTTTACTTTCCCATGCGATGGAAGGCGTGATCCCAGAGATTTCTCGCCTCAGAATATCTCCCGGTGTCGGCTAGAACTGAATTTAGACCAGTTGGGTTGGTTGTGAGTAGATCACGCCACTCCACAACCATCGACACCTATGTCGGCGGAAGGATTCGAATCCGGGTCTCCAGTGTGGTTGGCGGAGACGTTACCAACTACGCGTTACCAATCTCCGCCCCAACGAAGAGGTTGATCGAACGCTATCGAAGTGAAAATTGAAAGATAGTAAAAGTTAAGTGCTAGAAGCGGAATTGACTTAATTCGTTGTCATCGGGTCCAAAAGATAAAGTGGACCCAACCGTTGGTATTTATTTTGCAAGTAAAAAATTGGATAGAGGTTAGATTATGTACGATATCATATAGTTATCTATTGGAAGGAATAGATATGGTGGATTGGTGGTAGAAAAACAAGGGAAACGCAACCACCCAGTAATGGGTACAATGTTTTGAGAAGAGTGTTGGCAGGTATTTCTTTTGATGAAGTAGGCTCAGGAGTCTTTATGAGGTTTTCTCTATAGAACTTCGAGCACACTGGTGCAAGTGGAAACGTTGTACTGGGGGCCGGAGTTGTTGATACAAATCTGCCGTAATCTCGTATGCGACAGCGAGTAAAATTTTCAGTACGAAGCTTTTCCCAAAAACGTTCGTATAATTCAACAATCTGATCTGTACGTAATGCATTGATATAATCACAAAACATTGCCGAACGTATTGCCGATTTTGTGGAAAAAGGTTCATTCACTGAAGTTATGTTACCAACGTCATTTTGTTGTAGAAACAGCGATTTTTATTTCACTGTTTCTACAACCGATTGACGTACATCCATCGTAGTATGCGACAAGTCTTTCAACATTTCATTTTATAATCAGGCAATAAATCGCGATTCGAGAATACTTATTTTGGAATATAATAGCATTCGTGGCCTCTGCCATCTTCCATCTGCACTTCTTCAGTACAAAAAGCAAGTGCGCTTTAGTTGTCCACGAGCATGGACCAAGCTTCGTGGCCTTAGAGGGCTACAGTATGATCAAAGTTTTGTAGATAGTCAACTTCGTTCCGCGGCGAGTTTTATTCGAGCAGTGCGTCCTCCGGAGTCCAAAAAAGGCACAATTTTCCGCCATAGCACCTCGACGAATTTCTCCGCTAATGTCGTTCTTCGGTAATCACCAGTTAACCTAGGTGCACGCACTTGCCAACTTCCTCGATTTTATCCCCGCTAAGCTGAATCCGTAGTCGGAGATTAACACGGTCTTCTCTGGGGTCAACTGTAAGCTTCGTTAATCATCCCGATTCGGGAAATATCCATATTGAGTGGTATTCGATAATTTTGGGATTTTTTTCCAGAGAGCAGAAGTTGTCATCTTGGATTTCAAAAAGGCTTAATTTCTGGCCTCTGGGTATCATTCTGATTGCGGAAATTCTCATATTAGGTTGTATTTGGTCTATTATTAAAAAACCAGAAGTTGCCATCTTAGAATTTAAAATAGTCTCTGGGGCAATTCTTGGCTCCTGGGCATTATTTCGATCATTTTAAGCTATTTTCGATTGTTTTAAGCTTAAAATTGTTTCAAATATGTGTTTGTTTGTTTGGACCCTTCTTTTGCAGAGAAAAGAGAGAGGTGTCGTACCACCATAGAAATATTTTCTGCTCCCGAAAACATCTATATGCCAAATTTGGATAAATTTGCGAGTCGTGGAATGCAATGAAAGCATAACAAACATAGTTGGGTTGGGATTTACGTAACGTTGAGTAGAAATGGCGGCTACGTCATTTCGTTTTCGTGAATTAATAACGCTATTTTTTGCACTTTTGATAAAATTTCGGTGCCTATAGGTCCGGTTTGGTGTGTTCTATCATTTAATCGCAAAAAACACAAATCGGCCACTTTGGCGCTCACGTCAGTTTGAGAGATTACGGCAGACATGCTGTTGCAAAAAGTACGCGGAGCTCAAGCGCCGAAGCTGGACAAGTTTTTTTACACTACACTTTTATTTCACTTCACTTTTTACATTCTACCACAAATTCTGGGATCGTTTAGTCGCAGCGGGACATAAAACGCATGGTGGAAAAGAGACCAGCGAGTATGAAGTATGGATCGAGTAACGACTGCGAATATCGAATGTTTCGCGCAATATATGAGTAACTTGATGCGTGCAGTGACGGACGTCACGATGAACTACGATCCAGTGGCGCAACCAACTCGTATGGTGAAGGCGCAATGGGACAAAAACTTTTGCGGGACACATTCGACGGAGGCAGAAATACGCGTTCCGGCGAAGGGAGGTGAATTGCAAATCCCGGTGAAGGAGGAAATAGTACGTTTTTTCGAACCAGCGTTTCTCATTTGTGAAGTCCCGAAGCATCAGGTCAGGAGTGTTTCAGATTCGCAGCAAAAGATCCGGGCGAACGCTGGAGATCAATTCAATATCTTGGTCTGTGTCGTACATGCCTGGGAGCGCATGGCAAACGCACTTGTATGGTTCGGCGATGATGTGAAGTCGATGGGTGTCCAGTTCCAGAGCCATAACAAATTGCCATTTTACCGAAAAGATGATACTAATCCGAGTCGTGTCAGTGACGTTGCATGCCAAAAATCGTGTACACCTTTTTGATGACGGTTAATCTAGAACGCTAGTAGACGAAGAAATCGTGTGAGAACTGGATGTAAAGGGTGAAACACAGCTCTTGTGTCTTCAGTAGACAGCGAGTGTGAAACGCTTCAGGTCGTAATGGAGATAACCGGAGGTTCAGGTACTACTAAACACGCGCTTTCGGATGTGCGCACGATAAAATAGTTGGGCCAACGAGAACGCACATGTCACGTCACTCTGAAGATTCGAGAAGGGTAGCTAGGTAAACCGATTACAGCAAAATCACGCCTGAGCTGGACAGTTTACGGAACTCACCCATATAAAACTGGGATGCGTGTGCACAGCCTCCATGTTTGCGAGTGATCGATCGGTTCACGTGATGGTGGAACAGTTTTTCTCTGTGGAGAGTCTATGTATCGCGGTTGAATGTACTCCGCAATCGAAAGAAACGTAGCTTGCGAATCAGTGCTTCGAGACGGGACTTCTTTGGGAGTATAACTACTTCGAGTCTCCGGATAGCTATGCGATGGCGGTGCGGCGTATACAGGAAGACCCAGTGATAGGCGAGAGTGTGCGGAGACAGATTTCCTAGTACGAGGTGAAGAGACATATCCACAAAGCTTTCGCGGAGGAATTGAAGGAAGCGGATCCACGATGTATATAGTACTTACCTTTGGGTGTGGTGCTGAATCCGAAGGATCTATCCGAGATGCGGATTTTTTGTCAACGGCTACTTTGGCGGCAAGAGACGACACAACACCCTGATATTTACATGATGAACGTGGCAACTTTCGAAGCTCCGTGCTCACCATGCTCAGCACCACTGAAAGTACAGTCGATTTCGAGGATGGAGCTGAAAGCTGCGAGGATTGGTGTGTGACTGGCTAAGACGATAGCCAAGGAACATACGCTGCGATTCGACGAGGTGATTTTCTGGAGCGACTCGAAGACGGTGATGGCGTGGATCCACTCTAACCATCGAAAATATCGGCAGTTTGTCGCTTGGCATGTAGGAGAAATCTTCTCGAAGTCGAAGGCCACAGAATGGTGGTAGCGGAAAATGTAGCGGACGATGCTACCAAGTGGGGGAAAGGTCCATGTCTATCAACAAACAATCGGTGGTTCCAAGGTCCTAGTTTTCTACATCAAACGGAAGAACAGTGGCCAGTATGGTCAGAGCCAGCCGCGGAAGTTACCACGGAGGACCTAACAGCGTGCATGATCCATCACGTAACAACAACAGCACAGGTAGTCAACTGGAGAAGATTTCCCTTGAGGAGGCTCTTATTGAGGTTGGTGGCTTACAAAGAAAAAGTCGCAAAGAAAAAGTGCAACGTGGACTGCTAACGCAGGATGATCTGGTGACAGCGGGACAGCTGATATTTAGCTGGGTTCAATGGGGACAATATCCCGATGAAATGATTTGGCGTTCTCCGCTCGGACAGCTAAAACACTGCGGCTATGTATGCATCTTATGACACTCGATACCCCGTTATTCAACTGGTGGTGAGTTGGTATCAGTACTGCAGACCTTCACTTTAATGGATTTCCAGTTGAAATTGAAATTTTTGAATTTCAACTTTCAACGAACGAGCTGAGAATGAAAGAGACTTTCAGCTCCAACCAGTTGACAGTGATAGCAGCATTTCTGCGATTTCGTACGCTTTGGGTTTCTTTAGCGATGTTTATGCGGTTGAGAATGTAGATGCTTATATAGTTCATCGACTTTATGCAATGAATTGGCTCAAATTGGCTGAAGGTCGTTTCAACTTGAGACAGTGAAAATGCGGTTTTTGTCACTTTTTTTTTCGTTCAGGTTAAGTGGGGTAAAATGATATATCCAAGCAAAGCAAAGCTTTGGTGCTACATTCCGTATCGGAACTCGACCTTCTGTTTATTATACACAGACTTCGCAGCCAACTGTTAAGTGTACAGGACTATTGCGGGGCTAGCGCTACGATCCTACTGACACTAACAGCACAGAACGGAAGGTCAACTTCAGGTATATGATCGAACAGAAAGTGCACACAAAAAGGACTGAAAAATGACAATTGAATTTTCTGTGCTCTCGGGCAATATTTATTTGTCGTGTACGTTTATGCCGCTTTGCCAGTGGTATAATGTGGCATAATTTATTCGATGTTTTGAATTGACGGTTATTTCAACAGTTTAACCCGTTTAATACAATATATTACGTTCGATGCAAAAACGTTTTGGGTAAAATTCGCAATTATTCACATTTGTGGAGTTTGTCATATTACAATAGTGTAACGAAGGTATTGTAATCGACAAATGTTGATTTGAAACACGGTCAACAATCGATGTTATTGAAAAATCGTGCGTTTTAAAACGTTAATGTTGCAATTCTTCCATTTACAATTGTACCATGTGTCATAGACGGCTATTTTTGAAAATTGTTAAAATTTAAAATGCAGCTCGTGAGTTTTTTTTTTCAACTAAAGAAAGTACTTTGAGTTTTTAAAAATCATGGCACAGATGGATTTTTTAACGCAAATTTTTCGAATATTTATAATAAGTGAATCACATTTTTATTCTAAAATGAAATTTATAAACTACTTTCATCCTCTTATAAGATTATATTGAATGTTTTGTCGATTGACTCTAGTCCATTCTGGAGAATATAGATTTTCTACTCATTGATGTGACATGCGACATGCCATTTAAATAAAAATAAGCTGAATAAGGTGAATTAAAATCAGGTTAGCTTCTAGAGCAACGAATAATGCGATTGTAAGAGGTACCGGTTTCATTGTGCAGTCTTTTTTTTTAAATCTGATAAAAATCTAGTCGTGATTCGAAAAAATGCGCTCGAGCAGGCAGAAATCAGTAAAAATCTGCACACATTTTGAGAAAGTCATAGGGAAAAAAATGTAGTTAACCTTCCCGCATAATCAATAACCATAAAACGTGCCTAACAACTAGTTCGGGATATAGTTTCGACTGTATGGGGTATCATTAAACCATATGGATTATCATCCATTTATGGTTATTGATTATGCGGGATGGAGATTGAAAAAAACCGCACATACCTGCTATTCAAAACAAATCATCGTTTTGCTGACAAATCTGGTATCTTTGCTGACAACCGAAAGTGACAACCTTACAGAACACTAAAAAAGGATCCCAAGAGGTTCGTTTCAAGGGGTTTCGAAATGCGTCGTACCCTGAGAATACTCCGAAATAATCAATGTCTTTTTTTTCGAGTAATCAAAGGTAACCATCAACAATCAATGACAAATAAACTCAAGTACGAGTGGTGAAAATTTATTTTATTATTTATTCACTTTTCGGGTTTCTTGCATGCATTTGAATGTCGTTTCATTTTGACATAAGAGCGCTTTTTAGATGGATGAGGGCCCAACTAACAAACCCCCGACTAAGGAGCAACCGGTAAGCGAATCACCATTGTATATCAATAGTGCCTTACCTCTAGCGATCGTTCATATATGGAAACATTTGTATAATACATAACGCTCTCAGGGGAGAGGTGGAGGAAAGGTATCCAGCGAAGTGTTACACTGCATAAGACCACCATGCAAATTTGCGTTACTTAGTTGATGGGGGTTTTGAAAATTGCCAAATTTCACGTTACGTAATATACGAATATTCTTTAAGAGGACCTCAAACGAGATGATAATTAGAGACTTGAAACAAAAGATGCGACTCTCACTTTATGTAACTCGTGTTAATAATCTGTTAAAAGTTAAAAGGAGTAGATTACTGAAAAACAATAAAGGAACAGTTCTACAATCATCTATGCCGGTATCTGAGTCAGCTGTTTTGAAGAATGCTAGGGGCAAGACACTGCGTAACCCAATAGGTGATTAGTAATCCTAACAAAAAGAAACAACCGGTGTCATCTTGCAACCTGGATAACTCAACCCAACGCGTGAAAGTCCTTCACTAGTTGGGCTACGAATTTAGTGCAACGAGCAAAATTCGATTGTGTTCATTGTTACTAAGTGTTTATCGTTGCATTTTCAGACACTCCTCTAGTTACATCAAAACTCTTTGAAGTCATATTATCGTTGTTGTGATGTTGGAGTATAGAAACATAGTAAAACGGTATGTCAAAAGTACAACCGGCTATATTGCAAAAAAAATGCCATAGACTAAAGTTGTTTATTAAAACAACCGATGACCAAAATTCATCGCATCTTATAATATACTATTTCGATGCATTCAAATTAAAAATCCGGTAAAGCTACATACCTTGCCACTGATATTCATTCATTTTAGAAGCAATTCACAACTTGAAACACATGAATTTGCGATTTTCATTTGCTTAGTTAGTAAGAATCTACTAACAAGTAGAAAAAGTTATTTGCTGTCGCTTGGTGATGCCTCGTCTTCAACCGTACAAAATAAAAAAACGCTTCCCCGCTCGTGCCTACTTGTTGATCAAACCGTTTCACCATGTCCTATACGCTATGGTTGGGAAGTTAATGTGATAAATAAATGATATATATATATATATATATATATATATATATATATATATATATATATATATATATATATATATATATATATATATATATATATATATATATATATATATATATATATATATATATATATATATATATATATATATATATCAACCATTACCGAAATATTTTTCATGAAATAAAGTTGTCAAGCCCCTAGAAATAATGTGTTTTCCTTCTTACAGATGCTTAGCAGGGTTTACCTGTAGTGTTTTCGCCGACAGATTTATACCAGTGTGTTTGATTGATTTCGATAAAAGTAGTATAAATTTTGATTATTTTCCGTGTAAAAAGCGTTCTTTCCACCCCTAGGGAGCGCTGCAAAATTCACTGAGCACTTTGCAGTTTTCGTATCACAGATGACCTTCCGTTCTGTGCTAACAGTCTCTCCCGAGCCGAGACTCGAATCTACGACGACTGGCTTGTTACCTCGAGACCAGCTGGGATATATCCAAAAACGTTTAAATACTAAAAAGTGCAATTACTCCTGCTAGACTTGATGGATTTTCCCAAAAATTTTGTTATTATTCTATATTATGAGCTTTATTGTCATGTTTGAACCAAGTGCGCCAAATGGGGTAAAACGGCCCTAGAAGGTTTATTTCCAAAAAACCATCGAAATCACTAACATCACTATACTTCCTGCTAGACTTAATAGATTATGCTGGAAGTTTGGATAATCACTCTACCTCACCAGAACTACCTACTTCAGCAGTAGATACGCCATTTGGGGTAAAACGTTCCTTCAAGATTTTTTTTTCAGAAAATGCCTTCAAAATCATCAAAACCGAAAGAACTCGGGTTGAACTTGATAGATTTACTGAAAATTTAGATTCTTGGTCTAGTTAAAGGTAAGATGACAAAAGTGGCAAATAAATTGACGAAAATAAATATTTTTCTTGGAAAATACTTGGCGATTTTCGGGGTGTTATTTCCTCCACGGTTCCGAACCGGAAGTTAGAATTTTATAAAACAACTAAAGAGCTCTTTTTTGATATCAAATCCGATTTATATAGTTTAAGCACCAAAAGATTCAGCACCTTATCTACTTTCGAATAATCGTCAGCTCAGCTCTGAAGGATTTTTCCCATTTCTAGAAATATAGTTTTCCGGGGATATGTTCTGAAACCGAGGAATTCTTTGAATATCTAAACAAAATTTTACAATTGTCGATTCAATCTCCATGAATTATTACAACGGGAGCTGTTGTTTTGTGATTAATTTGAAGTTTTACATCATGGGCTATAATACTGTAGAGAACAGATTTCATTGGTGGAGGCAGCTTGATTTACATCTCTTATCAAATTAATTATCAAAGTTAACTGTAGTTAAAAAACTGTTTGGTCCAAAACGTATAACGTTTGCTCTCTGTTCGGCCACCGCTTCGATTTGATAGACCCATGTTTTTCTCGTCAAATGACTCCCACCTGCTCGAACCACCCGAAAGGAAAACGCAACGCAACGCGGTGCAACGCAACAACCAACAACGGTTCAATCATCATCGCGCTATTATAAACAGCATTTACGAGTGCTTTCGCATTCGAGCACCCTTCCTCCCATTCCAATGCTCAATGTCTACCTTTCACGCAGCAGGCGGTGCGGCTGCCAAAGGCCAGCAGCTGACAACATTATGTTAGTCATATTTTGCTCGGGTTCGGCCCACCGTTGCCGGGTGGAGTCCGATCCGAAGTGACGTGTCTTGTTCGACTGGAAGCGAAACGCATAACAAGCAGTCCTCCGGATCGCATTGTTCCATGTTATTTTCCTGTAATTTTGTGTCAGTTGTCCCATAAATACAACGCGCATTCTGCCGGGCATAAATCAAAAGTGCTCGTTTTTCGAATGTAGATATCTTTCATAATTCCGTACCCCTTTCTCCGGATCACCGTCGGTAAGTCCGTGGTTTATGCTTTTTTTGTCCCCGCACTACTTAGCTGTGCGTCTGATGTGTGTATTTTGTTTTTACGTTTTGTTCGAATGGTTTGGATGGATGGTTGTACTCCGCTCCGGAACATTCAGACAATCTCGTTCGTATTCGGTATTTGACAAATTTTAGCTGGCATTTGTTCAATGGTCCATTACTGCATGGGGGGAGGACCGGTAAGAGCAGTAGCAGCAAGCGGAGCCGCAATAGTTAAGTCATGCAACGCGTTTCCGAAAGGCTCGTAAAATGTTAGAGCGCTACCTACACTGATGAGAAAATGTATTTTTATTGCTCTTAAGCTGTTGCGTGAAAGGGGTGAGAATTACTTGACGGAAAAATAAAATCTTTCGAATAACATAATAATACCGGGGTAAATTCCGAATGGACAGATTAATTTTTATCGTTGACTTATTTTATGGCACCATTTGGGGCCCACGTACTGACGCATCACAAGAGATTGGCGTTTTTTTACACTCTGTCACTGGTACCAGTGGGGGCCTGACGTTCGAGAGGCAGAAAATAATAATAGCACAAAACCGGCGAAATTCTCAATCCGCCTCCTGCTTTCGTGCTGTCGTTGCCACTAGTTGTCATAAAAATATTAAGAATGAAAGAGTTGCTGCCAAAAGTGGTCTCGAACCATCAGCTCATTACTCATCGACATCGGCGGCATCCAACAACAACAGCGGCATCAACAACCGCACAGGTGCCGTTGATCCGCGTTGGGTTGGTGGATAGTGGGTGGAGTAAGAGCCGGGTGAGTATCCGAACAGATGCAATACAGCTAAGTGAACATAGCCGTGCGTACGGGGGAGGAGCTCTAGAAAAGGCAAACATAATTAAGCTCACAATCGCGGAAAAAGACTCTCAAGATCAGCAATAATATAAAGCACAGTGTTCATAAATTAAACTCAGAATAGCGGAAACATGTTTATAAAGCTCAACAATAACATGACCTCAAATTGCGCTAGGAATTGCGAAATAAGGCTCCTAAAGGCAAACAGAAAATGATCATAAATTGAACCAAGAATGGAGAAAAAATACTCTTCCCGAATCGGAATTTAGCATCTAGGCTTCACTTTGTTTTTTTTTTTTTAAATTAGTGTTTTAACAAAAACACTAAAAATTGCATAAACAAAATATATTTTCAACTCCCCCGACAAAAATCCTTCGCATAGTTATGTGCATGGGAGAAAGGAAAAATTTGACCACGGTTTGTTTGCTGCCATGGAAATAAAATAGAAACAAACAGCAGCCAATGAACGTCAAGACAAGTGAGTTTTGTTCTTTTATTGGACGAAAGGATTCAAGGTTCAGCTAAAAGTGTGTTAGAGTTTTCCTTAACCAAAATAATCTTTCAAATCGGACCAACAGAAGAGTTGTTGGTTGTTAGAAGAGTTAGAAAATTTTATCGAATAATTTGATGACCGGAAAATGACCGTCCGATTTGCGTCAATAGAAACACAGCGAATGAGACGAACCGTGTTCGATCCGAACGATAAGCATGTTGAACTGTAGGGGAACAGCTGTACGGGATAATTTTTCAACCTGTCCGTCCGATCAACCGCCTGGCCAGGCGGCGGAGGGCGTCGTCATTATTTGTCCAATCGTCGTCGAATGGGAAAAACAGTGATAATTAAATTTATATACCGCTAGAAGTGTGTCGGTTCGGCCACGCACGGGCGGGATTCATCGGGATTGAAAATGTCCGCGTTGGACGGTTGTTTCGGTGCGTAGTTGCTGCCGAGAGACAAATGGGAAAGAGTTGGAAAATTTATTTCCTCCATTACAGTGTGCTACAACTGGGGATATGCATACGTATATCTTTTCTTTGAATGCGTTGTACTGTCCGGGTGACAGCTTGCTTCCTCTCCGATGACAAGGTTTTATCCGATGAGTTGGCAGAGTTCCCGCTGTAAAAAGGTGGCAATTTCAAATTTCCGATTTATGAATTTCGCTTTTGGGTGGACAATAATTTTATTCTGATGTTGGCATTGACTTCCCAACGTTTGCACGTGTAATCAGGGATACTCTGTTGTAGATCACAGTCTGGTACCGCTACCTTTCCCCTTCTCGACAATTTCATGCTGAGTGCGCAATGTGACGAGGTCGAAAGGAAAGCTTCCTGCCATGCCCCCGCACTTGCTGCGATTCGTCAACGGTCGTAGGAGGCCGGATGGGTTGCAAAACATTTCAGAGCTGATGGCGCTGGTGTATTGTGTAAACATGAATGTTGAGAGGACAAGTTTTAGTTCCCTTTCTTCCGGCATGCTGCGATGCGATGCGATGCTGATGGGGTGAAAATGTTATCATTCCCACAGGTTGAAGTTGGCTCTGTTCGCTCTGTTCTGTGTTTGCTCGTGCAGATCCCGTCGCGTTGCAGCTTGCATCCTCTGCCTTGGGTTGTGTGACGAGGTTTAGTTAGAGTTGAGTTGAGCCGAGTCAGGAGCAATCGTTTGCCACACAAAAAAGGAGAGCAAAGCAATATGACTGACTTTTCCCAGGGCTTTGTGTAAACAATGCCGAATACATGCAAAAGCACGCGAGAGCTTTGTGCTGTTCGCCAAGATGTAGAATCCGGGCGCTTGTGCTAGTGTGAGTTTTGTGTCGCGTTATCGCCGCCGTCTGTATGGGTTTCTTGTCATTGTGTGTATGCATGGGTGGTGGGCGGTAGGGGAAGAAGCTGAAGGGGCTGCCCGGGCTCATGTATGCATGTAAGATTAACATCCGAGAAATGGAAAATGCATATTGAAAAGTTTTTCTCTTCCTTTCAATATGAGGTGTACATAAGAAAAGCGCAGACGAGATGTAGAACGAGAATGCAAATGCAAATATGAATTTTCTTCAACTTCCACTGGCGGAGCTTCTCTTCTCCGAAGCCGTTCTTTTCAATAGCCATGTGATAATCGAAGAGATTTTTTTTTCTGCACTTTTGGCTTGGTTAAAGTTTGCTGTCTTGTTTTTTAGCTGTAAGATTTTAATATTTGAATCCGCTGCTGAAAGTGAGAGCTTAAGTTTCTGATTAAAAATATGGAACTGAATTCAAGCTGAGTTACAATACGTTACAATACCGTTTAGACCGACAACTTGTAATGATCTGAGGATCGAGTCTCTTTTTTCTAGAAGCGTTTTGTTTCTAACTTAAGTTAATTTCTTCTTTGGAAATTTGAAATTATGGAAAAACAATCTTCACTTAAAAACGATAAATATTACAATATTAATTTTAGATTGATTTTTTCTAAATTTAAAATTCCTCTTACTCATGCAAGATCAGCGACGATGATTACAAGGCACCACAATAAACACAACTTCTGCCTATTCTATGCTGAAAGCACACAACACTTGAAAATTGAAAATTAGTGTTATGCAAAAACCGCATTTAAAGGTTGTTTGTTTGAAATTATTGACAATGCTCAAAGTAAATGTTGGATATAATGAACTTTTAATAGAGGGATCTTATCATTCGAATTGACTTTATTTAAGAAATGCCGATTTTCTCGAACGCAATTGAATTGAGCGAAAACAATAATAACATTATACGCTTGTCGGATGCATTGTAACTAGAAGTGTGATATTTTTCTATACTTTACATGACCTTTAAATTAATGATAGGATGTTTTTTCATATCAAAATGAAAGTTTTATATATGAAGTGATTACTGTTTTAGTACGACATTGTTTCAATTCGTCCCGACGTTTCGACGCTTGGTTTACGTCTTTTTCAAGGGAAACTGATTAAGGGATTTTATTTAGGAAATTACATCGAGAAAACAAAATAGTTAAACTTACAAAAATTTTGGTCGAACTAGGTTAATTGGTTCAGAAGTCATTCGAGTTATTTCTGAAAAACAAATGTGAATGTTTTTACCCTTTCCATTACGCTTACTGCTTCACTATACCAAACCTCGTTCTTTCTGCCAAGTTAGCCAAATATAATTCCCTGAAAAGGCCCCCTGACAAGTTTTATCATGCGAGGGACTTATATTATCAAGAGGAAGTCCGGGCTGTAGAGATCAACGAGAAGAAAGCATTAAGCTTATGAATAAATTATGAGACCTAGAAATTTTTATTCAAAGCGTGTAATGTTGGAAATTATTTGCAATTCCATTTTCAACGAAAACAACATAATTCTATTCCTTTTGAAAAAAGTGATATTATTCTGTAAAATTTTCATTCATATTTTTGGTAATTTTTAATTTGAGAGCATCGTTCCAGCTAATTTTTTTCAGTGGTACGACAACCTTGATCAGTGGTAAGGATCGAAGAAGAATTAAATGCACCAGGATTTATGATGAAGGATATAAAGAAATTGATTTTTGAACAATAAGTTTTCTGCGCTGCAAATGGCAACCTCAATTAGGAACTAGTTAGTGAATCAGATAGAAAAAAAATCATTAAATATTCGATAGGTTTGACATAAAAAAATCTTGCATCTGATAGAAAAATTCAACTATCTGATAGAAAAACTATTAAATGAAATGAACAAGTACACCTAAAACAAACGGAGAAAATCTTGTTACTTTTGAGCAAGATTTTGTTACTTTTTGTGTCTTATGGCCGCGTATTAGACACAAAAATGTAATAAACTAAAAGAAACAAAATAACTGACTGCTATGCGCTTCTCGTTTACAAAACGAGACGACTTTCTAAAAGGTCGTTTTCAGGTTGCCCAAACGTGATTTATGAAAAAATGACTTTTTCAAGCTACAAAACCACACTTTTGCACTTTTTTCAAATCTGTTCGATTCCTAAATTTTTCTATGTATTTTGTTATTTTTGTGGGGTTGTTTTTATATACTTTGCATGATTTGGTTCAGCATTGCATTCAATTGTTTGCCCCACAAAAATAGAAAAATGTACGAAAAAATGTAGGAATCGAACAGAATTGAAAAAAAGTCCAAATAAGTGGGTTTGTAGCCTAAAACAGTCATTTTTTCATAAATCACGTTTGGGCAACATGAAAACGACCTTTTAGAAAGTCGAAATGTTCTACAAAAATGCTATAAATAACATTATCTTTCAATTTAGGGCTGAGCACCTTAATTTTTTCAACATCGATTTTTTTGGGACACCCTACTATTTAATCTCACTCATGTTTCTCAGAGATGGCTTGACCGATTTTAATAAAATCAGTGTCATATGGAATGTCTTGTTGCCCCATAAGACTCTAATTTTTTTTTTGCAAACGGATTATTACTTTGCCTGTTATGTTTAAAAATCTGAAATCCAGCTATGAAAAGAAACATATTCCGAAAACTGTTTGGACTCACTCACTTTTCTCAGAGATGGTTGACCCGACTTCCACAGAATTAGTATCAAATGAAAGGTCTAGCTGCCTCATAACACCCTATTTCTTGCCTTCACCCACACATAGACAGATTCTCTCCCGTGTAGTGCCAATACGTACGTCTAACTGGAAACGCCACTGTTTCGTTCACTAGCTCACCTTACTTTTTTTTTCTTTCTTGCTTTGATCTGTCAGGTTAGTTTAGACCGCTCACAGCCCATTTTGTCACAACACATTGTTTATCCCTTAAAAATGAAAAAAAAAAAAATTGCATTGCGAGCAGCTTTTCCAAAAATGATTAAAAAGCATCCAAAAGCAAACATGAGGTTTCTAGATTGGCACGAGTTTTGTATTATCAAACATATTACATATTTACATGATTTTTTCTTACGATGCCCCAGAAAAATCTAGCCTGGAATCGTTTTTCAGAACTATTGGTTCGCTTTGGAATGTATGTTTTTGCTAGGTTGAGTCGTATTCAGAGGCTTTTTATTATTTCGGTTTTAAAGCATTTATAGTAAATTCCAGCTTAATGTGCTAGTGATTGCTTTCTGTTTACATTTTAGCCTTTTGTGACGTTTTTTCGATCTTAAACTCAAAATTTTCATCATTTAGACGGCATATAACATTCTCTTCCGTATCCTGTTCCATAGACTGATGCCGTTGTAAAAAAGCTTTGTTGGTGAACACCAATGCAGTAGTCGAGCAGGATGGGACAGATCCTCGACAAGTTCAAATAACACAATTTGTAGAACTCAGTTGTTTATAGACTTGAAAACTGCGTACGATTCAGCGAAACGTAACGCGAAAGTTGTGGCAGATTATGCTTAACATGGTTTCCTAATAAAACGGATAAAGCTGAATCGAGTGACTCCTAGCGGTTTCACATTTGGACACATTAGTAACGTTCGATGGTCTTAAAAAACGTGACGGGCTCTAAAACTTACCGTACAACGGAGCAGGTGCGATCGAAGAACAGGTGATCATCTCACATGATTGGTTTCATATGACTCTAGGCTTCGCGGACGCTGTCGTCTCTCAGAAGCGAGGCTGCGGGAACTTGGCTCACTATACCCCTTGCTAAAACGAAGTACATGGTACCTGGTACAGGGCGTGATAGTCCAACGGGCGCTAGTGCTGCAGTAGTGATGAGTTTTGAAGTGGTTTCCGAATTTGTTTATCTTGGAACATCCTTAACGTGCGAAGACGGAGTGAGCCGCGATGTGAAGAGACGGATTGCGGCAACAAACAGGCCTTGTTACGGAGCGTAACCAACTTAGGTTCTGCAGCCTATAGGTCCGCCCGAAATTTACACTCTACAAAACGCTGATTCTTCCGGTGGCGCTCTGCAGACATGAATAGTAAACGTGTAAGAAGACCGATTGATGAGTTTTCGACCGTAGAACCATGCGATCAAGACTCGGCTGGTCTTTGATACCTAGAGAAGAGACTTCATTTTATATGTCGGTATTTTCAGTACTTCTCCTCTCGTACAACAATGAAGCTGCAGGGTTTGGCTAGATCCAAGTTCAACCTGTTGAAGAATCTACCCAATTCTGCAAAAAGATGCTTGTTGTTCCTGCTTTCGTTCCCACACTTTTTGACTACATGGCTCAATCCTTCAAGCGCTCATTCGAAGACCGCTTAATCTTGTTTTTGCGTTGTTTGTACGCGTGGAATGAGGACAGATTATGCGGAGTCTGCCCACAATAGAGGCACTATTCTCACAGCATCCACAGAATTTGCCACAGCGTTCTTTACTGCCGTATGATCGAACTGCTTACACTTGTGGCAGTCCAGTACTTGCGGTACAAACAAGCACAGGGGCAGACTTACCTTGTCCACGAGCAAATAGATCAATGAAGCAGTTCCGGCGAAAGTTACTACCTCTTTGCCGAGCAATACTGAGTTTAATTGCTTGCAATCCAGTCTCTACCGGCTGAAGGATTGAACCCCTAAGACGATCGGTTCCAGCCTTCAGCAGATCCCTGATGGTCAGACACCAGCGTAAAAGCTCACAAACAGCAATCTCGTTTGTTTCCTTGAGACTTGACACTAACCACGCAATTTTTAAGGCGAACTTTAGTGGTGTTAATCACGGCATGAAACCGTGCTAGATCCCTACAAATCTGCATTATGTTCAATATCTTTGATTTGGGTCCATGGTAGACAACCCAGGAGCCCGGACAGCCATCCGGGTTTAGCTTTGCTTGGTAGATGAGGTCTTGTAGTCTCCGAAATTGCAGGAGTCTTTTACTTTTTCGTTCACTCCCAACTGCGTTTATCCAGTTTAATCGGGCTTGCCTGCTTCAAGCTTTTCACAACTCGGAGCTTATTCGGTCTCACATTAGTAATTTTGGTTACATCCGTATATATCGAGTCGAGTTACTCGATTCGTCTTATGCAATCGAGTCAAGTTACTCGACTCGTTTTATGTAACTGAGTCGAGTTACTCGACTCGTGTACAGCGACTAACAATACAGAGTTGACAAGGCACTACTCACCATTGGTGTAAATGTTAAGGCGTGTTATTTACACCAACGATGAGCTGCTTGTCAACCTTGTAGTGAGCGGTCTCTATTTATGTTATCGAATCGAGTTACTCGACTCGTCTCATTTAATAGGAGAAATCGATGGAGGAACAAATCACGAAAGAAACGCAGTTTGATTCCAAGAGGATGAAGTCGCGGCTAGTAAAATTTGGTTCTCGAAGTGGAATCCTTTACAGCAGTTGCGACAATTTGCATCACGTAGTGCATACTTATCGATTTCGGAAACTTCATGCTTTTCTTTTTTTCATATTTTTCATGAGTTATAAACATAAACTTTGGCAGTTGTACAATACTTTGACAACTTTTTCAACTCTTTTATAAGAACGAAATTTGTTTACTCCGGTGAATTGTCATTGGCGATACCGGGAGGAGGATTGAGTTGTACATCTTTGGATCTTTGGTGAATAGAAAATAATTCGATTGAATTCATGATCTCAACATCATAAAAAATATAGGTTCAGTGTGATACTTGTTTGTAGAACGCGTATCAAATTTTGACCACCCACTTGCCTGGAAGCGTCCGCTCGATACCTGCACGAGCTCCGTACATTGAGTCGAACAACTTTTTTTTACCATTCACTAGACGCACTGTCGGAAGCAAACTGCTCGTACCTACTATTTTTTTTTCTTCATTTGAATTATTTTGCGTGCAACGACGATCGAGTGAGAGGCCGTCGACGATGGAAAATATTTTCGTGCAACTTCCTGTTCGGCTGACTTCACCAACACCGCCGTAGTCGCCGTCGTCGTCGTCGTCGTCGTCGCCGCCGTCGTACTCTTTTTAACGAACATCCGCGTACTATAGTGGAATAATTCACGCGCGCCTCCACACCAGATAATCCATCTCGAGCAGAAAACACAACGGAAAACAGGTGTGGTAGTATATTTAGAAATCGATCCAATTAAAAGTATCTTTTTAGTGTTCGCTCCCGCTCCGGAAAGTGCCGGGAATTACTTCTTACCGCTTATCCAGCCGTCATGTGGATGACGATGATGACGACAATTGCCTTACCGACCGTCCGCGTCGCTCTTCGACACAATCGCACGCATCTTCTAGTGTACAGTGCGATGTTAGTTTTGCACCGCAGCAGGCCGTTGCGATAGAAACTGAATGAAAATTTTGCACATCTTTTCCCTCCAGGCTTGCACTATATCACCGGTGGACAGCTCAACAGCCGAGCTGTCTCTCCCGTGCATATCCAATCCGCACACAATCCCCGGGGAGACGAAGAAACTTGTTTCACTTGACCGTTTGCGTGGTGGTCCTTTTGGTCAGAGCTGCGGTACTTGTAACGTTTCTGCGTTTGGTACACGGCCCAGGTTGAAAAATTGGTGAGATGAGATTTGTCAAACCGCGCTGCTGTTGCCATGGCTTAGGGTCGACATGCAGCGGTTTGCATCGGTCTAACGATGTGCATTGGTACTTGCTGAGAAAGTCAAGTTTCAAAAACGCATGAACTTTTGCTTGAACACAAGCAAACTGGATCCCTGGACGAACGCAACTGCGACCGAAAGTAAAAGTTGTACACTAATCTAGTGCTGCTGAAGGGCGGGGTAAGGCTGAAGGCAAAAAGAACATCATCACCGTGTTATACATAGATAATTAAATGACATTTCCGGTTCAAGCGGACTGTGAATTATATGAACAGTGAATGAACATCGTCCATCGACTCGCCATGCCGACCGACGACGACGCATCGTGGACTGCCTGGATCAAGTGTTGCGGTTGCATTTCGCATAATGGCCACTTCAAAAACCATGCCGACCGCTGCTTCTGCTTCTCTTCCCGCTGATCGTTGGCTTTGAAGACACGCACCGAATTTCAGCGACACTATACGGTAGAGAGAAGGATGCACCGAGCCGACGGACGATGTTATGCTCACGCAGGAATAAATTGCAATCAGCGCAATTTGGATTATTAAAGCGTTTAGACGTCATGCGGCGTGACCAATTCGATTAATCAACATTTCTGGCGGAAATTAGGTCGATCTAGTGTGCCGTGCGTGTGTGCGTAAAAAGGGGGTGGTGGTGTAAGGGGGATTTGATTGTAGCACCGCCTGTTTACTCCTTTTGCCGGACTGCTTTGATCGAGTCGACGTCTGTTCGAGTGTGCCAGACAGACTGGACACAGCTTGCAGTTCGGACAGATAATGTTGATTGAAAGCATCCTTTGGAAATAGGAAGCGCAGGAGACAAGCTATCACACTCAGGTCGATGATTCTATGTGATTATAGAGTAGTAACACTCGGTTCGAAATAGGTCTAGAATTTTTGTTGCTCTGCAACAGGAAGCAGAATGACAAATGACAGAATCATGGAACGCAGAATTATGCAAGGCAGAATTTTATGACCGTACACATAAAGCAGAACGTTCAATAAGGCGGACAAAGAATTAAAAACTGCATGAAAGACAGATTCGAAAAATACTACGAAATAAAATGATCATTCGATTAAGAGAATGTACATAACCTATCAACTAATCGTCGCGTGTTTGCCACTATAAACCATTTGACCTTGTTTATCCTTCTCGTGTAACTTTAGTGATATTTCTACAGAGCATTGAACTGGTAAAAAATTGTCCTTCATTTACAACACCATCAGCTTAGACTTCTTAACCCAAGCTTAGAATATTACGGGAATCATTTTCTTCGGCCGTTTATCCGAAGTTTGGTCGGAGCTGTCCGTTGAGCAGGCATTAGAGAAAGCAAATAATTGCGATTTTTGGTACGAATTTTATTTGCACAAATGAAATCCCTACCGAAAATAGCAAATATTTGCTTCGTCTAAAACCTGAACCAGAAATTTGATCTTGCAACATTACACTTATTTTAACTATCTAGGAATGAAGTAATACTTATATCTACTATGTTACCATGTTTGTTCTATATTTTCTCTATCAAACGGCATATAGACGGTTGGATTATGTAAGTAAACAGTTATGATCGTTTAAAATCTGATGTAATTTCCGTGGTGGTGCCATTTTTAGGGTACGAAAAAGTAAAATCTTATTTGTACGATCATGAGACATAAAACTTAAAAACAAGCATTTTTCTCACACCAATAAGTTATGCATTCAATCGGCTCCAGTCAATCATCTGCATCTGTCTGCCCCTCCTGTTCTCGGTTTGATCCGAATGATTGAGTGAACAAGAAAAGTGAAGACGAAACAAATAAATCTTGACCTGCTTCGATCAAACGCGTGCTTCGCCCTTCGCGTATATTTACACCCAAACAGGAACAACAAAGCGGTCTCTCTCTCTCTCGCACTCTCGATTGAGTACACACTTTCCAGCTCAAGCATCGATATTCTAAACAACGACGCTCCGAGCTGCCTTGCATCTTCGCAAACGGGTGAACCAGGAAGCTGCGGGGCCGTCAATCTATTGAAAACCCATCCTCTTCGCTAAGTCAAAAACATTCGCCCGATGAGCAACTTCAAAAACCACTAGCCACGACGCAGCAGAAATAAACTTAATTTATTGTTATAATCAATCTACTTAAGTAAATATATTTACCGCCAAGTGAAGGCACTCGCAGTCAGGTTAGTTGGGCAGGAAAGGAGAACAAAACCCGTGAGCCGTCAGTCTCCGTCTCAATTCCGCTGCATCCACGGCGGGCGGCAAAAAAGATTAAAGAGAAGAAAGGAGTCAGAAATAAATCCAGCATCACTAACACACACACACACATACTCACTCTCATGTAAGTCGTTCCATGTCCGCTCTGACCCCACATACCACCGCGTCGTTTGCTTCTGACTTTTGGTCGGGAAACAAACGCACCTACTTTGATGGACTGCTGCGTGACGCTCGCGATCGTTCAAAGAAAACAATAAATTTTGTCGTTGTTTTGTTTTCCGCCCCACCGACTGTTTTCCGCGCGCAGCAGCGAGCAAAGGAAAAAGTGCAAAACGTTGGAATGATGAATCGCAGAGTGGCGTCTCCGGTCTCTCTGGCTCCCGGCCGGCCGGCCAGCATGCAAATATTTCCGTGAGCCTAGTGATGTTTCAACTTCATTGCGAGCAAAATTATTTATTTCGTTTTTGAAGTTGTTGATGTTGCTGTTGGTTCGGTGTACGGGTTGCAGCAGTAGGCCAAGCGTTCAAGTGGAAATGCGCTGAATGTGCATCGCGAGCTAATGAATGAATGCGGGAAAAAAGAACGAACGGTGGCTTACTGTGATCGGCAGATTCTACTCCGAGTGGGAAATATGTTTAGCACTAACAACAACCGTGGTTCAGTTGGTTAATTAATTTGCCACTTTTACTCATTAAGTCAGCATCGATTATGCATAATTTATTGAATGCTATTTTTTTCCTTCGCTTATGCTCCGCTATCTAAATAAACACAATAAGTATGTATATCAGAGTGAACGTGAAGAAATAAAGGAAAACCCTGTACTCGAGACGGTTTTCCATCCATCGCATCGCACTATTCGACCACCGACCGATTGAAAATGCCACTAAATCAATGTAATGAAATATACTGGCTGAAAGAGATTTCAAAAAAAAAAAAAAAAAAAACAGCCCCCTAGTGATGCGGCAGTAACAAATAAATTGGGATTACACTGACAGAAACTCATTTGTTTGTAGTAGAATTGATCGCCTTCAGCATTATGTTTTTGAGGATGCAGTTTGAGTTGTATAAAAATTTGTGCAACTTTAAACAAAAAAAAAATATCTCTGATTGATCCTATATACTTTGGAATATAACACCTGATGTTGGATGATATTTTTCTCATCAACTCAAACGAAATAGAAATAAATAAGTTGAAAAAAAATTTTCATACACTGAATCATTAACATCCAAAATTATTCCATTTAGAATTTCTCATTTCAAAAATTTCATTCAACAACACAGAAACACGGAATTTCAGAAACCGAAAATTTGCATTCGTAAAATTAAATGAATTTTTTTTAACAAAAATTTAACATGTTTTGTCAAGCATATCTTTGAATTTTTATATCTAAACATTCTAAACTGCTGAGATCTACATTCAACATCCTAAAGATCTTAAATTCATACAATCATAGAATCCAAAAAACTGAACCCTTGGAATTCAACAATTCATGGAGTTTTATTATGATTTTTTAATTCTGAAATATCGATTAGATTCAAAAACACAAGCAATTCTGAATAGAGCAATTCATAAATCCCGTTGAAAAAAAATATCCTATATTCTTCCAATTATTAATTAGCGAAGCTCTGAAATTTCGAATCATATGAAAATGATCATGTGATGAAAATACGATCTAGAAAGCTAAATTTTCGCATATACATATACAGTAAAAGAATATAACGTATAAAATGTCATAATCAAACAATATAATTGAAAACAACAAAGCTCTAGCAGGTGAAAAAAGCCACAAAAAAGCCAAATTGATGCCCATACTTCACGAAGAAACTTTGTGGAAAAATCCGTAGATCCATTTATTGAATAAAGCCTGAGAGCGTTGACAATATTTTCCTAGATTTAGGATTAGATCTAGATTCCATCTCTGCCCCAGTATTTGACGTATTAAATTTAAATTTTCCTTTCTAAAAACATATTTCGATATGTTCCATCAATGCGTTACGATTCGCTTCCCGAAAAAGTTCTACCATCGTTTAGTCTTTGAGCTGGAAATAAAATTCGAATAATTGATACAAACGACGTTAATAAATCGCTACTGAATAATTGAAATTTAAAAACTCTTCTACTTAATTACGAAATATCTACCCCAGAAATTAATTTCGTAGAATTTTAATAATTCATTTCCTCCTTCCGCTCTAGGCACGATGAACGGCTCGGCATTTTCTGATGATGTTTTGTGTAGATCCAAACCATCAACATCAGCAGCAGCAGCAGCAGCAACAGCATACCATGCCTTACACCTATGGCAACGCCGCCAAACGGGAAGAAGAGCGTGCGTATATACGTAGAGCGCCCGAGTCAACTCTTTCGACATTCTGCTACAACTTGCTATAATGTTTCATTTGTTGCCTTCGAACCCCTTTCCCAATCCCTTCCTTTTTCCAGCCTCTCAATTCGAACGGCGGAAAATATTCGCTGCCGGTGTGCCTTCACCTTTCCAATATCACATCGTCGGTACCGAATGCACCGACGACGATGACAACAACGCGGGCCGGGAGAAAAACACATCCATTCTGGCCTACTGCGCGTACGGGCCGTGAGTGTTATAGGAGATGCGTTTCTATAGGGGTTTCTGGGGTAAAACGCACAACTTAACGAAAAATGCGTTTATTCTAGTTAAAGCTGAGAGTAAAAACCAATTTTATATGTTGATCAAAATATCAAAACCTTTATTTATTCGTTCCAACTCGCATCAGATACGAAAACATTATAGAAAATGCATAACACCCATTCTTTTAAGTGAGTGTAAAAATTTGGAAAAATCACCAATCGAGGCAAAACGCACCCTTGCTGGGGTAAAATGCACCGCCAGAAAGGGGCAAGAAGCACCATGCAAATGAGGTTAGAGGCACCCTATCAAAGAGGCAGAATGCACTACAATATTGGGGCGGTATGGCTCATTTTGTCATCTCATAAATAATGGCAAAAAAGACCGTTCAAAGTAGTAAGCGCAACTTTTAAGAAGCTGCGTTTTTTCCAAGAAATGCTTTAAATAATTATTACCAAATTTTTTATGTTATTATGCATATATATTTAATTCATATACAAGGTTCATAACAAGGTACAACAAAATCAATGAAACGACAATTTAGTAATTATTCATGGTTTCCATATTACTAACAAGTGTCACATCTGTCAAGTTTAGCAGCGCAGCTTGTATGAAACCATTTTTGACATTGCATACACTTCGACCATCCTTTGCCGTTGATTGAAACCGAAAAAGTAGTCCCACAAATAAAACATAAGATATCATCTATAGCATCAGCATCTTCAAGAGCCTTTGCCTTACGACCAGCGCGCTTGCGCCCTGTTCTCTGTATATTTTTAATGCCCTTCGAAGCAATAGTTTCGATAAATTTTTTGCGATGGGGTGTGGAAGTTAACTCAGCAGCATATTCTTTTCTCGAAGTAACTTTCTTGCGTCTTGTATCCACGCGTTTTTTCCAACTTTTTGGCCACTGAAGAAGGAGAAATTGTAAAACTATCCAGTTTTGGTGTATTTCGACTGGCGTTATGATCCCAACGCTTTTTTTTTTTTGGTCCGGCGACTATTTGCCTCACCAGCTGATCCAGGTAACTGTTTTTGTTTAATAGTTCGTTTACGTTTTACTTTGTCAATTGTCCCAATGGTATCTGTCTGAACTGGTAGAATGTTTTCCTGTCCATCCGTAGGACCAAACTGCATTTCGTTGTTTACTAGAGCTTTTTCATCGTTGTGAACGGCAATTAGCAGCGAGTTAGTAGCTTGCGCTAGTTTCAAATTAACATTGCCGTTGACGTCAGTAATACTGAAACAGCGATTTGAAATTTGATCCACTTGATCTAAATTCGAGGTCATAGAAGAGAGTTTCGAAACTGGGCCTATGATGACTTCTCCGATGCTCTGGATAACATAATACTCATTTGCATCAATCTGGTCAATGGTTTGGCTATCATTTAGCACACCAATGTTACAGTCATCTGCGTTGATTTCACTCACTGCTGGAATATCAACAGCTTCAACGTCAGCAGCTTGCCAGTTCAGTGGCTCCTTTGTGCCCTGAGAGTTTTTTTTTCATTATCAACGTCAACGAATCCGCTACAGCAAAGTCACTGTCGTTGAATACTGAAGGATTAAATGGATATATTCCAGTAGCACGAAATCCATTTTGGGCAGATGACATGCTCGCTGATTTGACAAAGGCGTGATTTACTAGTTCACAGACGTTGTAAGCAGTGATTGTTTTTCCTAAAATTCTAATAATAATATAACAGTTATGTTTCTACTTCTGTATTGTCAATTTACTAACCTGGGTTTTTCTTCAAGAAATTTCCATTCGCTGTGGCGTAATGTGATTTCAACGGGCCCATCAAGGCGACATCCAATGGTTGAACCTTATGTGATGTATGAGGTGGAATTGAAATAATTCGAACAAAGTTCTTTTTTGTCTTTTCCAACATCTGCAAATTTCTTGTGTGAGTAGAGTGGCCATCGAGTAAAACTGGCGAATCAACAGATGGTCGAGTATGAGATAAAAAGTGGTCGAACCAGCTGGAACAGGTAGTCAATGTACTCCAACCACTAGGATTACAAGTAAACACTGATCCTTCAGGGGCCCGACCTTGAGAGCACCATTCATTCTGTGCCTAGCGAAGATGAACATTGGTGGTAAATATGCTCCAGATGCAGACATGGCCAGTACCACCGTAGTGTTTACACCTCTTTCGCTGGATGAAATGGCTCCCACTTGATGTTGCCCTTTTTTTGCTAAAACTTTTGGTAGCTTAGTCTGAACCTACAAAAAAAAAAAACTATGTAATTATCGTCATTTGAAAGTCAAGCACTATATATCACATACCGTGGAAAATCCCGTTTCATCCATGTTCCAAATTCTTTGGGGTGGGTATTGATGGTCGGCGCAGATCCCCTCAAGAAGATCAAAATATTTGCGCACACTGTGTCGATTGAATCCTGTGGCTCTTGCCAAAGAAGTATTTTCCGCAGACCGTAAAGAAAGATTTGGATGGCGTTTTAGAAAGCATTTTAACCAGTCATAACCTGCTAACTTTTCCGACTGACTGAACGGATGTGAAATCTGGTTCATTTCGGCCAATTCAAATGCCAAACTTCTAACATCTCTTTGGGTCAATCCGTAATAACACTCACTCATGCTAACAATACGATTGACTAGATGCCGCTCCTGCTCGTCGGTAAACACTGATTTGAAACTTCCCAAACGTGGAAGCGAAGATAAATTGTTGGATTTTTTCAAGTAGCGGATGAGCGTTTTCTTCGGAATTCCGTACACCCGAGCGGCATGATTTTTGGAAATACCGTTTTTGGTTGCCTCTAGCGCCGATCGTAGCTGTTCAACAGTCCAAGACCGCCGATTGGACCTCCGGACATAGTAGCGGACCATTGCTGGAAACAAGATGAAATGTAAGCAAAAAGTTTGTTTACAGAGTCCTTTTGCCCCGAGCAAAAGGAAGCGTTATGCCCCGAACAAAACAACAGAATGTTTTTGGTTACATAATGGTAATGCTCATTGAAACTTACCGATATTTTATGCGAAAGATGTTGATCGACGTTTATTCGATGTAATAACACTTGCCGTTGGTGAAAAACAACAATTCAATAGCTTCAAAACACTTAAATCAGCAGAGCAAAAAAATAGTCCGCATACAGCGAAAACTTGTTTTTGTGTTAATTTACATTTTCTGACATTGCAGTGCTGCCAAATTGACAGGGTGACTATAGAAAACATAAATTCAAATAATAGAATTATGATTTTGTTATTAAAATGTTTCTCCATTGTAAATCAGAGCAGGTGCATCTTGCCTCAACGGTGCTTATTACCCCAGGTACCCCTACACAACCTTTTCCGCACTTCAACGTTACGGCAGTGAACCGGTTAACTGTGCGATGATTGCGACGAAACGAAATGCTGTGCTGTGGCTCGCTGGATGAAGAGAGAGTGTGTGTGTGAGGGGGTGAGATAAAACGAGGTGGGTTTTCCACTCATTCGTTGGCATGGCAGTCGTTTTTTCGGTGTGGCGAACAACCTGCAAGTTGTGAGTCGTTAGACTTTTCGACGACCGTAAATTTCTACTGGCAGTATAGCGGTCTGCCTACCCAACAGTCAGGAGTTGAGTCGATTTTTTTAATATCATTTTAATATTGTCGTTTCGATTGCCGTGTTTTGGTTTCGTTTTGATGAATAATTTACGGTGATAAAATTTGAAGTGTTAAATTATTAATCGTTTCAACTGGTCGTTTTACAAGATTTTTTTCTCAAGGATGAAGGGTTGACGAGTGAGGCGAGTGTGCGACAGGTTCTGTTGAAGATAAATTATTTAGTTTAAATACGAACGCAAGCAGGCGATCCGGAAAGAGCACAATTCTCGACTCATTTGCGAAAACTTCCGCGACGCAGCAGGCCGAGTACAACCCACTTGACGAGGAAACCAAGCGAAATGCGTGATGGCGGAAAGTCGAAGAAAGAACCGCACAAAGTATGCACAAGCGAATAAGTTTAAAAACCTGAACAATTTAATATCGCTTGCAACTTAATTAAAAATAATTTTCCTTTTTCCATGTGAAAATAATTAGAGAAGGAGAAAAGTTACTTGAGCGATAAAATGTCCTTGAGTGAGTGAGCACTGCCTCCCCTATTTGCTGGTAAATGCAGGGAAATATTAGAAGAGCTGCTGCTGCGCCTTTTACACCGCCTGCTTCGTTTCGTTTCGTTTCGTTGCAACACTTGAAGGACTCTTCGGATGCGCGCTTCGCTCGCTTACTCCCGTGCAAAGTGTCCTTCGAAAAGAGCCAGCTCTGCACCGTCCGGATACGAAAAAAAAAAAAAAGAATAAACGGCAGCAGACCGATTATGCAGACATACACACACAAATACAAACTCACATGGCAAGTGCCTTTACCCTTAGCGTCTATTTGATGCCCCCTATATATGAGGGCGGAAGTGGGAAGGATGCTCTAAAAGCTACAATTAATTGCACTACAAAAATGAGCATATTTGCATGGAGTTAACTCATTAGCAGGAGATTAGATGGGGCTAGGCTTCCGAGGGATAAATGTGAACATTTTATAATTGGATGACCAGCTGATTGAGAGAGAACTGGCTTGTGGTCGATTACCATGCGTTTCCATTGTAGGCTCTTGGCTTCTGTTGATGGCAGCAGGCGGGGCAAAAAGGAAGCGTCGATTTTTGGGCATCGCAATTTATGGCAGAAGAGAGGCATTGGTGCGGAACATAAATCACTTCCTGGTGAATCTGGGGAAGAATTAGGAATCTAAAAGTTTGAAAACAATCGCAATATTATATTTTTCGTTAGTTTCAATCTTCCCGAATTAGCTAGTGGTGGACGCAAAGTCTTCTTTCTGGCGAATCTGGGGAAGAATTAGGAATCTAAAAGTTCGAAAACAATCGCAATATTATATTTTTTATAGCTTCAAGCTTCTCGAATTATTGTTATTGGTGGACTTAAAGTAAATTATTTATTAAATAAGGAAATTAATCTAGGTGCTTTAAGGGGAAACGGCGCTGAAACCAAAACTTTTTTTTTCTTTTGTTGTACTTTTTTCAACTTCTTTACTATAATACAATAATGCAAACAGTAATCTGCTTACATTTTGTTAACCATGGAATTGATAACTTTTCACAATACTTTTCAAGTGACTGGGTTTATGTTGATTCTTTCCAAAACAATAAGGTTTAAAACTAGAGTTTTGGATTTTTTTTTCAACTGCTGTCAAAAAAGGTAACGGGTGACAACTAAAATGTAGTATGTTTTTCGTACTGCTGTCAACAAAGTTGAAGATTATATCTGATCTGAGTACGATAACTAGCCTACTGATTGGACACTGTTTAGTTCAGAGGCATTCCATGGAAAATAAATAAAAATAAATATTTTTTTAGGATGTCCTTTCCGATTTCGCTGAAACTTTGCATAGTTGTTCCCAATTGATATTGTCGCTGCAGCACTACTCTGCAATTCGCTGGTGAGTCCAGTGACGCGAAGATTTCCAGCGATGTCATTTTGTATGATTATTTCTGGTAGGCAAAATGTTGACGTTTATAGTCCCCTGATTGTACTAATCAGGGGACTATAAACGTCAACATTTTGCCTACCAATCATCAATTCATCACGACGTCAATATTGCATTTCAAATGATTACAAAACCTATCGTATTCATTGAAAGTGCACATTGTACTGAAAACAAATGTTGAGTTCTTGTTTTTTCCAACTAAAACGATATTTATTCGAGAATAAGTTTACCAACAATTTGGAACGTTCACTCTATTTCACTAGTTTTAGTGCAAACCAACCAAAAAGTGGGTACCAGAAACGCTGGTTCCAGAATCAATGAGTGGTAGATGAAAAATGTATGGAGTTTGACAGCCACAAGAGCTCCCTGAGTACAATGCAGTTTTAATGTTCTTTGATTAAATTGACATAGTTTTGCGACTAGAAACCATCAAAACTATTAGAAAATATTACAGTGGCATATTTCGGGACATTTTATGCTGAATCAAAGACTACATTATATTAATATACTACGAAATTCGCTGGGAAATCCTTGTCAGACGAGCGACTCGTCGCTTCCGATTTTTTTCTGCATGCACAATAAAGAGGTCATTCTACACTATCAGTTTTTCATGTAGACTCACGACTGCTATTTCAGTTGGGCCTATCCAAAAATGTGACTGATGAATGAAATATTTTGAATCAGAAAAACGACTTGTTTGATTGAAATGGTGTCTTGAGCAAAGTTGTAGGTAATAAAATTGCGATTCTAAAAAAAATATACACCGTGAAAATATTTTTTTTCTTCTGGGCAAACATTCCAAATTGTCACGAAATTTAAAATATCTTAAAAGTACTTTTTTTAAAAATCGAATTATTTTAATTGAAGAAGACAATATGTACTACTATTTGTCAAAATTAAGTGATGGTAAAATGAAAAACAATAAAGTTATGTACGTTTGAATATTTTATCATTTTCACTCAGAACTTATTTTTGAAATTTTTTTTCCGTTGTTGTTATAAATTATCGCAAAGAGCATGATACAAATTGAACACGCTGTTTTTGTGGTAGAATTAACTATTTAATCGAATATACTTGCCATGCTATCATACCTACCTATATTATTTCCCAGCCAAATAGCCCGACGCGATTTGACCCCGCAATCTCCCGAGTTTAACCCCCAAATCCGCAAACCCGGAGATTGCGGGTTCAAGTCCCTTCGAGATGCGGAAAATTTTTAAAATCTGTATCATAATTTTCATTTCGCTTATTTTTCGCTTTCCTTACTGCACACATTGTCTGCTTAATAAACTTTAACTTATTACTTGGAGAACAATTAACGAAAAATTTTCCTTCGTGTAACAAATCTATAACTTTACAAGTAATAAAATTCTTACCCTTACTGTCATGTAATTTGCACATGTTGCAAGATCACGAGTATCTAATAATAACCGTTACAACTACTTGCAAAACTTTTACTCACTACTTGAAAAGGCAATTCAAAAATTATCCTCATTCCCAGTCGATTTAGAACACACACTGTCGTGACCTTAATGGATTAGATCGATTCATCAATACAAACACAGTAGATGATGTCTCGCTTACACATACAACGCGGCTCTTGCTTGTATGTTCCCCTGCAAAAATGCATACAAGCGCGTAACTTTATTACTTTTTGGTTATTGGCATCTTAGCAGAAGCAACAACTACATAAAACAGTTTTGAAGTGAATAAATAAGTGGTTATTAACGACCTTTCCATGGTTAAAAGTATTAGAAGCAGTTGCGGAAACTATCGGATAATAATATCCAAAACTTGAAAGCGATACAGTATTCCAAGTCATCGCATTAACAGAAAAAAACACCCAAAAAAATTCTGAGTGAAAATGACAAAATATTCAAACGTCCATAACTGTTTTGTTTTTCATTTTATTACCATCACCAAATTTAGACAGATGGTAATAAATATTTTCGTCTTCAATGTGTAAAAAAAATAGTTTTTAAAAAGAGGTACTTTTCAAGATGTTTCAGATTTTGTTACAAGTTGGAATATTTGTCTCAGAAAAAAAATAATTTTTCTACAGTGTATATATTTTTTTCGAATCGCAATTTTATTACCTACAACTTTGCTCAAGACACCATTTCAATCAAACAAGTCGTTTTTCTGATTCAAAATATTTCATTCATCAGTCACTTTTTTGGATAGGCCCAACTGAAACAGCAGTCGTGAGTCTACATGAAGAACTGATAGTATAGAATGACCTCTTTATCGATTTGCGAAGTAGCGTGGACTTGCTCTATGTATTTTTGGAAAATGTGTTCTCACGCCTAACGAGATATGGTTTGCTGAGCTAATGAAGGTACGAAACTTTATCAAAGAACTTTTCTTCTAAAGTGATGAAAAGGTGATGTTAAGGTGAAACCTCATTGAATCCAAAAATGGCCGACTTCGAGTCACTACTTCGAATTTTTAAAAGCACAAGACTCGGAAATACTCATTGCGTTCTCTATAAAAATTCTATTTTATGTTTGCTTCACCACAGCAAACATAAAATAGTATTTTCACAGGGAACGCATTAACTGTTTCCGAGTCTTGTGCTTTCGAAAATTCGAAGTGGTGACTCGAAGTCGGCCATTTTTGGATTCAATGAGGTTTCACCTTAATATGAATTGAAGTATTAGCAACTACGTAAAGAAGCTGTTGCTAAGGTTACTTACCTCACCTAGCAGGCTAGAACCGGGGGGGCTCGTGCTGTATCAAGAAGTCGTCTCCATTCCACTCGGTTTTGGGCTGTGTCGCACCATGCTAAAAGGTGCCTTATCACTTGTAGGTCACTGTCAATCTGACTAAGCCATCGTGCACGCTGTGCTTTTAACCGGGTTGTCGTCAGGCATCCTTGCGACGTGTACGGCCCATCGCAATCTGTTAACTTTAACCAGATGTGCAATGAGAGTCTTTCCTAGCAGCGCGTGCAGCTCATGGCTCATGCGTCTACGCCATTTTCCGTCTTCAGTCTGTACTCCACCGTAGATAGATCGCAGCACCTTCCGTTCGAAAACTCCAAGGGCCCCGATGTCCTCTGAGAGCAGTGTTGTCGTCTCTAGCCCATAGAGGACCACCGATCTAACAAGTGTTCGTACAGCGGCGCACTCAATTGGATCTCAGCGCCCTACGATGTACAAAGTAGACACTAGTTTCTGCTTGAATGCGTCTCCGTATCTCCTTGCTGGTGTTACCAGCGGTCCTAAGTACCCGAACTCGTCTATCACCTCAAGCTCATCGCCGTCATGATCAGGGATGGGAGGCTAACATTGTTTTCCTGGAGCTTCTTCCCTTCATATACTTTGTTTTTGACGCATTGAACAGCAGTCCTATACACTTAGCTTCCGCTTCTATTCTGGTGTAGGTTTCCACCACCGTCGCAAAGTTTCGTGCTATGATGTCGAAATCATTTAAGCTGAACCCGCTTCGTGAAAATCGTACCACTCGTGTCGGTGCCCGCTCTTCATATAACACCTTCGAGAGCGATCTTAAAAAGCAAACAGGATAGTCCATCACCTTCTCTCAATCCTCGACATGACTCGAAGGGACTCGAGACTATCCCAGAAACACGCACGTAACACATCCAGGTCTGTTCCAGTTTCGCTTCTGTTTGTGGCATCGCCATTCAGATGTTTATCGACGTGCTGCTTCCACCTGTCGACCACCTGGCTATCGTTCGTGATGAGATTATCATCACGTCTCAGGATCGTAGTCATGTCGTTCCTTGCTCGTCTGTACTTGACCAGGATCTCTCCCGTCCTTACCCTCAGGTAAATTACCCAGGTCCGGCTTTTCACTGTCACCGCAGCCTCGCTTTCCCCATCATACCAGTCGTTTCTGCCACTCTGTTCCTAGTGTCGTCGTCGCGGATTTCCTGATGACAGTATGGATCATGATCCAGACATCCTCGTGAGAAGCTGCGCCGAACTCCTTTACCTTGGGAAGTGCCGCTTCAAGCTCGGTAGCTTGCGGGTTCCGTAGCTGTTTGATATTGAGCCGTGGGGATCGGCTCTGTCGTGACTGATAGACAGTCGACAGTTTTGAGCGCATACAAACCGCCACTAAGTAGTGATCTGAGTCAACGTCCGCACCTCGGTAGATGCGTATGCTGGTGATGAGTACATGGTCAATTTGGTTTGTTGTTCGTTGGTCCGGTTTTTTCCAAGTGACTTGGTGAATATCCTTGCAGGGGAAGAATGTACTTTGGGCTACCAATCCTTGGGAAGCTGCAAAGTGCAAAGCATCTGTGGCCGTTATTGTTTGTCTCGGTGTGCAGACTTTCGTGTTCGATCATCGGTTTATTCGGGTGTTCCCTTCTGATTTGAGTGCTCGTATCCCCGATGCCCCGCTGCGAGCAGCTGTCGTAGACGTCCTCCAGCTATGCGTAGAAGGCTTCCTTTTCAACATCGGTGTAGTAATAAGAACGATTCCCCAAATAAAATTGATATTCGAACACTTTCTTTCGTATTGAAGAGTTATTTCCCTAACACGAACATCAGAAAGGAAGAGCAAATGGTTGCGAATATAATTTCTCTGGTATAAATACGACATCGATTGAGCTCTTGAATTCATTCTCTGCTAGCGTGTTGAGCAGTATAGTCGTTATATTTTTTGCGCCGCTTTGTACGTTCTATATAACAAGTTTCTTTTCGCGTTGGATTTCCCGTCGAGTACCTTGGAGTATCTTCTGGATCTCGCCAAGGGTACTTCCATGGCTGGCAACAAGCCGCTCTTTCCTGTTACATTAGACGATATAACCGACAGTGACTGCGCGGAGCAGTCGACCGATGGTTTTCACCAAGTGAAGAAAAAGAAGACAATGGACAGCCAAAATTCATCTGCTGCAACAACATCCACCGGTTCGAAACACAAACGCAAGCAGGCCGTGCCCCCCGGTTCGGCGGACCCAGAATCGAATCGGCTGCTGCAAAATAACAAGTTTGCACTGCTGCCGGTAGAAAATGGTAACAACGAGCCCATCGCTAAAAAAGAGCGAGTCCCCCCGCTATTTACCCCCCTCCGGGACATGCTAAAGCTACAAGCGGAGCTTGCCAACTTATCGTTGGAGCCTCTCTACAAAAAATGTAGCAAAGGCACCAAAATCCTGTGCTCCAACATGGAGGAGTACAACAAAGTGAGCGATCTACTAGCCACGCACCAGGTGCCCTACTACACGCACGACAACCCAGCAACGAAGCCACTGAAAGTGGTACTACGAGGTTTGCCAGCTTTGGCTGCATCGACAGTGAAAGCCGAGCTTGAGCAGGTTGGCTTTAAAGTGGAAGCGGTTTTCCCGATGAATCGTCGATCCCAAACCGTCAAGGACGGCCCCTACCGAGACGAGCTGTTCTTAGTACACTTCACTAAGAGAAGCACGACTCTTGGTGCACTGCGTAACACCAAACATCTGTTCCACACCATCATCCAGTGGGAACCGTATCGTCCTCAACACCGTGACGTAACCCAGTGTACCATCTGTTTGTGGTTCGGCCATGGTACACGAAACTGCAAAATGATTCCGCGTTGTGACAAGTGCGTTGGGGTGCATCGCTCTTCGACCTGCCTTCAACCTGATGACTCCGAGCCGAAATGCGCGAACTGTGACCAAAACCATCGTGCCACCAGCCGGAGCTGCCCGAAGCGTGCGGAATTTATTCGCATTCGCAAGGCAGCGTCAACAGCCAATCAGAACGGACGTCATCGAAAGCCTCCCCCGGCTCATACACCAGATCAGTTTCCACCGATCCGGACCAGACATGTGGTCCCCGTGTTGGAGCCGCTTCCGCTCCCGAATAGCAGTCAACCGAATCGTAGCACGCCTGCTGCGAAATTTTCTGCGCAGCCCCGTCTCGCCGCCGCTGCTGCTCTCTCAAACCAAGGACCCACCCCGACTCCCGGATTGTCATACGCTGGCGCTACTTCTGGGACGTTTGCTGGTTCTACTGAAGACGACCCTCCACTATCAACAGAGGAACTAGTCAAAATCATCTTCGCTGCATTCGAAATCCAGCGTAAATATAAAACCCGCAGCCAGCAGCTTGCTGCAATCGTCGCCCTAATCTCCAACAATGGACCATAAGCCCTTCGTTATTGCGAATTGAAATGCTTGTTCTCTAAGGAACAAACACGTTGAGCTTCTTGATTTCCTTGGCGAGAAGGAGGTCGATATTGCCGTCATTACGGAGACTCATCTGAAGCCGGAAGTTAACATCTTCCTTCCGGGCTTCCAGCTGGTACGACTAGACAGGATCAATGCCGGGGGCGGAGGAGTTGCCATCGCTGTGAGGAACAACATCAAGCGTCGCCTGCTGCCGAGTTTCAGCTTAAGACTATCGAAGCCATCGGGGTTGAAGTCGAAACCTCGCTCGGCCCAATCATCATCATCGCAGCGTACTGTCCCAAGCAAACCACCCCCCGAGACGGTACCGCTGCGAAATTACGAAACGATCTGGCCAAGCTGACTCGGCGGCGGGCGAAGTACATCATTGCTGGAGACCTGAACGCTCGGCACGAGGTGTGGGGCAACCGAAGACAAAACAGGAATGGCATCATCCTGGCGGAAGACCTTGAGACCGGGCACTACAACATCTTGGCACCGGAGTGCCCTTCCAGAATCTCCCGGTCCGGGGTTCACTCTGTCCTGGACATATTCCTGTCCAACATGGCAATCTTCGAGGTTCCAGTGGTGTTCGAGGAGCTTTCGTCGGATCACTATCCGGTGGTGCTGACCTTAGGTGCCACTACTGAGACGGTGGCCAATCAACCCAGGCGAGATTACCATCGCGCTGACTGGGTCCGGTTTCAGCGTATCGTCGACGAGAACACCAACACCGACCACCCGTTGAACACTCCAGCGGAGATCGACCAGGCGTTGGACACACTCCAGCGTGCGATTGTCGTCGCACGTGACTCGGCGGTCCCAGTACAGCAAACTCAGGTGAGTACCGCCCTCCATATTGACAGCACCACTAAACACATCATAAGGTTGCGCAACATTTATCGGCGCCAGTACCAACGAACTGGTGACCGATCCAAGAAGACCATGAGCAACCGACTGACCAAGGTTATCCAGGAACGCATTCAAGATCTGCGGAACCACGAGTTTGGCCAAAAGCTCCGCCAGATTCCACCAAACTCAAAACCTTTTTGGTCCTTAACCAAAATTTTGAAAAAGAGACCAAAACCCATTCCTCCGCTTGTTCCGTCCGGGGAAGGTGAACTACTCATAACACCTGTTGAAAAGGCGAACGCGCTGGGGCAGCAGTTCGTGTCGTCACACAATTTGGGGCGAAACATCGTCAGCCCTTTCGAGCTGGCTGTTTCTGAGGGAGTTACTATGGTCGACAATTCGAGCAGTTTGGTCCCAGAGGAAGTACGAGTGACGGCGGATGAGCTCATCGGTCTAGCGAGGAGATCTAGGAATATGAAGGCCCCCGGCTTTGATAACACATTTAACATCGAGCTCAAGCACCTGAGTCACGGCTCATTTGCTTTTGTAGCACGTGTTTTCAACCGGTGCTGGGAGCTTGGCTACTTCCCTTCAATGTGGAAGTTAGCTAAAGTCATCCCAGTACTAAAGTCGGGGAAAGATCCTTCTATTCATAAGAGCTATCGTCCAATCAGCCTACTCTCTGCCCTCTCCAAGCTGTTTGAAAAGTCGATCCAGAGCCGCCTGCTTTCATTCACCGATGAGAATGGTGTCCTCCCTGAGGAAAAGTTTGGTTTCCGCAAGGGCAGGTCCACCATCCATCAGCTCAATCGAGTTACGAACATCATTCAGCGGAACAAGTCGGTGTCCAAGACGACAGCAATGGCGCTCTTGGACATTGAAAAGGCTTTTGACAATGTGTGGCATGATGGCCTGGTGTACAAGCTGCATCGACACAATTTTCCGTTATACTTGATCAAAATCATCAAAAGCTATCTCTCGGACAGAGCCTTTCGGGTTTCCTTGCACAATGTGTGCTCAGAGCAACTAAACATCGATGCAGGAGTGCCCCAAGGTAGTATCTTGGGACCACTCCTGTATAACATTTACACCTCGGACATCCCACCTCTCCCGGGAGGTGGAGTGTTGTCACAATTTGCGGATGATACCGCGATCATGTACAAAGGTCGCATCATCCGCGCTTTGACACGCAAACTGCAAGGAGGCCTGAATGCTCTGAATGAGTACTATACCAGCTGGAAAATTGTGATCAATGTGGCCAAGACCCAGGTCATTTTGTTCCCACATTCGAGATCGTCCAGGCTTGTTCCTGCTGACGATTGCAGGATACGGTTCGGTGGCTCCCTTATAGAGTGATCCAACGTGGTGGTCTATCTTGGTCTGTCTCTGGACAGTCATCTAATTTTTCGGGCTCATATCGATAAGACAGTGACCAAATGCTGCATCCTCATCAGGGCATTGTAGCCCTTGATTTGCAGGAATTCGAAATTGTGTCTGAAGAATAAGATGGCTGTCTACAGACAGATCATTTACCCCACGTTGGAATACGCCGTACCAGTTTGGAAGGACTGTGCCCGGACACACAGGCTGAGGCTCCAGCGCGTCCAAAACAAAATCTTAAAAATGATCTTAAACCTTCCCCCCTGGACAAGAACAAGCGAGGTACACGAGCTCGCGAACCTGGAAACCTTGGCAGTGCAATTCGACCGGTACTTCACGAAATATGGAGGGAGGTGCTCCATCTCCGAACACGCCATTATCCGCGAACTTTAGGTTAAGATTGTAAATAGTAGAATAAGTAGGTTAAGTAGGTAGAATATTTTTAAATAATTAAATCCTGATGTTCAAACATCAAAAACAATTAATACTATAATTAAAATATGTAAAATGAGCAACAAAAACAAAAATTAAGAAAAATCTAAGTTGAAATGCATTGAAGCAAAACACTTGCATTGTAAAATTATTGTAAATTACCAATTAACAAATCAGAAATACATTGAACATTTAGTCAAAAAAAAAAAAAAAAAGCTCTTGAATTCATTCCGTTTTCGAACGTTGGCAAGGACAGTTAGTGGCAACAAGGAGCCCCATCAGCAGCAATACGAGCTAGTGGCAACAAGGAGCCCTTCCAGCGATACGAATGGGTGGCATCTAGAAGTCCCCCGACAATATGGAGCATCCACAAATCGTCACGCTCGTCGATTGCATCAAGGAGCGATCGATGGAATCAAAAAGAAGGAGAAAAACATTACCCCATGCACGTGGGCTAATAACGGCCTGTCAGCAGCTACAAAATATATAACAATATCATCAAAGGATAAACAAATCACCGAAATTCATGCGGACAGTACACATTGATAATGAAGTAATTGTAGAACCGGCCTTCAATATTCAATAGACACATCCTGTCGCTGATCGCCTGCCACTTGATCCCACGACTTTGCATTCTGCCCAACACAACGAACCCGGTACCCCGCTCATTCATTGTGCCGTCGCTCTGGTAGCACTGGGCCCTGCGGCCTTACTTCCTCCGTACATTTTCTCCTTTTCGGCAAAGTTATCTACATCGCTACGGTACCGAAGTGACGGAGTTCCAGCAAATCCAGTAGGATCCTGTCGAGAACAGGTTTTTGGGCTAAGACACTCATAGCGGCGTCGACCCGTCCGATTCCTTGCAGCTAGACTATGCATATTAGAACTCACATTCAACACGCGAGAAGCGTGTTGAGCCCTGTGAGGATCACTATGACACCCACATTGAACCCTGTGACAATCACTACGTCACGCGGAAAAGCTAAGGTTAGCGGTAGACATTTTGTGGACTGTGTCGAACCGTGGGGTGTACAGGTGTGACAATGCAGGATGAGAGGGTGGATTCCATTTACACGGTAAAGACACCTATAAAAGTCTGAAAAGGCCAAAACAAAAAATTGAGCGCATTTCTAAAGATCAAAAAATAAATGATTTCAAATTGAGTTTAGAATCGCCAGAACGCTAATCAAGGCCAAAAAATGTCATTACGTAGGTCGTACAAAATGATTATTAAATTATTCTGACATTTACTTTCAACACAATTGAACTAATATTACCCCCAAATCTTGGACAGCTGCTAGAAATTATGTTTTAAGTTAGGGATCAATAATTACTGTGTCGAAATTGAATATTGCTTTTAAAAGTACTGTATGGTTGTTCTTCGTTGCATAAAGCACTGCCTAATTGGCCAGCATACTAAACAATAGCCCCTTGTAACGAAAATAGAGACAAAAAACTCTCTGCCGTTTTCCGCTGCTGTCAACCTTTAGTGCGTAAAAATGCATCACTAATTATGACAAACGATGAGTGAGAAACGTCGCTCTACCTGTCCCATGGTGTTTACCAACAGACGATCCCCCCTCGGTTTCTCATTCTTACAATAAATTTATTGTGTCACTCCACCGGAAACAATCACTTACACGTTTTGATATATTTTGACAAGCAAAATTATTCGCTCTCTCGCGCTCGCTAAAGTTAGAAGTACCAGCAGCAGATGAAGGAAGGCACTCGGCCACCAGACGGAGCTATTGCGACGGGAAAGTTGAATTTATTTCCGGCGTTATTTATAGATTTTCATATTTCGTATGCCCTCGCTAAGAAGTTGTCATTTTTGCATCATCTTCATCCGCACTATAACATTAGTGTGAAGAACAACGTCGCTCCCCTGTGCGCATATGGCGAAGAAGAAGTTTATCGGTTCTAAAGTCTGGCTCGTAATTCTGTCTTGAAATTCTGTGCCCCTACCGGGTTTGTTCGGCTAGAAGTAATTATCCTAATGAATCGAGAATGAAAAGGCAAAGGTTACCACTTGCCTGAAATAATGCTGATTGAAAACGCTGCTGTCACTGCTGTCTGGCTCAGGGTAGGGGGCGGAGGGGTGAGGATTGTTTGCCAACAATCGTCAGCGGAGGGATGAAAACATGCCGCTTTTCAATAACATATCAGCGAAGAACGGAATCCTTTCTAGTTTATTAATCCCATACATAACATACATTCTGCTGGAAAAGATAAACACGCACTCCAACACACACTGAGGACGACATGCTAAGAGATGGGTTCGAGGATTGAAATTCAAGCGACTAAACACAAATACATCGCAAAACAAATAAAAAGCGTTGATAAATTATTCATCCTAAGAAATTTTCTTTACGTTGCTCGTACGTTGCTTTCAGAAGCATTTCCCATTCTCGGAGCCACCCACTGAACTCACCCCAACTCACACACACACACAGACAACCACAGCCCACAAGGTATAGAGCATCTGCGTCCCGTTTCAGACTGATGAAGTTGCATACCTCATACGGGTGGGGTGCGGTCGCTTTTATTTAATCATTTTTTGTTCTCATTTTCCCATTATCATCCCCCGTCACACCTCCCCCCTTGTTTGGCCAGTTGATCGCATCACAGACGGCCGAGAGCGCTTCGTTGTGGTCGTTTTCGTCTTCGCCGTCTTCGTCGTCCTTTCGACACAAAGCATCTTTCCAACGTCATCATCAGCGGGCTGCTATCCTTGCAGAATAGACAACCCGGTAAAACGCATGGCGTTTTTCTTGGCAGTGGTTGCTACGATAGATTGCAAGGAGGTGACGAGGGACGACAGCACCTTCTCCCAGTACCGTTCTGTGGACTAACTATGGTTGCCGTTTTCGTATTGTCGAATTACTTCATTGGACGGTATGATGAAGATGTGTCAGCTGGAAACGTCAACATGTCAAAGAGTTGTTTGAGAGATGACAAAAATGTGTGTTAGAAATGTAAAATAGATGACCCAGAATATCATAGAGATGTCTAAGTGATGTCAAGAAGGTAAGAGATGTTGAATAGGTAAAAAATGTCCAAAAAGTCAATTAAATGTCAAAAAGTCAAAAAATATTGAATATTCATCATTTCATAATAGCCAAAAATGACACAAATGCCATCCTAGTACAATTAAGTTCAAATGATATGTTTTTCCCACATTAAATCAAACAACTCTCAAAGGTTTTAATAAGTTACTTTTCTGGGTGTGCAATATAATTGTCGAATTCCCGAGATAATCCACCTCCCAAAATAATGTTTACTCTCGTTGTAAAATGAAACGAAACATTTTCCGGAAGCGTAAGACAGCCGTAATTCTTTGAAGCCCTATTCGCTCGTTTCCTCGTTGCAGAAAAATAAAAGAAACAACATAGCCGAAGCGATTGCAAGTCTCCCTCGGTTTCAAACCGGTCTAAACTCAACTGCCTTTGGAACAGCTCTCGCAGTCACAGCCAGAAGCGATTTATAATCATTATATAAATGAACCTCTAACAAGAAAAGGAATAACTCCCGTGCGTATAATTATAGATTATAAATTGAAGAGAAAGATTTGTGCAAATATAATTTCAGCAGAAGAATAATAAAGCAAACAGACAAACCATCGCTCACGAATCTGTCGTTGGTGTTAGCGTCCTTGCTGCTCCTGTGTCTGACGATGTTCAACGGAGTAGGCTTTGCCTAAGCGTTTACTGAACAAGGTTGCCATAGTGACAAAATTTTAAATGTAAAATTCCGTAAAAATTTAAATCACTTCTCGGTTCTTGCTGCAAACCAAACCAGAATGATTTCGAAAAGCGACAGTGTGTGGCGATGAATTGAGAGTGGTTCAGCAGTGCAGGATATTCCCGATGCTAGCCACTGTCGTGTGTTTGCCGGAGTTTAGACACCGTGAAAGGGGGGGGCCCTCAGAGCTTGGGAAATTTAATATTCAAATTATAAATTATCTAATCGTCATGACATGGTCGTACTGTTGCGATTATGTACTGCTGCCTAGAGAAAAGTCAACCGCACGAGAAGGAACGGAGAGGGCTTGTGATATTTATGTGAATAGCAGGAAGAACGGAATCAAGATAGAGTTTCTAAATCGCATCAAGGTGCATCGTAAGCGTGAGGAGACGAGAGATGATCTTTTGCAATTTTCCGCCTCTCTTCGACCGCTCCGCTGGGTTGTACAGAGCACATGTAGCAACATACGGTGACGCACAGTGAGGGGCTTTCTGAGCAAAAATTGGACAAAACTTAAGAAGAGAAAAAGAGGTTTGAAAAACATTAAACAGTTGAAATAAAATTACAAAACGTGTTTTTATCATGGTCATCCAATTAGGAGAAAATAAGTTCAGTAAAATAAAAAAATATAAATCATAATTAAATCAATAACAATTTGCCCGACTTTCGGGCACTGTGCGACGGTAAGCTAGAACCGCGATGACGAAGTCCGATGACGATCATTCTCCGCAGAGATAAGTGCTTCATCATAGTATGCGTTGATCAAGTGTGTGCAACGCGACCAGGACGGGCAGGCGGCTCGATACGGTTGTCACGCTCCAGCTCACTTGTGCTTTCTTTTCGCAGCCCCAGGAGGGGATGTTGCTCTCCCATATTGGCGTTTAATTCTCTCGCTCTGACTCTCGCGCGCCCTCTCTCTTTCTCTCGTCGCACCTTGCAGCTTCAGTCGGGCATTGTATTCCGTGGGAAAATGATAATCTTCTCTCACCTACCGATGTTATATTTTTCGCTCACGCGCGGATTTTGTTTAAGTGTGTGGCGGGTTTTTCCTCGTGCCAGAGCAGGCAGCCGTCTGCCGTTCCTTCTTTCGCTCATTTGCCTCTAGTGGCAGGGCTGCCCGACTTGCACACAATGTCATTGTTTGTACATTATCAATGCCCCATTGTGTGTGCGTTCGCTGACAGCGCGCCCATCGTACGACGCGCGCTTTGGGTGGTATGGGAGTGTGTTGGGTGGGATAAGACATCATCGGAGGGAGATTGAGATTTCCGTGATGCTGTTGGGTGCTTACTCGCGAACGGATGATTTTTCATTCTTTCGTAGTCGTTTTGTGATGTTCGACGCTGACGCTCGTGTGGTTTGAACCAGTGGGATGCTGTTTCGGTGTGCCGTTGCATGTCGACAGAATAGACGAGGTTTTGTCTAGTTACCGTTCGGTTGCTCGCTCTGGAGTGCTTGCTGGTGATAATTTGCAAATCACAAAGAAAATTAACTGACCAGTGACAAACAGTAATAAAGCTAATAGTGGAGTGAAAATAGTTATAAAAAACTAATCTAAAAACCGAAGAGTGACGGTATAAAAGTGAGTGTAAAGAACACAACAAAGGAATAAATTAGAAGAAACAAATTAATTTCCATCAAAGCCAATCCGGGCAGTGAAAAGCGGCAGTTTTCGGTGATTCAGGAAGACACAAACAGCTTCGAAAGGAAGCGCTTCTGATTAAAGAGCAAAGATCAAAAGGTGTCTGTCTGGCTGTGTATTGCCGGGCGGGCAGTTGTGGGTGTTGTTTTCCGTTGTTTTTCCGCTCACTCTCTGTGTGGTGTTCCTCGAGCGAGGGGGAAGAAACAAATGAATTGTTATGATAATTGGTTTTGAGCCGTAGCGGCGTGTGCGGCGGCGGCAGAATTCAGACAGACGACGGCAACTCTAGTACGTGAAAAACGACGATAAACAGAAGGAAAAGCGGTATCCTCTGCTCTGGGCGCGAGCCGGAATCGACACGGGCGCATCCATCGACGTAGGCCCCAACAAGTGGTGGGTGCGTTACTTCTTTTCGCTTTTATTTTGAATTATTTTTATTGTTCGCCGTTGTTTGTGTGTTTCTTTTTCCCATCGATTTCGACCTGCCAGTTTGAGGTTGTTTGGGCAGTGATTTAAGCGGCTTCTGCTGTCACGTGTGGTGTGCTCCGGACATAAATCACAAGTAAGTCACTAAAAATGTCTCGTAAAATTTGTAGTCGGTTGTAGGATTTGTTTTTTTTTATTGCTGGCCGTGAAGTCGGTTATCAGCTGCTGGTTGGTGCAAAATTTATGCGCCTAATCACAACAAAGCACCGACACGGATGAGGAAACATTTCGGATTCGAACAATGTGTTGTTCCGTTTGATTGTGGCTGACCTCGACGGGTCACGCGGCAGCTAGAACGCGGTATGGTTAGAATTTTGTTTTGTGCATTGTTCCCGGCATCGGCGATAGACACTGATAATGCCTTCGGTTCGGGAATGTGAAGGTTAGGTTATTTTTGCAGCTTCCAGCCGATTTGATTAGTCGAGTGCGGATGGTGAATATGCACTGCACTACAAAGCATTTGATTCACAACTGGGTAAACTATTGCAAATGGAGTACTTTTTCGTAGTATCATTTGTTTTTTTCTCTTGGTAGTTTGTTAGAATTGAGATTGCGGAAAAAGCGGAAACTTTTTTCCAGAGTCATGTAATGTTAACTCTTGTAGGTATTTAAATTAAAAAATAAAATAGATTAAAGTACTAAGTAAATGAGATGTTTCAAAAGCTCGGTACAACATTTCTATCGAATCCAATACAGAGGTTTCTGTTAGAAAAAAATTCATTCTGTACTTTCGTACAGCACACCTATATAACAGATTACATAAGATTTCCGAAACATGATTTCCTGCTATTTTGTGTTTCCTCTACTTTCTTTGTTTTATTTTGGATTCAATTGAGTCCAACATAACAAACATATTTGTATTCGTAAAATTTAAAAGTTAAATGCTTCAAAGAGTTCAACATTAGTGTATTATTGCATTTCTTATGGATTATAATTCGTTGTAATTTATTAGTTAAACCTGCTCGGAGTTTCAAATACCGTTATTATAATTTCACTTTCAATTCTAGCGCAAAACGAGAGAATATTTCATCTTCAATCATCTGTTTGACTTGTCCTTAAAAGGACAGTTGTTGTTCAATATAAAATATAATGTTGATCGCAACTCCGTGCTACCCCGACAGTGGAGATTAAAACATTCTGACACCTTAGTGGAAGGCTGTTTTCACACTGAAAATTAGACGGCCAACAGATTAGATTGCTAGGATCCAGAAGCTCTATTGCCAAAACAAGTCACAGCTGGTGGCAGTGGCCGTCTATGTTCCTCCATCTGCTAATATCGAATTTGAAACTGGTACCGTGAGCTGTCCTATTTCCTTCCTTATCCAGTGCACTTCGTATCAAAATGTGAAAAAAATATCATATATAAGAAAATTGTTATATAAAAAATATGTTTGAAGATGATCTTCTGTATACAGAAAAAACACTCTGTTTGAAATTTAAACATATTTTTCTCACATTTTAATACGAAATGCACGGGATAATGGCCCGACCGGAAGTAGGGCGCCTCACGGTACAACTCAAAATTTTAAAGTTCTGAGTTTATATTGAGTTTATGATGCTGAATACTGCAAAGTTTGATTTCACAAAAATCTGTTTCAAAATGTCAAAGAATCCAAATTTATAGTGTACCTTTATAGTTTAAATTCAAAATATCCAAAAAAAAAGATGAATAAAATAGGTTTTATTTCGTACAACTTGCTTCTGATATGCACATAATACAGCCAAATAGGTTCAGTGAGAATAGTAAGTCTTGAACTTTAAAGCTTTCTGCGGAAACCAAAAATTTATATCGTCTTGGAGGAATGATATTTTGGTATTATATTTTGCTATTTTACCAACTTTATCAACCTTATCAAAATGAGGTATTGTGACATGGAGTTTCCAATATCTGGTTATGATATTATGATGCTATTTTTTTCTGCTCGGGCTCGCAGCTACTGCCACCACCGCTACAAGTGTTGCTACTAGCTGCACACAAGTTGGGACCGTCCTTCCCACTATCACCTAATAAAATGATTGGTTTGAGCAAAAGCATTCTATTATGTAGCCAAAAAAACGCATTCCCGGTTAACTAGATTTAATATTCTGTTGACCGTGCTAGGGAAAGCAAGCATTCAGCGATCAATCAAAGGCCACAATCTGCGTTTCAGCAAGACTAGCAAAACTGAACTTCCTAAGAGACGTAGTTCTACGTCAAAAAAATAAGCCATTGAAACTGTTAATCCCAGCTGGTTTCTGTTACTATCCTGCACTTCAAAGCCAAATTTGAAAATCATCGTTGGACTAATTTTCGAGCACCGCCTTTATAAAGTTTTAGGTTGGATTTTTTATACAATATAAAAAAATCTTGAAGTACTCTTATAAACTGAACGTAAATTATAGTAGGTGTTATTTTGTTGGCCAATTCTAGAGAAACAATTCAATTTTTTCCACTAAGCTTAAAGACAAGAAGCTTTTTTAAACGAACACGCACAAATTAGGTTTAGTTTACAAATGTCAGATAGGACCTTTTGAAGTGTTTCTCGAGAATCATGTCCAGTGATTTTATCTGTTTTGGTATCTTAGGGAATTTTCTCTGTCAAGTAACTTCGGGTAGAACGTCAAATTTTCAACCTGAACCAAAAAAACATCATTTGACACCTTAATTCACACAAATTCAAAAACAAGACCAATAGAAACTTTATATCTTAAAAAAATGGCTTAATCCGAGCATAATCAAATGATACAAAAAATATACCTTAAAAACTGTCCAACTGTCGTCGGGGAAATAAATTTATCGTAAACATAGCTTATGACTTTCCAAAATATTTTCACGCATATATTTGAAAAAAAAAAATGTATACACATAGAAATAGGTTTTCATAACACAGTGACGTGTCGATTTAAACGAGGTTCGTTTTTTCACGTTTCTGAGATATATATTATAAGAAAATATTATAAGAATATGAGTTAATTCACCTAGCGGTGCCACTTAGCGGCGCAAAATCGTCAGCAAGTTTTCAGGCAATTACTTCTTTTAACCCTGGAAAAATAATCTTATTCTGGGGTTGAATGGATCCATGAATTTAAAATCATTCAAAATGCTAGTTTTTTTTTAAGAATGTAATAATGAGGAATCATTACGGTGTTAACACATTGATACATGACAAATACCAGAATTCAGTTTTTTGAAAATCGAGAACGGATTCGCACTATTTGAAAAAGAAGAGGGCTATGTCACTAAAAACGAGGAGTAAAATTGACGCAGACTATCTGTGTAGAGTTTAGGAAGAGTTCTTCAACTGCCTGGTGAATCATGACTCAAATGCCGATCAAATTTACGATTGTGACAATTCTAGATTGTTTTTCACAATGACTCCCAAAGAGAATATCTCCTTTGGGAGACAAAATCGCCTTGGGGATTGAAATTAATAAAAATCTAGTTACTGCATGCCATACTTGAACGTATTTGAAACCAGAATTGCCAGTTTTCAGTTTGAACTGGATTCTTCCAGTTTTTTTTAAATAATCCAGTCAAACAGTTTGATCCAAAAATCTTCCAGTTTTTTTTATATATTTGCCAGTTTTATCCAAATTTTCCTTCACTCAAGCTCTGATAGGTTTTTAGAACGTAAATATTGTAGATTTATAAATCATTTTAACAATTTTTGACAGAATTTTTAGTATTCTGTCTTGTAACACGAAATAGACTCAAATTAAGGCCTGCATGGAATGGTTGAGAGATAAGAGAGACAAGTGGGATCAGCTTAATATAGAAACTGACAAATAGACTTTAGAAGATCATCATGAATCAATCACAAATATATTCCAAAGATAGGATAATACCTAAAAAACAATATCGCACGCTTAGCCTGGTGGCTACTAGCGGGCTCGATCAACTAGATTAGTTGATAGAATTCGTTATCGATATTGCTATTGGCACATTTTGCATGTGTAGGATAAGTACAACGATACACCGTGCCCCAGTGTTGAGTCGAAAAATTTCCAGCTGGAAAAGATCCTCGACTCGATCGGGAATCGAACCCGATATCACAACCGTGTGGGAGAGCTAGCCGACCGACATCGCTAACCACGGGGATAATACCTATGTTATATATAAAATAAAAACAATCGATCTTGAAAAAGTTATATACATTTTAGAAAAAAACACTTTATTTTCCTAATTTTGAGATAAATTGATTGCGTAACATTTCACCCGTTTAAATAGACTGTGGATTCTATCACAATTACAAAGTTTTGCAAGCGAATATGTGTGGTTCATAACAGTCATCTTAACGATGATGTTGAAACTCCTTTGACCACATTGGCATTGTTTATGTTCCCGGAACCCGAACGACTAATAATTGTTTTCGAACTGAAGGAAGAACGAATTAGCCAAACACAATTTTTTTTACAGTCAATATATCCATGTTGTCAGAAAAACAAATTAGCGTCACCTGAAATAACTTGATATCTTGTGGCAACCTGGAACGTTACGGTCTTCAGCAAATTTGTTCAGAAGGTCAAGGGCTTCTGGTTGATGAACAGTTTAGTGCAAAACTTTGTCGCTAAGTGCATTAGTGTTTGCGGCAAAAAAAATGGACTTTTTCCGATGGTGGTAAAAAATAACTAAGACAGATGACTGAGTTCTATAAATTTTCCATGGAAAATATTGTGTTAGCTAACTTGCAAAAAAATTCTACGCCCTTGTGAGCGGCCTTCCGGTGGACGAAAACATGCGTTTATATAGCGATTCCTCCTCAGTTTTCGCAAAATTGTATGAGTATATTTTACGCTTCACGTTTGCCCAGAAATCCTCGATAGGACGCAATATGGGGATGTTGGGTGGGTACGCCAACTTGGGTACCTTAGGTAACGTGGGTCTTCGGCCTTGATGAACGACGCAACGGTCGTCGGCTATCCGAAACCAGGCTTTCTTTCGATGCTCTGATTGTTTTCCAATAGAGCCAAGATGTTGTAGATGCCGGAATGGACGTATCCGGGGTTCACGAACTGTCGCATGATGTCCGTTTTCGAGGGTGCCGTTCTTTGAACGCGCACACTTCTGATCGGAGTAGATTCACTGTTTTCGCCATCACGGTTAGAGTTCGACCGATAGAGCTGTCATTTTTTTTTTGCACATTCATGGGTTACTATGATTGATGTTGCATCGGTAGTTTCGTGAATTTGAACGCAATTCTTCACATTTTGGTCTTAACTTATGCAGTGGTTCTTACTTTCGAGAAAGCTGTGGTCTTCTGAATGGTGGAAAGTTAAGTACGGGATCCCACCACTATGTGGTGCTAGTGCTCATATTTTGATCCTGATTTACCTATACTGCGGTTCCATCCATCTAGAAAACTGTAGTTTTCAGCAAAGTTTTCCTCATGAGCTTCTAAAGAAGTGATCGCAGCAGATAAGTAATGTTCAAAATTTTCAAATCTGCATGCACGCAAGCGCCGTGTTGCGGTTGAATTTAAAAACAAATTGTGTGCCAAATACAATCTCTCGACCCTCTGAACAACTTTGCTGAAGACGACTACTTTCTGAATGGTCGGATTCACGAGGTGAATAAGGTTCTAAACACTCAAAATTACATGCGCACTACCGTCACGTTGCGGCTAACTTTCGAACAGACTGTGCACCAAGTAAAAGGCTTCACAAGCTTCTAAACTACATTACTGAAGAGCACAACTCTATAAATCATTTTTTAAATGAGCTGTGCCCATATTAGATGATGATGAACTTTTCGGGGAGCTGCAATATTCAAACTTGGTGTTGCAATACTCAGTGAAGCGATTCCAAACTCATGGCAGGTAGTGTATAAATTACTATCGTAGAATACGTGAAAGGAAATGAAATAAAAAAGTCTCTTAATCAATAGTTCTTTAAATATATTCTTGAGTTGTTGTATGTTGCATCAAACTTCGATTGGTTATGTTGAGTGGTGGAACTAATAAACAGTTGAAAATATGCATGTGGAACTTAAAATATCGTTTAAGTCGATTATACAAAATAAACCTGCATAAAAGAATATGTTTCACGCGAAAATATTTTTTGAACGTGATATAATCGAAACGTCACTGTAATTCTTCAAGACACAACCACTGAATCTTTTGTCGTTAACACCTTCAAGGTCCAGTCACACACACGGCGTAATGACCTTCTCCATACAAAATATTTTCTATTAGAATGAACATCGCCATTACGCCTTTCATTTTGCATGGAGCAGGTGTCATTACGCCATGTGTGTAACTGGGCCATAAGTAGATACAAATAATGAATTACAATTAATCATGATGAGAGTTTGTGTAATTTTTGAAGGTACACATCGATTTTCCTCTGAAAAGAATAATTGAGTTCAGTTTTAATTCAATGGTCAAACAGTTTTTGGTCAGGTTCAGGTTCGTTTCAGTTTCAGCTCAGTTTTAGTTCAGTTTTTGTTCATGTTCAGCTTGTTCTTAATGCATCTTCAGTTTAGTTTCTGTTCAGTTTTAGTTAAACTTAGTTATCAGCCAGTAATCAATTAAGTTTTAGTTAAGTTCCAATGCTGTTTCAGAAAAATTTCAGTTCAGTCAGTTGAGTTTCAGTTTAGTTTCAGTTTGGTTTCAGTTTGATTCTAGCTCAGTTACCGTTCAGTTTCAGTTCAGTTTCAGTTCAGTTTCAGTTCAGTTTCAGTTCAGTTTCAGTTCAGTTTCAGTTCAGATTGTGTTCAGTTTCGGTTTAACTTCAGTTCAGTTTCATGTTTGACTAATTCATTTTCAGTTTGGTAAAGTTTGAAATGCAAACGATTACAATGAATTTAAATTTAGCTCTGCTTGGTCTTCATGATAATGCTTCATTTCATATAGCAGCAAATCTAAACGCTTTACTACACTTTCGAAATAATGAACTCGAAGAAAGACGTTTTTTTCAATTGCAGTTCAGTTTCAGTTTAGTTTCAGTTCAGGTTTAGTTTAGTTTCAGTTTAATTTCAGTTTAGTTCAAGTAAAGTTTCAATTCAGTTTTTGTTTATTTTCAGTTCGTTTTTAATTCAAGTTTTAGTTTAGTTTCAGGTCGGTTTTTCTCAGTTCAGTTTCATTTAAGTTTTAGTCCAGTTTCAGTTAAGTTTCAGCTCAGTTTCAATTCAGTTTCAGTGCAGTTTCAGTTAAGTCTCAGTTCAGTTTCAGTTTAGTTTTAGTTCAGTTTCAATTCAGTTTCAGTTCGGTTCAGTCCCGTTTCAGTTCAGTTTTAGGTCAGTTTCAGTTTAGTTTTAGCTTAGTTTCAATTCAGTTTCAGTTAAGTCTCAGCTCAGCTTCAGTTTAGTTTTAGCTCAGTTACAGTTTAGTTTCAGTACCGTTTTAGTTCGGTTCCAGTTCAGTTTCAGTTCAGTTTGAGTTCAGTTTCAGTTCAGTTTCAGTTCAGTTTCAGTTCAGTTTCAGTTCAGTTTCAGTTCAGTTTCAGTTCAGTTTCAGTTCAGTTTCAGTTAAGTTTCAGTTCAGTTTCAGTTCAGTTTCAAATCAGTTTCATTTCAGTTTTAGTTCAGTTTAGTTTCGGATCAGTTTCAGTTTAATTTAAGCTCAGTTTCAGTTTATTTTAGTTAAGTTTTAGTTAAATTTAAATTCAGTTTCAGGTCTGTTTGAGTTAAGTTTCAGTGCAGTAAAGACTAATCTATTATCAGTTTGAAATTCAAACGATTACAATGAATTTTAATTGATCTCTACTTGAAAATCGTGGTCGAAGCAGCAAAACTCACAACACTTTCGAAACAATCAACTGGGAAAAAGACAGGTTTACTCATCAAAAATTTCTACATGCGTGCATATCGCAAAAGGTTTCTTGTCATGTCAAGAGAAAAAACCCGTTGCACCGATTGTGTCTAACTAAAGCAACGCCAGTTTAGCATAGTACCACCGGTAACACTGATAACAAAACTGAAGCAAAATTCCTAATCTCCACCCTTTGACCCTCATTAAAAGGCTTTTAGAAATTATGGTCCACCACGCTAGCGGGATACGAGGCAAGGTAGTATCCAAATTTTTAGCATAAATTACCCGAAATCGTTCCGAAGCCCGCTGCTGGAGTTGATGGCGCTTGGACTTATAAACCGGCAAAGGGAAGTGCGACCATTTTTTCTTCTTCTGTTGCTTGCAGCGTTGGACGTTAAAAATGCTGCACGAGGAAGACAGTGAAATAATCGTAAAATGTTTTGTGACTATCTTGGTGATAGTTTTTTTTCTTCAAAAAAAAAAAAAAAAGATTTTTCAGCGCAGCACTTGCTGGAAGTTTAATCACATCGTCGCAGATTTTGCTCTTTTTCCTGTTCGCAAACATTTGTGGCTGGCATTATAAAAAAAATAAAAACAGTACAGCAATTAAAAGTTTTTCGCTTTTGACAATTCGAGCATTAAAAAGCATTAGCAGCTTCGAGGTAATATAATGCAGATGTACGGCGGAAAAATGCTTGCTAGATTGCTTTGATGGTATTGTGAAGCTAAGGTGCATGCGGTTTCAACTGTGATGCACTTCTTGCAGCGATGTGGTTCGATGTGGTGATGACATACTAATGAGCCCCCTAATGGGTTTCGCATTGGAGTGTTGAGTCCGAGCAACGAAACGATAAAACATAAGAAACAATTAAAACAATTGATGAATCTGCATGCTGATATTCGCCATTCCACTTATGTTTATCTCGTTTCGACTTCTCCAAACTGGCAGTCTGACGGCGAAGGAAGAAACAGGGCTCGGTACTTAACAGGCACCTGCTCTGCCAGCATTGTCGATCGTTTTCTTACTTACATTTTTATAAGCCTTTTCATGTGATTCCATTTCATTCCCGCTTCGGATTCTGTTCCATCTGATGGGCATTATCATAATATGTTCAACTTTTCATCTTCATCATGGAACAGGCAAACAACAACGGTAACGACGGAACGAGAGAAAAAAACCAACACAGCTAACAAGCGAAAGAAAAGATCATTTGCCCCATCTTTTGTTGCTTTGTTTTATGACCTCGGTCAATGGGCGCCTTGTACCCGGCGGATGGTTTGGTTGCCCAGCGCAACGAGATAAAACTCAACCGGAGCGGCTCTCGATAATTCCAACGATGAAAAAAAAATCGAATAAAAATAACGCAGAGCAAAACGAAGCGGAGAGGTGTTCCCTACAAGAATTCCAGGGAAGCAGCAAGGGTGGAGTGGAAGTAATTATTCGCATTTTTGCATCCTTTTGTCAACCCGATGCTGCGCCCTGGGGGGAAGCCGGAGAAAGAGAGTGAGCACGAGTGATCTGTAAAATGGATTGATTTTATGTGCGTCCAGCAGACGAAGGTGGCTGACTAATCACGGTTGCTGAGTTTGTTATTTGCTAATGAGGTTGGATTATTCCGTGCGTTTTTTTCCTCTTCATTCGAAACTGTGAACATATAAGGTGCTTGTAGGATAACGCGTGAGTGTGAAATGGTCAAAATCAGTAGGCTTTGGAAGTGATAGTCTAATTCAAAAATCGTAATATGCCGGGCGCACGGATCTGGTCCGTGATAACGACACATGGTAAAATGATTAAAATGGCATTTTTAGTATTAAAAATAACATCCGGCGGGGTCATCTGTCAAACTCTGCGAAACTTTCTGCATTTGAATACTTCCAATCTCTTATAATGCCGGTCATCACTCTTTTCGCGAACAAACATTACCACCATCTTCGTTTTACAAATTCCAAGAAGACCCTAAACCTAATTTCGCCCGATAATAAAACAGCTCATTTTAGCTGGTTTTTATTTAGTCACTGTAGCCACAAACCTTCTTTTTTTGCATTGCTTAAAGCTAAGACGATCACTTGCCCCGTCCAGAAGCACCCTACTTACTATACACAACCCATGGATCCGGGAAGGGGCACGGAAGGCAATACAGTTTAAAACAAAGAATTTAATTATGTTGACATTCATCGCCATCGCAGTAGTCGGCGTCGTCGTCGCCGTCCCTATGGTTTTGTATTTTATTATTCATCTGTCTCACTCATTGCCTCTACTGGGCTAGAGCCGGAAAGCCGGACCGGGGCTGATTTTTCATCAAAGTAACCATCATCAAACGATTCGTTCGCTCCGTCTGAACGCACTTTGTTTTGTTAATATAGACTTCTGTTATCTTTTTTACGGTCGTCCGAACTCCCATTTCGCTTTTTGTCTCCGTTTTTTTCCCTACATCAGCATCATCATCTCTTGCTTGACCATCGTTACCGGCATGGCTTTTGCCGACATTAATTGTCAGCTTGCTTCTCCAAGCATAAACCGTACATGCGAGGAAGGGTACATTTGGTAGTCAGCTCGAGAATAAGCAGCCAAAGCGAATAAATGCAAGAACAAAAGAACGTATCAAAAACGCGATGAGATTAAAACTGAATTTATGGTAAAGATTCGACGAACGTGGAATCTGGATATTATAATAAAAAGTGTTTATTGTTCGGGGTCCTGATTCGTAAATTAAAACCGAAATGGCAGATGCCTATCGCAACTGTTGAAATGAGTTTTTGGTTGCAATTTGAGCAACATACGAGCGCTACAAAATCAATGAATCTCCGATTTCGATATGAAACAAGAAAAAAAAGCAATTAGGAGTGGAAAGCCTCTCTGTTGCATTCCCATCGCGCTTAAAAAATTGATGAAGTTAAATTACAGTCACTCAAAAACGAATCAAATAGAAAGCCTATCTTCGCCGGCAAAAAGTAGAATTGCAGGAAATGCTTACCCCTTGCCACGGGATTTTTTCCACCCGACGCGCCCCTTTCTGCTGCTCAGCGAGAAAATAATAAAAATCGATAAAATCCACCCACCAGAGTTGTATACTGAAAAAGCCAACCGGTAAACGAACAACAACTATACAACTCAGCAAGTCGCGACTGACGGGCCAACTGAGACCCCTTTTTTCAGTGCCTTCTACGATGATGACGATGGGCTCTTTACTACCGAGGTCGACCGTCGCGCACCTCCTCGGCCGGTAGAACGAGCCAAATGAAAATTGTATGAGATAGGCATAGCCAAAAAAAAGCAGATAATCGTAAATTGTTAGGGCAAATGGAAATGGATTACGAAAAAAACATGTGTTTGCCCAGCTCGAGTGTATGAGTGTTTACAAGTTAGCGCATCCCGAGCAAGCAAGGACGACAGCACAATCATCCGACTGGTACACGAACCAAAAAAAAATTGAGCCGAAATAGGGATGAGATGCGGTGGTTTGGCGAAAGGGCGAACGTCAGGAAACAAAATAACATATATTTCTGCCAAAAGCCATAAGAGTAGTTTTCCCCCGCCAAGGCGCACCCACCCACCGAAAGAGGCTAGCCAGCGGCTGAGAATAGAAGTGGACGCTCTGGACGGGGTAATACAACCGGAAAATGATTGCTGTTGACGCGGATGGCGAATGGAATCCATAATACTACACACACTCTCACTCTCTTACACACAAAGTGTGATGAAAAATGGAATGACAGACCGATAGGAAATATGCCTGCTGCAAATTCTACCGTGCGGGATCCAAATATTCTTTTTTTTTCATTATTTAATATATTGAAGGCAGATGGGCAGCGTATGATTGAATGCGATAAGAATTGCCTTTCGTCTGATCACTGGCGGACTGCATGTTTCGAAAGACCTAATTAACAATTCGAAAATCACCGCTCGGGGGCGACACGTGTCATGTCTTACAGATCGAAAAAAGGTGCGCTATGACCCGCTGACCGGGCACATTCATTTGTTATGTTACCAATAATAATAAGACTGCGTCAGCCTGCTGCGCCAGGGAAAATAATTGACAGCCGTGAGCCGACACGGAATTCTGGTCTCACACCTGACCAATGTGAGTTTGGTTATTTTTCTGTTGATGTTTGACTGTGCAACTTCTGTTCTATTGAGTCGCGCTATAGTTAATTATTTGTAAAATTTGCAGCAAATATTAAAAATTTGTTGAAATTGGTTACTTTTTAAAACTTTTTTAAAATAACTTGGTTCATGTTGATTTTTTTCTGAAACAATATTCATAGTTTATTTTATGAACCGAATCCGAGAATTCTCTAAAATCCTATGAGATCGGAATGGAATTGACACGAATGGAACTGAAGCCTTTGAAGAATTATTTTCATGTTTGCGGTTTTCAGCTACAACCATTAGCAGCTGATCTTTTTCTTGATCTGTTCAAGGACCAAATTAATTATAATCTCCTGCTACTGATCGTTGATAACTTCCAAGCTATCCCATTTTGGTTTAGTATCACGATTAAAAAACTGTTATCAAACATCAGTATATCGAAAAATTGTAGTGATTTTCTAACATATTCCATGGTTATTTTTTTTTTTTAATTTCTCAACTGTCGTTTCCACTGCTTTTTTCCAACATTTGTACCATCTTCCTCTTCGGATTGTTGACGTTAACATCGAAAAACGCCAGGCTAATATTGAGCTGTGACAGATACCATAAGTGCTTTTCGAATATTTGCGACGTTGATTTCCTCAGCTCCCGGTCAGGGTAATTTTTCAAGTTATGCATAAATTGCAGATCTTTAAACGGCGTATTTGTGGCAATTGGAGCTTTACACCACCCTTTTATGTAAACCATAACCACAAAAAGTACGAATCTTAGGAGTTGATTGTAGTCCACCATAAACAGCACTCGGAACAGGGACAATTTTAGACCGTGGATAGTTTTAGCCATCCATCTGCCTTGGTATAGTGCACTAAGACGATGAAATACTACTGGATCGCTATCTATAACGCACATTAATGAAGCTCGAGGAGCTCTGGGTAGTCCTCGCGTGCGAATGGTTGCAGTTACATTTTTTGCAAAGAAAACCAGCGTAACTATCTTTGTCTAATCTGTCTTATTCACTTCGAAAAGATTTGTTTAGAGAGTAGTCTGGAGAAGTCATTGTTGCTTGAAATTCGTTTTGTATGCCGCCTTCAGGACCAATTCCTAGACGTGATGTCTACACGGAACATCCATCTGAGCAATCTTTTCAGGTTAAATGCCTCCTCCTCCTCTTACCTCCAGTATTCACACTAGTTGTATCGAAGCATTAGTCACCGATTTCGTCGAGAAAATTCATCTTACCAAGCTTAGAAAAACTATTTCTGTTACCGTTTTCTTTGTTCCAGAGCCGATAAACGTTGCACTGATAATTTGCTCAAGAGAATCCGTTCCCGTAACCACAACGGCTAGCTTTTCGGTCGGTCTTCCTTCGAGTAAACATCACCTGCTTGCAGTCAAAGTGGACCACCAGAGGTTTGTTTCTTTGGAAGTTCTCCTGAATATTACTGACAATTTTTCGACGCACCTAGAGCATTGAATAATAATGTAAAGCATAATATTATAAATCATTGATTAGATTACATACTGCGTTGCGCTTTCTGTGAATAGTTCATTTACTTAAATTCAACTTTTTTGGGTCAAGACCACAAGTAACCGGCTGCTAATACTCCAACTGCTTCTCGATTCGACACCCGAGCTCGATCCAAGTTTTCGACAACAGCATTCGTCAGCGGATTTTACCTTCTACTTCGACGAAGTGTCCTATTCGTATCGTCTACGATAGCTTCTTCTTCGTTTCTTTTCAGTCGTCTTTCTGTGTTTTCTCAACTTTATTTAATTTCTTCTCGTCACATTACCTTCTTCTTTCTCATCTTCATTACCGGCAATGTTGCAGACAATTCAGTTGTGTTTTCATTTTTTAGTAATTAGAATATAAATTATCTATTCCACAGTAAGTCACGAATTGCTAATAATCACGTTAATGATTGAATGTCAAAAGCAAAGCAGACTCTTCACACCTTTTTTAGCAAAAAATTTTGTTAATGTACCATGAAAACTTGAAAAATACAAAGTTCTTTATGTTCAAACAATACAGATTTTTTTACAGATATTTTTGTTCCAGATACAGATGTTCAGATTTTTTCAAGGGAAAACCCTGCTCACGACGACTGGCTTCTTAGGCCAGTATCGTACCTCGAGACCAACTGGGATTGTATGTCAAAATGTGCTTGAAAAATCACCTTTCCAAAGAGCAGAACAATTGTCAGCAACATATAAACCAACCGAAACAATTTTTCTCTCATATTTGTGACCTTAAGAAACCCGCAAACATAAGATAAGAGAACCCGATTTTTTCAAGCAAATCATCGGAGCCAGTTTGAAACATCATTTTCTAGAGGTGCCGCGGTCTTCGTAACATTTTCTTGCATTTGGAGAGTGAGCCTCCAGAATTCTAGACTTGATGCAATTCTGGGTTGCGTATTCGGGATACAAATGGAGTTGAGTGGTTGTTCAGGAATGTTTGCGTTTTTTTTGACGTATCGTGATGATGCTTTATTTGACCAAAACACGTACCCTTCATCGGTATGGTGTTTTTGAAGAAATGGAACGATTGATCGATTGATAACCAAACCACTAGGCTTGAACCATGATTTAGAAAAAAAAGAAAAAGATCCTTTTTTTTGTCCAATACTCTGGCCGGTCTTACACTACCTTCGTGGCGTATTATTGTTGAGATTTGCAGAAAATTATACATAATCGAAACCGGAAGATTTTTACATTCAAAATGGTTTAACGTGAACTTTTTGCCAAAATGTTTGTGCAGTTGAACTAGAACTGTGCAATGCACTTGCAGAATGCTTCTTGTTTCAAAGTCATTTTGAACATAACTGTACATACATAAACAAAACAAAAAAATACTGACATGAAGAGGAGTGAGAGAGCTTTCATATGAATGTTCTCATTTCTCTCTGAGCATGTAACAAACATGATGCTTCTTATCTCGAAAAAATTCCAAATTTTTAGTTGTCAGCTGTTAGAAGAAAATTAATCCGTCAGTCGTCGGATGAAATCGTAAACTTTTGTCTGGAATTCACGGCACCATTTTCAGCACACACGTCAGGTTCATCTCAGTGGTTAGTTTATTTCAATTTCAGCATTTCGCATCGCCTTTCTAGTCTTCTTCATTTTCCTTTTGATCATTGCCCAGTACTTGGTCAGAATTAATGGTAATTGGACGGGTTGGTATCCTTTGTGGTGGAATCCACCTTATTGACACGGTACCACTCTGCTACTTCAGCTGGGAGGCTCCCGGCTGTAGTGGCAGTTTGCCAAATCAGGCCAAAACAAGATCTCTGTGTGTGTTAATAAACGGTAGAACTCGCTCTGTTACTTCTATACCGTTGAGTCCATCATCTTGTTCGTGATAAAAGCCTTGATTTTCCATCCAAATTTCGTTCCGGGAAGGTGTTCAAAGCCCATTTTTACATATGTTCCGTCATCCGTAAGCAAGCATCCTTTGTAGTTCATCAGAACCTTCTCGAATAGCTTTCGAATGCCCGTTGGGCACGATAGGGGCAGACGACTCCTCGTAGACGAATCCTCCGGAGGGTATTATTGTTATCACCATATTTTGCTCCACTACGACGCTTACTTTGATCCTTCTGGGTCACGGTTATCCTCGGAACGTTTGAGCACATCATACATAGTTGATTCGACGTATTTACAAAACAGGAACTACTTCTTCAAATTTGTCACTTAACATGTTTCTGTTAGGATTGATCAGAAATTACAAAGGTAACACTGAACAAATTGCTTTTCACTGAAATGAGGAAAAATTGTACTGAACTTTCAATAATAAAATAGATTTTCGGGAAAAGGAATAGATTGCGTGGTTAAAGGCAGTGGGGGATTGCTGGGTTGACCAAAAGACCGCTAAAGACCACGAGGGGAAATTTCCATAAGATTGTATCCCAGGATGGCCAGTAACCAAAGCTGTTGTAGGCTGAAACAACGACTTTAAATTAAAGGCTTCTGGAGTCATCTGCGGTAGAATACGATTTTGTAGCCTTCTCAATGATATGTGAATATAATTCTAAAGAGTTTTTTATGGTAATCTGTTTTTCTGTCTTAGACTTCGTCTAAGCAAACCAATCCTTTGTGGTTGAATTATCTGTAGCAGATGTAACAATTATCAAGCCATTGCTTTATAAAACCAGGCATTGCACTGATTTCCATAACAGAAATACTAGCTTCACTTCGAGAGTTTTTACTTGAGAACGAGTTAAAGTCATAAAGTTTTGACAGCATTCTAGTTAACGTTAGTAAAATCAAGCAATCCCGCAAATTTGTGATTTGCAACGCCATTTATACAATAAATGGCAATACATACAGAAAATAACATTCTGTAAGTAGAAATGTTCAAAAGTACCTAGTATTGATAACACTGTGCTACAGCGATTTAGAACTTCTGAAGTGACCTAGTGTAGGTTGTAGGTCTTGTTGAGTGTAACATTCGCTCATACTAGAAATTTTCCAAGCACCCCCAAAATCTGAAGTTATGGTCAAAATACGGTTTTTTGGACTTCAGCGCATATAATATTTTTTAACTCAGTCATTTATCAACCCATTTCCGATATTCAAGCAGTTTTAGAAAGAAGACAATTAGAGCTTTCAAAATATATACAGGTTATTTATCAACCGATTTCCGATATTCAAGCAGTTTTAGAAATAAGACAATTAGAGCTTTCAAAATACATACAGGTTTGTTCTAATATCAATAAAAAATGTTAAGTTATTTGAGTTCATATCAAATTTTTTAGACTTTTTCACGCAGTTTTTCAATTTAATTTTAAATTTGCCATCTATTTTTGTAAGAAACATACCACAAATATACTATAATTTTGAAAGTATATTCAATTCCGAATCAATTGAAAGTAGTTTTGTGGAAATCGGTTGATATTATGCTAAGTTATATATTTTTTTTAAGAAAACCAGAATTGTTGGCTTCTGTCGCACAATTATTTCACGGAGCTACAAATGATGAAAAAATGCAAGAACTATTGATGTGGCTTAGTGTGGGCTGTAGCCTTAGTCAAATGTTACTTACGCGTTTACTTGAAGTTTTGCGAATACCCCAAAAATTATTAGTTATGGTGAAAACCCTGTTTTTTACCTTAGCTCACATTTTTATGTTCAATTCGGTTATTTTCCATCCATTTTTTTAATTTTTGGCTGTTTTGGAAAAGCGAAAAATAGAGCATTTGAAACTTATAGGTGTGAACAAAAATGTGTGAAAAATTGCGAATAAATTTGGAAAATTTGAAAATAACATAAACTATCTTGTTTTTTTTGAAACTATTCATCACATATAGGTAAAATTTGAAAAAAAAAATCATTTCATTTTATTCAACATAAATCATCTTATTTTATTTAAACCTAATGAACAGGTTTAAATAAAATAAGATGATTTATGTTGAATAAAATAAAATGATTTTTTTTTCAAATTTTACCTGTATGTGATGAATAGTTTCAAAATTAACAAGATAGTTTATGTTATTTTCAAATTTTCCAAATTTATTCGCAATTTTTCACACATTTTTGTACTGAAAGAGCTTTCATTGCTGTAGAATTTGAAAAGCACATTTAGTGCCAAACGAAAACAGTAAATGTTGTTTATGAAAATATGTTATAGTTTGGCTGAGACATGCTTTGATGTTTTCCACCATATACTTAGGTTTCATCAAATCATTTCTCAGCCAAATTTTAACAAATTTTCATTAACAACACCTATTGTTTCCGTTTGTTACTAAAAAGAACTTTCCAAATCTTACAGCAATTGAAGCTCCAGCATTACAAAAATAAGTGAAAAATTGCGAATAAATTTAAAAATTTGAAAATAACATAAACTATCTTATTTATTTTTAAACTATTCATCACATATAGGTAAACTTTCTAGACATATTTATATGTCTCAAATTATTTATTTTTCGTCTTTCCAAAACAGCCAAAATATAAAAAATCGGTTTAAAAATAACCGTATTAAACATAAAAATGTGAGCTAAGGTAAAAAACAGGGTTTGAACGAAACTTATAATTTTCGGGGTATTTGAAAAACTTCAAGTAAATGCGCAGGTAACACTTGACTAAAGCCACAACCCACACTAAGTCATATCAAAAGTTCTTGCATTTTTTCATCATCTGTAGCACCGTGAAATAATTGTGCGACAGAAGCCAAAAATTCTGGTTTTCTTAAAAAATATATATCTTAGCCAAATATCAACCGATTTCCACAAAATTCACTTTCAATTGATTCGGAATTGAATATACTTTTAAAATTATAGTACATTTGTGGTATGTTTCATACAAAAATAGACGGCAAATTTAAAATTAAATTGAAAAATTGCGTGAAAAAGTCCAAAAAATTAGATATAAACTCAAATAACTTAACATTTTTTATTGATATTAGAACATACCTGTAGATATTTTGAAAGCTCTATTTGTCTTCTTTCTAAACCTGCTTGAATATTGGAAATCGGTTGATAAATGACTGAGTTATAAAATATTATATGCGCTGAGGTCCAAAAAACCGTATTTTGATCATAACTTCAGATTTTGGGGGTGTTTGGAAAATTTCTAGTATGAGCGAATGTTACATCCAACAATACCTACAACCTACACTAGGTCACTTCAGAAGTTCTTGCATTTTTTTTTCATTTGTAGCACAGTGTAATCAATCAATTGATAATTTCATAATCGGAAGAGTTTGTTAAATTGAAATGCCTAAAGGTGAAGCGTTGTTGAATATTATTCGTGCTCTAGGAAGATTATGCTGCAAATACTTGAGCAAGTTATTTATTCATTTTATTCATACTCGTGAAGCAAAATAAAGGTTATTTCATAAACCGTAGCAAAAACATTAAACCGAGTGTCACGAAATTTGATCGGAGTGTTTCTGCCCGTTAGGTCAGACAGAACTCGTTCTCGCCCAACTTATTCAAATTGCCACAAAATGACATATTAAAAATATATGCATTTCCTCCTTCGACGCTGTAACTGATCTTCTTCCGCCGTGCGTCCAACGAGCACCGAAATGAATGTTTGCTCTGGAGAACGGCTTGTCATAGGATACGTTTTATTTTCTATTTATGGCCCTTCGCTGCGAATAAGATAAACAAAGCCATAATCCGTTCCATTCTTCAACACCGCCGCCGGCAGTTTACCGGTTCGAAACCTCTACAATTCAAACGCACTTTAGCCCCCCGGTTTCCAGTGCTGCTTCCGTGCACCGGGTTTTTCACCTTTTCTTCCCGAGGAGGGGGAAAACTCTCTTCCCGCAATTCTTCTTCCTTCTACCACGATCCGGATCCGAATTTTCAAACTATTTTCATCTTTTCTTGTTGATTTGCATCAAAACTCAAAACACAGACAGTAGGCCGCGATGTTGCACTGCCTCATAACGCGTTTCGTTCTTTTTTTTGGTCGAAAAGTAGCTATCAAACGAAAGCAGCAAACATCATTGGCGGGTGTTTAGAGTACCAGAGCAAGAGAGAGAGAGAACGGTAGATAGATCGACAGAGATAGTAGGGGAGTAAAAGTGAGTGGTTCATATTTCCAAACAATCAATTTTCATTTGCCGTAAAATGTTCGTGTCGATAGAACAAAAACAACAACAACGTTATTAGTCCGGGTTTAGACTAGGTAAATCTTCGATTGATCCAACAGCAGGCGGGGAGGAAAAAGCGAAAACGCAGACACGGTAGCCCAGTGTTTACGCAATTCCAAATCAAAGCGCGAGACGGGATGAGAGAGAAGTAGAAAACTTGTATAAAAATATGATGTAACAGGCAATTAAAAGTGGAAAATATTGTACCCCTTGACCTGCCGCTTTTCCCCTCACCGAGGTTCCAGCCTCCTTGTTTCATATGCCGGGTTCAGCGGGGGAAGATGCGTTCCCGTTGAAAGGAAAACTATACGAAACTGGAGTTAGAGAAGTGGCAAAGTGGCGGAAACGGGAAAAGAAAAATCGTGCACTCTGTGGATGATGGAAATCCTCATCATCGCTAGTTCATCGTAGGAGAGCAAAGTGATCGCTGCACAGTGGGGCGACTCCATACAAAGGCTGGCCAAGCAAAAAAACTGTCCATAAACGCGACAAAAACTTGGTATTTACATAATTTTGGGGCGCTGAACACGAATTTGTTCCATTTCCTCCATTTTTTGTTTGGGGCCGTCCATAAAGCACGAAATCCAATTTTTAATATTTTTTGGCACTTTTTTCCTTTTTTATAGAATTATATGATCTTTGACCACAAGTAGTGCCACCGGGCGTCCTCTCCATTGAAAAAAAAAACGTTATTTATGGACGACACCTCGAACTAAACAAATTTTGCCTAAATATGTTTTTTTTTATAAATAAACTAAAACAACATAAGTAATACAAACTAATTACAAATTGAAATGATGACCATCATCATCACCATCTTCCGCTGTGATCACTAATCTTTTGTTGAATTGTTTCCAGAAAATTTGAAGTTCATAATACTTATCAGCAGGAAAAATGTCTTTCGCTGCAATTTTCATTTCTTCTAGTGGTTTTCGATGTTTCATTGTTTCATATATATGTTATCTTCCTAATCCGGTTTCTATGGTTGAAAGAGGACATTTAAATACATGTATAACACCACGAATTGATAACTTACTATACATTGAATTAGGTGGTGCGGCTGAAGTTGAAGGCTCCATAATAAAATTCAACGAATTTATGAATTTGAAAACCAAGACACTGGAATGACACAACGTTCTAAATGAATACGAAAAGATGCGAAGGGCGACGACTGTTCTTTGTTTTTTTTTCTCATAAAGCAAAATGTGTGCTTTACTTTTGTATGCATACGAGTGACAGGCAAAAGCAATCTTCAAACGGGCTATTGTTAGCCGGAGTTTGATGGTATGAATTTGCTGTTAGTATTTGACACTTCAATCAGTTTAGCGAATTTCATGATCATAAATTGAAAAGGGCTGAATGTTTTTAATATTGTTTTAAATTTGCAGAAAGTGATAAAGTTTGCCATAATTGAAATTTAATAAAGATTTGTTTACTGTTTTCTTGTTTAACACTTATTTTATAACTTTTCATTGATAAATTTTGTGATTTTTGCCCAAATTTATATTTTATCCTTACGGATTGAGTACGATATCATAAATTTTCATTAATGGGGTATCATGGTTATGATTAAAATTAATCCTGGATGAAATTTCAACTTCAAAAATAAAAACTAAAAAAATCTGCTATCACTTTTTTCACTAAAGTGACAACTTGCGCAGTTTTGCGCAACAGCGGACAGTATGCATTTGAAAGCTTACGTTTTTACCTAAATTTTGAATGTAGTCACAACCGTGGCAAACTGCGGCAACTAAACTTTTAAGCTACTTTTCTACAAAAAATCACGTTTTTCTCAATTTTTTTTAGTGTCAGGCCTACTATAACCAAATTTTACAATATCTAATGAAAAAAATTGTTTTGCACAATATTTACAACAACTTTTCCTTTGACGTCAAAAAAATCCAAGCTACCATTGAAGCTACACAGCGTTTCAAAGTAATGTACTTTTTTTCAAAAACAAAAAAGACAAAAAACATAAGTTTGCTAAGCTTTGTAAAGTCATAAAAAATTCAGATTTCATGATATTGCGCCCAAATTTTGGATTTAGACACTTGAATGTTATAGCAATAAAGGAAAAACATTATGAAACAGCTAACGAAAAAATTTTTTTTGGCTGATGGCCAGCGATTCCCCAAGGAAAAGGATTTTTTTTTGGGTTGATAAAATCTATATAAAATTGATCACACATAAATTATTTAAAACAATTTTTGGACAGACTGCTTCAACAGGTTTATTTTTTACACTCAGCAAGTCATCAATAACAACTCGCTTTTTGAGCAGGTAACCATGCAATTCTCAAATCGCTCGATTAGATGTACCTGACTGCTGTGCAACAAAGTAGGCCAGAATGTGCACCAAATCAATGCAAAAAAGGCAAAGGCGACTTAGGTAAAACGAAGACAAAACCAAACAGAAATATGCAACGCTGGTTGTATTGGCAATTTTTTTCCCGTTTTTCCAGTCACCGCAATAAACTATAGAACAAGACGCGTAAGCCGTATGCGAATTTGGCAGCAACTTAACACACTCGCAGGGGGTCGGGGGAGGTACAATTTTCCGACCAGTGAGCTAGAAACCAGTATAAGTAAGTGCTGCTTCCAACACCCTAATGAGTGGAAAATAAAAACAAATTGAAAACTGCTTCGACCCGAAACGAGTGGCTCGTTCCAGCCAGCAGCTGGAGTCGAAGGAAGGGGGTGGTGGTCCTAATGAGCTGTCACATTAACCGACCGCTTAATGCGAACCGCACAAGTGAAATTGCGACATTCATCTCTCTTACCGGCACTTGGGACAGACCAGAAGGTGGCCCAATGAGATTTTGTTATATGAAGCAATAAAAATAAAGGCAGATTGCAACAAAACGGAGTTGCGTGTGGTGGTTGCATGCGTTGGTCAACTTTGCAAACAACCACACTCGTTTTTTTCCCTAGAAGATAAGAAATCGAAGCAACCCGTTGTGGTTTGACGTTTACTGCACTGTGGTTAAACACCTTTGGGTTTTCATTTTCGGTTTGCAGTCCGTGTAGGTGCTGCTGGGAAATAATCATAGGCTACTTTGTTGCTTGGCAACGTTTATTTAAACCATTTGTACCGATATAGAGTGTGTTTTACAGTGCATTATCAAAAGTCGGAATTGATGGAAGCAACCGAGTCGGAGCGTTTTGGTTCAGTTTTCCGGGTTGGCATCTGGGTGATGCTTGCGATTTGCGCTTGGAACACAATCTGACTCACTTGTAGCTTCACTTTGGCCTGCTCGATAGCCGGAAGAGTTTTCGTTGTTTTAGCCATACTGCAGAAAAACAGATCAATCTCATCCAGATTGGCGTACGCGGAGTCTGGCCGTGGCGGGGGTGGTTCTTCAGTTCTCACCTTCTTTTTCTCCGGAGGCTTATTTTCGATGCTAACATTATTGTTGGTGCGTTTGTTGGTTTCAAACGAGAGACTATGGTTGGGACTCTCATGGTCAAAGTGCATGGCAGGAAGTTCATTTTTAACCAATGTAATTTCTTCGAGGGGATCGAAATCGCGTTGTTTTGTTTCGTCAAAGCCATCGAATGTTAAATCGTTGTCATCGTAGGGTTCTGGTTCATTAGTGCTTCGCTTAATGCAGTGAGGCAACAAGAAAGCCATGTCCTCCTCATGTTTCCAAGGGGCCAAGGGTTTTTCACCGTAATCACTGGCTCGCTTGCGTCGACTGATTGCATTCCAATGGCATCGGCGTAATTTTTCCCATGCGTCTTTTGCCGAACGAGCTAAAACCAGATGAAATGTTTAATTATGGCAGCACTGTACACTGGTTGCTCACAGACAAAACAAAACATACCGCTTTGGTTGAGTTTTTTTCCTATCTCTTCCCACGATGCGTACCGCCGGTGTTTATCTCTGTACAGGGGCGATTTATGATCATACAGGAAGGACCGTTTACGCACTTCTGCAATCAATATTTCTTCCATGATTGTTGTGAAATAACACCGAACTGAATCACCTGCACCCTAGGAGACGAATAGTCACGTAATGACAATGACAGCCGAGCGAACGTGTGGCGTGAGATGCGAGTGGAAACTCATACAGTAACACGGCGAGCTTATGTCGACACACGGCCTTTGTATTTCACGTGATACCCGATACCCACCGTGTGATGTGAAAATGGTGAGTGTGTTATGCGGTAGTGTCTTGCTGGCGCGCTCGTGGTAGTTGTGTGCCGTTAGTCGGTAGTCACGCTTGTCTGGTGCTTGCTTGTCTGCCTGCCAGTGAACGATGAGTCCGAGAGTTGCTGCTATCACTCGTCATGACCGTCGGTCGTGTGTTGCATGTAGCAGCAGCAGTGTAGGCAGATATGGTTTGCTAAATTGTGATGTGATTTAGTATCATATTTCATGCTGAACTGGATATGCATGGGATAAATATGAAGCTATTTTTTATTATTAATTCAATTGCGTAATTTATTTTAAGCTTGGAATGTTGTTAATACAAATTCAACCATTGTTATTTTACAATTACAGGTCGGACTCGATTATCCGGAAACTCTATTATCCGGAGTTCGATTATCCGAATTTTTTTTTTGTGTTTGTTTTTAATTTTTATTCCGAAATTTTACCTTTACCATCCCTTTTGGCATATTTGTAACCATTTATGTCACTTCCGGCATGTATGGGACCTGTTCGAATTAAATGAATCATCAGTCAAGATTATACCCCTTTTCGCATCATACAAGTAAAATGAAAAAAGGACATATTTATTTTATTTTCGTTAATAGCAAATTTGAATATTTTTTCTGTGATTCGATTATCCGGAAAACTCGATTATCCGGAACGAAATTTTTTCTGATGTTCCGGATAAGCAAGTCCGACCTGTACTGAATATTCCTGAACATGAGTTAAATAAGAACTCAAGTGGAATGGTAAATACTGGTTTGCGCAGTTTAAATCATTCTCTAGCGTGAAAATACCGGGAGTTTTTTTTCTAAACATTGAGAACAGGTAACTATATGAACTCGAACGAAAGAGTATGTTAATGAATGTAAGACTGTGAATTTAAAGACACAATAAGAATTTCTCTTCTTGTCTTGTTGTAAAACTGTACTAAAAACGAACTTTGTTTTTAATTATTTCAATTTTATGGCTATTTGTAGTAGTTGGTTGTTTTTAAACGGTACACATACACACATTTGATGCTTTTTTGCTGAAAAGTTCACCTTTTAAAAATAATTGTATAAACAAATATTTTTCGACTTATTTTTCCATCTTGGTTTTTTTTTCTCAATTTCCATTTTAAATCTACCATACCATAACCAAATGCTGGATTTCTTTCAAACTATGCTTCATTGTTTTATGATTACTACAAAATGGATGGCTAATATATAAGTTCGTGTTGTGAAGAGTCTAAGAAAGATGAGGAGAATAGGAGATAATCTAAAAACATTTTTTTTTATTCTTCTCATTTTTTATTTCGATAAAAAAATCTTTCGTTGACTTCTTTGCCGTGCTAAAGTCAATGAAAATGACACTTTGAGTAATCTTCACTCAAACACCAATCAATGTGCATATAGGCTTTACCAAGCAATCCAACCCAAAATCAATATATGATTGGAGAAAGTCATACCGATGAGTACATCAATGTTAAGCAAATAGTATAGAGTATAGATAAAGATTTTGTGAGGGAGGGAGAAGAACCTTTTTTTTTTGAAGGTGGGAATTTGATAGTTGCTTAAGTATTTATGATAAATATTAGTAAGTAATGAGTATGTGTGTCCAATCACAAATGGTGTCTTCTCAACACTGTTAGAAATTTGTAATAATAATTGTTAGGATTTGTTTGCTTTCGCAATTAGGACTTATCGTTCGTAGGGATTCAAGCCTACTTGTCAGAAAAGAAAAGTAAACTTACAACTAACTTAATTGCTAACTTATTGGCTATAAAGAGAGCTTATCGTAGCAATTGAGGATTGTAACGATTTTTGTCGGAAATTGTTAATAATTTTATTTGACATAGCTTCTAATGGTTCAACACCAGTAAACAACAATATCGCACGCTTAGCTTTGGGGCTAATAGCGGTCTCGATCAACTAGATTAGTTGAGAGAATTCGTTATCGATATTGTTTTTGGCACATTTCGTATGTGTAGGATAAGTACAACGATACACCGTGCCCCAGTGCTGAGTCGAGAAAATTTCCAGCTCGAAAAGATCCTCGACTCGATTGGGAATCGAACCCGATGTCACAACCGTGTGGGAGAGCTAGCCGACCGACATCGCTAACCACAGAGCCACGGGGTGTGTAGGTTCAACACCAGTAAGTTTATGTAATTCGAGTGTACCAAACCAAGGAGGCCGCTCCAAAATCATTTTCAGAATTTTATTCTGAATCCTTTGGAGCGTTTTCTTCCTTGTTGAACAGCAACTTGACCAGATCGGTACAGCATAGAGCATTGCTGGTCTAAAAATTTGTTTGTAAATCAAAATCTTGTTCTTTAAACAAAGTTTAGAATTCCTGTTTAATAGAGGATATAAACATCTCGTATATTTGATGCACTTGACTTGTATACTCTCAATGTGCTCTTTGAAAATAAGTTTTTTATCGTAAATTAGTCCTTGTCAGACCAACTTAAAATAACCCCATTCATCATGACAACATGATTATTGTTTGGCTTGAGGAAAGAAGCCCTAGTCTTATGGGGAAAAATTATCATTTGAGTTTTAGAAGCATTGGGAGAGATTTTCCACTTTTGCAAGTAAGAAGAGAAAATATCTAGACTTTTCTGCAATCGACTGCATATGACACGAAGACTTTTTCCTTTTACGGAAATGCTTGTGTCATCGCAGAACAATGACTTTGTGCATCCTGGAGGCAAATCAGGAAGATCTGAAGTGAATATGTTGTACAGGACTGGACCCAAGACTGAACCTTGAGGTACACCTGCTCTGACAGGAAATCTATCAGATTTTGAATTCTGATAGACAACCTGCAGAGTTCGATCAGTAAGCTAATTTTTTAAAATTTTGATTAGAAAAATTGGAAAATTAAATGTTTGCAATTTCGCAATCAAACCTTTATGCCAAACACTGTCGAATGCATTTTCTAAGTCTAAAAGAGCAGCTCAAGTGGAATAACTTTCTGATTTGTTAGCTCGTATCATATTAGTAACTCTGAGAAATTTATGAGTTGTGGAATGCCCATGGCGAAATCTAAACTGTTCATCTGCAAAAACTGAATTTTCGTTGATGTGTGACATCATTCTGTTAAGAATAATTCTCTCAAACAGTTTACTTATTGAAGAAAGCAAACTGATTGGTCGATAACTTGAAACTTCAGCTGGATTCTTATCGGGTTATAAAATTGAAGTAATTTTTGCATATTTCCATAATTTGGGAAAATATGCAATTTTGAAGCAGCAATTGAAAATTTTCACTAAAAATTCCATTGTGCTTTCAGGGTGATGTTTGATTAATATATTAAAGATTCCATTGTCACCAGGTGCTTTCATATTTTTGAAATTTTCAATAATTGATTTAATCTCATTCAAGTCAGTTTCAATTATTTCTGCAGGTAAAAAATTCTGGGAAGAAATTAAATCAAATTGACGTGTGACTTCATTTTCAATTGGACTCACAAAATTGAAATTTGTTCATACACTCTCAAACTGCTGAGCAAGTCTTTGAGCTTTTTGTTCATTGGATACAAGAAAACGTTCGTCATCTTTTAAAACTGGAATAGGCTTTTTGAAGGTTTCTTAAGAATCTTCGACAGCTTCCAAAAGGGTTTTGAATATGGTTTCAATTTTTCAACTTTAGTCTCAAAATTTTGATTACTCAGAAGAGTAAATCTATGTTTAATCCGATTCTATAAATTTTTATAAATAGTTTTAAAAACAGGGTCACGAGAACATTGATATTGCCGTCTGCGGACATTTTCAAACGAATTAGAAGTTGAAGATTTTCGTAAATTATTGGTGAATCAAATTTCATTTGAGCCTTTGGAACAGAATAATTCCTGGTATCGAAAATTGCACATTTTAATGCTTCCAAAGCGGAATCAATATTCACTTCGTTTTGCAAATCAAGCTCATTGGGGAACATTCATAAATGACGTAGCATTTGAGGGGGGGAGGGAGGGGTTTGCAGTTTTGTGACGAAATGTGACGAGAGGGAGGGCGGGGGTTCAAGCCAAGCTACGTAGCAAACATGAAACTAAGAAAAAAATTTGGATTTTTTCTAGTTGTTCTTTTTTATCACTGTTTTGTCTGTTTAGGGTCATTTATATTACTTCCTTGTCTTTTCTTGTTCATTCTTGACTCAAGGTATATTTTGGATAATAAAATTTGCAAAAAAAAAATATCATGTGAGGGGGGGGGGGGTTGTTAGATAGCTCCGTAATTATCTAGAGGGGGGTCCTGACTTTGTGACGAAATGCTACGATGGGGGAGGAGGGGGTCAAAAAAACCTAAAAAAGCTACGTCATTTATGGATGTTCCCTTATTGAAATTTCTCTCAGTATGAGTTTTGTATCTCTCCCAATTAGCCTTGTTATAATTAAAAACAGAGCTCATAGGGTTTAAAACTAATTCATGTGATATAGAAAAAGTTATTAGAAGATGGTCAGAATCAAAATCAGCATGTGTGATCAATTCACTATATACATGACTTTGATCTGTTAGTGAGCACCAAATCAATTGTTGATGGATTTCTTACAGAAGAAAATCATGTAGGACTATTCGGAGACAAAATAGAATAGTATCCTGAGGAACAATCATTGAATAAAATTTTGCCATTGGGATTACTCTGAGAATTATTCCATGATCGATATTAAGCGTTAAAATCGCCAATTATGAAAAATTTTGAACGGTTTATGGTGAGTTTTTATAAATCACCTTTAAAATAATTTTTGTGCTTGCATGTGCATTGGAATGGTAAATATGCTGCGGCAATAAATGAAATCCCAAGTTCAGTTTGAACTTCAATTCCCAAAGTTTCAATAACTTTCGTCTCAAAATTGGGAAGAGCACGATGCTTGATTCGGCGATGAATAACAATTGCAACTCCACCGCCGGAACCCTGAATCCTATCGTATCTATGAACCACGTAATTGGGATCATATTTTAGTTTGATGTTAAGTTTCAAAAATGTTTCAGTAATAATTGCAATGTGCACATTATTTACTGTTAAAAAATTAAGCTCATTGGCCTACAATGAGCGAGCATTCCAATTTAAATTTTGATTGGTTTATTTAAAATCACTGCTAAATTTTAAATTAGAAACAATTTTTCAAACATTTTTTTTTCAAACATTGATTTTGCCTGCAACATGGCGTTCATAAGATCGGACATTGCCTGTTGCAGAAAAGCGAGTTTACCTGCCGTAATAGACCCCAGGCAGTTGACATTAGAAAAAATATTTTCGGTAGCAATACTAGTTAGGGTAATCAATGTATTTTTATTTTCTACCGTCTTTTGTTTGCCCCCCATATTAACGGTCATTTTCTTACTACCAACATTAAGTGAAATAATTTTCGAACTACCTGTTACCTGTGCATACGTTAAACGGGTATGCAACGGAGTAGAAAAATTGGGCGGTACTGGTACGCTTGGAGAATTTTGTTTTGAAGTTTTTTTCGATTGGGAAATTGAATTTTGTTTACCCAGCCTTGCCTTAACGATGGCTAAATGGACAGGGCATTCGTAAAAATTTGAAATATGGTTGCCGTAAAAATTGTTACTCTCTTTCACGGGACATGTGTTCATTTTGTGAGAGTTCCCACAATGCAATTTTGGTCCATGTAATAGAAATTAGATCCATGGTCATATCGTTGGCAAGTACAGCGTTGGGTGACATGCTTTTTACCTCCGCCAAACTTCCCATAAATTTCTCATTTTACACGCACATTATATAAAGTATGTGCTTTTTCAAAAAAATTTAAGTTGTTAACCTCACTGCGGTTGAAATGAATTAAGTAGTTTACAAGGGAAACTCCAGTTCTCTGACTGTTTTCACCTCGTGATTTTTGTTTTATAAGATAACTTGGGTAGGGGCTATGCCAAGTAATTCTGTCAAAGTAATTTTGATCTCATCAACGGTTTGATCGTTGGTGAGACCTTTCAAGACAACCTTGAACGTCTTGGCGTTCTTTGTGTCGTAGGTAAAAAAATTGTACATCTTGTCAGTTAAATACTGAACAAGACGATTGAGTCGGCTAAAAAGCGGCATTCGCTTCTATGGGCAAATTTGATAGGTAAATTTAACGTCAGAACAAACGTAGAAAGTTCCTTTTTGAAAATATTAAATTCAAAGATATAGTTACCACAATAGGTGCAACTTTCTCCTTTTCAAAAGAATTGACATTTTGTATAGTTTCAGGCAGACGCTCGAATTGTCCGAGAGAGAATGCTCTCTCTTTCTCCTCGTAGTGATGCGTGGTTTCTTTTATCGCCCTGTCATTTCAGGTGACAGTTTAATTCAAAAGTAGGTAGTCTTGATAAAGACTGATGTCAAATTACTTTCAGGTAGTCTTTAAAAGACGCACTGACAAAACACAAACTTTGAAGCTATAGGCAGTCAAAGACCAGTCAACAAGCAACCGAAAACACGTCTGACCTGTAGGACAGTTCAAGACGCACTCTATCGTGAAGCTGTGCTTCGCATTTTGGCAAATGCTGAATATTTGTCAGATCATTAGGATACATTCCAATTATCTTTATAGCTTCCAATTTTAATTCAGCTTGTCTTGTCCGCTAGGGAACCCGCTTCATACTTTATTGCCGGAGATTTTTCATCTGCTGCTTTTATATGTCTTAAAGTCTCTCTGATACAAGCATACATTTTTGTAGAATCTATGTGGTCATACCTTTTAATAGATAAGCGCCCTCCGTAACCGTTTTTACCTGTTTTCATGTCTGGTGTAAAACATGAAGTTTTTGAAGAACCGATTAGAACCACTAGCGTCATCATCAACCGACAGATACAACCTTCTAGATTCTGGATATGGATTTTTCTTATTTTGATTCACCGGAAACTATACCAAAAAGGAAAAGCTTGTCTCTATGATTGGGAACCACTTGTCTTTGAGAGATCGGCTTGCATCGTTGAAAAACCAGCTTCAGAATCACCGATATCATCAACAATGTCAGTGGCAGCCATATATATATGCCATATATATATGCCTTGGATGATTTTACTTGAATTTCAACATTTTCGAGAATAATCAAATTCCACTATTGTAATATATATTGTAATATTGATTCTAAAAGCAATTTTGAATCATAATGCTTTTGATGACTAACGGCATCGAATTCGTTGTTAAAATTTTTCAAAATTCGATTTTGAAAATATCAGTTTCCTATGAAAATACGTTTTCTGTGAGTTGTGGAAAAATTATCAATTATTTATTTCTCTTCTACAGATTATTCACCAAAAAAAATTTTGCTGTTGGCTAAACTTTGTATTTTTGAACATCAGTTTCGTGACGTTCTTCATTTCTATATTTTTTATTCCTCGACATAAATGTTATTTTACTATTTTCCGGATGAGAACATTCAGGTATAGTCTTAGAAAACGCAAAAATGTTATGAACCATTCTTAGCAAATTGAGTATTTTTGGCGGGTGGAAACTATACTAGACTTAAGAGTAATTTTCTAAAAGGGCGAAATCCTTTCTAGGAACGTGTAGTAAGGAATTGATTTTACTTTCTTCCACATTTCTCCATCCTAGTCTTCTTACCAAATGCTGTGCCATAATTTCAACTTTTTCTCAATATATGTTTTGTTATAAATTTTTCTTACAGCTTGTTTTTAGAAAAATTCTCTCTACAATCAAAGGTTTTTGAGTTGTAATTCTTTGAATAAAGTGTAAGCAGTTCCCTTATATACTCTAGAATATCTAGAAAAAGTGATTGTTTTTTATTTTTTTAGAGGAAATTTGTGTTGAGGTATTTAAAATGAATATAAGAAAGAAGTTATGTAATACTTATTCAAGCTAGCTTATTCAAAGTGTCTGAACCGTTTACATTTTGTATCTGGTCGACAAAAAGCAAATCGAAATATCCATCTGCAAGTAGGCGGTACCCGGAGATGGTAAAATCTGCATCCTAATTAGGCTGCAAACTTCACACCATGTATTGCAGTTGCGTCTTGCACTCCATCACCACCGCCTACTGTTGTTAACCGTGACGGTCAAAACCGCAACGAACGGCTCACAATGGGCTTCATTTTAAATTGGGTTGCTTGGGTTTTCAACCGGAGAAAAAAAAACAACTGTTCCTACTGATGAATGCAACCGAAACTAAATCGGGCGTTTTGTCAGCATCGATTTTTCCACATATGCTGCACCCGTCGCTGCGCTGCACATCCGAATACCGAGCAGTGTTTCGTAACCTGAACAAAAAAAGAAGAAAAACGGTAATGTATTTTCCTAGAGTACAATTCTGCCGTGGGTGCTTTCCTGGGCTGAGATGGTGGGTGGTAAATGGGAAGAATGTAGCCGAGATTTTCGTCACTGTAGTTGTGCAAAATGGGCAGGAAAACCGTTGTTTCCCAGCCTCCACTGTATCATCAACAGCAGCAGCATCATCAACACGGGCGACAATAACACAATTCCTATGTAAACAAAGCCCATTTCACGGAAGAGAAAAGCGGATAATTCCCCTGTTCTCGTGGAAACCCAAAAGGAGGGGATTGTCGGTTCCCCTTCGGCATTCTCTCCTATATCGCTCGCTTTCTGAAGAAGGACGGCAAGTCCGGAAAAATGGTCAGACGTGTAAGAATGGAAAATATTGTTCCACACTCTCCCGTGCAATAATGCTGCTAATGTTCAATTGTGTGCGTCCGTCTCCCGTTCGTGTCGTGCCGCTAGGGGTAAGGAAGACAGGATAGGGGGCAGCACGAGCAACATTTGGGCGGTCTCTTTTCCACCGTCATCGTCATCGACGTCGTAGGTTGGGGGGTTTTGTTGTTTACAATGGGAGCTATTATGTGTGCGATGAGATGTTATCCACCGTCCGTCCTGTCCTCTCCTGAGTCTATCTACTGTGGGGCTTCGTATGGCGTGAGGAGAAAATCGGTTGGCAAGATAAAGAGAGCTTTCGAGCGAAAGAAAATTTGCAACCATTTGTGGTTGTGTTTGTGAGAGAATCGGTAATGGGAGAGGAAGAATATAAACAGAGAGAGAGAGAGAGCCTGCCTGCTCAAATTGCACTGAACTTAGAACCAGGTGGATGTGGGGTGTACGGTAGCAAAACAGGTGGATAGAGAACAATTTCAATACACTAACACTTGCTTAGTGCCAAAGGCGTATTGTAGCGTAGAAGAAACCCTCACAATCGTTCGTTGTTACATGAGAGTGTACTAGTTGCGTTTTTCCGTTGAACTGAGAATGGGTGGAAGCTACAAAAGGGATCATAGTAGTCTGATTGCGACATACACAACATTACCATATAATGCAGAGCGCAGCAGGCGTGTGTGTTAGCATAAGATAGAAATCTGCACTGCATCGAGTTCCGACTGAGTCCTACGAATGGACGTTTGTACGGAAGGGGGCGGATGAACGGAACGGAGCGGAACAACGAAAGGCTGCTGAACTCTCTAACGACCAGCAGCAGATATGCAGCAGATCTCGCCTCGTGTGCTGAGGAATGGGGGCACATTGTACGTATCTCTAAGATGCGAAAATGCGGCGGCTGGAGAAAAGGGTGGGAACGGTAACGAACAGGTGCAAGTGCGCGCGCGATGGAGAAGGAAGCGAATGAATGCGAAATAAAGGGCGCTAGCCTGCCTGGGTCTGCTGGGATGGGAAAAAGTAGTGGAGAAAAACGAACGGAATGAAAGGTACGGATGCTGTGCTGTGGGTGCATGGCCATGGCGAATGAGTGTTCTTCCTTGGCAAGGCCGTCTTCGATGGATATGGGGAAGGAGCGAGGTTATTTTTTTTGTTTGTTGTAAGGAGGGACTTTTGCTTTACAGTTACGAACATTGTTTATCGATTGTTTCGCCTTGAAGCGAAAAAATGCATTATAATTTGAAGATTCAAACATTTATGCTGTATATTTCAAACTGAAACTGATTTTATATTGTATCGGCATTTAAGGTGTGAAACAAGAAAAGTTGCACCACAACAAATCCGACAAGGAGAGCAAAAACTTCGTCAGTATTAGAGGTGTGCGCCGACTATATCATCGGCGATTGCGGTGTAGAAATTATTTTTACCCTTGACGGTCTTCAAATTAATTTTACAATTGTAATATGCTGGAATTGTTTTTGAAATAAATGACGGAAAACGTTGAACAATGATTCTACACGTGTTTCTAACTTTTTCAGTTGATTGGTTTCATGAAATATAAACCTGAAGTAAAAGAAAATAAACCTAACAAGAAAAGGAGATTCAGTTTAGATTATTTTTTTTTTAATTTACTAATATAGAAAGCCCATTCTACAACAAATTTAATTATAATATTCTGTGTTACAATTAGAAAAGCATTTGATGCTTTTTGCCCGTTTTAATGTGTGATTTTTGAAGTTCTGTAAAATATCCTCGCCGGCGCGGCGCACAGGTCTAGTTTGTACACTCATCTGATGGCCCGGCGTTGATCTGTTGTACCGATGGTTTCCGTTCAGAGCATCGAACAACAAAGCAAGACAACGGGAACATTATCAACCTGTTTGGCTCCGGCTTAAATCTGAAGAATAGCCGTCCTTGCGCGTCTTCTATCTTCCATCCAGACGGATCCAGAAGGAACGGCTGGAACGGCGGCGACTATCCGACCGAACCAGACAAATACCCGAGGCTTCTTTCCGTGTGCAGAGTTCAGCTCAAAGCTATGTAACATGTAAAAAAAGCAGGGCACCGAGAAGACCTTTTATTCCTGGTCCATCCGCGCACGCTCCTATCGTCATTCCATGGCGGGAACTCGAACCTGATGAGGCAACAAAAACAAGTAAAAAATGGTCCTTCGTCTTACCTGGCTCGATCAGCTCAGTTCTGCTGGCGAGCTGGTGGAGGTGTACCTTTGGAATGTTAGACCTCTTGTTGCCCGCGCTGAGTTCCTCACAGCTTTTGCCAGCACTGCCGAGGACAGGTGGACAGATAAAGCCACGAGCAGTCCGAGCCAGTGAGATCGAGCATTACATAAATAATGTAAACATACACATTAATCAATTAAAAACCGAAGTAAATGCGAAAGGAATATCGTGCGCCCCCTCTCCTTTTTTTCGGTGGCGAAGGAGGCGTTGATGGGCTGGCAGTGCAGCAACGGCTCGAGATGACAGCGAGGAGTTAAGATGCATCCAAGCAGGCAGCGAGCAGAAGAAATAAATTATTTCCTTTTCAAAACAGGCGAAAATTAAATGCGCTCGAGAGCTCGACTCAAGCTTTTCCGTGGGGTTTCGTTTCGTTGTTTGCCATCAGTGTGATCTGTGCTTTGGGTTCCGAGTCGCACCGTGTGCAAATGATATCAGATTGATCTTCTTCAGGACAGGTTTCATTACTTTGGTTATGTTGTTTGTCCGCGCGCAGCAGGGCAGATTCACATTGGCGGGTCCCCCCGATCGGGTGAGTTGATGCATTGGAGTAGAGAGACTGGCGGGGGGTGTTGCTACATGATCTTCTTTAGGGGATTAGAACAAGTGAATTAGATTGCAAGCTGATCGAAAAGTGTCGAAGGATTCTAAATGGTTAAAGGAGTTTTTCTTAAGCACACGGTTGTTATAAAATGTTAATTCAAGCAACTCAAAATTGTCCCGAATGTACATATTAGCCTTAGCTATTTTCATTTGTTGTTATGATAACTGATTGAATCTTAGTTCAGGATCGGTCCTAAAAGAGGTAAAAAATGACCAAAACCTAGAACTACGTAGAAAGCTATTTAAAAAAATTACTAAGTGTTAAAAACCAGATAAATATCGATGAGATCGTGATCGAAATTTGACAGCTCGCGATTAAAATCCAGTGCACTTGGCATTGCAATCAGTTACCTAATCAATCCGATTGCTTAACACCGTTAATCCACGTCATATCTGGGGCCCCAACTGGCGACAGCGAGCAGAACAACAACCGCACGCCTGCAACAGGTTACTGCGATTTCACCAACGTTAGATTGCCCCATCGCATGTAAAATATTGTCACGACGACGAATCTCGAATCTATAAATGCACCGGTTGCTGCGAGATCTGCTGTGTAAAACGAAAACAACTCCTGCAGCAATCCTACCTGTCCTGCGCTGTGCTCTCAACCATTCTTCTGCAGTGCAGCCAGCGAGCGCGGAAAGCGCTAGACGCATGCAGAACTGATAATTTTGAAATAACCACTCAGCTCTTCGCATTAATTAGCAGCAATAATAATTTCAACTGGAGAAAAATGTTAGGCTTCACTCGTTTAATTTATATTTTAACGACACCACCGAGCAAGATGCCAAGCGAAGAAAGAAGCAGTGCTGCTCGATATGGCGCAAATGAATCACAGAGTGCAGAAAAAAAAACTAGTTTTTCATTAACCATCAGAGCCATCAGAGACAGCCCGATGCTCAAGTCCGGGCCAATAAGAGGTGGAAATTACCGAGGCCATTTAAATACGCATTATAAGAGCCGTATAATGTGCCTCGCACTGAGTAAGGCAGCAAGTGCGAGGGTGGAAGAACTGGCGACGGAAAAAGAGAAATGAGCTCACCGAAAGCATATCTCTTTTTTCCGGCTGATTTTCCTTTGCGCAATTATTTCTCATCTAGCAGTACTTTTACCTCGCGCCTACCTGCGTCATACCATGACCTGCTCAGAGGGATTACAAAAGGCGCTTTGGTCGCCAGGGAGATGCACCCGAACAAAAGCGGTGGTGCAGAAGCCCCGAACGATAGAGGCAATCTAGATGCGTTTCGCTCTCGCATTTTTGTTTGCAGACCCGTTTTAGTTCTTTCGCGTTGCTCGAATAATAAAGAAACTAAAATAATTAAAATATTTTTCTAAGCATCCTGGCTGATAATGCAAATGAACGTTGCGAGGCAACCAACCAACAAACGGCACAGAGAAAAAAAAAACCGGACTACTGCGATCTCATTGCATACTTACTTTTACAATTATAAATGACCGCAGCACTAAAACATGGCCTTTTTTCCCTTCGGTTCAGGTCGGAATTAGCTGGTGGAACGAAGAGGGAACACAGCGACGTCTAATTTCCACCGCAGCATCTTTCGCTGAACGAAGATCCGAGCCAGAGGGAGGAAGCGTGGAGAACGAGGCAGTGAAAAGTAAAGCGAAACATAAAAATCAGGAAGAGATTGATGCTGGCGTGGAAAAGGTCTCCTCCTTCCCGACCTCAATGGTCCTCGGTTGCGGGAAGCAAACGAGTCACTTCAGTACATTGTTATAACAAATGATGAAGAAACAATAAATTTAAATACACATGTATGTGGTGTGCCCGCGACAAGATCGGCGGGAGGCATGGAGGGAAAAACTGCTTTTCCTATCATCTGCATAGATGAGGCAGGCAAACGTGAATGTAGCTGGCTGGCTGGCAAAACTGGCTAGCTGTCAGGTTATTGTACAAGTCCGCATGCACGCGAAGCGATTGCGAATAATGGCAGTTATAATAAATAGGATATAAGGCAGCAGGCGCGCGGTGTTCAGAGCTCGCGCGAACTCACACACAACAGAGCATGCCATGGCACTGCACGCCTGTCTTGCGTTAAAGCCGTTGTTGTTGTTGTTGTTGTTGTTGCTTGGTAGCAGAGAGATTCGCGAGCCGAGGTGGGCAGGAGCTCTTGCGGAATGTTGCAGTATCCCAGCAGGCTGCTGCTGGTATGGTGACGGTGCATAGTGACCGGAGGCTGGACAAAACCGATGTTTTGATTATTTTTATAATGTTTCAGTGCGTTTGATATGTTGACATTTATCATAAAATAACTATTGAAAAACAAACCAATTTTTTTGCTGCATGTTACTGAAAGTTTCTTGGCAACATATGAAAGTTCTACTTGTACGATAGGTGGACTTCGATAGCCGTCAACTGTGGACTGTTGTGGGATATTTTGAGGGTTTACCTCACTAAAAATCTTTGTTTATAAAATTGCTATCTTTAACTCTGAAGCAGGTATTAGACGAAGCAAACATTTGCTATTTTTGGTACGATTTTTATTTGTGCAAAATAAAATCCGTACCAAAAATAGCAAATATTTTTTTCGTGTAATACCTGCTTTAGTCTAAAGAAACAAACATTCTTTGTATCAGAAATAGCACCGGACTAGCTAGTTTTTCTGGGACTATTTCAGAACAAAAACATATCAATTCAGGAAGGTTAAACACATATTTTTCTTCGGTTAGACCTTTTAAATTGCTTCAATTTCTATGATAACTGCTACCACATGTTTTTTGAAGGTACTGTTATTATTCGAGTTTCTGTAGTTTTCGAAAAACTTTTGCCTCTCACCACTCGAAAGGTCTGTTTCTACCTCGTTATAGGGTCCTACAGTTTTAAACGGTTTTCTGATTTTTATATATCAGCTGGAAGAGTGCAATTTTCTGAGTAAAACGTGATTTAAAAAAAATGTTTATCGTTTTCCTTCGATTTTTAAATGAAGAATGAAAAACTGCTCGAAATGCCTTAAATGACAGTTCTCTCATATACCGTACATGGGCGAAACGTCATCTAAGACCTTTCGAGCAGTTTTTTATTCTTCATTTAAAAATCAAAGGAAAACGATAAACATTTTTTGAAAATCACGTTTCGCTTAGAAAACGCGGCTTTTTCAAATGATATGGTATGGCTTTAGGACCCAATTCAATTGTGGCCAACTTTTGTTCGGTAAGTCACTGTGCGAGCTCTCTACTGTCCCGATTGAAGGTATCAGTATTAACTTCGAAGGAACAAATTCGTTACACTTCAAAAATATGAAAATATAACTTTACTGTTTAAACCAATGTTGCCAACATTCACTCCCAGTGAGTCGAGCAAAACACTGCTGGGTAGGGAGGGAAAACTAGCTTTTCTACCAGCAACAAGTGCACATCAATGGTAACAATGTACGGTGTAATTATTATTATTATTTAAGAAAAAAGTCTTCCCCTTCCCGCCGTTTTCTCAACACTGCCTTGCGGATATGCGTTCCTTCATTAGTTTCAGGTTTGCGTGACCACCGTGCGTGGGGACGGACAGGCTGTCCGCGCCGGTTGAGGGGCACTTCGAGAAATTGGAGACACGCATAGATAAGGGTAAAGTGGTCAACGCTTGCTTTCTGGGTGTTTCGTTGTTTTGTATAAACGTACTCACAAACACACACACACACACACACGCAGCCGCGCGTAGCCAGTTTTACCCTTTCTTTTGTGGTGCAGCTTTTCCGTAATCTCAACTCGGCTACTTGGATGCTGCCGGGGGGTGGGACTCCGGTGCGTGTGAGCGCAGCACGATGCAACGAGAGCTTTTTTCCCGTTTGTTGCACCACCTTGGCATCAATTGTGGAATATTTACGAACGGGAGAAGAGTTCGCGTTTTTATTTCGCCTGCATATTGCGGCAATACCAAGCAGGTTCCCCAGCCAAGCCAATAGCTTTATCTAGGACTTTTTGTGAAATAATGTATTCAAATTGTTCGACGATGGATTAGCCTGGCGTCGACGTGGAGTGCTTGATTAATGGATCGGTGGCTCTTAATCCTCTTGACTGGCACTCGCCTGTCGGTATGGTTAATGTTTTTCCATTCGTGACCATTTGCTACATTGTATATAGTAGAGTCCATTAGACAGTGTGTACTAACATTTTTTTTCTCTATTTCTTCTTTCAGAATCAACAGCATAGGCATATTGAATATACAGAGCAAAAGGTATTGGACATAGGTATTTTCTCTAGAGTTACTATTTCAATGCAAATGTTGAGTTTTCATTGTTGTATTCTTCGGATAACGTCTGAACTTCATAAATAACATTCAACTCATACATTAAGTTTCAAGTATTTTTATTGAATTTTGTCTAATCACTAGAAGTCAAACCGTATGTCGATCTTTTCTGTAACCGTTCTCGACAATCGAATTGAAATTTTCTTGTTATGTTTAAACTGAAGTGAAAATTTAGTTGTGCTCGGGAAATGGGTTAATATGGAACGAGATAATAAAATAACATGCGCAATCTCTGCGCATTTGGTCATTGTTAGGTATGCATTTATAATTGGATTTATCATTTCCAGACACTGGATAGAGGCTATGTCAATATAATCCAACTTATGGAGCTTTTTTTGGTAATTACTGAAATAAACAGTATGTAAAAATAGTTTATCCACCCCTGGCCACTGAGCATATTTTCTTAAAATATTTTTTATCAAGCCTAAAAAACCCATTATTTATTATAAAATTCTTTTTTTCGCCTGTTATAAGAAATTCAAATTATGATAGCTTTATTCAAGAATAAAGCTTTTCAGTGCTTGGGACCTAATAATTGAGTAAACGATAAAATGTAAGGCAAAAAATATAAGGGCTAGTGCCTTTTTGCCGATTTCACACGGAACAGTGTATATTCGGTTGCGTGGTTGAGAGTGCTACGGCTCTGTTGGTTACCAACAGGAAATGAGATATTAATTTTTCATACATTTTTATTATAGACGGCATAAAAAGTAAATTAAAACTGTAATTATAATCCGTTATAGATACGCAGTAGTAATGTTTATCAATACTCGATAATATTGCGCATAATACTTCTAGAAATTGGTGTGGCAATAGGATAGAAAGCATTTCAAAATGGTATGGTAAAGTCTGTAAAGCGAAGCAGCGAGAAGCATACATCGCAACGCTTTACCTGGTCATCACGATGATTTCCGCACATTCTTTATTTATGGAAAGTAAGCAAGCAGATGGAAATCAGGTTGTGATTAGATGAATTTGCACAATTCTCAAATCTTCTTTCAACAAGTTTAGTATTGTACAGATATATTGGTGTTTAAAATCCTTTCAGTGGTACAGAATGTGGCAGGAAAAATGCGAAAATTGGAAGTATTTCTTCATATCCCATTTTCAATTACTTTGCCCAATAATATCAAATTCTTCGAGCTCAGTTAGCTTCATTGGGCTCTTTCAAACAAATTTACTCGATGTGTACTCCATTTATTTCAATGACGTTCTCAAGACAACGGCCGGAAGCAGAGCACACCTTTCGGACGTAATCCTCCTATGGTAGACTTCAAAGTCTTCAAACTAGGTTAGCGAGTTAGGGTCCGGACTGCTAGGGAGCCACAAAATTTCCGGCCAAAACTTCATGTTTTTCATCAGTCATCGAGTGTCAAGCGTAATATGACACTCCATACTGTTCTAGAACGACATATTCATCCTAAGAAAAGCCTCCAACTAGGAAAAAACTTGGTCTTTTAAAATAGCGATATACGTTTCAGTTTTAGTTTTAACACCAGAATCAATAAAAACTAAGCCACGAAGCCAAACATTCTGGAACTCGGCGGTTGTTTGTTCTAAACTATATATACTGAAATAGCACTTTCCCCGGAACATCCGCAAATTTATTTGGTGAAATGACCCGGTCTGTGTGGCCGGGCCCGGTCGATGGTCAGCTATTTGTCGGAGAGCATAATTTAAAGTATTTCCTTTAGCACCATTTTTCGCTCCATAATGAAGTGACGTATCACTCTAGTGGTAATCCGTGAAAGTCCTCTATGATGGTCCATCGCAACGATTTTTCAGAAATGTTGGCTTCTTTGGTATGTTTTCGGAACCTATATGCAAGAAATCTTTGCGCAGACCATTATGATCACGTTCAGCGTACGTACAAACCGCAGACCTTTATTTCTTGAGTTCCTATGCTTATAACCATTCTGTAGAGACCTTTCAATGCGATAAACTGTGGCCCAATGACATTATATTATCCTGGAACCCTATTTTGGCGTCTTCTAGGCGAGCAGAAAATTCATAATACCTTCTCTGGCGTTCACTTATTCAAATTAAAACAAAAATAGTTTCGATGTTCTGATGCAGCACTTGAAACTTGACGTAGCCTAATACATTGTCAACAGAAATAAGTCATTATTTACACAAATTACCCCAATATATATTTTTTAAATTCATGTATTTAGATTTAATAAAATCGCACTTTTAATCTCACGCACCCTGTATTTAATACTGTGATTATTTGCAAAAGATATCATAACACCTATTACCGCTGCAGTATGCGGCACGGTCTAAGCAGCCAGAACTAAACATCGTAACGGCCACCAAAGCAAAATAAGTGATTGATTTTCGCACATTAGCCAGCCAACTGACGAAAGTGAGCGAAAGGAAAGATGACTTTTAACTCAAATTTTCACTAACTTACCATCGCGAAAATATTTCAGGTTTTCACTATTCCTGAGCAATTTTACAAAAAAAATCCCAATTTTAATATTTTTTATTGTCATTTTTGGTTTGGCTTATATTTAGCACAGATGTTCCTATAGACTAAAAATGTCATGTTATGCTATTAGTATGTTTCTTGAATCACAACTTTTTTGTGAACAGGGTTTATGTAAAAAGAATATAAATATTACGAAGAAAAGTTTCAAACGTTCATTTTTCCAATTTTTTTTATAAAAACTGCTGAAGGTTGGCTAAACATCGATTATTTTCTGATCACGGAAAAACATGAAAGAATAGTTGAAATTGTCTAAAAATAAAAATAAAATAAAATCAGAATGTAATCGTTTTTTTTATGATCAATTTAGCGGAAAATATATCAATGTAGTACAAATTATGATACAGTAACGTTGTCGATTATATCACGCTCAAAAAAATATTATGGCGTGATATATCAAGAACGTGATGTATTTGTAACATGTTTATTCAAATGAAAAAAAAATGGTTTCTTCTGTATAAACGACTGAAACGATATTTCACGGTCAACAGCTTTTTTAACAAATCGAACCATAATACAACCTGTAACAAAACAATCATATTTTCAAGGTACTATTCATGAAGTGCCTTTTTCATGGCTATTTCATGTATTTTTCGTAAGGTCAATATATAACCTAAACCTAATTTGCTCAGTCCATTCTAGGGTACTTTTTATGTTTTCAATTGCAGTTTCAAGGTGGTTTTGTTCGGTAGATTTTAGCAGGTTAATATTTTCAATATAATCACTGCCTTTCATCGATTCATCTTCATCCAGTTCGTTATTGACATTGCTTTCATCTAAACTATGTAATTGTCCATTGACAATCTACATCAATAAGATAACTGTTTTGAATCACACCTATTTGCTTCCAAGTCTCTGTAATTATTTTAGGCAAAACATCCTGTCAAGAATCAAAAAGCCAAACTACATATTTCATTGTTTTTTTTTTAGTGTGTTGTCTAGAGGGTCTGAGCTCGACATAATCGAAGTTTCTAATTTTTCGCAATAGATCAGTTTTTTATTTTGAATTACTACTTTTTCCATTGGTTGAGCAATCGATGTAACATTGCACAATGGTCCAGAAATCAAATTTAGGGGGAAATTTGGGTTTAGAGCTCTATAGCAACATTTTAGAGAAAAACTTTCTTCTACAAAGTTGTTACATATGATATAGCGCTCATTGAAAAATTATCAAAAATTAGGGTGACCAACATTTTCGATGCAATCAAGTATCTAGGTTTTTTATCTTTGTAGATAGAAGAAAAACTTGTTCTACAATGTTATAGCTCCATTATTTTAGGTAACTTTGTAAAAAAAGTTTTTCTCTATCTTTGAAAACAACCAATTTATATTGAAAAAACACATTTTACGCTCTAACTGTTTTATTTCAAGTTACATCTCAATCTGCCTTTGAACGACTTTTAGAGCTTTTTAAGATAAACAATTTTCAATGCTGACATCGTAAATATCTCAATTTTACTCAAAGTTATTAATATTTTTCATCAAAAAATATGCGTTTTTCATCTGTATGTCATTTTTTTTGGGGCAAACATAAAAAATATCTCTTGGTCTCATTTTGAAGAACATATTTGACTTTATAAATGGAGGAACTTTTAGAAACATGTTATTTTTTAAATTTGAGTAAATTCAATTTAGAAACAAGACGAAAAATTCAATAATATACATTATGCATATAAAAGCACCTATATTTTTTTTGGTATTTTTTCTTATAACTAGACATAATTACCTTTAATTTGACCCAAAAAGATCGAAAATCGATCCACTGGTTCAAAAGTTATGATTTTTTTTGAAATTAAATACATCGAACACAGTCGTTTTTTATGGTCACCCTATTTCGAAGTTGGTCACGCAAAATGCTTCAACTGTGCTCAAAATCGCAGGGATGCATCTATGTTCAAAACAATCAAACCCGTATTGTTTCGTTGGGTTGTTAAGGGGACTAGCTCCGAAATAGGGTGACCATAAAAAATTCATTCTTTTTGGGGCAAACATAAAAAATATCTCTTGGTCTCATTTTGTAGGCCATATTTCACTCCATAAATGGAGGAACTTTCAGAAATATGTTATTTTAAATTTGAGTAAATTCAATTGTAAAACAAGACGAAATTTTTAATAATTTTATACATTATGCATATAAAAGCACCCAGATTTTTTTTGGTATTTTTTCTTATAACTAGACATAATTACCTTTAATGTGACCCAAAAAATTCGAAAATCGATCAACTGGTTCAAAAGTTATGATTTTTTTTGAAATTAAATACATCGAACACAGTCGTTTTTTATGGTCACCCTATTTCAAAGTTGGTCACGCAAAGTGCTTCAACTGTGCTCAAAATCGCAGGGATGCATCTATGTTGAAAATAATCAAACCCGTATTGTTTCGTTGGGTTGTTAAGGGGACTAGCTCCGAAATAGGGTGACCGTAAAAAACGGCTTTATCGATGTATTTTATTTCAAAAAATTCATAGCTTTTGAACCAGTTGATCGATTTTCGATCTTTTTGGGTCAAATAAAGGTAATTATGTCTAGTTATAAGAAAAAATACCAAAAAAAATCTGGGTGCTTTTATATGCATAATGTATAAAATTATTGAAAATTTCGTTTTGTTTTAAAATTGAATTTACTCAAATTTAAAATAACATGTTTCTAAAAGTTCCTCCATTTATGGAGTCAAATATGGCCTTCAAAATGAGACCAAGAGATGTTTTTTATGTTTGCCCCAAAAAGAATGACATACAAATAAAAAACGCATATTTTTTGATGAAAAATATTAATAACTTTGAGTAAAATTGAGATATTTACGATGTCAGCATTGCAAATTGTTTCTTTTAAAAAGCTCAAAAAGTCGTTCAAAGACAGTTTTGAGATGTAACTTGAAATAAAAAAGTTAGAGCGTAATATGTGTTTTTTCAATATAAATCGGTTGTTTCCAAAGATAGAGAAAAAATTTTTTTTAAAGTTACTTAAAATTAATGGAGCTATAACATTGTAGAACAAGTTTTTCTTCTATCTACAAAAATAAAAAAGTTAGATACTTGATTGCATCGAAAATGTTGGTCACCCTAATTTTCGGAATTTTTTCAATATGCGTTTTATCATATGTAACAACTTTGTAGAAGAAAGTTTTTCTCTAAAATGTTGCTATAGAGATCTAGACTCAAATTTTCCCCTAAATTTGGTTTCTGGGCCATTGTGCATTGTGCATTGGGGGTAGAAAAAATCTTGTATCAACCCGTGGTTTAAAAACTGAAGTTTTAAGTCAGCTCTACTAGAAAGGTTTTGCACTTACTGGCAAAACCAAAAGCATAAAAATGATTCGAAAGGTCCAAATAGAAAGGTCCGAGATAGAGAACATCATACGACCATTCGATGCGAGTGTTTCCAGGGTGGACAAGTCGAGCAAGAGAAGGGACATCCTGAGGTGAAGATGTTGAACAGGATAGGATCAAGAAGACTAACTTAAGGTACTTCAGCATCTACGTTAAACGTGTCCGACAGATAGTTCTTGATGATGTTTACGATTAAGATCAGGAAGTTGAATCTCTGCAGCTTAAACACCATGGCTATCATGCCAGCAGTAGAGAAACCCTGCCTATTCCGAATTGCTCTGGGAGGCAGATGTTAGTTAGCGCTAGTAGAGTTTTTACCAGGTTTGTTAATGGGAATCACTTTAGCTAACTTCCAGCGAAACGACAAGTAGCTAAGCAGGTGTTCGAAAAAGTCTCGACTCAAGTTTTTCAACTCAAAGTTAAGGACTTCATCAATGGCCTTGACCATCATGTTCATTCTCATGCTCATGCTATCGAGGTGATATTAGGAATGACTGAGGGAAGCTCAGCGATTGTAGGCATTAACTTCTAAACGGCACTCTTGTGCGGGCTAACCATTGCACGATCTAGGTTATGAGAGTTGACAAAATGTTAACCAAATGCATTGGTTATTGCAGCTGGTGTTTTAAGGAAATGACGGGGAGTTGAAGTTGGGAAGAACGGCTTTGCACGGACTGGGATGGAGCGAAGCTGTTGAGAGAAGTCTTCGTTTAGAGATCCACCAACCTGACTTTGGTGATTTTGTTGAGACGATTGATGTTGGTCTCCAGGTGAGGCAGACTAGAACCTTGGAACTGTCGTCTTGTGGTGTTACGGAGTGAGATGGATCGTTTGGTTGTGTTGTCTAGGTTCAGAAAGTCACTTCTCAGTTTGGAAGCCGGGGCGTGTCGATCCCGGGCCTGTGGTATCGTCTCATCGGTGGACTGTACAACCTCGATGATCTTCAGTTCAAAACTCGGTAGCAGATGGCAGCTTATTACACGATCAAGAGCAATAGCCACACCCCCTCTAGAAGAGTATGTTCAAACCAGCCGCAGTAACCGGAAATCGAAAGAAAACCGTTCACCTCAGGTTTAGGATGCGTTTTCGAGATGAAAACAATGTCTATTTGGTGTTCGTTGAGGGAGTCAACAAGCTCGTAATTTCTGTTCCTGATGGAGACAGCATTCCCAATCTAATGATTTCCCTTGGCCGGTACAAGACTCTCTGTGGGACTCTCAAGAAACTGGAAACAAGCTGCTATGGACCGAGGACGTTGGCGTAACATTGTGACGCAGGTGAAATCCTGAGGGATGTTTCACCAGAAACATAAGTAAGTAATGATTTCCCGGTCCTTACCTTGAAGCAATCATCACCGCAGAATGCATTTGTTCGGATCGGCTCGAATAGAATCTAGATCTGTCAGAAATGTTGATTTTTTCTTCAAATTCAGGGTACTTCCGAGTCTTGTTGTGAGGCGTCATTTATTGATTTGGATTGATTTGAGTTTTTTTTCCTTCAGCTTTTCTAACAGGGTGTCAGATTCCATGGAAGAAGTATTCCACTTTATGTTTTTGCACTGAAACTTGCTCCGCCTTTTAGTGATTCATCGCCGGAAGCATCAATTTATATCCTTCATTGCACATACGGATCGTGCAATCGCTCCACGAGGATCTTCCAATTCACATAGAAGGGTGATATTTTCTCTATATTCACCATTTCAGGATCTGTGGCGTTTTCCAGGAAAGCGAATCTGTTGTTGGCCAAAATCTTTCCAGCCGCAGGATCAGAGTTATTGCCAGGCTGAGTCCATTTCCTTGTACATGAAACGGTTTGAGCTTAAATTGGGGTCATTTATTATTTTGGCTTTCTCTGGCCTTTAGAAGCAGTTTTGAGCTTAATTTGGAATAATTTCTTATTTGGAATTTTCTATTCTGGCTTAACTTGGGATCGTTTTCTTTTCTGACCTTTAGAAAGGGGTTTCCGCCATTCTGAGCCTAATTTGAGATCTTTTTATATTTTGGCCTTCTATGACCTTAAAAAGCGGTTTTTGGCTATATTGAGCTTATTTTGAGTTCATTTTCTATTTCGGCCTTTTCTGGCCTTTAGAAGAGGTTTCCGGCCATTCGGAGCCTAATTTGGGATCATTTTCTTTTTTGGCTTTTTATGGCCTTTAGAAAAGGTTTTCGGCCCTTCTGAGTCTAATTTGGGATCGTTGCAACTCATGGCCTCCGTATTTTGGGACACACATGAACATTACACTTACCGACTTCTTACGCTTAATTGGCAGAATTGTTTCTAAATTTGATGAAGCTTGTGATAAGTCTTGTTCGTTGTTTTTCGAAAGCCAATCTTGACTCTCTAAATGAAGCCATGTCTTTCAAGGTACGATTTTAACAAGTTTTTCACAAGTGGATTTTTGTCGAGAACATTTGTTTTCTCGATATTTTGATGAGCTCCCGAAGCTGTATCACTATCAACACTGGTTGCACTTTGCAAAAAAAAAAAAAAAACTCGAATCAAACTCAGCGTACCTTGGAATCCGCACGGCCATCCTCCGGGGCGGCAAACATGAAACGAATCAGTTTCCCATAGGCAATTATAAGTGTTTAAAAATTAATCCTATCAATTCCATTCTTTTGTGCGATGTGCTTAAACTCCGGCTCCGGTTGCCCGCGATGGCGATGGGACCGAGGAACGGCACTGCAATCAATTCGTTTCACTCCACTCACTCACATTCAGCTGTACATTTCCAATCCGTGCTCGCACTGTTTCGCTTCCGCTGGCTGTGGGTATCACAGAGTAGGCTGCGCAGATTGTCCCCAGAGCCTTTCGGTTCGTATACACAAAGGAAGCCGCCATGGTCGCGGCCGCCTGCGATCTCGCGGATTTGGTCCGAAGGTGATTGTCAACTCGGATCGATTCTTGTGGCTTCAGGAATCGGTCTTCCGTAGATGACCCTTGGTTTCCCGCACTGTCACCATCAGATAGACAATAAACAATGCACTGAAGCTGCTGCCGGTCGCCACAGAATGTCTCTTAAATCGCTCAAACCCATGTCGTGGATGCGTGACGTCACGGTCAGAGAACTGGCTGATAGGGGGCCGCCGCACCAAAATGGATAATAACAATAATTCAAGCTTTTGTCATACCAAAAAAATTGCCCGCCTTTACACTCCGGCTGGCAACAACAGAATGGCGGGGGTAAACATCGTGTTCAAGAGGCGAAAGTCACGCTCTGCCCAAAGACAAAGATTCGCCGCCGCACCTCGGAGTGCGAGCAAAAAAAAAGAGACCCGCCGTCATCACGGTATGCTTCGAGGGGGCGGCAGTGCCGAAACAGAGACCCTTTTTGTAATAATAACAGCCGCCTAATGGACATGTGTATAGCTATAAAACATTGATACATCATGTTTCCAATTATACAAAAAGGTAAATTATAATAAAAAAAACATACATACACAATACAATGCATTCATCATTCAATAATTGAATTGAATTTAATTGAAGTAAATAAAAATCTGCTGCCACTGCGGTCACTTGGGCGGGAGGATTCCAGCCTCCTCCGATGAGGGTTTAACAAAAGATGAAAATCTCTCATTGGACAGTGACAGCGGGTGAATGAAATAGAGAGAGAGAGAGAAAGAGAGACAGTGAAGGAGATATATAGAGAGAGAGACACACAGACTCGGAAAGAACGCGTCCGTACCAGAGAACAAGAAATCAAACGATATTGCTATCGAGCATCACACAGAGCGGGCGGATATGAAGAAGACTTCAAAGGCGTTCGCCGTCGGAAGCCGCCCAATAAGCGAATGGAGCGCGGAAAACCCCTCGGCACCTCAGCGTGCGATTCAATATGCAAATGGGGCTGCTGCTGGTGGTGCCTACTAGTGCTTACACGTACTCATCTGGCTGGAGGTCATGAACGAGCCAGCTACTGATGACTTTCGGTTTGGTTTGACGGGTGAATTGAAATCTATCTAGCCCCTCGAGCCCTTCACGACAGCCTGCCCTTCCATGTAAACGTTTAAAGGGTTTAAAGACTGATCGCAGCAGCCTGTGGCTGTGGAATGTTTGCCCAGCTTCGGCAACACTTACTGGCGGAGGTAATAGAGTTGACCTGTGCCAATCGTCGGTTAATGGAGGTGTAATTCGGTGCAGCAACAGGTCCAGGGAGACTCCCCTATTATAGAGCTCGGTACAAGCACCATTTAGCAATTTAAGCATAGAGTAATCGTTCAAAATGCGAATGCAAACCTTCCATCCGTTTGACTGGAGTGAATTATCCGGAAGAGCAGCAGCAGGGAGGGGTGAATTCGAGTCCTCACTGCTTCCATCAATCTGTTGCAGATTCAAGCAGGCGGTTCCGAGGTTAGTGTTTTCCTTTGCTTTCCAACAGTGAAACTTAGTATTTTTCTTTCAACTTCAGGAATCTTACACTATGTTCAGAAATATGACTTACGGTAGGTTGGGTGCCAGATTTATTTATCATTACCGTACAAACAAAAACCATGAAATGCGAAAATAGTTTATAACAATGTTGGTTAAAAAAATTAATTTCATTAGAAAGATTACTGAAATCCTTAAATTATTTCTATAAATATACGTTAGGAATAAATCCTTTATCGTTATAATACGTACCAATGCTGGCAATCCTGTTTAAAAGCACTTCGATCGTAAAATCGATCGTATTGTTTTTGGGTTAATTAGACTACTAGATGATCAGATAATGAATAAAAAGATTTGTTTATTTGTCATATAAATGTACCGAGAATAATAAGAACTTGAATAAAATTGGCAGAATTTTACAACCGTTTGGCAATAAACGTGCACATTTGTATTTGCTGGAATAGTGGTACAAAGTTTGAACTCAGTCAGCGTTTATTTTTTTCAATTTTTAATTCCATATATAAATGGGTTTTGCTCTTGAATGCCAACTAATTCAAACTCAAATAATGATCCATAACACCTATAAAATTTGTGTTGTTTTATCGTTTCAGATTTTCAACGACTCTGAGAATACAATTTAAAAGGTAAGTTCGTTCCGGTATCGAATTACAAAAGTATGCCACTGTTGATTGTGTGACCAACACCTCAAAGCGCTAAAATGACAGTAAATCGTGCACAAAGGAAAGTAGTTGCCATTTGTGCTCGAAATTGCTGCATTGAACGAAGCGAAGCACGCAAAGAAAAAGGCTTCGCCCTTCCTTCATTAGTGCGATTCAATTATGTTGCTTAGGCTATTCTTTCCGCGCGCCGTCCGGCCTTGTGGCCGATAAGTGGCATCGTCGCCGCAGTGCCGCCACCTAACGAACGGCGGCTGCAGTAATAAACAAGTTCTCATTAGCCCCGGAGAGGACTCATCATGCCTGATCCAACCGAGCGGCCCAACAATTGCTGCATTCCTGCATTGTCCCCGCCTCGAACGGTCGAACTGCTCCTAGCCGCATCTACCTTTTGCACACATACCCGCAGACACTCACGCTTAAAATGTGCGCACCAGGGAAGCGAAATGAGTTCAACGAAATCTGCATGCAACGGCGTGAACAAGTGACCGAGGGGTAGAGCAGAGGGAAGGGAGAGAAAACCTGCCCCAACAACGCGTTTATCCGGGGCCAGGATCTAATCCATCGTCTTGTCATGGAATAATCCCGTTCCGACCGAACGCGAAATGATTATCTATTTATAAAAGCAGAAAAATGCATTTGCTGTTTTGTTGTGTATTCCCTTCTTCTATTCTTGCCTTCCGATCCTCGGTCGGAACGCATCGTTACGAATCCGCTTGTCTGTGCTCGGAGGCGGCCGATGGACATAACGCAAAGACAACAACTAAACTGCTCTGCCTTCTTGTTCGTCCCGTCACCCCTGTAGTACGATGTGCGGACTTCACCTGCTGTTATCCTCCATGCATGTGGAGACTAAACTAATCCGCATATGTTGAACCGCTCTTCGCTGCAATAGCGTTGGCTCCGCTCTGCTGCGTGATTACGGTGAAAGTATGCAACAACTCAGGAGGTGGCGAAATCGGACTCCTTTGTTTTATTGTTCATTTAAACTTTATTGTTGTTCGCGAATAATGTGGCCAAGTTCCAAAGAAGTTATGAACTATACTTTATACTGCCTACTTTCGCCTGTGTTTTTCTTTCTCCGTGTCTTTCTAATTAGGATCCATTACTATTAGCGTTATCCTATCTTTATCCCAACCAACATAAACAATACGTGGTACAATAAAAACAATAAAAACGCGAGTCCACAAGACTTTACCTTGCACGAAAGACGATATGGTGCTATAAAAAATAAATACAAAAAACATAAAAATAAACAACAAAAGAGGTAGGAACGTCTGCTGTGCAACACGATATGTCAGGCTGTACTTAATTTCTTTCCTCCAAGAGTCCGGGCCCGGTCGCATCAAGAAGCGGGATGCGTCTCTGCTTTGCGGTATAAAACTGGTTCGACCTTCCTTCTACCTTCTCTCGTGTAGAAAATCGCATTCGCAGATGATTCCGCTTGTGATCGAAACGTTACAAAAAAGGTATTTTGTATGGGAACTGGAGCCAGGCATTACATCAAAACAATCAACCGGGAAAAAAATCCTAACGCACAGAACAATCATTTGGAATTTGCCGAGTGGCTAATGTCTGCCTACTTTGACCTAAATACTGCAGCTGTCATTGAATTTACGCCATGCAGCAATATCTGGGAAGCTAGAGCAGGTAAAATAATTCATAACAGAAGCGCTGAACATATGTAATCTCGCGGTTTCTGGTATGGAGGTCATATTTTTAATACTACGTGGGTTGAGCAATAGAAAAATTTATGAAGAGACTGCTTTTTCTCAAGCTTTTTGATAACAACAATGCTAGTATTATCTCAGAGAAAATATTTATTGTATACAGCAATTTATAACTTCCTAACCCACTTTAAAGTGATTTAAAGTGGGTTTTGAAATTATATGTTGTCGTCACATAAATCGTACAAAACGCTATAGAAAGTTCCAAATAGATCTGTTCAGGATTTATTATGAAGCATATATCACACATTTTGTGTTTTTATGACCAGTATCTGAAATCGAAATACACAGGGGTCTTTTTTTACGCGGTTCATTTTTATGCGTTTTACTACACGCGATTTTTTTACAATAACGCGGATTATTTTTATGTGATTTAGAAGACTATTTGTACGCGGTATCAAATAAGTTTAGTATAAGTACATCTAATCTAACCTTAAAAAAGCGATACGATCAACCGCGTAAAAAAGACCCCGGGGTACTGTTGAAAATGTTTATTGAAGGAATTAAAAAACGTTGAAATATTAGGTTAAAAAATAACTGTAATGGAATTTGGAATAAAAAGCCACTCGATAATAAATACTTCACGGAAAATTATCCACACTATAAAAAAAATTCACGTCGAAGTGAAGTGATTTACTGTTGAATTCGCACTACTTGCCTAACATTTCAAAGCGAAAAGAAAATCTTTCGAAACATGTTAATGCAAAGAACGATGAATCACTTAATTTTCTGTTGTTATGTTCATCTCTTTTGATATGCCTATGTTTGAGATAAGGAATGTCGGTCATTTGGATATTATCAGCTAATCACAATAAATCTTTTGATATTTTGATTGCTATTTATTTTAGATTTTTCAATTTTATTTTATTTTATATTTTCAATTTGATTACAAAATGATCTCTGTCACCGTGTCGGTGCAATCGATTTCAGGATCTGTAAAAGAATTGTTTTATTGTTATTTTAATATCAAAGATTCAATAAAACCAATTTCAAAAAAATTGTTAATCTCTGGGGAAAATGTGCTGCTTGCGCCTTTCGCCACCGTCACTATTTTTGTTTCGTTTCAAGTTTTTGACGTTTGTCAATTGGAATTGCAGCTGTAATTCAATTGATTTAAACAGTGGTGCAAATACAAGAGATATTCATCATAATGTTATGGTGATTTCCATTGAACAGATTTCAACGCAAGATCATTTCGTTGGGAAATGTTAATCATTGTGAAATCAACACTAAATCACTTCAATTTGCAGTGCGACGTGACGAATTGAGTCAAGTGCAAAAACACTTGAAGTAATCGTGCCGTTTATTTACAGTGCATAAAGCGGAGCCTTATGGATATGGACGGAAGAGGAGTTTTGATCCCTAAAAGAGAGAATGAGCGAAATTTTGTTCTTGTGTCAAATATTAAATTTCATATCTGAAATCAAGGAACCTAATACTGAAATCGTATATTTAAACTTCAGATTCCATAACTCCTAGCCTCAAATTGAACATCAGAAGCTAGAACCGAAATTTTAAACTCAACGTCGTAGATTTCTAAATTAGCACATCGAACTTTAGGTTGGAAATCGCTAAAACACGAAACGAGATATCTGAAGTCCAATACAACTTTTCAAATCGCCATAGCAATCTAAAATCCTAAATCCGAACTTTCTGAGCTACAAAAACAATTGTAAATCTGAATTGAAAACTTGCAATTTTGGAGCAGAAAACAATCTAAAATGTAAAATTTTATTTCAAAAATATAAAATCCTACTTTGAAAATTAAAACCTTTATAATGTGGGACTCCATTTATTTTATTAAACTTTATATAAAATTTTACTTTCATGTATTCAAATTGAGCTGTGTTCCAAAAACTAAAAATTCAACATGTCGAAATCGTAACAAAATCTTAAGTTTAAAAAAAACGATTGAGCAATTTAAACTAAGATATGTAACTTCGCATCAAGCCATTATAATACTAAATGTCGTAATCATGATCCAGAAATTCAAAATGTTTAATCCTAGGTTTGAACTTTAAATTTTGAGGTGTTGAATCCCAGAATCAATTAGAACTTTCAAGTGCATCTCGATTCTAATCCATCAAAGACAATTCCAATCTTCAAATCTATAATCTCAAGTCAAAAATCTGAAACTTCAAATCGGGAATTTGCTGTCTATAGTTCCTTAAACTCTTAATCCTTAATCACAAATCTGAAATATGGAATGCTTTGCAGATTCCGAAGTTCCTAATATGGAAACGAAATCTCGGATTCCCGAGTCCCAAACCGAAAATTCTCAAATTTTAAAAATCCGAACTCTAAAATTTGTCATCGGGAATTCAAGGCCTCCAACCAAGAATCATGGATTTTTTTCATTTTCATTTTTGGGTGCAGAAGGGGGCCGCAGGGCCAAGTCTCCAGTACTTAAACACTTTCCATGCTGTACCAGGAGGAGGAGAGATTTAGATTCGACATCGCAGCATAGTAACACGAGGTTTCGCTAAGTACTTGTACTGCAATTTTTTCCATCCAATTTTGGTAAAATATACAGTCCCCCCACGATGATATACGCAGACGACATGAAACTTTTTCTTGAAATACGTAAAGATTCTGATCTCGAACTATTTCAACGTGAAGTTGATAGTTTTCACACATGGTGCATGAAAAGCCTGTTAAAACTTACCGTGAAAAAATGTAATTCCATTTCGTTTACCAGGAAACATAGCATAAGACAAAGAACAATTACTATAGACATGAAAACAGATGAAAGGATCAGTCTTGTAAGAGATCTAGAAATCACGCTCGACTCCAAATTAACCTTTGTTGACCATTATAATAACGTTTTATATAAGGCAAGTAATATGCTCGGATTTATTGAAAGATTTAGTTTGCACTTCAAAGATCCATACACCATCAAAACATTGTATGTTGCACACGTCAGGCCCCTGCTGGAATATTGTAGCATAGTCTGGTAGCCATATCATGACACACAGATAAACCGTATAGAATCAGTACAAAAGTAATTTTTGTTGTATGCTCTACGAAAGCTAGGCTGGACCACTTTACTTTTACCTTCCTATGAGTCGCGTTGTATGTTGATAAATCTTGGTGGGCTTAAAAATAGGGTGGTCGGTATTACCGACTTTTTTAAAAACCGGTATTTCGGTATTCATAAAAATAAAAACCGGTAAAACCGGTAAAAAACCGGTATTTTTATTTTTTTTCGGATTAATACAAACCAGTGGTGACTCGTGGACTTTGAACCTACTTTTCCAACCACAAAATTCTTAAAATCATATCTTGGGGAAGTAATGATGATTGTCCGCGAAAAAACGCGAGTCATTCTCTGTACTATTGAAAAATAAAACTGAAAAATAATCAAAGATATAGGGTGTCGAACGTCACCGGCAGTGGTTTTCTTCGGCCGGTTTCCTGCCGCAGTTTTATGGAAAAACCTGCCGAAGTAAAACTGCCGAAGACGTTACCTACACTAATTTGGATTTGAAATTTATTTTTTGCTTAGCGTCTCAGGTTGCATCTGCATCTATGTATGGACGTTAATAATAATAATGTTTTTTGCATTTATGAGTACCTATACTTCATTACGGTCCAGTTTTTTTGTAAGATTTGGACCTCTGCGACCATTGTTTTGATCTCTTGTGGTATAAGTTCCACATACAACACTGGAAAAATTCAACAGTGCTTGAAAAACTTCAATGAATGAATCTAGTGATATGATTACGAAGAACATAATTTCGAAACTCAAAAACAACAAAAATAACATGCAGATTTATATTTGAATTTTCATTCACATCGCAAAACTTAGTTTCAAATTAGTGAATAACTTTAAAATTCTTAGAAAAACAATATTTGAAACTGTTGAGAAGAGTATATGAATGAAGAAAAAAAAAGAAATAAAAAGAAATGACGATCAGACAAGAATTTACTTTTTGCGAAGGAATCGAAGGTAAATGCTTCTATATTCTGCTCGATGCTCTTCGAGCAGTTCGTCAACATTATATATTATTATAATTATTTTATTAGTTTTAGCTCCTGATGGAGAAACGAAAAATGTGGCATATGCACAAGTTTGTAACTGAAATAGAAATTAATATTTGAAATGAGAGGTTGGCCAAAAATATATAAAAATATAGGAAACTATAGAAAAAGGAGAAATTTTAACACGAGAAAATCCGGGAACATTCAGCTAGTTGCCAATAAAAGCCCGCTGCGGTATGGGCGACGAAGCATTGACCATGTTACATCTATTCAAATATCTCATTTTCTCAAGAAACAGTAGTTTTAAGGATGAATTCTTTATTGGTTGATTATTTCATCCTGTAAACAGAAAAAAAATTCCCAATCCAAATTTATAATTATTTATTATTTTTTTAGTTTTATTTTTAAACAGCACAAAATGAATAATGACTTATGTATTTTCGTTGACATGATTGTAATTACTGCTGCCTAGTTTGATTATCATAGTTTGTAGTTAAACTGGCAGGTTCAATACCTACGAGTTGCCTCTGTGAGTATGAGAGTGTAAGAAGATTATCCGTTCTACTAAAAAAATAAATGTTTTGCTTTGTTAATATGAAGTTTTTTAACATATTATAGATACACATGAACACATCGTCTGAATCCATGCAGAACAAGCAAAAAGATAACAAAAATTGATAAATAGGTGAGGGTAAATTCATATTCAATGTTGCTTCTGTCTAAATGTATTTATTATATACATCGTCATGTGATTTGTAATGCCTATCTAAGTGGGTGGCATTCATTAGCCTTACAATTATTTTGGTGATTTTTTTTAAATTTAAAGAAAATACCGAAAATACCGGTATTTTTGCCTCTCCAATACCGGTATTTCGGTATTGAAAAAAATATCGGTTTTACCGGTTTTACCGGTTTTTGTTTTACCGGTAAACCACCCTACTTAAAAAGCAACGAGAGTTCGCAATGGTAGCTTTTATAAACGATGTAATTACACAAAGAATAAACAGCCCAGAAATCTTGGCGAATTTGAACTTATATGCTTCTACTCGTTCTCTAAGAAATAGAAACTTGTTTTATATCAGTAATCAACGAACAAACTATGGAAAAAACGAACCTCTTAATAGAATGATGTCATGTTATAACCAATATTGTGAATCAATCGATGTAACAATGAACAAAACTACACTTAAGAAAATATTTTTTTTTGAGGTTAGTAAGATAAGAATGAAATGTAATTAATATGGTCTACTTATGATTGACGACAAATAAATAAAAAAATATGGATCACTTGAGAAGATGTATGAATTCAAAAAATCATTTCTGACCAATTTTATTGTTTATAAGTAGGGACAGTGGTAAATCGCGATTACGCGGAAGCCGCGAATCCCGCGAAATCCAGTATCGGCCGCGAAATTCACTCAAACCCGCGAAATGCCGCGAACTTAATGAAAAACAGCAACATTCTATGTCAATTATGAAACATTTCGATTTGAAACCTGCAAAATTCATGAAAACCAGCTAGACAAACAAAGTTGAATATTAATGGGCACCCAGATAGCAGCGCGATGCCTTTTTCTACGCAACCGAAAAGATGAAACAGTACTAAATCGCTCACTTACAACGCGATTTTTTTAACCTGAGTTGAATTGTCTTCGAAAGATTCGGCTACTAGATCCACTTGGAGCAATGGTTTTGGAAACCTACATGATAGGATAAAATCCAAGTTGCGAGATGAACTGAGGGCGTACAAGCAAGCATTTTTTTAATACCCGACAGTGAGATTGGTTTTATAATTTAATTCGATTCGCGAACGTTTTCTTGGACATTGGGGGTTTTCAATTAAATATTTAGAATAAAAAAAAAATTAAATATTTATCGATTTCCGGAAACTCGATAGATACGGAACGCAATGTGAGCTAATATAACTGAAATAATACATGCCTGCCAACACTGCAATAGCACTAAAAACAATTTGATGAAGCATGTACTTTTAATTAGTAATAATGCAAAAAAATTATCGTACGGGTGAATTACCGCATATTAAATTAAATAAAACAGTTGTTTCTTGTGTTTTCCTTAAAAAAAAATCTCGTTATTTAGGTTGCCGCAAAATCACCGCGATATTTGAATATTTTCTATTTTTCCACCCGCGAATTTTGAATTACCACTGTCTCTATTTATAAGTAATCTATAAATGTTTTCAGTCACAGGAATATGTAATCTTTCACTTCATTAAGTATTTGTTTCCATGTTTTGTAAATATATCTGAGAAAATATATTTATTTCATAACTCACCAAATACACAATTATGGATAACTTTTGTGAGCGGTTCTAATTATGAGACAATTCGCATCATATTATGGATCAGCATAATAAAAACAGCTTTTGGCAACGAACTCATTCAATAAACCTTATTCAAATTATGTATATTAGAGAAATAACATATTTCAAATCGTATTAAAGATTCCGCATGGCCTGGCCACATTTTATGTGGCTTTTAAGGTTGCAATTAGATCGAGAGTCCAGGTCTGTCGCTCCCGAAGGTAGCAATGAACCATTGTATACGGTACATCATAATAGTTTCCCGCTTTACGTAGCTTTCCTGTCCCTCGTGCCTTGGAAATAATATTTTTCAAAGGCTCAGCACTGTTGAGCTTCCGTTTAGAGCTCAATAGAAGTTGAGAGGGTATTTTAATTGGTGAAAATCACGTTTGAATAGGAGTGATCCATATTTATAGAGAACTATTTGGTCTCGGTCCCTATTATGGAACACTTAGAAAATAACTAGTTTTTACAGAAAAATCGTTATCAACCATCAACATTTTGATGAATCGTGAAGAATTTACCTTGATCTTTGTGTATGAGTTATTTTTTGCGCGAGAATTAGCGATTATATCACATATGAACCTTATGAATGATGAGCGTGCTACTTACGCTGATTGAGAAAAACGACAAATATTTTGATAGATTCTGTAAGACAATATTTCACGCTTATAAAAAACACATCAATCTAAGAATAAGAACGATGTTTTCTGTGTTCAAAGCTAGCAAATATGGCATATTTTACTGTAAAAATGTTCATGCTTTCGAACCGTTAGTTTAATTGAGTTAAATAACATGAGACACAAAAGTGATCCGTTATTGTGGGAGATCCATAATTGTGGGGGGAGTGTAATTTATTTCTATCAAAACAAAATCGATTTCGAGACTAGAATCAATTACCAAAAGTATAAAAATTATCTTTATGGAATTCTCAGAACTAAAATCTTGATTTCAGAAAAAAAAGGAAGTATCAAAACAAAACGTGAATCAGACATCTAAGTAGTTAATAATAACAAAAATGGATAAGAAAAACATAAAAACTGTAGATAAATCATATTTATAGCAATGTTTTTGAATTGTTTTCAAGTGTGTAGAAATAACAATTTCATCTTATCACACCACTGCGGGTAGACAATAGCAATCACAGCAAAACAACTGACCACTTGCCAGTCACTGGAGACTGACCGAATGCTTTGCGATCCACAGTGCGACCCCCTTTTAAGGTGATATGAAGGGAACGCGGATGAACGCACCATTCCGCTGTTCGGTTGCGCTTCTGGACCGGCTTTGCTAACAAACAATCGATTCGTCCGAATGGCAGGGGGTAGGTAGGAAAGGGCCGTCGGTGTAGGTCGGGTGGCATCATGGGACAAAAAACCGGTAGACAAACGAAACAAACAATTGCAACTGTGCACACGCGGGCGGCGCACCAAGAAATCATCCCGCCAACCGGTTAGGATTTATGGCCGTTGCTTTTAATTGCTGTAACTAATTTTTATTTCTCGGAGTGCAACGCGCAGCTTGGATAGTGGACCATCACGGCACGGCACTGCAGCGCATCGCTGCGGGACCAACGGCGATAAGATCTAGATTTGTATTATGTTTCCCCCCGTCGCCAGTGGCCCACGCCGACAAAACCCGACATGTATTTTATGTTTTAGGATTTTTGCACTAAAACTCGCGGAGAAAATGTGCGTTTGTAATATTTTCCTACCCCGTGCTCATCGCACCCAACCCTCCGAAGATGAACACGGACACGCATATGCTGCAACTAAATCAGTTGAAAGCTGGGGGTAGAAACTAACATTAAAAGACGGTGAGAAGTGAGAAAGGGGGTGAGTGAGGACAACCAACGGTTTTCTATCTCTCGCGCTACCGCCACCTTGCGCATTTCGAAAGCGACTTGCCGGAGATAAGCTGATGCTGCCCGATGTTGAGCGCAGAACAACAACAACAATCATAATAACGACATACCATTTCTGTGCTGGGCGGCAGGAGATTGCAATGGTCACGGCAATAGTAATAATAGTCGTATGAAAAATTATGGGTAAAAACATTACCACGGTTGGTGCCCAGGTTTACCTGTTACGTACAGTTCCTGCTTTTCATTAGCTGTTATCTCTGGTGGTGGCTTTTTGATGGCTTCTACGCGGAGCGTAAATGTTTTTCTCGAGATTCGTGTTTTTTTGCTGGTATAAAACTAGCGCAGCGGGTTTTTTATTATGTATTCCAACGAAAAGTCTTCCTTTCGGATCGCGGGAAACTTTGCTGAGGTTGAGGCATTTAACGTCATGTTACAGCGGCCGACGTTTTGCAGTATTGTCAATCCTAATATTTTGATTTTTGTGATGCTTTTACCATTTTTAACATTTTTGATCTTTTTAGTGTTTGCAAAGAGTGTCACACAGTGTTTCTGTGATAAAATGCTTTGGAAAATAGTTTGCCCGAGTGGTCCTTGTTGACATTCAAAATCCAAAACCACAAATTATCTCCTTGGAACGTCTTTTTGTTCCTAAACACGCGCACCTCAAAACTAACCAATTTCAGAAATGCATACCAAGATGCACTGATTGTTTGATTTCGGCATCTCGTGTTATTTTTTTTCGCTTCTCAAGATAATGAATTCTTAGCCCGTGTCCAACGTGGTATGAAACGTGTTTCGCCCTCTTCCGTCACCTGCATTAATCGACCGCAAACGCCTGTCCTGTCTCGCTATCTACTGCGACTCTCCGCGCACTTTGCATAATAACAATTCGAATTCCTCGCCGATAAAAGGTGCATGACCTTACGGGAATTAAAAAAAAAGATCCTTTCAAAACCACAAGAAACACACATTTATGCAAATTATTCCGCACTGCATTGAGGCACCGCTGGGAAGGGGGACGAGAGTTCTCAAGCCATCTCAAGAAATGAAACCAGATTATTACTTCTTTGTTATATGACCATCGCGGTGATATTGTCTTACCGCCCCACCCAGTCCACAATCCTCCCGCTCTCCAGTCCGCCGTTGCAGCAAGCTCGCGATAATAAAAGAGAAAGAATGGCGAACAATAAAAATAAAGACAGCTAATGAAAAAAAAAAAATCTCGATCTCGAGAACGAAGCTCGAAAAAGGCTCGATCTCACGTGTGAGTGTTGTTGCTTGCTGGGCTCTGTTTTGCAGAGTATCCGATATCGTTGTGGGAAAGGGGGTGATGGGGGTGATGGTGAACAAATGAAGTAGACTGCCAGAGCCGGAGATGAGACAAAAAGTAAGAACGCAGCAAACCGATAAATCGATGCCATAAAAATCAGCGCACTCAGCACCGACCTGCGCTAAGGTAAATCGACACCAGCCATTCAAGCAGGCGATGTTTGTTTGCTGGTGAAAGAGCGAGAGCTGATAGAGGGAGGAGAAAAACAAAGCTTTAATTAAAATCCGTTTATACCGTTGCCAAGCGGTGCTTTGGACGCAACTTAGTAGTGCAATCGCACCATTGCTGCCGGTTGTGATTGCAGGCTCTGTCAATGTACCTGGCAAGACACGGACAAAGTTTTCGAAGCTGCAATTGGTAGTTTGATATGTAAGAACATGTCTCCAGTTTCGCAATCCGATTGCTTATCAAGCAGATTTTGTGCCCTGAGTTAGTCACGCTTTCGATCAACCTTCTGGTTCATTAAACCCTCGCAGTATGCCGTTAAACCTTGCCCTAAAGCCACGATCGAGGGCTGATTCACTTACGGTGACGAACGACGTATGCAAGTAAGCGGACGGGAAAGAGGGAGAGATACGCGCTCAATTAAGCCTGTAATTACATATGAGTAGCAAAGATCTAAACAACGAAAATTATTGCGTGAAGGAGAAAGTTGTCCTGCACTCTTAGGTTTTCAGTACGTATGCTGAAGAGGTTGCTGCTGCTGTGCTGTGGACACTTACGCCGTGGACGCATGTCGACAAGTGAAGCCCCGTTTGCGTACGAGGGATGGATTGCGGGGAAGGGAGGGTTGATCGTGTCGCGGTGACGACGGTCGTCACACAATTGCCGGATGGCGAAATCGAAATGAATAGGTTTCTTTTTTTCTGCCTAGACCATGCCGTATAGTGTTTACTGTATATTTCTATTATTTCTATTTGGAACCATGGTTACGTGGATTGAAGCCCCCTTCGGCACTCTGATCGCAGCAACGCTGACGCTGCGCCTAGCGGTTTGATCGTAGATGGCGGTGACACCGTTGATTGTTACGTTGCGTTTCTTGATTTTGCGTTGCAATTTTCCCGCGGCAGATATGGACTGGATACGCAATTTTGCCTTTGCAAACTGGATGCTGCCTCTTTCGTGCAGCGCCTGCTGATGCTAGCGATAGGGCTGGGGGGCCGTTCCTAAATCACGTGGTATTATTTTGGTGAATTTTTATACCTGCGTCGCTAATTGTGTTTTTTGAAAAACAAGTTAACACAAAAAATTGCGAGATAGTCTAGATTGATTTGAAACATAAATACTTTGAAATGAACGCAATTGTAAGCATACTGATAGACAAATTGGCTTGGTGTTTCATTCCGATTCGGAACTCGGCCTTCTGTTTAATTATACGCAGCCAACTGTTTGAGTGTGCAGGTCGATTGCGGGCCTAGCGCTACGATCCTACTGACACTAACAGTCTCTCCCGAGCCGGAAGTCGAACCTACAACGGCTGGCTTGGTAGGTCAGCATCGTACCTCAAGACCAGCTGGGAGATCTCGTAATTAACACCTATTATATCATGGAATAAGATAAAAAAATGTTACTATAGGGTATCGGCTCTATTGTTGTCAGGTTTGTCCTATTATCGACCGAGGAGTTAATAAAATCACAGAGAACTAATCTCTCGTAAGGAAGATGCTCTGCAATATGAAGAACTACCATGCAAGTAATTACCGCTCTAGGACACCATTTACCCCTGGTGATTATAGGTCAAACTCCAACATTATAGGTCCTGAAATTCACCACATTTTTATCCTTGATACTAGTTGAGTATTTGATCCTGCTCGGGAATCAATTTCACATTTGGTCGTGTGGCTGTTCATAAGTTATTGGGATTTGGTTGGAATTTCATGGTCTATGCAAATTCATATATGAAGGCAGATTTGCTTCCTTAATTTCCATTGTATTGGTACAACACTCTAAGTGAAAAATAAACTCAATGCTGTTGCGTACAATAAAATTGCAGATTGCTTTAGGATATAACCTAAGATAAATTATCGTAAACGACGAAAAAATGCCATACGCGAGTCAAAATCTATTTGTTAATCTATTTGTTAATTGTTTACATCAATTCGCACAGCGCCTTTTGTCTTTATCAGCCTATTGGTGTCTTCGGAATAATTATTTGTATGAATTACCCGCATAAATTCAAAGTTTCAAAAGTCATTTCAAGCTTTCTATGATAAATAAAAAAATGTAGGAGGTTGTATTCAAGAAACAACCGCATACCGCCTGCCAAACCATATTTTTTTACGAATTTCAACAATACAATGTTTTTAAATACCTCTGCCACCTTCACCCATCCCGTCGCCGTGTAGAATTATTATCCCGGAGTGTTAAAGACGGTTTTGACGTATGTCTCGTCATCCATAACGATGCAGTCGAACTTGGTCAACATCGTCGTATACAACTTCCGTGTCCTCGTTTTGGCCGATTTGTTTTGCTTTTCCTCGTGGTTTGGGGTCTTCACCTTTGGCATGTTGCACTGTGGTGTGAGACACTCCGACTTTATCTGTCACATCCCGGATCGATAAGTTTGGATTCCTCGTGTATGTCCTCTTCACCGCTTTGGTTGTCTGTTCGACCGTCGGGATGCGGTTTCCTCCAGTTTCAGGCTTCCGAGTTGTGGTCCCCAAACACTCTAATTACTTTATATACCGTCGTTTGAGGCAAATTGTGCTTTTTAGCTAACTAATCATGCGACAAAAGCGGAAATTCTTGATTCCTCTTGAGAGGAGGCCATTTTGACAACTGAAGACCCTGCGCCGAAAATAAAGTAGGTACGTCATTGCCTACCCACCTGTGCCAATAAAAATGGGGGTTTTCGTTTTTTTTAAACAATTGATTATGTAATTAATGCTACGTTGAAGTTAATCGCTTTTTGGTCATTCCACCCTTTTTTTGGAGTAAGAGAAAATTTGAACGTTTCGTGCCGTGCTGGAGTATGAAATATTTGTCTGTAATGGCTTGTGGACATTTGAAAAAAATGATTAATTTTAAATTATTTGATCAGTTGCCATAACAAGAACAGGTTTCTGATGATGCTTATCGCCACCATTGTGCTGCCCCGACAGTGGAAAAATAAAGCACTCTGACAACACACACTGAAAAATACCGTGTTGTTGCTAAGACTAGTGACCAACCGGGCAAGTGATTTGTTCAAGCCGAAAGCAAATTCAGAAAGCCAGCTGATACTGATGGAACCCGCTGTTGCTACTGCCACAACCCGCTACGCTACTGCTCTCACAATCTACCAGAAGAATGTGTGACCAGATGCGTTTTTTTATAGCCGGAGAGTGCTTTGTAATAGGTTCCACCTTTTTGTCAAGTTTCACATTCTCTCAACTTCACTAGACGTAAGATTCAATAAATTGCATTCCATTTTTATAACCTGCGGAAAAAGACCTATTGTGCTCTCAGAAACGCAACACTATAAACCATAAACTATATATACTATAAACCATCTTACATCATATTGCGACTATGCGGCTGTGGGACGATAAAATTCTGTTCATGCTGATTGGTGACTCAAGTTTGAATTATTGCTGTAAAGTCGAATTAATCTTGTTTGTTAAGGCGTTCTAATGATTTATATGAAGTGTAATTTTTTCTCGTGCAAACGAACTGTTGGAGGGCTTTCGCCTTTGAATTCGCATATAAAACTATGGCATCACTGCACAGAATAGAAAAGCATTTACTTCCAAAGTCTAACGCTTGAGATCATTAGGAAAAATTAATTATCTTCAATTACTTGTTAGGTTGTTTGAGAAGGGAAGTTTATGAGAAGGGAAGGGAAGTTTATGAGAAGCTGCTGCTTGTGTTGTTACCAAAACAAGGTAGAGCTTTATCGCGGGGAAGAAGGCCGAAGCCCCCAAAGGCAAATCTAAACGCTTGCTCTACCGCGCTGCTGCTGGAATATGTAACCAACCGACTGATGATTTGTTTAAGCCGAAAGCAAATTCAGAAAGCCAGCTGATACTGTCACAGCCCGCAACGCTACTGCTAATATAGTTGCATTTGAGTGAATGCGTGTATATTTTTTTCAATGGATTGCTGCAAGAATGAGGACAATCGGTTGAAAACAAACTGATTTATAAGCATTCAAAAAGGGACAAATTTCGTCCCCCTCCGTTAAAAGATTTGAGATTTACACCTCTCAGTAGTAGGCTGAAGAAAAACACAGTTCTACGTCAAAAAACTAACTTTTTCGTGTTAAGAGAGAGAGAGAGGATTTTGTTATTAAGCTAAGTTTTAGAGGATGTGAAAATATGAAATTTTACTGAATAGTTCAGATTCATTTTAAAAGGTATAGAGTATTTTATATGTAAGTTACTTGAAATTACCCGAAAACGTTGTTCAAAGAAGCTGTTGGGATGGGACACACAAAGCACAAGTTTTAACCAAAGACCACGAATCTCCCGCGCTTTTCCTTGCAAAGTTATAACATATAATAGTTTTTTTTTTAAGATAATTTTTAGAACATTTAGGGTAAAAAGGAACAAGTGGAGGCATTAAAGCTTAGTTTAAGTGCTACCAACTTTTATAGTTTTTTGTCCCAATCCAAACATATTAGAGTTCGGTGAGCATATCATACATTGAAAATTCTAGTATTTTGTGTCGAAGTTTTTTCAGTTTTTCGCGTGAAACTTTTGTTAGTTACCTTTTGAAATGCCTCTCTACAAATATTTGTATGAAAGTCTGGAAATAGCAAGATTACCGGCTTTGAATACTCTTGAAGGGTCGATAACACTGGTTTGGCTTTAAAGCTCAAACTAGAAAAAAAATGAAATTCTAGGTTTTTAGTCATTCCTATGAATTTTGGTACCCCCAGCCTCCAACATTTCTCCGGAGAGTTACATGAGTTTTCTCATAAACATAACGTTGAAGCGACGAACCCAGCGAGCAGTTACTATGCGACACTTTCACGAAAGTTGAAGCATTTCTACACTGGCTATAGGCACCAAACTTCACAGGAATGGTTAAAAAGCTATATTCTTCCCAGAGTAGCTTTCGAGTTTTAGGGCAAAATTTTTCAATAAATTTGGGTACAATTTTGAAATTTGATAATGATATATAAATATCACAATTTCCATTCCTGAGTATTTTTTACTAAAAGTACTTTTTCCATAGTGAACAACAGCAGATGTTTTGGAATAACCCATCCCTTCGCTAGTTTCACTTACTTCAAACGCAGCTCGAAGCTGTCGTAGTATGCACGGTTGGGTTCCATGCGGATTTCATCCAAGATTTCATCCAAAATATGTGGATGGATCTAATAGATATATTCAAATTGGTGGCAATTTTCCGCCGGATACGTTCTCTCATGACTTTAACGACCAGCGCTGTACTTGCAGATCGTTCCCTATTGGAGATCTACTGTCCTTCAGAGAGGATGTCTCCTTGATGGTTTTATGAACGAAATCACGTTTATCCTCACACGATTTGAAACGTTTGAATATTGTGCAAAATCGGTCACACCTCAAAAACCGTTTGATAAAATATACGACTTTCCGAAATTGCCTCATTGCGCATCAGAAACAAAGCGAAACTAACAGACAGGGTATATGACAGATTTAGGCAAATTTTCAGAATCCGGAAATCGCCATACTAAATTTTGAAAAGGCGATTACCGGTGCAAAAAATGGAAGACTTTTCTGTAACTTTATTCTTAGTTTTTGAAAACCGAGAGTCATCGTTTTGGATTTTGTTCCAGTACCTGGACATCTACTTCCGGCCTGCAGATGTGATCGAAAATACTTATACACTTCCATTTAATTCAGAAAATTCCTTGGATTCCTGATCTATTCTCAAAAAACAATAAAAAAAAAAAAATCTGTCGGATTTCGGCTTTCAGTTTCAGTTATTCTGAATTCTACTGAAATTATTGGCCAGAAACAAATGGTGTTTCAATGATAAAGGTGATTAATTTTCAGAGTTATAACGAAGATCACGTTGTCTATTGGTCCTCCGCATAATCACCACGTGGTTCAGGAACGACCCCTTTAGAGTAGTGACGAGTTGTTGCAGCGAATTTCGTGTAAAAGGTAAAGACAATGATACCGCGGACATTTCCGCCCAAGCTGGCGGATGGTCAACCGTTGAAGTTGGTTCGACCAAAGAAGAAAAATCTGTCGTGGAATTGATTAGTGGAGCATTGCTGGCTGCAGCAGCTGCTTGACAATTGAGTTTCGATCCAGTGCGTGCGAAATTGTTGTGTGTACCTGCGTACGTAAATAGCATGTTTTATTTTCCAATTACAACATGTACAATTAAAGGAAAGTTTCAGGCGAGACGCTCCAAAATTGGACGAGCGGCCAGTGAATTCAACAATCGGCTGTTTGATCAGCTCGATCTGGTCGAGCAGATAATCAGCTAAACTTGAAATCTCCCGTGCCTGAGTTGACAGTCCTCTGCAGTGGGGGGGACGGAATGCATTTGGCCCGCTTTTGTGATTGCACAATTCTATTCAGCAGAGCTGTTCTTCGCGCAATCTGACGATTTCTGCGGATTGGATTTTTTTCGCTTCAATACTACTCAAGCTGGCTATAATTCGTCCGGTTGTGCATATTTTGCGCTTTACGGAGTCGCGGCCTCCTGTGATCGGAGTCGCGTCAGTTGATGCTGTGCTGGCAGCATTTTGCTGCGAAAACTCGAAATAGGCGATCGCCTCCTGCTACAATCGTTGCTAGCGCTACCGCAGTGCTACAGGGTGATGCAATTGTCTCCAAAGAAGCAGTTTGTGCCATAAAGATTTGCTCTTTCTTCTATTTTTGCCATAGCCGATGCGGCGACGACGATGCCGAGCCAAGCGGCCGATTTGTGTTTATTACAGTCGGTATTAAATGTATAGATTAGTGCAATACCTGTCCCCGTGAGCGTGTTTCTTTTTCGCTTGCTCGAAACGCAGTGGAGCCCGTACAATCTAATGGCTTTATTTTCACCCCATTCATCGCTCAGGTTAACGACGGCAGGTTTTATTGACTGGGCTCTGTACATGGGAAAAACCGGTAAAGTTATTTAATTAATTGCAGAGGACAATTTTTCAGTACATGGGAAGAAATACATTTTTATTGAGAATTGTAATAAAATTATTGTACCGTACAGTTGCAAATATTTAATTGGAAGAAAGTTGGAATAAAAAGTTTTTTTTTGTTTTGATACTACTTACATTCTTTGTAAGCATTTTAGAAGAAAGACGACATTTATTCTTAGAAAATTGAATTTTATATTAATTACAAGATTGGTTACTTCTAGAACATAACTAGTTTGTTGTTACTTAAAATTAATTTGTTTATGCAAAGAAAAAAATAATTCTTTCTAAGTAGCGAGAGCCCAGGAGCCTTACTTCTAGTTTAGTGTCTCTTGGAAATTGAGTGCAGTGAGATTCGGCGCGTGTGGATTTCGTGGGATCATCAATTCATCAAACTTATAGTAAATACACACAAAATCGGTTAGGTGGATATTGTGCAACAAAATATCCCGTTTTGAGGCAGCAAAAGAGCCTGGCATAAACCTGCCATTCAACAAATCCGGATTGATATGCCTCCTGATCGCTCCTTACTCGTTACTGCGAAACACGAGCTTTCAGAAGACGTTGCATTCGGTAGCGGAAAAGATTTTCATCAGTCGCCTCGGGGTCCTGGCTACCCGCCTGCCTATCACTGTCACCGCGTTTATTTTCCTTCTTCCCTTGCCATTTATTAACGAGAGCTGACTGCCCGCTGAAGTTCGTGCCGTAGAGGAACTCACAGCTCGAAAACCAGATTTGCCAAACTGCTTGAAGGCATCTCCTACCCTTAGTCACACACGTATCGCTCGCGAATACAGTAGTGTAAATAAAGTCCATAAAAATACGCCTCACTTTGCGTTGCACTGCATTTCTCGGCCGGCCCAAGCCTACTACGACTCACGCATGCACGCATACTTTCAAGTGTATGTGCACAGCGCACTCCTGTAACGGATGGAGGTAATTTTTATTAGCATTTCAGCTTTGCGTGCAAATTAAAATCAGCCCGCGAAGAGCGGAGCACCAATAGAGGAGAACCGTTGCAGTCAGTTGCATTTGTTGTTCGCATCGGTTTTAATTTTATTTCTTCTACTACTTTATTTCACTTGTCATATAGCTTTCGCGGTTGCGAAACACCCGTCATCGTTCGCTTTTGCCTTGCACACAGGTTGGATCCTTGATTATCGCGCAGGTAATCGCAGCAAGCATCGGCCGAGCGCGTTGATTTGATTCCGCGTAGCGCAGCGATGCACAGTGAGCGTAAACCGGCCAGAGAATCGGGATTGGAATGATGCACACTGGAATTGAGTTTTATGTCTCATTTTATTATTAACTTTAGTTATTTGTGTGTAGTAAATAATGGTCAATAATGGTATTTTACTAGGGTGAGATATTTTTATGGTAGTAAGATTTTTCATTCACATGGGGAACACATGATTACGAAGATGTTCAATGATCGAAACGTGCATTGAATCAGTGCTGCTGATTATTGATAGAATGTTTTTTATTCCGTTATTGGGTAGAGTTAGAGCAGAGTATCGACCTTATGTTATATGTAGGAAGTAAAGCAGCACAGGGTTTTCAATAGAATAAAACATAAGGTAAGGGCTCTGATTTCGAATATTTTGAGGCGGTGTTCAATTAAGTCGAAATTTCAAATCAATATAAACCCATTGTGTGTTGATTAGTTGCGCGTCCTCAATCATCCGATAGGAAGAGGGAGGATTTCCATTTATGTGATAAACAATATATTCTGATCAAGAAGGTAACGATTATCGCTAGCAAGAAAAAAACACTTGCAATAACAAATATTTTATCTTTTATCTTCGAACAAGTTGCAGTTTTTTCAATCATGTGTGTTACAAATACGAAGGAATGTCGTACTAATTCGTTTACCGAATTGGCAACACCTCAAGACAGTAGCGTATCGAGGGAAGGAGCGGGTTGCTTTTAGAATTTAATCCCTTTCTCCCCGGGAGCCTTTGATATTTAAATTTTCTCGCAATTTGGTGTTGTCTCGAAAATCATTCTGTAAGAAAATCAACTTTTTTTGACTGTCTCCCAGTTCGAAAACTTTTCTGACTTCTGAAAGTCGAATGTTTTAAACTTTTTGTTAGATACAATCCAGTTCTCGACAATTCATGCATTTCTATGACATTTAGCTTAAAACAAAATTACAATATCGGAATGTTCATGTTTCTTTTCTATTAGCTAAAGAATTGAAATTCCGATCCCGGAAGTCCGATTGCAAAGGCTGATTTATTAAACCTAATCTGATAAAACCCCGGATTAATTCTCTTTACTGATATTTTTCCATGTCTTTTTCGAGCTTTCTAATTATTGGCGCTGTTTCTGTTACCTATAGGTAAATAAAACCGTATCGCTTCTTTTAGGTCATGCGGTAGTCGTTTTCCCCATGAGAAACAAGGTGTCTAGTACCAGCACTTAATTCTGGCGAAAAAATGTCAAGAAAATGTACCACTACAGCTTATGTGACTAAATGCAGTATCGTATGACTGTGGGAATTGAATTGTATAACTCTATCTGCTTCTGGGAAAGAGGTTACAGGCAGGATTGAGCTGGAATTTAATTGTACGACAAAAGCTTCCATCCACTCCAACACAAACGTTAACCGTGCGTCTCCTTTCACTGTTGAATCGGTGGAGACGGTAAGTTATTTATTCGACAGCCTTCTAGGAGGCAAGCTTAGGGGAAAATTTGGATCTAGAGCTCGATAGTTATATTTTAGAGAAAAACTTTTTTCTACAAAGTTGTTACATATGAATGTGATTACATTTTCATGTAATCACAGTTTGGAGTGACCCAAATTCTCGATGAAATCCAGCATCTAACTTTCGTAACTTTGCAGATAGAGTTAAACGATATTCTGAAATGTTGTAGCCCCGTCAATGTTGCGTAACTTTGTATAAGAATTTTTTCTATCTTTCAAAATAACTGACTTAGAGATAGTTTATAATTTATAAATCATAATAAGGTGATAATGAAACAATTTTTGCCGTTATGAATTTGAAGTACGAAAACGACATAGTTTAATTTTAAAAAGGAACAATCGTTTTTCTTCTATCAAATTTGTTTTGAGTTACTTATGTGTTGAAGACTTATAGATCAGGTTAACTTCACAAGTGTACAGCTTGCGAGTTTTTATGAAAGATATGCTCATCATGCGCAGCCCATCATGCCCATATATTGCGTCCCTTGTGACGGAACTTGGTCTTTTTTCCGATGAAAGATAGACTGTTTTTCTTCAGAAGCTGTGTGCCACCATTCCCAAGAATATTCGTGCAGTCGACTAAAGGTATAAATATGACATCGGAAGAATTTACAATATTTACAGGTTCGTAGCACCGACCACGTCTTCCAAAGTCAAAAAAGAAAATAAAACAGCAGATTTTTTTTGAGTTTACATGCTCACTTCTTCCCCTGTCCGTTTTACTAATCTATTCGGTCTTGTTACATTTAAGAGCCAGTTCGCGAGAGGCGCTACCGCATGTTGTTTTGATGTTCTCCGATTGGGCTGAAATTCTCAGCGTTTGTATTCAAGGTAGGAAGTTTTGCAAAATTTCAATTTTTTTTCATTGAGTTAAGTGGGGTGAAACGGCCCTTGAAAATGATATGTCCAAAAACGTCTAAATACTAAAAAGTGCAATAACTCCTTCTAGACTTGATGGATTATCCTAAAAATTCGTGGTATTATTCTACACTAAGAGTACTTCAAAACGCATAGTCACAATATATGGCAAAGAGGTATATTGACGAAAAAAAACGCATTTTTCTTTTAAAAATTGTCAATTTTCAGGGTCATCCTACTCTTTTCAACATCGCTAGAAAAAATATCTGAATATGGCGTTTTGTAGTGTGTATATGGCGTGCCAAGTGTGCCAAATGGGGTAAAACGGCCCTAGAAGGTTTTTTTTTTCAAAAAACCGTCAAATTCACTATAGTTCCTGCTAGTCCTAATTGATTTTATTGAAAATTTGGATTATCACTGTATCTTACCAGAACTACCTACTTTACCAGAAGATACGCAATTTGGGGTAAAACGTTCCTTGAAGATTTTTTTTCGAAAAAAGTCGTCAAAATCACCAAAACTGCAAAAACTTGGGTTAGGCTTGATAGATTTACTGAAAATTTAGATTATTACTCTAAGTTAATACGAACTTAACCCTTAAATGCGCAATGTTGTTTTAAAACAACACTACTAAAAACGTTTTATAATATACGTATTTTAGTATTTTTCAGAAATATAATTCATTAGAACAGCTCTCTAGATTCTAACGAAGAAAACTTAACAGCTGGAAGTACTGTATTTGAATGTTTTGTTTTTATTTTTGCTGTCAAAATCTTGGAAACGAAAAAAAACATGGCGAGATTCCCGACTGGTGGTGACTGTCTTTGGGAAAATTTTTAAAATAAGGTTAGTGGTTAGTGAAAATGTCTGAATTATCAGTAATTATATTAACAAGAGGTCAAGTTTAAAGTTACTGTCAACAAAAGTAATTGTTTAGACTTTATTCTGCGATAAAGTCACAGTGTTGTTTAAAAACAACATGGTAATATTTGCATGGTATATTAAAAAGAAAATCTTTCAGTTTTTTTATGCATATTGGTTAGTTTTAAGGCAGTAAACCTGATAAACATAGATTTTATGTTTTCAGATGATTTTTTAACGTCGTGCGCCTTTAAGGGTTAAGGGCAAGATGACAAAAGTGACAAATAGATTTACATAACGAAAAAAAAATTTTTCTTGAAAAATACTTGGCGATTTTCGGGGTGCTATTTTCTCTACAGAAAAGGTCCAGTGCCCGATGTTAGCATTTTATAAAACAACTAAAGAGCTTTTAGTTGATATCAAATCCAGATGCATCATTTGGAAACTGACTAACAAGGACTAAACTTTTTCTTGACTTTTTACTAGGTTTCAAGAAAAGCATCAAACCTTGTAAAAGACGATATCGATGAGACGGTTGCTGAGAGATTGCAACATTTCGAGTTTTGTTAAAGCAAATAAGTTTAAATTTCATGTGCACCTTTTTAATTTGATTATTTTTAAATTTATTGTCATTGGTCTTATTCCCTTTTTTCCAGAGTGTTGGCCAAAAAATCATGTTACTCTGTTTGCTGTTGTATCAATGAAAATTAACAATCATTTAAAAAAATCACGAATTCGAACACTAATGCTTTACAATTCATACTCATGATGTTCTTCAACGTTCATCAAAGCAACGTCTTCCTTTACGCTAAGGTTTACCTACATGAATATAGCAGGGAATCGTGCAAATTACGATTTTATTTGCTCCACGGATAAGTAGGAACTCGGTTGGAATTATTTATTTTCGCAACCGTCATATCGATAATATCTTTTACCTTGTTTGAAGCTTTTCTTGAAGTCAAGGAAAACTTTAGTCCTTTTTAATCAGTTTCCAAAAGATGCATATTGATATTATGCCAAATAAAAGCTCGCCAAGTATTTTCCAAGAAATTTTTTTTTTCGTTATGTAAATCTATTTGGCACTTTTGTCATCTTGCCCTTAAGTTCGTATTAACTTAGAGTAATAATCTAAATTTTTAGCAAATCTATCAAGTCTAACCCAAATTCTTGCAGTTTTGGTGATTTTGACGGCTTTTTTCGAAAAACAAAAAAAATCTTCAAGGAACGTTTTACCCCAAATTGCGTATCTTCTGGTAAAGTAAGTAGTTCTGGTAAGATACATTGATAATCCAAATTTTCAATAAAATTAATTAGGACTAGCAGGAACTATAGTGAGTTTAGTGATTTTGACGATTTTTTGAAAAAAAAACCTTCTAGGGCCGTTTTACCCCATTTGGCACACTTGGCTTATACATGACATTAAAACTCTTGAGCTGCTCTACAAAACGCCATATTCAGATATTTTCTCTAGCGATGTTGAAAAGAGTAGGATGACCCTGAAAATTGACAATTTTTAAAAGATAAATGCGTTTTTTTCGTCAATGTACCTCTTTGCCATATATTGTGACTATGCGTTTTGAAGTACTCTTAGTGTAGAATAATACCACAATTTTTTAGGAAAATCCATCAAGTCTAGCAGGAGTTATTGCACTTTTTAGTATTTAGACGTTTTTGGACATATCATTTTCAAGGGCCGTTTTACCCCTCTTAACCTCAATGAAAAAAATTGAAATTTTGCAAAACTTCCTACCTTGAATAGACAAACAAACGCTGAGAATTTCAGCCCAATCGGAGAACATCAAAACAACGCCCCTCAGAAAGGCGGTTGCGCCTCTCGCGAACTGGCTCTTAATCAGGTGGCGTTTTTTATAATGCGCTTCAAAAATTTTGATATCCTGGTGAAAACGCTCGTCGTGTTCTTCAGTTCTTCAGAATATGCTCCCATATTATCTTTGAACTTATCAAGATGAGAATCCAGGATACTAAACTTCGAAGACATCCTACAATTCATCTTTTGGTAGTTGTGTACCAGCGTCTCTGTCCATTTTTTATAACCTAGTGCCTTATGATTGCCAAGAAAATTTTCGTTTACCGACTTAAAACTTCCACAAGTATGATTTTTCGTTTCGTTTAGTATTTCAGAGTAATCTTTATCATTTAGCATTGTACCCATTTGAGGTCCTGTAACCTTTCCTGATGTTAACTTTGGAAATTTTTGCTGTAAGTATTGCAACACTGGAGATTAAGCTCCTAAAGCTTTTACAAACTGCTTCATTAAACCTAGTTCTATGCGTAGACGCGGCATCAATATTTTTTGTTAATCAACTGTGTGTATTTGACGTTATACTGCCCTTGGATAAACTCTTCACGTGCAGATCATTTTTTTTTTACAAAATGTTTCTTTCCGTTTCTGCCATCTCCAAACATGGAAATTTTGTATTACCGCCTTGCATTCCCTTTAAAAAGGCAATCATCTTAAAATCTCCAATGACTTCCCATTTATATTCATTGTATTTTTAAGAATTCAACAGCAATTGCAACTGAGATTATTCTCTTTGAGTAGCTTAAAATGCACAACAAGGGATTGAAGGCAGTTTGTTTGCACTACACAGCTTCCAGGCACACAGCTTCTGAAGAACAAGAGCCAGTCTATCTTTCATTGGAAAAGTGAACAAGTTTCATCACATGGAAGGCAATATACAGTAAAGTAGTTTTTTACACGATTAAACGTACCGTGCAAAAAAACCGCGTTTTTTTGAAAAACGACGTAAAAAACCGCGTTGTTTGGAAAAACGTCGTTGAAACAATTGTATAGAAAACCGTGAAAAAATATACTATAGTCTGTTACCGTTACTTTTACTTAATGTAACTGTTTTACGCGAGGACGAAAGATAAATCAAAAAACCCGTGTAGAAAAAATCGCGTTATTTAAAAAAACGACGTTAAAAAAGCGTCATTTGCAAAATTGTCGAAATACCACAAGGTATACAGGCTGTATGAAATGGTGACGCAGGACTAAATGTATATTATATGCTGCGATAAACTGTGCATAGGCAACACTACCGTTTATATTCGATGGTCGTTATTGCAAAACTAACGATAAATGAATACATGAAAATTTCACACTAATTTTACAAATTCTCATAACTTTTATCTTCAAGCATCTATAGTTCTGAAAAGAACCGATTCCATAAGCTTCAGTTAGAAATTCGTGCTACAGAACGCTGATGATCGCACCATCGGTAGCATTGAATATTTTGATTGACCACGCCTAATAAAGTTTGCTCTCCGCTGTGCCCTGCAGTAGCTGTGCTAGCAAAATTTTCTGCAGCGTACGATGGTAACTGTTGCTGCCGTATGCAAAATAAAGGTAACATGTCCCGCAGTGCCTTGAAGATGACTCGTATTCAGCTCTCGTTTCTCAATGTCGCGTACCTCTAGCAGCTATACTCCAATCGCTATTGTGTGACAAACTAGACTGAAGCTGAATTTTCTACACGCAGTTTTTCGTATCGAGTTCAGCGTAGATTTTTGTCATGAGGGCGTGGCCACGCAGTTTCGAGAAAGACAAACGGAACAAAACACGCAAGCCAATAGCGAGGGAAATGTATGGGAAAACATGACGTGGAACTTTTCACGTTTTTTCACCATTAAGCAGCAAAGCAACAATGTTAGACATTAAATCAAACAATTGTTACACATTTTATATATCCACCGACATATAAATGACTAAGATGCATTAAGTCGTTCGCTTGCTATAATCGTTTGAAATCTGACGTAACATTTGCCAGTTTCATTTTCAACTTCACAAAATATAATCTAGTATAGAAAACAAAGACGTAGTCCTACGTCAAAAAACATGTAAAACGAATCCGTGTAAAAAAAAGTGTAAAACCGCTTCATTATATGTAACAACATTTTTTAAGAAAATTTTTTTATGGAATGTTACTATCGAGCTGTAGATCCAAATTTCCCCCAAAGCTCGTTCCCTAGAACGATGTACTTGGCGTCTCCGTTCAATGAAAAATTGAAAGGAGGCGCACGGTTAACGCTCGTGTTTGAGTGGATGGAAACTTTTGTCGCGTAACTAAAATGGCTAGGGGCACCAAAACCCATAGGAATGACTATATAGCTATTTAGTCTAGTCTAGTCTACACCAACACAGCCAGTACTTGAAAGGATCCTGGAAAAAGCTATCCACCATTTTTTTTGATTTCCATACATCTTTCTTGTCACAGGAATAATACATAGCTATAATCTAGTTTGAGCTTAAGTGCTACACCCTTAGTTTTCTTGTTGTGATCTAGTAAAATAGTTCTATATTTTGAAAGATAGAAAAAAAAATTCTTCTTCAAAGTTACGCAAAATTAACGGGGCTACAACAATGTAGAACATCGTTTAATTCTGTCTGCAAAGATATGAAAGTTCGATGCTAGATTACTTCGAAAATTTGAGTCCACCTCATTGGTGATTACAGGAAAACGTGCGTTTCAGCATATGTAGCAATTTTGAAGGGGAAAGTTTTCCTCTAGAATATTACTATCGAGCTCTAGAGGAGGACGCACACGGTTAACGTTCGCTTTGGAGTGGGTGGGAGCTTTTGTCGCGTAATTGAAATGGTTAGGGGCACCAAAAATCACAGGAATGGTTGGTCAAATAGGTATAATCTTTCATTTTTTTCTTGTTTGAGCTCTACGGCAAAACCTGTGTTGATCAGTGTAGTCATATTTGGATGTGCGTAAAAAGAGATACGTCGAATTGACTCCCGACTTTTATATGATTAGAATTGCAAATTTAAATTATCGATGAATGGTCATGAAGGTGTTAACACATCGAAAGATAAAAAACACCAGGATTTAGGGTACAATATTATTTTATTGATTAAGAAAAAAATGAGAAAAAAACCGACGCACGGTTAGAAAAAAATGGGCAAAATTGCTGAAAGCAAGAAGTCAAATTGACGTAAACTATCCTTCCAGGGATAATTTTATTTACTGCTATTAAAGTAACAGAAATATGTTTTCGGATATATTTTTACTTTGATTCATTTGAACTATTTTTTTTGAAAATCGTTCCTTGGCGTATTATATAGTTTTGATTCTGTTGGACATTACAATGCAATCGTAATCAAATAATTTTGCTTTTTTCGGAAAGTACAGTGGATTTTGACGAAGATAACTTTTTCAGTGTCTTAAATTACTTTTCTCGCCGTGAGGGACACAAAAAATTCACAGCAATGGTTAAGAGTAATCTTTTTAGGGAAATTTTTTTTTCCCGCTATTATCGCTATTAGCTTTTTACTGGACCAGATTTCTTAAATAACTTTCAGATTCTTATTGATTTGAGCTATCGAAGTGTTTTGGTTCATGTTCAAAACTCAGGATATGTAGAATATGTCTAGAAGTTGACAATGTGATGTGGCTTTCATTGGTCTAGTTTTCAAAAACTTCGTAAATTGGAATGTCGCATGATGATTTTTCCAGTGGCATTCAATTTCTTCTTATCTAGTTTCAGAATTCACGGACTTCTAGAGTATCACTTGATAGGATTGGTACCTTATTTTTAGGTTTAGACCCATATAAACTGGGAGTTGATTTGTTCATGTCTTCAAAACTGGATATCCGATTCCAGAAAAACAACTGGGCTCAATATAACCACAATACTTTTCATTTGCCATTGGGTTTATTTAAATCGGAATAGAATCTAGGAACGGATTGGGATAGATAACAACATCCTATAGTTTTTGAAAAACATTCTTGAGTTCAAAACTACGCTCATGTTACTGAAATTGAAAATGGTGTAGGTACTGCTGGTTAAAATGGCCATGAATTCTACGATAACGGTTGTGATACAAAAAAATCCAGCGCTAAATTATCGATTTCGGATATCACACTAGCGATGACATCTATCAGGCAAGGAAAACTCCAACCAGGGCAAACGCAAGCCAGCAACCGTTGCCATAGCAACCCAACCAACCAAGCAACGGTGCGATGTCCATGCGCGGCGTACTTTGGATTGGACACCATGCGTCTCCATCGTGCCCCGAGCGAAACCATTCGGCGCCCCACCCAGGAGGGTTACCACCAGCGTCGTGCAGTTGGAGAAGGCGGTCGAGCCGGATTAGCCAATACGATTAAAGCTGGGCGTCATTTGTTTCTTTTTGCCTTCTTTTCTCGCGGCTAAATTCGTTCCGTCTCTCTTTATGCAGATTATTTTTAATGCTGCTTAAAATAATTCGTCAGTTCGTATCTTCTGATGACGACGACGCGGTTGCTGAATGGAAGAGTGTGGGAGAGAAATGGATCGATGTCTGGTCCACTCGGGCTCTCTGCAGGCGCGGCGACTGCAGGCGCGGAGAGAGAAACAAAAAATAAAGAAGCGAGTATAAGAAATGAGAGAGTGCAACGGCCCTCTTTGATATTATTGCACACAATGCGAAACATTGTGTTCGCTCTTGCTTTTTCTCCTTCTATTTCTCCCTCTCTACTTCATTTAGCATTGTATTTGCGTTCAGCTCATCCTCCTACTGTGCATCGCGGGTTGATGGGGTGGTGGTGGGTGGTAGGTGTATTTTTTTGTTTTCAAATCGCGGTTCTCTCGTGAGCAGTGCATTATTCGTTCTACGTTTGCATTTCTTCGCTTAGAAAGGGTTGCTATAGTCTACTCTGCTGGTGCTCGCATTGTGATGCTGCGCTCATTCGTCGCTACGGAGTGGAAGCGAAAGGATACACACACAACGTGATCGCGAAAAGTTCGTTTGATTGTTCAAAGCCTGTTCGGGCGCGCATTTGCAGCTCTCAACGTACGGTCGGTGGAAAGGGGCAGTAAATGTAATGAAACTTCCGCTGGTGCATCATAAATTATCATGGATTAAGTGAAGTGGCTTTCCGGGAAATGATTTTTCTACTTAAGCATTGGTTAGTAGAGCAAACGGTGATATTTTTTTATTTGGGAAATGAATTTTCCACAAACTTTGCTCGGTGGTATCGTAAATCAAACGTTGTGATTGAGTGATAATCAAACCATTCGTGAATGCTGTTAGTGACGAAGATTTACCGTTCGATCTGTGTGAAGGTGAGACAAGTGGAATGAATTTACTATCGGGTTTGATTGAATGCAGTCCGGTGCTTCGTTAAGGTGGGCTGAACATTTTCGGAAGAAGACGATCCAGTCCAGTCGACAGACAGTTACGATTAATGACTTGTAAATGATGCTGAGCCCGGTTCTGGATACTGCTGCTAATCACGACGGTTGTGAGCTGTGTCGATGTTCTGGCCTGCTGAAATCTAGTCTGGCGGTACCGATGATGGTGATGATATGCGCTCGAACGGTTCGGTGCATCCGGAGAGGAAATTGATTCTTGCCGACGGTAATTTGCTGCAACACTTACCGGACTAAGCAGATGGCTCGTATGGATCGTGTTTGCATCGATTTGCGCTGTGTTTGGTCCAGTGTTGAGATATTTGGTTACACAGCAATGATCGAATGTAAATGCTAAATTAGATGCATCCGAATTTTGAAACTAGTTATGATAATAAATCACATTCATTTGATCTACGATTTCGACCAACTGATCTTGAGTATTCCAATTATCAATCATTATTCTATTTTAAATTAGAGAATTATTCACAATACGATTTAGAAGGAAGAAATCTGTTGAAACAATAAATCTTCTTAAAAGGATGAACTAAACTGCTTAGACTCACTACTATTTATAGTATAGCAGGGTTTTATTCTCAAATCAAACAAAAATCCCCAATTGGAGAAGTATAAGGTTATTTGAAGTTGGTTTCACAAAGTTGAATACACTAAGGTCGCTTTTTACGCGGTTTTTTATGCGTTTTTTTTTAACGCGGCTTTTTTACGCGGATTCCAGAATTTACGCGGTTTTTTACGCGGATTCCGGAATTTACGCGGATTCCGGAATTTACGCGGTATTTTTTTTGCCCGGAATTCGGTTTCTCTTCACTCGGAATGCATAATTAACGATGGTTTTTTTTACGCGGATTCCGGAATTTACGCGTTTTTTTTACGCGGCACGTATTCCCCGCGTAAAAGGCGACTTTAGTGTACTTAGGACTAATTTACGGTTTTTTTTCAAAGAGCAACTATTTATATCCTATCATTAACAGATATCCTAAACTTTGTTAAGGAAAATGTCAGTCGGCTGTTTTCCTCAGCAACACAGAGGAATAATCATTTTTATATCTTGCAAGATAATTTGAATGTATAGATGAGGAAAAAAAAATAATTTGAATGAATTAATTATTAGAGCAAACATTCTGTAGCACATTTGTAGATTTTTCTTCAGGAGGGGTTTCAAAAGAAATTTTTTACAAGACGTTAAAATATATATCTGTGGCTGTAAAATAGCAGATGATTTTTTTCCGTTAAGCTTTCGCTAGATTTGTGTTTTAGAAATCGTGGGTTCTTGCGCTAGACAGCAAAGTGTTTGCGAATGTTAAAAATAGCTGTCAAAGCGATAAATCTCGAATACACTGAATATTTTCAGAAAAAGTAAGAGAAGAATAACAAAAATCTTGGCTTCTGTTATATAGAAAAATCCAAGATTTAACCTCCCTCCAAAATTCATTTTTGTTGAAAATAAAAAATCAAAAAAGTTATGATAATTTTTGATAAAAATTCACTGAAAACCTTTTTCACAAAATATTTGTGTTATGTGTTTCTGTAGTACAATCATAATCAGAAATCAAATTTACCCAAACAATATTTGTTTCAGGTTGGGGTTTTCGCCTGTTTGATAGAATTTGAAAAATGTTTCAAAAATTGTAGAAAACTCATTTTCGCGTTAATATTTTTGCAAGTTTTTTAACTTTTTTTTAACTGAAATATCTTTCAAAAAATTATAAGTAGTATGTTATGGAGACTCGACGAAATATTTTTTTGTTATCTTTGTTATGCCTGAAACTGCTTCCACTATTCCTTACTGATGAGAAAATGTGTAAATTTGCTCTTAAAAATAAAAATAAAAAATCGCAAAAGTTTTGAGAAAATCGATATTTTATGGTATTTAACACAAATCTTGTTTCAGTTCTAATTTGTTGCAATCCAATATTTGCTTGGAAGCGATTTGCCGTCAGGTTAGGTTAGGTCTTTATACACACATTTAAGTTAATTCATTGATAAAATCGTTATTCGGATTCATCTTGCACTGATCGTAAAGAAACAAAATCATTTATTTAGGTACACAGTTTGGAAGAAGTGCCAAAACTTATGTCAAATGCATATAAAGAGTTGGGTCCATCGCTTATGATAGATGATGATCCATGATATTCCACGTAAATTTGAATGGTATTGCACATAATTGTCGAACAAAATCGTAGTTTACGCCAGAAGCAACTGAAGTTTAGATGAGAAAATCATGTAAGTGCTGTATTTCATTAGGAATTTTCTTACTGTGTAAGACATGATTAGATCAGCTCTATTATTAAAAGGCCTGCGTTATTGCCTGATAGTGACAAATTCTAGTGTATCTATTTCCATTTGACTTCTAACGCTCTCAATTATCAGTCATCGACCCGAATATTTTTCTCCCGTACTGTTAGCTGTCTACAGCAGTTGTTCCGTCAAGATTAACGAACACGTGTAAATACTGTCAACAACACGAGTTAGCCACCTTATTAATAATCCTACTTACGATTCGGCACTTTGTAAAAGAGACAATACGCTTCTCATTCCGAAGTGACAGCGCATACGTCCCGTCTCTAAGTGTTGACAGCAGCTGCAACGGGTGATTATCGTGTTGTTGTTTGGACGTCGTCGGCCGATCTCGCCTTTGTTCGCGATAAATCACACTTCGGGGCAAATTCGGTACCGAACTTTACGTGCTATACAATCCAGTGCGCTGTTCTGGCGGGGAAAGTGCCAACACTTTTGGCTGGTAATGTCGCCATTCGAACAATAATAACAAACATCTGTTTTATTTATACTTTTTGACGAAAAAAAACTAGCCGCCGTCATCGCCTACTTCTCGTTTGCTTCGATACTCGGCTTTCATTGGATTCTTTTGTCTTTCATCCGCGGCGCGGCTGTCATCTCGTTGTCTACCGGTGACGGTCCAACGGTTTGCAATAACTGCAGCAACAGCAGCAGCCGCAGCATCCGGCAACCGTCGGAATCTTCTCGAGAAGGACGGGGTTGGAGGAAAGTCGGTTCATTTTTATTATTGTTGTTACTGTTGTTCGTTTAAAGTGTTTGTTCGACATTTAAAATATGTTCTCCGGTTCGGTTTGTCCGTTCCGCCGGCGAAGTCTGAACGTAAAGCAAACACAATGAGCAGACATACAACCGCCGTACATCGGCTCTCCATCGTCGTTAGAGTGAAGTTGGAAAATTGGAGCACATGTTTACGCTGCTTCTGCCCTGCGACGAACGAATGCGACAGGGGGGCTTGTACTTGTTGGGATCCCTAATTATCACCACTTACGGTACCGTTGGTGGCGGCTTCTGGTTTGTGAACTGTGTAACCTCCGCTCGCAGGCCTGCGCTGTTTGGCATACAATATAGACACGAGTACGGCTCCGTCAAGCGAAAAGGCGGATCAAGGAAATAAAACAATAAACGGCACATTGTTTGACGCCGGCAGTACCGAGCGAAAGGAACCGCCAGCCAGGCTTTGCCGCTTTGATCCAACGACACCACCACCGGATGGAACGTTTGGAATGGGTGAAAATAATTCACTCCCGGTGATAAATGAGGTTTCAAGTTGTATCGAATTTCCTTTCGCTTCTGTCGTCGTCGATGACGACAAAGATTGCATTTAGCTTTATATAATAAATCTGTAAATCCAGAATCGAAAGTGAAAAATATTTGAAAATTACACGGAATAATTGAGGCACTCCAAAGTTCGTTGAAGCATACTAGGCAGCGTAGCGGGTGGAATGGGGTCCGGTAAGTGGAGCGTCACGCACTGCCCGTCGAGTAGGTTTTCATAGCGTAGAGTGCGAGAAGTGGCCGGCCTCAAAGTGCCTACCCGCGGGAGAAAATAGAGAGTTGGTAGGAGCGGGAGAATGAGCATAAGTCGCAGCGAAGCAGCAGCATAAGTAAGTGCAGCAGGTTCTTTGGCAGCAGCGTTTCATTCATCGAAACATCGTTGACGCTGTAGTTGACGGCGATGACGATGACGACGATGACGGCGATGATGATGCTGGTTTTGTGCTGTTGTTTATGTTTTTCCCCGGCACTCGTTAGTGCGGTAGGTTCGGTCTAGAGATGCTTACAACCGGTACAGTTACTCTCGCCGCCTGCTGTGCCGCTCGTGCATGGGCTGGCAAGGCTGGAAGCTGCAAGTCTCTGCCGACCGACGACTCTGACGCTCTGCCTGCAATTGCGTACAGCAGCGAGCTGCAAGTCATCCATCCAAGTAGGCTGGTATGCGTGTTATGAAATTATTTTGTTTTGTCGGTTTTGTTTTCGCTTTGCACTGCAATTTTCCAAGTGCGGTTAGCAAAATTGGATAATTTTAGCGAGCGAATGTGAATGAAACGCGTTCATGTTTCGTTGATCACGAATTCGTCAGTGACTTATGAATGAAATTAAGTGGCTTAGCTCTGGCTTTGTGAAGACATGCGAAGAATGGCTGCTGTGCAGCTATTTTTGAACGGCGAAGAAACATGATTCGACGATGCTAATTGCAAAATGTGATTTATTTAGAAGTTTGGACATGCTTGTGTCAGTGGAGAAGCTCGGAAATTTGGTCGCTATTCTGTCGTTTTTCGTTGAACAACATCAGAAGTGATTTGTTGGACGGAAAAAGAGGAGCATTGACATTTTATACCGTTTCAGAATAATTGATTTGCTTGCAGGTTTATTTTTATTTTTGTGTTGAATTACTTAACAGTACCGTTCTAAAAGGTTTTTAGTACTGATTGATTTATAATTTTATTTTAATGATAGTCAACAAGGATGCGAAGCATCATTTGTTTGACACTCTTGCCCCTCTCCGTTAGGGTGGCAATGAAAATCGTGTTTTCGCTTAGAAGTAGTGCTCAAAAGTTTCGTCTTCTCGAAAAAGCATCCATAAAAAATTTCAAGTCAATCGGACTTTGGGAACATGTGCCTCAAAGCGGTCAACGTTTCACAAAAAATATCGCTCAATAATTTCTAAGTCCAACAAAGTCGATTTTTTCGAACAAAAATTTTTTTTCAAGACAAGCATATAAGCACTGATGATGGTTACATGTAGCAGCCGAAATACGCGTCTGCGGACGGTATTCGATTAAAGGGTATTCGATTTTTTGTAGTAGAATTAAATGGAAACATAACCTATTCTAAATAATCAATTCCATTCTACTGAGGCCCTTAAAAAGAAATTTATTTGTTATGGACAGTTTGAAAACGAAAAGAGCATGGTTTGCTATACTAGCTAATTAAAAATATAACTGATTCAACAATTAAAACTGTTTATTTATTTCAAATTTTGTGTCATTTTCATTTTCATTTTCGGGTACAGAAGGGGGCCGCAGGGCCAAGTCTCCAGTGCTTAAAAACTTTCCATGCTGTACCAGTGGAGAGATTAGATTTGGCATCGCATCATAGTAGCCCGAGAGGTCAAATAAATTCTGCGTTGGAATGCCGTATAGTAAGATAAGATTGAATATAGGGGATAGTCGAAGGGAACAGTGATAGTAGTTGCAGAAAGGTGCATAAAAAGAAAAAAAGAATAGTTGTAACTGTGGTTGATGTTAATAAATTTCGTCCATTTGTAATATATGTATGTAATATTTGTCACGTATGCCGGTTTGCGTCCAGGGCCTCTCAAGGCAACCCCTCCCAAACGCACATATATTTAAATATTTTCATTCATTAGAACTCTTGTCAGATGAAACATTTGATAAATAGTAATAACAATAGTGATAGTAATTTGCTTTTTTACATACCTGTTGTGCCTTAATCCCTTACTTACCCCGTTTCATGTCCGTTACCTTTAATCACTCTTTCATTGACCTTTGTTTGAGTGTATTCCTCAGGGTAATTGCGTGATTCTTCGTTTGCTCTAAGTCTTGATTTTTCTCGCATTTTTTTTTTAAAGAGGAAACTGGATTAATAATTTGGTTTGAACAATAAAAATAATGTAAATAAGTCTGAATTAAGACCGCGCATATGTCTAACTACTGGTTGAGCGTTGGCTTTGAGAAAGTTGATAACGCAATCTTTTGATTACTATACCAAATTCCTTTACTGAGCCCTTTCGGCACCTCAGTATAAAGCATGTCTTAGTTGTCACAATAGTCAATTAAAACTGCTTAATCCGTAAAAGACGAGATCAATCAATCAGACCTTTTATCAAAGTGTTAAATGATTCAAACACTCCACCCAATCATTATAATTAACATTCAACTTCGTCTTATTACGGCCGTTGCAATGAACGATTCTGATGAGCTTTATAGACATTTAAAATAATTTTACAATGGTCATGCTGTTTGCAGTATTAGGTTAAGTTTTATTGCTTCTTTATATTGATTACCAGCGAAAAGCCCATCAAAGTCTTTTCAAAGAACGTTTGAGGTGTTTTGCAACTAGCATCTGGCCTTAGTAGACTGGATCTATCTTGTATAATACATAACCGAAAATAGTATTTAAGTTCACAAATTTAAACCAGATATCACTAATTGCAAAACCGTCAAGCCCCTCAACCTAGGAGAGGGGTGTATTTTTTTCAAATTTTGTGTCATTACTTTTTAATTAAGTACTCGAAACAATTCGTACTCAGCAGGAAAGGACAGAATTAAGAAAAAAATTTATATGCAATTGATTTGAAGTCACTCATAGGATTATTACCAAAAACGCGAAATTCAGATAATTTTTACAAAAATTCATGGATTTCATATAAAACAATTCTCGCTGAAATCGTTCCACTAGTGACATGAGGACTTTAAAAAAGGATATTTTTGTGTCTAAATTAGGGTTTGAAATATTCCCGGGAATGGATTTCCCGGAAAACGGGAATGAAAAATCTCATTTCCTGGGAATTCCCGGGAACCTGGAATGGAAAAAAATTCTTAGCACAAAAAATTCTTAACACAGTTTATTAATAAAACGTATCAAACAATCGTTAACAATTTCATTATCAATTCGCATGAAAAACGGATTAAAAAACAACACTTTTTCAAGTTCACTCCAGAAATTAATGATCGATTTTTGTAGCAAATGTTAGCAGTCGCTTCAGACCCGCTGACAATTTTTCGTTAAGCCCAAATAATGTAATACCCATTCCCAAAATTTTTCGAGGAGCTCGGGAATCCCGGGATCCCGGGAATCAATATTTCTATTCCCGGGATCCGGGCATCCCGGGAAAAGGTAGTTCCCGGGAAATCGTTCCCGGGATTGCAAACCCTAGTCTAAATGATTCAAAATAGTGATAAAATGAGAAAACCACTTTGGTTAGTTCATATTGATGGACCTCTCGGGCACAAATTGGTTAAGCGGTTTTTACAAATATTGATTTTTGGGTGATTCTCTTTGAAACGATGTGTTGGTTACAGGGGGTTCAATGACAAATTCAAGAGAAATGGGTCAATAAAAAGATCAAGAATTACTCAAAAATCAATTTAAGATCTTGCTATGACAAGTTAAAGGTCTGTTAGGAAAAAATATGAGATCGTTCGGCAGTTTATTTTGACGTCATTAGATACATAAAAGACGATTTATTTTTTTCTCATCAATTCCATTTTTCTCTCTCCATACATCTTGTACCTGGTACTGAAAGCGGTTTTCAAGTTTATATGAAAATACTTGAGACTACTGAAAAAACTTCATGTACACTTCCCAGTCAATCATTTTGTTCAAATATGCGAAACTGAATATTTTACAACTGACTACCAAACGTCTCCATAGCTTTCATTTTTCTAAATATCACCCTATTAGCAACGATGTGCAAAACGGGACCCAAATATCTGAAAAGTACAATGAAGTTGCCATTTTTTTTTCCTGATGTATGCCTGAAGGGCACTGGGTACTGAAATGCCACTGCGACATTCTTGCTGATTGTCTTTTGTGGCGGGCCCCGATTGCTGTGCACAGGTTACGAATTGCTCGTACTCATTGATGGAGTAGAGCTGTTTTGTTGTAAACCTGTACCCCAATTAGGTACAACATAGTTGATGAAACTAATTACCTGCTTGGGATTAGAACTCCACACTTGGTATGGAGTTAAAAGGTAATTTCCTAAGAAGTTGTACCTAGAGGAAGCAAGAGCTTCGCAAGAGCAAAGCAAATGCTCTGAACTCTCTGATTCAGAATTGCAGAATCGGCAGGTGTCGTTCAACACTACACCGATTTCCTTTAAATGATAAAAAGCGGGACAGTGTCCGGTAAGGAGTCCCGTAATTATCCGTAGGTCACTACGATTTAGACTAAGTAACTTTCTGGCGGTTCCAGGGTTCGGATAGATAAGCTGTTTAGCTTGTCTACAACCCTGTGCCTGTTGCCATTGGGATACTATTTCTAGCCTTTCCCAAGTTAGTAGTTCGCTTTTGATAGCGGAAATGGACGTACCCAGAAACGGCTCGGGGCCAATAAACCGCTGAGCTGATCCCTGTCGTGCTAGGTAGTCAGCGTGTTCATTACCCTCGACTCCGCAGTGTCCGGGCACCCAAAACAGAAAAACTGAATTCTGTCGGAAAAGTTCCCGTAGAGTTTCAATGCATTCCCAAACAAGTTTTGAAGCGCATTTGACGGACTTAAGTGCTAGTAGTGCTGCTTGACTGTCCGAGAATATACCGATTTTCACATGTCTGTAGTTGCGTTGCAGCCATATTTTTGCGCAGATATATATGGCTTATACCTCTGCTTGAAAAACGATTCCGTTAGGGATCCCATTTTCGAGCCATCCGTATAAAAACTGACGATGCCAGGTGGAAGATTAGGCCCTTCATTGTTCCACATAGAGCGGTTTGTTTCAATCACTCTATATGGAATATACATGTTGGTCCTAACGTCCATCCAGTCGGAGACTGAGGTTAATAGCGGAGTTAGTTTGAACTCCCTAAGTATGCGAAGGTGGCCGATTTGGTCCCCTTCAAGTATAGTTTTCCACCTTTGCAGCCTTAGAGCACCAAGCTCTGCTTCCTTTTTCACATGAAGATGTAGAGGTAGTAGGCAAAGCATAGCTTCCATGGCTGCAGTTGGAGTTGTCCGCATAGCGCTGGTAACCGGAAGACATGCAAGTCTTTGAACTTTTTTGAGTTTGGTTTGCGCAGTCACTTCGTTCACCTTAGGCCACCACACTAGGGCAGCATAGGTGATTCTTGGTCGGGCAATGGTCTTGTAAGATCAGAGTGCCAAGTCTGGTTTCAGTCCCCAGGTTTTACCGAACAGATTTCTGCAGGCCCAGATCGCTGAGATTGCTTTCTTAGCGGCATGATCCAGTTGTGCAGACCAGTTCAGTTTTTTTGTCCAGAATAATTCCGAGGTATTTGACTTCATTGCTGAAGCCCAGTCTAACTCCATTAAGTATTGGAGGAGAGATGGAGATCTTCCTTCGTCTGCAGAATGGAATTAGGACTGTTTTAAAGGGGTTTATGTTTAGACCCTCCTGTAAACACCGTGACATGGTGGTATTCAGAGCCGTTTGCTTTCGGCTCGACAGAGTTGCGTCATCTTTACCTCTGACGATGAGGACGATGTCATCGGCGATTCCAATGACCTCGTAACCAAGCAGTGAAAGCTTGTTGAGAAGTGCGTCGACAACTAGCGACCATAACAAGGGGGAGGGAACTCCTCCTTGCGGGCATCCCTTGATCACTGACATTGTTACAGACCAACCCCCCAAGGTTGCTGTGATCACTCTGCTAGAGAGCATTGCGTGTATCCAGCTCCTTGAAGTGTGGTCGATTCCCTTATTGGAGAGAGCCGTATTAATTGATGCAAAGGACGTGTTATCGAAGGCCCCTTCAATATCAAGAAAGGCACATAGCGCCGTCTCCTGATAACTCAGGGACTTTTCAATCAACGTCACTAAGCTGTGAAGAGCAGTTTCTGTTGACTTGCCGCTTTGATAGGCATGTTGGTTCCTATTCAGCGGGGAGTCTTTAAGAAACTCATCACGGAAATATTCATCCATTATTTTCTCCATCAACTTGAGAAGTGATAAAGTCAGACTCATGGGTCTGAAAGTTTTAGGTAGGGTTTTGTCCTTTCTTCCAACTTTGGGGATAAACACTACCTTCACCCTCAGCCAGTTATCCGGAATATGGCCCAGGATAAAGCTGGCTCTGAAGAGGTTGATGAGTTCGGACGTGATAGCTGCGGCCGATTTTTGTAGAAAAATGGGTAGTATGCCGTCTGGACCTGGAGACTTCATAGGGTCGAATGAGCTTAGAGCCCAACCTATTGAAGCTTCCGTGAACAGTCGACGGGCCAGCAGTATGGACTCCCGAGACGCCATATGTCTCGAATTGTCCTGCCGCGTGTCTGTTAGGGATGAAACAGAGGGTCCTCCGTCCAGCGATTCGCTGTCGAGGTTGAAGTCGTCCTTATGCTCCATCTCCTCCGTTCCGCCCAGTGCGTTTGTTTTCATAGGACTGCGCTCCGATAAGTTCATAGGTACCGGCAAAGAAAGGCTGCCGGTGGCCGAATTTTCTGAATTGAAGTGTTCCATAAAAGAGTCCACTGCATCAGTGACCCGCAGTAAGGGCTAATTACTGTGAAGGGTGCCCTGGTGCTCCACAGGCTCCATTAGAGGCTGGGTATTTCTTAAACCCCCCCCACCACCACGTCATCCATCGGCACGGGTCGCATAACACCTCAGCTTAGGGGTTTAAACCATTGGATTTTACGCAACAGCCATGGTTAAGAGCTGTTGCAACCATCCTTCTTTACAGGGGCTTTGGACCCTCTGCTTCAGTTCTCAATAATTCAAGTTTGTTCGTAAAGGCTAAACTGAACCAAGAGAACCGTAACAGGCGGAGTTCCATAGGCTTGGTGATTATCCAGTTGTCATAGGCTGTTGATTATCCGATCGTTTCGAACCGTTTCATAAAATTGTACGGTAGAAATGAAATTAGAAATACATGTTTCTTTTGGCATCACTGCAATATGTTTTACCTCGATTGAGAAATTGGTTGTATTTTTGGCAAGTCTTAAAAATCAACCAGAAAGTACATGAATTTTCCTTCAAAATGTAACTTGTTGAATCAAAATCGGATCAAGACTAAAGGAGTTACAGGGGTTTGAAGTTAAGCTTGTGTTTTTAAAACATAAAAATCATAGAAATTGCCTGATATAGCAACATTCAAAGTGCTACCAAAAATCGATATCTTAAGGGATTCTCATAAAACTTTGGGAAAAGGTCATTAACAGTTTGAGAATCTTCGGATAAATGCAAAACATCAAAAATATTGACATGGAAAATCGAGGTTTTTTCCGGCCTCCGACCACAGTGTGCCGCTTTGAGTAAGCGTGCACATTTATTATTTCAAACAAAAACCGTTTTACGAAAATAAGTTAGTAGGCAATAAGCTCAAATGGTGGCGCATGAGTGTTACGTTTAGAATAAGGACGAAAATTTTTCAGGATTTCTGTTCGAAGAGGCACGTCTGTTTGTCTGTGAACTAACTATACTTAGAAATTTTGTTGAAAATCGGAAACCGATTGGTTGAACCTAGAGAACGCTAGTAAGTTCGTTTTGCTAGATTTCATACAGGCTCAGTGTTCAGTCTAGTTCTGTGTAATCTCACAAGAGTGATTCACTGATCTTGTTTCACTTAGCCGTGGGTGAGCAGCAAGTGTGTCAATTTTTCCTACGAGCGGTAGTAGCACAACGCAAAGCAAAAGTAAGAAACTTGGTGCAAAAATTGCTACATTGGTACAGCGCATATGCTGCAGAAGAAGAGCGTGAGGGATTTTAGAGAACACTGTTCATAAGAGAAATGACAAGGCGCTCGTTACGCTAAATGTCACGCGCTGTATGATTTGGCATGGCCGTTATTTGTTTTGGTGTGACAGTTCCCATAACGGTAAGCGCCTTATCTTTTCTCTCATATGCAGTTTTCAGAAATTTAAACTCCACTTTTTCAACAAATTGAGGAGAATAACGAACCTGCATTGATTTAGCTGTATTTAAATTGTGTAGTTAGGGTAGATGCTCCCTAATTATACTGACACGGTTGAATAGTTCATCCTGAACATTTTTATCATTGACAATCATTTAATCATTTTTAACATTCCGATCATCATATGGATTTATTCCAAAGGGTTTCAACAAGCAAGAGACGTATTTTTGTAATACTTGTTTTGGCTTTTCTCAGCGGCATAGGTGAGGTTTTAGTGAGCATCAGTTTCAACTTATCCGAGCGCGTGGGCGAGAGAGAGATTTATTTGTTCTTGATGCTATTGAGAATAGAGCTGTTCTTCATAAGTTCGAAAATAATCATCGCGAAAATCTGTACGCACAAATTTTCGATTGATGACCCTTTTAGTTTAACTTTATCTCCGATTTGTTGTCCCGAAGAAAATTAAGGAAAAATATGTTGATGTTAGCATGAGTTCTCACAAATGTGCAATTGTTGCCTAAAATTATGGTCTCCAGAAAAAAACTCTATCAGATGCAAAAAAGTGAGCATGTTAACCCACAAATTAACCCTCTAGTGCTCAATGCCGCCATTTGGCGGGCTTCAGTCAACCCTCTAAAAAGCTTCAATAAGTACTTAAAAAGTGTTTATAATGATTTATAGTGATTTTACCGAAGCCCGCCTAGAAATTTACTTGGGCACTAGAGGGTTAAACCAGTTTTTCGAATGAATTATTAAAATATTCCACACACATCGCATAGATTAAAATTAAAAGACCTAGTGGCCGGGTGATGGCGAGAATTATTCAAATTCTAAACATTCGTTCAATATAGTTTTGCTTGGTTCTTGTCTGAAGGATTTGTTGAAAAATCAGTTAACAAGTGAAGAAAAAAAAATAGAAGAAGTAAAGTCGGAAAGTGATTTCCTCAGGTTGAAATCACAAAAAAATAATTTTAATTATTCTTCAGTACTAAGAAGATCTTTATTTTTACTTTGGAACTTCAAACCTTTCAAAATTGTTGCGTCAATCAAAAACTAGAATAAAAGAATCACTATGATGATTTCTGAACTTAAAAATTTGGCTCACCTAAAATTTCGTTTAGGCACTTACGTTTACCAAATATTAATCCTCTTGAAACTGTTGCTGCATTTTTAAAAAAGAATATTTTGCGGTATAAAAACTGTTGTATTTCTATAAAAAGACTATTGTATGGTATGAGAACTCACCTTATAGAAATTTTATCATAATAAAACCTGAAACACGAATCAAATAAAATTGAGCTTTTAAACTATTTTTCACTTTGTTTCATGTGAAGTCGAATACGTGAAATTGAAAACTTTATAACACGTGGTTAACGATTTTTTTTTTATTTCTTTTTTTCAGATCATCCTTCTGAACAGCATCCTGGTCCTGAGGCAACAACCACCATGCTAGCTGAGCTTGCTGGCCACCACTCGCACTAAACATCAAATCAGACCAACAATAAAAAAAAGCAAGCAGTAATGGACTTTCTAAAGGCTATCGCTAACGGGCACTACGAGGCGGTCCGCACGGCACTGGCGAAGGTTGACATCGACTATCAGGACGAGCGGGCGGCAAATACAGCCCTTCACGTGGCCGTGACGGCCAAACGCAACCGGACCAAACTGATTGAACTGCTGATTGGGGCCGGCAGTGATTGCGATCTGAAGAACCGAGATGGTCTGACGGCATCTGAGCTCGCGCTGGACTGCGGCTGTCGCAGTGTGGCCGAATTTATGATTCGCAAAGAATTCGAAGGGTGGACGGATGATCGGACAGTCTACCGGCTGGTGCGACGTGGCTCAGTGGAACTGTTGCAAATCTACCTGGAGAAACGGGCATTTGATATTCACACCAAAATGAAACTAATCCGACGGGTGGTGGACGAACTGAACGTGAAAGGGGTGACGATCGCAGATCGAATGAAGGTTTTTCTGGAGTATCAACTGGTGGAATATAGCTATCGCTATGGACCGGCTACTGGTGGGGGTGGTGGTACTGGAGGAGGAAGCATTAATGTCCGGAAGAAAGGCAGCGAAAGTGGTGATCAAGAGGCTGAACGACGGGTGGAGTTGATACTGAACTATACCAAATATTTAAAGGAAAATTACGGCGGCGATGATTTGAACGATCTTGATGACAGGTTCGTTCTAAGGCTGCGAATGATTTGTGAGTGTTGCTACTTTCTGGAGGACGTCGAGCGGCGACGCGAGCGGAAACTTTACAAACACGTTCCCCTCTCGGAGATAACCTACTTGATCGGGGTATTTTTAGCCATCTTGGAGAAACACGTCGGCTTCGAGATTTATAAGCTTGTTATTAATAAAAATATGATTATGTCGTACTTGGAGGCGGTTTGCTCCGAGCTACAGGCGACAACGGTGGGGGACCGACGAAGGCCAAGCGGGGTCTCCTTTCAATGGACGGCGCAGCTGTTGTTGGATCTCATCGCGTGCATTCGCGAGGAGCGCCTGCTGCGATACATCGCAAGGAGGAAGCGTGCTAGTGTGGAATTGCAACGGATTGCTGCGACGCAGGACGGGCAACTGACGGCTGCCGATCAGGAAAAGGTAATGAATGAAATCCGACAGAAGGAATTCCTCCTGCTACAGGATGGTGTTCAAGGAGAGCATGACAGGGCGAAGTGGTGTGTGGAGGATTTTATCCGCAACTTGCAAGGTGCGGAGCGGCAAACAATCGCGGCTCTGTGGAACCGGAAACATCCGAAGCTGAGACTATCGAAACGACAGGCACAGTTCGTGGTGAGCCGTCGAGAACTGAGTAAAATTAAGCAGCGAACCGTGGCTGAGCTGAGTAGAAATAAATTGAAACTCATCGAGAAGGAAGTGAACTCACGTGAGCTGCAAGCGCTGAGTAGAAAAATCTGCCGACGGAGTCGGGTTGTCTTTCGGCGGATACAGAAAAGCTTCGATCAAATTAAGCAAATGTATACGGTGAAAAAGATCGCGTACTATGTGGAAAACGCCATTATCGTGGATATGGACGTTCTGGCGAACGAATCACTGTGTATCTTAGCGATTAAAAGGGTTCTCCAGTTGATAGATGAGTCGAAAAGAAGCTGCGATCATAATCCGGCCTTCGTTCGAATGTTGGACAATGTTCTCGATCATGTACTGGCTTCGGTGAAGGTTGACAACAAGAACCACGACATCCGGGACTTCTTCTCGCAAAAGTATTCTCTGGCAAAGTATTTCGCTAACAAGTCGCTGGACATGAGCCAGTACAAACTAATGCAGGACAGTCTTCGCTCGGTATATCGCTTTTTCCTGTACGTGATAAACATTCAGCTGATTGAGGCGTACAAGACGTTCCTGGGAACGGCTTACCGTTTGCGAAATTTAGCACAGGTAAAATCATTCGCCAAGTACGTTGGTGATCACAATCTGCACACGCTTAGTCACATTCAGTTCGATCACGTGTTCTACAATGAGGAAGAAACCGCAAACATCATACGGGAACTGAAGAAGATGTACCTGGGGATGGCGAATGAGCTGAAGCTGTTGTCGTTTATCGAGAAGAACATTCACTTCCGATTCTACCACATGCAGTACCACCAGACAAGGCTGCGGGTAACATTGAGCAATTTCTCCGTCGTCTATCGGGCTCTGCGAGCGAATCCATGCTTCGATAGCATTCGGAAGTTGGTGCATTCTTATCTGCACCAAAGCTACCAAAAGTATGACATATCGAAATCGATCTCCATCTCGGACTCGACACTGGCGTTGAAGGAGTTGCTTAGACCGTACGGTAGTGTGCGTGAAAACGAGGAAACATTGGTGGTGGTACGCCATCTGGAGCAATTGCAGGAGCTGATGGATCCGGATCGATTGTTCGGGATAAATCCGGTACGGAGTCGAATGAAGATCGACGACGCAACGAAGTATCATCATTTTACGCGCAAAATCCTGAAGGAGATGGGATTACAGCTGAATGAGGAAGACTTTCGCCAGCTGCACGAAAAGTTACGGCGAACTTATTATGAGAATATTTTTCTTCTGCAAAATCGCTACCGAGTGATGGGAGAATTTTTCAAGCAGCGTGGCATTTCCGTTGATGGAAAAGTTTTAGCTGAGTATCGTGAGCGGGACGAGGAACTGCTGCAGGAGCTGTTCGATGCGAAGGTGAACGATATTATTCAGATACTGGAGAAGTTTGAGTGTTCGACGGTGGACGGTGTGCTGGAGTGTCTGGGGGAACTGCCAGCGTTCGTGCAGATCGGGTTGGAATTCGCGCTGCTGGAGTTGCTTGAAATTCTCGGTTCGGTGAATGCGCTAGGAATGACGACCGGAGGATTAAGGAGCGGTGTGTCGGTTTTAAGCGGGAGGAGTCTTAAAAGCTATCTGGAGCAGGATTCGCTTGTGTTGGACCTTTTGGTGTTCAACTCGAGTGCGACGGTCTATTTGAATGCTTTGGTGTTTAAGCAGTTCGGATTTCGGCTGTATGGTGGAAGCGTGCAGTTACAGGAAGCTCCTGCGGAGCTGGTGGAATTCGAGGAGAGGTATAAGGAGCGATGGACGTGGCTTGAGATGCAGGAGATTTTGTACGAGTCGGTGCGAAAGGGTGATCTACAGTTGCTGAAGGAGAACGTTAGTAATGGGTCCGACTTGCGTGGCAAACGGTTTGGGGCACTGGTATCGAAGGAACTTTGCCACTATAGTTTGATCGATTGCGCTATTGCTGGGAGTTTTAAGGACATGATCGACATGTTGAATCGGGACTACGATGAAATCAGCGAGGAACGCAAACGGACGTTGGAATTTTTGCTTAGGCGGACCGTTAAATCACACTTCTTAGTTGGACAGTACTGTAAACTGAAACCCGAGGACCGCAAAATGCTGGTGCTGTATTTGTCCATGTTTCTGGGGGATGTGGGAGTTTTCCTCAAAAATTTGGATCGTTATAATGCTCACCAAGATCTGCATCTTTTTGTGAATTCGGAGAATCATGGATTCGTTAGCGAAATGTTGCAATGTTTGAAGACATTCGACTACAATCGACGCGATTCGAGCGATATGACAATTTTGCATAAAGTTGTTATCTCTGGAAATTTGCAGGCAGTGGAAGTGCTAGCCCGCAATAAACGGGTCGATTTGAATGCCATAAACGGTACAAAATATACGGCATTAAATTTAGCCTGCCGGTTGAATCTGCTAGAGATTAGCAAAGTACTTATCCAGCATCGGGCTGACGTTAATGTGATGAGCGAAGATGAAAAACTACCCGTCTTCTGGTTGATTCAGTACCAAAATCCGAAAGATATTGTTTCACTGGCAATCGATTCCAGGACAGAGTTAACATCATTTTCCAGTGAACTTTGCCTGCTGCACAAGGCCATCGAATTCGACAATTTAGACGTCGTTCGATACCTGATCGCCGATCGGAAAGTGGACCCGACTCGAATCTACTCGAACTGCAACAATGTAATTCACGCAGCGGCCAGCTACAATCGATATCGTGTCCTTGGCTATCTGCTCACGAACTCGGGCATCCGCAAGTTGGTCAACAACACCAATCTGGTGAAAAATACTCCCTTAAACATAGCTTGCAAGGAAGGCTTCCTGCGGATAGCTCGAATGCTCCTAGCCCAGGATGTGCGAACTGACACCAGCGGAGAGTACGGCCTAAATGCATTGGCTTTTGCAATGTACACAAATGGTTTCAAGCTGATGAAAATACTGTTTCGCCATGGGGCCACCATCAGTTACCCGCTTAGTTCGGATTTTCAGCCACTCAATATGGCCATCTTGAACCGCAACATCCCAATGTTGCACTTTCTGCTGCGGAATGGCGTCGACGTCAACAGTGCCCCTCTCTGCTTTATCAACGCCGTCTACTCCCAATCGAAGGATATCGTCCAGATTCTCATAGGAGCTGGAGCAAAGCATGTCAACTATAAGGATGAATTCTGTCAGACGGCACTGCACGTGTGCGTTCAACGTGACGAATACGACATTGCCCAGGAGCTTATCCGAGCCGGGGCAGATGTCAACGCTAAGAATCGCTCTGGAACGACTCCTCTGCATTTGGCGGTTTCGAAGCGTAACGTTCGCTTCGTACAACTCTTGCTTGACAGTCGTTGCCAGCTGGATTCCCTCGACTACCACGGGGAAACACCCCTCATCAAAGCAGTCGTGTCTAACAATCTAAACATAGTGAAAATTCTGCTTAACAACGGTGCCAGTGTGGAACGGTTACGCAACAGCGAACCTTCCGTACTGCTTTATCTGGTTCAGGAAAACTACGAGGACATTCTGGATTATCTGCTCGAGTACTATCGGTTCGATCCGAACGAGCAGGACGCGTACGGCAACTCACTGCTGTACGTGGCCACACAGCATAACCACATCAACATCGTCAAGCTGTTAGTTGATAAGTACCATGCCCGGGCAGACACGACCAACAACAAGAAGCTAACGCCGCTGATGATTGCCCGCGTCAAAGAGTACCGCGAGATTTTTAGTTTCCTAGAGGCCCGCAGCGTCGCTGCTGAAGAATAGAGGAAACTGACAGACAAAGCAACCGATGATTTCGTAGGAAAATTGTTTCTTTATCTAGTTGTGTAGCGTACTATTTATTTAACTCAAGTTTTTTTGTGCAAATTATTTATTACTCAATAGAAGAAGAACACAATTTTATGTGCCATATTTGTAAGAGATTCGTTTTTTTTTTGTTTGTTTAGTTTTACCCCACAGTTAGTGAATTTAATACGTAGGTAAATGAACACTCCTCCGCAGTGTAAAGATATGAAATCATCATAGATGAAAGGTGATCTGCTTCCCAGCTAACAGGGAGGTGAAGTCGGAAGGAAGGGGAGAAAGCCACTATTTGTAGCCTGTAGCGTTTAGGTTAGGGCATCGTAACGTAAGCATATATGAAAGCCTAGTTGTGATTTGGTGTAACTTTTTGTACATTGAAAACAAATAAAATACTCTCATCCCCAGTTTTCCAATCAGTAAGTCTAAAACTAAGCATCCACTGAGAACCTGTAAATAGCTAATCCGTGTGACACGGTGCACAAGAGTGGCAAGGGACGAATCGATTTGTCTTAGACACATTCCAACAACAATAGGAAAAGCAAGTTCAAAGTAATTTTACATAGATTTCTTTCCTTCACTTCTTCTGAGCAGTGTCCGGTTTTTAAGGGTGAAAAACGAGAGAGCGAGAGAAAGAGAGTTAAAAAAATAATATACCGAATTTCGAAGACAAGTCGATTCGGAGAATGCTTCAACCAATGTACAAGTTTCCGTTTGCCATCAGAAGAGTGATAAAATCATGATATCATGCCAGAAACCAACTCTGTAGAATAGCGTTTCTCCAAGCTTATGTGGCTCTTATTTTATCGACAGTGAACAGAAGTGAAATAATAAAAGAATAATAAAAACACACAAAAACAAAGGTGGAGGATCATGTGCCAATATGTAGAGATACAGTCCCACAGCAGTCCAACAATAAGCGGCTGCGGGTTAAATTAGTTTAGCATAACTGTACAAAAAATAATTAAAGAATAATCTTTCCACCTGTCATTTTCCAAAAAAAGAGAAAAAGCCATGAGATTTTCCGTTTAGTTGAAGTGCCAAACCCCTCCTTAGCCTGTGTTTAGTCTATTCAATGATACTAAGTTAAGGTTCTGTGCCGTACTAATACACCACTACATTAGTTGAATAGCTTCAAAATAAGCGATAAAACATGATAAACACATAAATCATACGTGCTATAATAGTTGGTATAAAACCATTGAAATATCGTTCGAAATCTACGAAAAAATATGGGAGAATGATTGAATAATAATGTAGTTTTGTTACGTTCAGATCTTATGTACCTTTTGTAGTTTTAAAAGCGATAACTATTGTAAAATGTGCCACGCAGACCGCGAAAGAAAACATGTAAAACTAAACAGTATACAGTATCAAAATCAAGCAATCCAATCAACAATACGTCATTCGTCGACAAAGAAGTAAAGCAGAACACCCACAGTAGAGAGCGTTTTCGACGTTTTGACTGAATATTTCGATAAAGTAAAAAAAAGGTAATAACTACTCTTGTAACAGCTGTAAGTCAATCTTAAATTCAAATATCACCCCGATTCCTATATAGACGTACTTTGTCGTGTCCACTGCGGTACAAATAAAATGTATTTTTTGCGAAAATTGATCCGATGTGGTTTCCGTTCCTGGTAGAGAAAGTCATCTGAAATGTTTCACGCCCAAGCCACCCATTGCTCATAGTAGGCGTAATTTTATAGCAGTTTCCTCTCCGAGTAACTTGCGTAGAAGATTGTGTACAACTTGATCAGAATCGAATAGATTGCAAGTAGTAAAATGCTAAGAATTTCAAATTTGCCCAAAAATCGGATGCGTTCAAAAAGGTATCAAATAGCAAAGCTTAAAACAAAGATTAAAACGATAGGCTAGATCTGCCCCGACAGTTCAGAGTGTTAACTCGAAAAGAAAAATTTCCTCCACTATGCTTCTTGAACTTTGTCTTGCTCTGGTAGATTTTTAACGTCAGCTTGATTGTGGTTTTTATTCGTTTTTCTCTGTGTTTTGGAATTCTCGATTTTCGAGCTTTCATTAGGTTATTATAACAAAAGGTTAACCCTCCAGTGCCGAATTAATTTTTGGACGGACTTCGTAAAAATCACTATGAAGCTTTATAAACATTTTTTAAATTCAGCTGAAGACCGTCTGAAGGCGGCACTGGGCACTAGAGGGTTCATATTTAAGAACTAAGTTTGGTTGGGCGGGAGATTATAAGGTGTTACTTAGGCTTAGAAAAATGATCCCTACTCAGCAGGACTCGAAGTAGTTTAATTGAATAGAGCACCATGTTGGAGACATCGGAGATGTGTGTGTGTGAGACGCAAGCGCCGGGGTAATGTAGAATTCGAAAGAACCAACATCCAAAGTCAGCACCTACATAATGCCACACCGATCAATTCATCGTCCTTTTTGAACTCCGCTCAGTCGCGAGCAGTGAATAGTACATCAATGCCATCTTGTGTTGTGAGTGCTTCTAAACCGAGAGCAAGTTTTTTCGAACATACAGCAATAGTACTACATTTTGGATAGTAAATTCAACCCCTTTGTTAAACATACCTTCATACTTTCCGACCAGTGTTACGGCATTCTTGGCCAAATCAATATTAAAAGCATCTTTTAGCTTTAGCATTATGTTTCAGAACAAAAAAGTTTCTTTTAGTGTGTATTATTGTATTTATTTCAGAACAAGAGAGTCGAATCAACAAAAAAGTACATTTTGGACATATTGGCTTTCACGTCAACCATGCAAGAAAGGCAGTATAGGCTAACACATGTGATTACTGTTATACACTAAGGTCGCTTTTTACGCGGTCACGGCATTCTTGGCCACATCAATAGTAAAAGCATCTTTTAGCTTTAGCATTATGCACTTATATAATTCACTGACACTAAACTAGGCGTGATCTGCTCCCTCCGAAGGTCAGATTGCAGAAGAACGAGTTTCATAGTGTGGTTGCAACTCCTACCGATGGTGACAAGAAACCAGTCTCGGTATTACTCAATCATCCTTCTATTTGAGGCGCGAGAGCGATTTTTATAGCAAACTAATTATAGAGAGAGAGAGAGAGAGAGGGAGAGAGTGTGAGAGAGGGAGTGCGAGAGAGGGAGTGCGAGAGAGAGTGAGAGAGAGTGAGAGAGAGTGAGAGAGAGTGAGCGAGCGGGAGAGAGTGAGAGAGAGAGTGAGCGAGAGAGAGAGAGAGAGTGAGAGAGAGGGAGAGGGAGAGAGGGAGAGGGAGAGAGTGAGAAAGAGAGAGAGAGACGGTTACGGTGGAAATCATGGGGAATAATAAAATGCATCACAAAACCGTGAAAGTGTTAAATTTTATGTTTATGTTTAATTTTATATACTTTCACCATAATTGATCATTATTTTGTTGGTCATACAAAAGGTTGTGAACTACCAGTTTAAAATCACTGTGATAAATTAATTTTGGAGCATTCTCAATTCTTTGTGAAGCAATAAAACATTAAAAACGTGTGATAATAAATATATCCTTTATTGTACTTGACTGCAACACCTTTCTATGTGTTACCTTTCTTGTTCTTTTGGCACGGAAGATGACATGTTCGTTTGTCTCACAACATTCTCTTTGCATATCTCTCCCTCTGAGTATTGCCACTCTTCACAATATTAAGTAAGTTGCGACATTAACACCTTCTTCCTTAATTAATTTTTTGATCTAAATACTACCAAATATCCAATAATACCAATATAGTTCACTCCCGAATTTCCCATATAATTCCGAAAAGACGCATAGGGAACACCCCCTCTTGTGGTGAAAAAGGTAACTAAACTCATTGCACAGTGGTACAGTAAAGCAATTTAGGCGGACATGAGCTTTTCGATGTAATTTTGTGGTTTCGAAGCAATAGTTTCTTTTAAGAAGTTGTCTCTTATACTTAGTCCTTTATTTATGTGCAAATGAATATTAGGGTGGCCCTAAAATCAACGAAACAAAATAAACTATTTTTTTATTTGCAGAAATAATTGCAGACATTCTTCGGCAAAATTGTAAATCAACCAATTTTAAGCAACTTCGTAAATTTTTTTATAGCTATTAAATTTACCGATTTAGAGCAACTTGTCGTAACTGACCTAGGGTTCAAAAAAAAAAAAACAGATTTTTAGCTTTATTTTTTCAGTTCAAATGTAATAACAAAGTTTTTTTCGGTTAACCTTAAGAACCCAAAAATTCGCAACTTTTGACGGAAAAACATTGTCGATATGTTGTACAGGTGAAGAATTTTTACTAAAAAAAAAAACATATTTTTAAGCTCTTGAGGTCATCCGAAGAATACTCTGTTATTAAATTTGAACTGAAAAAATAGAGCCAAAAAACTGTTTTTTCGGAAAAAAGGACTAACTATAAGAAACTACTTCTTAGAAGAAACTATGACTCTTGAATAAAAAAATCGCATCAAAAACCTCATGTCCAGCTAAATTGCCTTACTGTACCGCTGTGCATTGTTGTTGCATTTCTGTGAGCGTGGGACCGATATTCTTACACACGAAACTGAAAATACTTAAATTTAGACTTAGTTGACTCAATCTCATACTTTCACAGAGAAAATGACGAATCATGTGAAAAAAATACTTATTGCAGATTGCGTACGTGATTCCGGACTAGAAAAGATAAAAGGAGAAACCTGCGATGACGCGCTGGTGTAGGGTTACATCAACAATGTCTCTAGTTGAATCTTCTATAACTCTAACTGAAAACTGTGGCTATTGGTGGAATTTCTATCGTCTGCTTCACGAAATAAATTCGAGAATTCTATAAGGTACTATGAGATAAATCTGCGTGAACTTGATCACCCTTGAAATCCATCCATACTGTAGAAAATGTGCTTTTTTACGATAAGTTCATGATAAATGATGATTTCTGAACTGGAAAATATCAATCACAGTTAGTTTGAAACCGAAAATATCAATATTTCAGGTTGAAATCTATTCATTTCCGTTCACGAGCTGCAGTTTGCTAAATTTGCTCTTATTTGATCATCGTTAGATCGATTTCAATTCGGTTTGTTGCAAAAGCTCAAAAACTAGCTCTGAAATAGAAATCTTTGTGGTTTCTTGCGAATTCATCAGCATTACTTCAATGGTATGGAATAATCGTTGTCGAAAATTATATTTTTTAAGCTTTTATCAAATTTACGCACTTCTTCAAACTTAACGTAATTAACCCCTGTAATTAAAATTACTTCAAGTAAATTCAATATTTTTTGTTATTTGAAAACTTGTTTGATCAAATTTGACTGAGTTTTGACCGAGTTAGAAAAATTTTTCGAAAATATGTAAAATTGCACCGGGCATGCAAAGGTTAACTTTGACAGGTATGTAAATCTCGCAAAAGTTGCCTTTTAGGACACGCAAACATTATCTAGTGCTGTAAGACCAATATCTCTTGATTAGTATTTTTTATCACGAATTTTCCGGTGATCAATTTCCCCCCCCTTAATCAATTTCACTCCATTCTACGGTATTCAAAAAACGGTACAAAGATGTAAAGTAACGGGACGATTGAAAATTGTGGAATTGTTCCGTCCCGTTGAAAACGATACGTCTGGTCATAGGCGTAGCCAGAAGGGGGCAGGGGGGGGCGTTGACCACCCACCCCCCCTAAATGTTGACATTGGTGCAAAATTTTGTTTTCAATAACTCTAATAGCACAAAACGACATCTTTAGCCCATAGAAACATCTGTGTAAAGTATCAGCCAGATAAAAAATAATTGATTGAAATGCTTGCGCTATGTTGCGTGTAATTGCGCTGGTTTTTCAGTTGATCCACCAAGGATATTGCAGCGGCAAAAGTACCGGGCAAATCCACCTGCACCAACTGGCTTGGTGTATTGGAACCGAGCTGTGACAATTCTATACCTTGATTCTATTGTAACCTCACTGGAAACACGGTTCGATGAAGATAGTGCATCTGCCTACGCGTTGTCCTTGCTGCATCCCGCTAACGTAATACGCATGTAGTTGGAAGAGTTCAAGCGCAAAACCGAAAATTTCGTAATTTTTTATGAAGTTGACAATTTTGTTGGAGAAGTGGAAGCTTTGTATTAACATAGCAGCAGTATGAGAGCAGACCGTAAGAACTTGGAAGAGTTGAACCTCATAGATCTGCTAGCTAAAACCCGTTCTTTCTTCCCTGCGGCTGAGAAAGCAGTTAAAATTGCACTTGCTCTACCATGGAAACATGCACGATTGAACGCTCGTTCAGCACATTACGTCGGGTGAAAACCTTGGTGAGGTCAACAGTATTTGAACAGCGGTTGAGTGCTCTCTGCTTGCTGAGTGATCATCGGCAGATGGGCAACAACAATCTTGAAAAGACACATGAACCGCTTCCGGGACGTTTGACGTTTGATGCCCGAAGATTTTATTCAGAATCTTGACTGTGTCTTCAATCTTCGCGTCCTTGGGAAACTTTGACAGGATGTAGTTGAGATAGCGGCTGTGCGAATGGGTGTCCAGCTTCCGGAGAAGTAAACGTACCTTCGCCGCATTATTCCGCTGGCCTGCATCGTTCTCGAAGAGGTCCTGGTAGCGGTTAAACAACAACGTCCGAACGTAACCCCGTTTTCTTCGTCGAAGACAAACTCCATGATATTCGAAAAGAGTCCAAAATCGAAAAGAGTTCCAAAATCTGCTCCGGGGTTTGATACTGACGCTGCTGCTGCTGGACCGCTATCCGCTGTAAAATTTGGGTCATCTTGTAAATCATATCTTGAATTCCCGGTTGCAGCTGCTGATCAACTCTATCTTCTGCCATGTTCGTGGATTCTTGAGATCCTCGTTGCCAAAATAATATGTCCGAAGGTTTGAATGAACTTAAGAGTTTTTAGTAAAGAACATCTATTTATATTCACGGTTGGACAAAGAATAATCAAATTTTCCACTCTGATGTCATGGACAACTGGTTGCCTTGATGAAACAATCACTAAAGACTAGTATTTATTTCTATTTTTCAAAACACACTACAGTCGGTTTTACGCGGGGGGTACGTGCCGCGTAAAAAAACGCGTAAATTTCAGAATCCGCGTAGAAAAAACGCGTAAATTTCGAAATCCGCGTAAAAACCACGTAAATTCCAGAATCCACGTAAAAAAAGCCGCGTAAAAAACGATCTTAGTGTACAATTTTTTTACTTCTGAAATTTTGAAGAGCTTGCCCCCCCCCCCCCCCCTATTTGAAATTCTGGCTGCGCCCATGCGTCTGGTCACTATATTTATAACATTTTTATTGCAAAGCCGATTGGTCTGAGCCTAATCTTATATTTTTAAGTATATTACAATACTTGTTGTGAGATTTAGTTTCTTACCTATTATTGTATTGTTGTGAGATTTAGTTTCTTACCTATTATTGTATTCCTTGATAAACTGATTCAGTCAAACTGCCGTTGTTAGTAGATCTAACAGCAGTTTCGTATATTTTTTCCAGTGTATGAAGAAGTAAAGAATTTCTGGCATGAAACATTTCACGTGTAATGTTTCAAATGACTTGCTTGCAATTGAAATGTTGCTTGCTACAATTATTGTACCGGTTTGAATGCTCGGAAAATCTCGGACTGGAAGAAAGATCGTCTTTTGCGTTGACAGAGCAGCATTTTATTGTACATATTTAACAATATAATAAACAACATTATTTGTTAAGTTTTTCCTGAAAACATGTTAACTTGTTAACGGCCTCGTTTCACGTGGTCAGAAAAATCGTCATTCTAGACTCTTCTGCATTTTGTGTCCACGTTGACTTTTTTAACAAAGAAAAGTTTAGAAACAGATTTATTTACTGATTAAACATAAAACATATCAACAAAAGTATAAAAAAATAAATTCAACCCAAACAACTTGGAACACAAAAAAAAAACAAAAATCCCATTAAAATTTAGCCTAAAAGACTTAGAAATGCACCAAAAGTACAGAAAAAGGCAAATCAGAAATTGATTACTAAGTTTGCTATAAATGGAACCAAAGTTCAAAGAAAATAATAACAAAAATAAGTTCTAGCGTGGCTGAAAATTTTTGTTAAAAAAGAGCTGAAATGTTGATGTCATTTTAGTTGTTAAAACGTTATTAGTTTTCACCTTTCGCTCCAAAATCCAAATTGGAGCTTAAGTAAAAAGCCAAAACTTAGCTCGAAATTCTTGCAAAGAGCTTCTAAAATACAGAAATGAAAGTAGTGAACCACTCGTAGAAACTGGTAAGAGATTTTTGATCTCTTAAAGGAGGAAAAAAAGATTCTAAAGTTAGCTCAAAAAGGCTGGAAGCGTCAGTAAAGATTGGAACATTCTCTAAAAATGAAGAGAAACGTTTCCAAATTTATATCCACAATGCCTTTGTCGATTATCCACTCCTGACATTTGTCACCCCCTCCCCCTTCAAGTTGTCGAGGTGGAATGTGGAAGGCACCGTGGAACTATGTGAGTTCAGGAGCATACATCCCCCCGAACATCTTTGAAACACATGTTACGAGACGCAATAGTGCTCTTGGAGTTTATCCCAGCGCTCACACATTCCAGTAGCACAATAATAACAGCAAACTTTGCAAAGTATTCTAGTTTCTGACACAGAAAGCATTCCCACCGGGCTAATTTAAGTATCTCGTGTAATTGAAAACTCGCTACAATCATCGACAACATAAATTTCACGTTCAAACACAGCATACAGAGTCAAGGACCAACTTTGGGTAAATAGTTTATAGAAAACTCGTGCAAATACTTGTATGAGCAAGGTTGTGCCAGCAGAAGTTTGCTTGCGAAAGGGGTTATGTAATATTCATTGAATCATGGGTAAGGGTAAACTTTTTTTACTAACGTAATTTGCTGTCGAAAATGCAATATACCAAACCTCGTACGTACGCTCGGAAAGCATTGCTTTCGAAAAGCTGTCATAAACTGAAGTGATTATTTATTGATGTCAGTAGTTTGTTGAAGTTTACTTTGGTTGCGTTTAGCTTCAACCTGGCTTAACTACGTACAAGCAATGAGTGCACCTGATGTCGAAGTGGAATTGGACTGTGTGATGAATATGGTAAAACTCAACACCCAAAAGGGGTTCCAGTTTGGAAAGTCTGCTCGTCACTTCAAAAGATGTTTGAAAATTGAAATGCACTACAGAGAGCATCACCTGTTAAAAAACATGTTCAATAGTGTGAATAGAAGTTCTTTTGATCTCCCGGCTTGAACGTGTGTGCAATAGCAAACAACATCAAATGTAAGATTTATCTTTTCCGTAGTCAGTGTGAAGAAGCACAGATTTATTACATTTATTTCGGTGATTTGTTGTGTGTGTTCAACAGGAATGGGGGGCTTTAAAGCTCTTTACATTTGAGCTTCTTTGTCAGACAACAAGCAATGTTTCGTGTGCAATGTCGAAAGAGTGTTTGAAAGAACCCTTACTTTCAGTTCTGCTACAGAATATTTTCAGAATTTTGTATAAAAGTTAAAGGATGATAAACTCCAAGCTTTAAACAATAAAAAAACAGTTTCTCGGCGGAGGTAAATTGCAGATAAATTACTCTCGGTGAAGGTGCTAACACTTTGCAACGGAACTTTCATTGCCTTGTACATGATGATAAATTATAAAAATTTACTCACATTCATATGAAGCTTTTATTCCGATGTTGATCACTGTTTTGGTTTTGCCAATCACTTTTTGTAAATATTTCAAAACTGCACCCATAATTACCTGAGAATAATTACCATCAAAACTGAGCACTGTTGATAATTGTGAAAACATTCATGTGAAATAATTGACGTTTCATCAGACTCGCAGCTTACTCGGATTTCGTGGGAAGCTGCTTGTATGACAGATTGAAAACTGCTCTACTAGAATCACTTTCATGCATATCGGCCTACTGTGACGTTGCTGTTCAGAACTACATCTCGCTTCGTTATTTTGCTTTGCACGCAGGCGGGAAATTTAAATTTATTGTTCTTAATTTATTCATTGATTAGGATACTCATCAAACAAATTAGCCATAGTTTGTTAGGATTATTAGTACCAATCCATCGGAGATGCGTGCTGAGGTTTATAAAAAACTCTGTGATGAAATTAAGATCCTATAAGAACTACAAATCTAAACATCGGATATTACTGATATACTTTAAAGTTTAGAGTTGAATAAAATTCGTTTCTAATATTTCTATTCTATATTTTAGTCCGATGAAAAACATCGAAAATGCCCTTCAAACAATGCATAAATAGATAATAGAACATCCTCCACCTGGTGGAATCTGCAACTGATTACAGTGATTGAACGCAGCCACTAACTAATTCCGTTTCGAAAACAGACCGGCCTGGCAGACTGGGCTGGTGTGACCGGGTGCAGCTGTTGTGCGCGGCACCAAATTGCGGGGTACGTTCGAAACCACACCCGACCGATACCAATTTGGTTTCGTTTGAATAGAGTGATGCTCGTTCGGCATTTTAAAACTGTTCCTGGACTGGTGGTATTGTATAATTTTCCGAACCACACAGAGGCGACACGATTCCCGATTGCGACGGCACTCGAGCGTTTAAAATCAATGATCCGGCGACCGGAACGGTCACTTTGCAATCTGGCCCCCGCCCCGCTAGAGAGAGCAACGATGCTGATTGAGAACTGCCCCATCATCAGTGTGAATGTACGCGTGTGGCTCTTTTGGGGCTACCTCCGGCGGGTTAAGTGGCACAGCTATCTGGTTGGGTGCATTCCGGTGACAGTGCTAAATGTGTTTCAGTTTATGAATCTGTTCCACATCATCCTGGCCGGAACTGGCGACATCAACAAGATTATCATCGATGGATACTTTACGGTGTTGTACTTCAACCTGGTGCTGCGGACGTCGTTCCTGATGACCAACCGGCACAAATTCGAACGGTTCTTCGATGGCATTGCAAGCGAATATCGTCGGTTGGAGGTACTTTATTCGATCCGATCGATTAAGTAGTATTCGTGTTTTAGCTGAGCATGAATTTCAGAATCAGAACGATATCCGGCCGCTGTTGGAACGATTGACTCGCCGGGCACGGATTCTGTCCAAATCGAACCTATGGCTAGGTGCGTTCATTAGTGCTTGCTTCGTTACTTATCCACTGTTTTCACCGGAAAATGTCCTACCGTACGGAGTCTACATGCCCGGCATCGATCTTTACGCGTCCCCCGTTTACGAGATTGTGTTTGTCCTGCAAATCTATCTAACCTTTCCGGCTTGCTGCATGTACATTCCGTTCACCAGCTTTTACTGCACTTGTTCCCTGTTTGGATTGGTCCGGATTGCCGCCCTGAAGCGTTCCCTGGAGCGATTGCACGAGCACAACCGATCCGAGCAGACACTGCTAGCCAAGATGAAAGAGTGTCTGGTATATCACAAGGAGATTATCAGGTTTGTTTTCGCCTTTCACAATTATTACACCTAGTTGAACCGGAATTGCTTGTAAATTGGATAAATTTAGGTTTTTGTTTCTGTTGATTATGTTTTAACGCAAAATTGTGTTGTAGTAAGTGATAAAAAACATCACTCTTATCGGTATTCCCACGACTACACTTCTTCTTTCTCCGGCAGATACGTTGCCGACCTAAACGAGCTGGTGACCTACATTTTCCTGTTGGAACTGCTATCCTTTGGTATGATGCTGTGTGCATTACTCTTTCTGCTGAGCATTGTAAGTATTGCTATTCATCTGACAACGCTGTACTCGATAAATTTGCGGCGCACCAAAGCAACCCATAATTTGCACAGCTTGACACATGAGTAATCAGTCCCTCCATCGTCGCCTACTTCCTGTTCCTGCTGCTGAGCAGAGCAACCAGTTGGCCCAGATGGTAATGATTGGCTCGTACATCTTCATGATTCTGTCGCAGATGTATGCCCTGTACTGGCACTCGAACGAGGTCCGGGAGCAGGTGAGTACGCAGTATAGCAATAAGGTTGGATGGATTCATTTCTCGGTTGACCACTTCTTGCAGAGCTTGGAAATTGGTGACTCGCTGTACTACAACAGTGCCTGGCTTGGTTTCAGCATGCCAGTCAAAAAGATGATTATTTTGCTGGTTGCCCGTGCGCAGCGCCCATTAGCGGTAATTATTGCTCACAGTTCATTAGCTCACGATGCGTATACCGGATGTGGTTCTACGTTCACAGATTACAATTGGCAACGTTTATCCGATGACGCTGGAAATGTTTCAATCGCTGCTAAATGCATCCTACTCGTACTTCACACTGCTGCGGCGAGTATATAATTAGGAATAGTAAACGCGTTAAAAAAACTAGAAGAGATCAAAACAGAAAATGATCGCAAATTACGTTCATAATCTTCAAGGAGCGTAATTCAAGGTTTTAGATTTCTATTGAGAAGTATCTTCAAAATTTTACAAATATAGCAAAATATTTCAATTGCTTTTTTGCCATACCTAAAAATTTAGTAGTGAAAAGAAAATGTTTTGATATAATTTTTGGTAGAAATATTCAGCAATGTTGTATCAAACAAAAAAAACATAAGGAAACTGGCACACTAATAGTGTTAAGTCTAGCAACACTTCTAGCAACTTTGCCAACCTACGAAAAAAAAAACTAATTTACTTTTCCACTATCACAAATACACTCGTTAGCAAGTAAAATAAAAGTAGTTGTTCTTTGACCATAAGAGAAGCAAGATGTGTTTTGTCTTTTATTAGATGCGAATATACAGTCCATGAAATTTTAAGCGCTTTCATCTGGTCCTTTCGAACCGGATTTTGCTAGTTTCGTGAACAACGATCAGTTTTAAGTGAAGAAAGTTGAATTCCGTATGACTCGATAGATCCGAGAAGATTACCTGGTGAGCCAGGCAAAACCGCAACCAAAGTGCGACGCCATCTTGGCTGATTCATATTTTGAAAAGTTTATAGGCAGAAAAGGTTTTGGTTCCGTCTGTTCTAGTGAAAAAAGAAGTCGTATACCGGTGTTGTGTCGTGCTTGGGGTTGAATCGACTCGGGTTCGGTAAAGTGTAGGCAATAACCGCCTCGATCGCAATATATGCTTGTGGTTTCGTTTGCCTCTCGAAACATCCGGTGTGCGCTAGCGCTTCGTTTCAATCGGAGCTACAAAATTTGACGCCATATTTGTTTGTGCACGATCGTGGTTGAATTGTGATGGCATTTACCGCATCGTCGATGAAAGAGTGTTCACCACCACAACGATAGAAACTGAAGCTTGTGCTTTCGTTTCGATAGCGGTAGTTTACATTGCCGCCTTTCATAGTGGATGTATGAAGCTTTGCTTGCGTAAAAAAGCAAGAATACCGTTACACCGTTAGCGGTATTACGTTGGCCGTGCTTGAGCCGAAAGATTTGACGTCGTTGTTGGACGACTCGTTCGTTTAAGAATTAGAGATCGAACTTTATTTCTATTCAACGCTTCATTGCAATATATGAGTTTATAATGATGCACACACCGAAAAATACGAAAAACCAAACGCAAGTGAATGGACAATCGGAAAACAGTGAAGAACGAAGAAACGAACCAGTTAGTGAGCGAAAGAAGAAACAAAAGAAAAAAGAAGAAATGAAGAAAAATAGTGACGAACTGAGAGTTATTAAAACCAAATTGGATGCAATTCTGAGGAAGGTGAATAGGGTGCATGAAGCGCTTTATGTGGATGCAGAAAAACCCAATGCTAACTTGGGAAGTAGGCACTTTCTGCAATTACAACTAAAAACGATCGAAGATGCGATGATTGAGTATAACGCACATCAACAGCGCATCTACAGCTTAAACGTGAGTGATGAAGCTCTCGAAGAAGCAGAAATTATGTACATCCAATTCGAACAGCAATACGGTGAGTTATATGTTTTTATTACTAGAGCGCTCGATGATGTCGTAAAGAGGGAGAATGCTCCAGTAGTAGCAGCACACGCTCAAGTATCGACGTCTTCAGCTAGTGTGGCAGCAATGCATTTACCTCCTCTTAAAGTTCCATTGCCGTCATTCGACGGGACTTATGAGAATTAGTTTGCGTTCAAATCAATGTTCGAATCGATTATGAACCGCTATGAATCTGAATCCCCAGCGATAAAGTTGTATCACCTACGCAATTCATTGGTAGGTAAGGCAGCAGGAATAATTGACCAGGAGATAATTAACAACAACGATTATGCTGCAGCTTGGACGACATTGACCGAGAGATTCGAAGACAAACGGTTGATTATTGATAAACATATCGATGCTCTTTTCGATTTACCAAAAATGACGAGTGAGAACGCAGCAGATTTGCGAAGGCTAATAGATATCTGTTCTAAAAACGTGGATGCACTCAGAAACCTTGAACTTCCGGTTCACGGATTAGGAAAGAGTATGCTGATTAATCGAATTGCTAAAAAACTAGATGATGAAACCCGGAAGGCTTGGGAATTGAACCAATCGACAAACGAGATGCCAGATTACGATATTACAATGGAGTTTTTGAAGGAGCGATGCCGAGTGTTGGAGAAGATTCGTCATCCGGAGAAGCGCATTGTTAAGCCCGTAAAATTACTGAGACCAAACACTGAATTTAAATCCAAAGGTAGCAGTCTGGTGGCGACTACTGATAAATGTCCGCAGTGTTCAAATAGTCATGAGTTATGGAAATGTGACGTTTTCAAGAGGGCAAATCTTGCAGATCGCTACAATACCCTTCGTCGTATTGGAGCATGCTACAATTGTCTCCAAAGGGGACATAGGACGACCGAGTGCTCATCGGAGCATACTTGCAAGAAATGCAACAAGCGCCATCACACCTTCTTACATCCAAATGAGACAGCTACAAAGAAGAGTGAAACATTTTCAACGGTACCGACAAGCACAAAAGATGATCAGCAAAAACTAAATCAGGAGGTGTCTGACTCCCCAAGTAATACGAAGGTAGAAACCGGAAAATAGGAAAGGCAATGGAGTTTTTGTACTAGACCACAGACGGGAAGACAAATATTACTTTCAACAGCGGTTGTTCTTGTCAATGGCACAAAGAAGGATCCATATCCTTGCAGAGTTCTACTTGATTCAGGGTCACATACTAACTTCATTTCGGAACATTTCGCTACATTATTGAGGTTGAAGAAAAAACCTGCCAACTGTTCGATCGGTGGTTTAAATGACATGCAAACGAAGGTGCGATTCAAAATACACACAAAGCTGAAATCTAGAGTAACTGACTTCACTACTTGCCTTGAGTTGCTCGTGATACCGAAGATAACAGGAGAGTTGCCAGTTTCGAAGATTGATTCCAGATCACTCACCATACCAAACAACATCGAGTTGGCTGACCCGAATTTTGGAGTTCCCGATAAAATCGACATGCTGTTGGGCGCCGAAATATTTTTCGAGCCTTTGCAATCTGGACGTCTGCAATTGCCAAATTTCGCAGCGGTACTTCAAGAGACCCATTTTGGATGGGTTCTCAGTGGTTCAGTTCCTGCTGAAAGACCTAAAACGACCAGCTCGTTTTGCATACGAGCCGAAGAAGACATTGACGAACTTGTTAAACGATTTGGGGAAATTGAAACATACGGTGTTCACGAAAATGTAATGAATCAACCGATGACGCTTGTTTGACCCACTTTCGTGAAACTCACGAGCGAACAGCAGAAGGGCGATACGTTGTCCGTCTCCCGTTTAACAACTTGAAGTCGCAACTAGGTGATTCACGAATGATGGCCGAGAGGCGTTTCTTAGCATTAGAAAAAAAATTGGATAGAGCACCAGAACTAAGGAAGCAATACATGGCATTTTTACGAGAATACGACGAACTAGGTCATATGAAACTGACCAACACCGTGAAGGATGAAGACCCCCATTCGGTATTTTATCTTACACATCATTATGTCCTGAAGCCCAGTAGCTCGACAACTAGACTTCGGGTAGTGTTCGATGGTTCTGCTGAGACTAGTACGGGTATCTCTATTAACCAAACTCAGATGATCGGACCTACAGTGCAAAATCACTTGGTATCCATTCTATCAAACTTCATTTACAGCGGATGTTCCGAAGATGTACCGTCAGGTAGCAGTGCATCAAACGGATACGCGATACCAGAAAATTATCACTAGGTGTGACAGTAATCATCCACTACAAACATATGATTTACAAACAGTAACATACGGATTAGCATGGTCCCCGTTCTTAGCCACCATGGCACTGCTTCAACTGGCCAATGACGAAGAGCAACAGTTTCCACTAGCTGCAGCCGCAGTTAAAAAATGTTTTTTTATTGATGATGTTCTGACAGCAGCGAATACCTTGGCAGAAACTATTGAACTAAAGAATCAGATAATCGTTCTACTGGAGAGAGGTTGCTTCAGTATGCACAAATTTTGTTCTAATTCTGATGCGTTACTGAAAGATGTACCGGAATTTATGCAAGAAGGTATCATGCACATCCAAGATCCAGCAGTTAATGCAGTAATCAAGACTTTGGGTGTAGCCTGGCGTCCACAGGAAGATTGTTTCACGTTTATTGTTGCAGAGAATTCCTGCGTAGAAGGTAGTCTTCTCTCGAAGAGGATGATTTTGAGTGAGATTGCGAAAATTTTCGATCCGTTGGGTCTCGTGGGCCAGGTAGTAACAGCAGCAAAGTTAATTATGCGCGAACTATGGACCTTCAACCTAGGCTGGGATCAACCAGTTCCAACCGAATTGGCTAATCTTTGGACAGACTTTCATAAGCAATCAAATCATCTGAATGACTTGACCATACCGAGATGGATCCTGTCGGAAAGAACATATACTGTGGAGATCCATGGATTTGCAGATGCCTCGGATTTGGCATACGGCGCCTGTTTATATAGCAGGCTAGTGAAGACTGATGGATCAGCTAGTTTAAGGCTGATTTGTAGCAAATCAAGAATTCTCCCAAGGAAAAAGGAGGGTCAGAAACAGATTACTACCCCGCGTGCTGAGCTTTTGGCGGCTCAGCTTCTTTCAAGGCTTGCAGTGGCACAGTTGAATGCCCTCGACGTTAAATTTGACTCCGTGGTACTTTGGAGTGATTCCCAGATAGTATTATGCTGGTTAGTCAAATCACCCGATTCTCTTGCTGTATACGTTGGAAACAGAGTGCGAGAAATTCAACAATTAACAGAGCAGTTCAATTGGAAGTACATCCTTTCCAAGTCGACCCAGCTGACTTGATTTCTAGAGGTGTACAACCAAAGAACCTGTTGACGAATGATTTGTGGTGGAATGGCCCACCGACCCTTCGTTATGTTGACGGCCATTTTAAGGAACCAACTTCTAACCCGGAAGAAGAGCTACCAGAGCTTAGAAATGTTGTGTTGGTGACGATGCAAAGATATCCGAGGATACAAATTTTTGATCGTATAAGCCGATACAGTATCATTCAGCGCGCTATGGCGTACGTTGTACGATTTTATGACTATGTCAGAAGTGGTAGGAAATCGTTGACAAAGGGATTGCCTACCGCATTCGAAATTACACGAGCGACGTCGTTAATCATTCGTATGGTGCAATATGAAGCCTTTGAACTAGAAATTAACACACTGAAAGCAGGAAAGGAGTTTAAATTCCCAACACGTAATTCAAACCCCTTTATTGACGGCGATGGAATCCTCCGTGTGGGTGGTCATTTGAATAATGCAGCTATTCCATACCAACACAAACATCAAGCATTGTTGCCTGAAAAACATCCATTAACGATAACGTTGATACGATATTTACATGGTATGAATCTGCACATCGGACAGCGAGGCCTTCTGGGTATTGTTCGTCAAGAGTACTGGCCAATGAATGCGAAGAGTGTAATTCGTAAAATCTTTCATCAATGCGTTCCTTGTTTTCGGACGAAGCCAACAAGAGCTTCTCAACTAATGGAAAATTTGCCCGATTATCGTGTGCAACCTTCGCCGGTTTTTGCGCATACTGGTATAGATTTCGCAGGTCCCTTTAAGATTCGATCAAATAACAAAATGAGAAATGCTGCAACATTGAAGGGCTATGTATGTTTGTTCGTATGCATGGCCACACGTGCTATACATCTTGAAGCAGTTTCTGATTTAACAACCGAAGGCTTCATGGGAGCACTTAAACGTTTCGTAAGCCGCCGTGGACTAGTTAAAAAGTTGTATTCGGACAACGTCACCAATTTTGAAGGTGCCAGTAATGAAATGAGTCGACTTGCCGCTTTATTCCGCGAAGAACAACTTCAGCTGAAAATGAATAAATTTTGTGGAGAGAGAGCAATCGAATGGACCTTTATTCCACCACGGAGTCCGCATTTTGGTGGTATATGGGAGGCTGGCGTAGAGTCAGTGAAATCCCATCTAAAGCTGGTCATGGCAGAACAGAAGCTATCATTTGAGCAATTTTCTACAGTGTTGGCGCAAATAGAAGCAATCTTGAACTCACGCCCTCTTGTCCCGATGTCAGAGGATCCGAATGACATCGATGTCATTACTCCTGCACACTTCCTAATTGCGCGTGAGTTTCAAGCAATTCAAGAACCGTCGTACGAGGAAATCCCTCTAGGTAGATTGTCTCAGTGGCAATTGGTTCAAGAGTTGAAGCAAAGATTCTGGCGGTTATGGAGTGAAGATTATCTGCATGAATTGCAGAAGCGACCAAAGGATGTGGAGGTCATCGAATATCAGGTAGGAGCCCTGGTCCTCATAGTGGATGAAAACACTCCGCCTTTGCAGTGGCAAATGGCACGTATTATCGTGCTGCACCCTGGTAATGACGGTCACACTCGAGTGGTGAGTCTTCGTACGAAGGATGGGGTAACGAAACGAGCCGTAAAAAAGATTTGCCTTCTGCCTTTAAATAACGACAAGGATTATCAGGATCACTAAGTGTTGATATTGTCAATTTCAACGGCCCGGAGGATGTTAAGTCTAGCAACACTTCTAGCAACTTTGCCAACCTACGAAAAAAAACTAATTTCCTTTTCCACTATCACAAATACACTCGTTAGCAAGTGAAATAAAAGTAGTTGTTCTTTGACCATAAGAGAAGCAAGATGTGTTCTGTCTTTTATTAGATGCGAATATACAGTCCATGAAATTTTGAGCGCTTTCAAATAGTGTTTTAAATTTAAATGAAACAGACAAAAACATAGAAATATTTTGAAAGTAGAATTTTTAGTAAAATCCTAATAAAAAAGATAAAATGTAATTTGTTATTTGTAAACTTACATTACACTGGTCGACAAAAGTGGGGGAAACGCTGCCCTAAAGCTCAAAATTAGATTATAGCTTAGAGCTCATAGGGTTGGTCGTTTCTGCGTTATGTTTACGAGAAAATTTATTTAAGTCTCTGAAAAAAAAAATGCTGGCGGCTAGGGGCACCGTAACTCATCGGAATGATTAAAAAGCTATGATCTTTCTTCTTTCTTCAGTTTGAGCTTTAGGGCCCCACCTACATTGACCAGTGTTCACAACTTCAAAATGTAGTACATAGCCAACACTAGACGGGGCATATGTTTGCTAGATTGGGTGTACGGAATTAATGTTTTTTCTCTTGCAAAATAGATTTGTTACTCTGCGAACTATTTTCGGAAAATATAGGTGTCACAATTTGATCAAAAAGTAGGCGCGGGATGAGGTAGCGTTTGTTTTTTCACTTGGAGGGTTGGAGACGAAGTATCTCTATGCAATAGAAAGTAATTTTTCTTTGTTTATATATGGTTTCTTTCTCAATAGAAAAAGATTTATAGTAATTTTCGGTGTTTTAACTTGTGAGACGCCTTTGAGAGGCACTAATATCAAAAGCAAGTTATGTAGCATCGTCATATTTACAATTTGAGTGCATCTAAATGATAATTCAACGACGCGATTTTTTCAGCAGCTGTTTATAAACAAACGCAATCAAATTTATTTAAAATATGGCCGATTCTGCTTTTGACATAATGTTGCACCATATCTCTATATATCATGAGCAAATATAGTATAAAATCAGATAAAATATACAGATATAATACAGATAAAATCTGCAGCACCAAATTTTACTTGTCAATCGGAAATATTCTTTTTTTATTCTAGTTCGGTATTATTCGATATTATTACGATGAAGAGCACCGGATACACGATTGGAAAAGTTCGTAATTGAAAGAGAAAAATGCGAATATATTTTATCAAATAGACCATTTTACGAACTGACAGATGTCATGAAGCCTGCTGATAATGATGTTGCTTTTACGTGTTTACGTTTATGTCAGTGGTTTAGCGTTTCCTGTCAACATTTCATTGAGTTTATTATTTCTCTGGAGATATATTTCAGATTTCAATGCGGTGTTTTTTTGCATGCTCCCCAGAGACACACGATTTGCAGCTCTCTTCAAGCAAGTGCGTCGCTTTGCCCACCAGTGTGTGAGTAGTTGTTTTTGCAGTGAAAGATAATCTCTTACACGGTAGTGGTTTTTTTTTGAGGAGAAAAAAAACAGGTGAATTGCACAAAGGTGAATTGGGAAAAGCGTCTCCTGTTTTTAAACATGCTTTAAAAATTTTACACCAATCATCATTCCGGGGTGACTTTGATCACTTCATTATTTTGATGAAACACTTTGCTACTTTCACTAAATTAAACAGCCTAAAACGACTTAAACGAGTTTATAAATCTGGAAATCAATTTAGGGGCCATTCACATTCTACGTTGACAGCTTATGTTGGCAAATGTCCAAGATTCATACAAAATTTTTACAACGCATATGAATGATTATCCACTGAGAGGGAAGGTGGTCTAAAATCATCAAAAACTAGTCTACGTGGAATATGACTTATGCAATTTTCCAAATTTGCATGTTACCTCACGTCTTTGGTTTTTGTTATGAAGAAATATGTAATACGCTGTAGAGATTATTGGAACTCAACATTGCCTTTGAGGAAAAACTTGCAAAAAAAGCAATGAAATGCATTGTTATAATATTTGTTCATCTTAAAAACTAATCTGGGAACAAAATAAAAAAAACTTTACGAATTGCAACTTGTTGTTTTGAATCTGCTTGAACCGATTGTTTGTATGGCATTTAACTGTAACATTCACCATGGCGGACGAAAACATGCGTGTAGCCATGTTTTTCAGTTCTTGCTTCGCTTTATTTATCAATTCCTCCTAAGTTTCGCGACAAAATTGTTGGAGTAGATCTTACACTTCAGGCTTGCCTAGTAATCCTCGATAGGACGCTACTTGGGGACGTTGAGCGGGTTCGTCAACTTGGGTACCACATCGGTATTCAGCCACTCCATCTCCTCCAATGATCGCTTCGAACTTTGAGCTGACGCCAGATCTGGCTAAAACATCGCGTCTTCGGCCTTATGGTATTTCTTGATTAACGATGCAAGTTGCGGCAGGTACTTCGTATTATAAATTTCTCCTTTCACGACCATTTTCAGAGGGAAAAATGAGTGGCTTTGACATCCCCTTCCATCTGATTATCAGCCACAGCAGCAATTTCTTGAGAAACTTGGTGTGCGGAATGAACTTCACCTCACTGCTTACTTCCTTCGTTGGGGAAGTAAAATACGAAGTACCCTGCCAGTCGTTGCCATCCAGGGTGAGACAGGTCTCGTCGTCCATCATCACCCCCATGTTGTAGATGCCGGAACAGGCTATTCGTTTTCGACGCGACGGAATACCTTTCTTTGAACGCGCACATTTCTGAACGGAGTAGCTTCACTGTTTTCGCCATCACGGTTAGAGTTCGACTGATAGAGCTGAGAATTTTTTTCTGCTGACTCATGGGTTACTACGATTGATGATCGTAGTAGTTTCGTCAGTGCGTGTAAAGGTTAACCCATGAAAAATCGGTAATTTTTGTCCATTTTTTTTACCGCAAACGTTATTTGGCGAAGCACCTGCATTTTTGAATCAATGAGCAAACTGATTAAAAATATGTAGGTTGATTAACATATTTTATAAGGGTACATCGTGGCCCTGCTGCGACCTGCCATCTCTAGCGAGAACCTTCTTATCTTAATCTCTTCGGTTTGCAAAGTAGGATTTGAGTAACCTTGGTGAAGATCGGATCTCGACTTCAGAGGGAATCTTGGTCGTATGTTAACTGGGAAGAGTTTCCGTAATCGTATGTTTTCCCATATTGGGTGGCGACAGTTTTAACTAAGACGGCGCACAGTGGGACCAAACTGAAAACCTAAATGAATCCACCTAGCGGTGAGACCCAGGCTTTCTCATTCGAACTTATTATTATTTCAAATAGATTTACACCAACACCTAAAAAATGCACCTTGATAATTTCTGCTGGATTTGTTATTCATTCTAAACAACAAAATTTAAATTTAAATTTAAAAAACTATACCGAACATTTAAAATATAACAATCACACACATATGAACATACATTAATACATATACACTAAAGTCGCTTTTTACGCGGGGGATTTTTCTCTGTATGCCTGAAGGGCACTGGGTACTGAAATGCCACTGCGACATTCTTGCTGATTGTCTTTTGTGGCGGGCCCCGATTGCTGTGCACAGGTTACGGATTGTTCGTACTCATTGATGGAGTAGAACTGTTTTGTTGTAAACCTGTACCCCAATTAGGTACAACATAGTTGATGAAACTGCTTGGTATGGAGTTAAAAGGTAACTTCCTAAGAAGTTGTACCTAGAGGAAGCAAGAGCTTCGCAAGAGCAAAGCAAATGCTCTGAACTCTCTGGTTCAGATTTGCAGAATCGGCAGGTGTCGTTCAACACTACGCCGATTTTCTTTAAATGATAAAAAGCGGGACAGTGTCCGGTGAGGAGTCCCGTGATTATCCGTAGGTCACTACGATTTAGACTAAGTAGCTTTCTGGCGGTTCCAGGGTTCGGATAGATAAACTGTTTGCCTTGTCTACAACCCTGTGCCTGTTGCCATTGGGATACTATTTCTAGCCTTTCCCAAGTTAATAGTTCGCTTTTGATAGCGGAAATGGACGTACCCAGAAACGGCTCGGGACCAATAAACCGCTGAGCTGATCCCTGTCTTGCTAGGTAGTCAGCGTGTTCATTACCCTCGACTCCGCAGTGTCCGGGCACCCAAAACAGAAAAACTGAATTCTGTCGGGAAAGTTCCCGTAGAGTTTCAATGCATTCCCAAACAAGTTTGGAAGTGCATTTGACGGACTTAAGTGCTAGTAGTGCTGCTTGACTGTCCGAGAATATACCGATTTTCGCATGTCTGTAGTTGCGTTGCAGACATATTTTTGCGCAGATATATATGGCATATACCTCTGCTTGAAAAACGGTGGGCCATTTTCCCAGGGAAAACGTTTCCCTGATACCGGGTCCGTATATACCAGATCCCGTTAGGGATCCCATTTTCGAGCCGTCCGTATAAAAATTGACGATGCCAGGTGGAAGATTAGGCCCTCCATTGTTCCACATAGAGCGGTTTGTTTCAATCACTCTATATGGAATATCCATGTTGGACCTAACGTCCATCCAGTCGGAGACTGTGGTTAATAGCGGAGTTAGTTTGAACTCCCTAAGTATGCGAAGGTGGCCGATTTGGTCCCCTTCAAGTATGGTTTTCCTCCTTTGCAACCTTAGAGCGCCAAGCTCTGCTTCCTTTTTCACATGAAGATGTAGAGGTAGTAGGCAAAGCATAGCTTCCATGGCTGCAGTTGGAGTTGTTCGCATAGCGCTGGTAACCGAAAGACATGCAAGTCTTTGAACTTTTTTGAGTTTGGCTTGCGCAGTCACTTCGTTCACCTTAGGCCACCACACTAGGGCAGCATAGGTGATTCTTGGTCGGGCAATGGTCTTGTAAGACCAGAGTGCCAAGTCTGGTCTCAGTCCCCAGGTCTTACCGAAGAGAGTTCTGCAGGCCCAGATCGCTGAGATCGCTTTCTTAGCGGCATGATCCAGTTGTGCAGACCAGTTCAGTTTCTTGTCCAGAATAATTCCGAGATATTTGACTTCATTGCTGAAGCCCAGTCTAACTCCACTCAGTATTGGAGGAGTGATGGAGGAGTCTGCCGAATGGAATTAGGACTGTTTTTAAGCGGTTTATGTTTAGACCCTCCTGTAAACACCGTGACATGGTGGTATTCAGAGCCGTTTGCATTCGGCTCGACAGAGTTGCGTCATCTTTACCTCTGACGATGAGGACGATGTCATCGGCGTATCCAATGACCTCGTAACCAAGCTGTGAAAGCTTGTTGAGAAGTGCGTCGACAACTAGTGACCATAACAAGGGCGAGAGAACTCCTCCTTGCGGACACCCCTTGATCACTGACATTGTTACAGACGAATCTCCCAAGGTTGCTGTGATCACACTGCTAGAGAGCATTGCGTGTATCCAGTTCCTTGAAGTTTGGTCGATTCCCTTATGAGAAAGAGCCGTATCGATTGATGCAAAGGACGTGTTATCGAAGGCCCCTTCAATATCAAGAAAGGCACATAGCGCCGTCTCCTGATAACTTAGGGACTTTTCAATCAACGTCACTAAGCTGTGAAGAGCAGTTTCTGTTGACTTGCCGCTTTGATAGGCATGTTGGTTCCTGTTCAGCGGGGAGTCTTTAAGAAACTCATCACGGAAATATTCATCCATTATTTTCTCCATCAACTTGAGAAGCGATGAAGTCAGACTCATGGGTCTGAGAGTTTTAGGTAGGGTTTTGTCCTTTCTTCCAACTTTGGGGATAAACACTACCTTCACCTTCAGCCAGTTATCCGGAATATGGCCCAGGATAAAGCTGGCTCTGAAGAGGTTGATGAGTTCGGACATGATAACTGCGGCCGATTTTTGTAGAAAGATGGGTAGTATGCCGTCTGGACCAGGAGACTTCATAGGATCGAATGAGCTTAAACCCAACCTATTGAAGCTTCCGTGAACAGTCGACGGGCCAGCAGGATGGACTCCCGAGACGCCATATGTCTCGAATTGTCCTGCCGCGACCCATCACTATTCAGTTCTTCGGTCTCTGTCGATCCAGGAAAGTGGGTGTTTATAAGAACCTCCAGCGTTTCCTTGGTAGTGACAGTGAGGCATCCATCCTCTTTCCTCACCTGTCCTAAACCGTTAGTATGGTCTTTGGACATCGCCTTTTGGAGCCGCGTAGCTTCCGGCAGAGTTTGGATTCTTTCCCAGAAACTAACTCTGGATTTCCGTTTAGCCTTGCGTAGCTCGGCGTTGTATTTGGTGAGGGACGCCCTGTAGTCGTCCCAGTTAGACGTGACTTTTGCCCTGTTGAACAACCGCCTAGTTTCCCGACGAAGGTCACTAAGTTGATCATTCCACCAGGGTACGTCACGGCATACTGACCGCTGTGTTAGTGAACAGTTAGCGTCGAAAGCATCCATGGTTCTGTTTTGTAGATCATTTGCTGCCGAATTCAGGTCAACAGAATTTCGAATGTTGCTGTAACTGAAAGTTCGTGAATCGATCAGGCGTTCCTTAAAGGATTCCCAATCTGTATTCTTAGGATTTCTGAACAGCTCTCTTTTCAGAGGGTTAGCCTCTATATTAAAAACGATGTGTCTGTGGTCCGACAAACTAGTTTCATCGGAGACATGCCAATTTTTAATCCTTTCAGAAATAGAGGCGCTACACAGAGTGAGATCAAGGACCTCCTGTCTAATAGCGTTGATAAACGTGGGGTTATTCCCTACATTACATACATTGACATCGTTAGAAGTAAGGTATTCAAGTAGGTACTCACCCCTGGTGTTGGTGTCCGAGCTGCCCCAGATCGTGTGGTGAGCGTTGGCATCGCAGCCGATCAGAAACGGCTTGTTGATGGCCTTGCAGTACCGCACGAGCGCAGCAACTTCGGGTGGCGGTATATCACCTTGGTCGCCCGGGAAGTAGGCCGACGCGACAAAAATTTCCTGCTTTCCTCTGGTTGTCGGTACTTCAACCGTGAAGGCAACGACGTCGCGTTGGATAAATTCTGTAATAGGTAAAAATTTTAGTTCTCTATTTAGCAGAATTGCAGTCCTTGGTTTGGACTGCGTGTCACAGTAGATTAACCTACCGTTAGGAGCGTTAAGTCCGAGAACTTTGGATTCGTTGATCCACGGCTCCTGGATGAAAGCAGCCGCTAGCTGCTCTTTGGCGAATCTCCTGCAAAGAACACCCGAGGCGCCTTTTGCGTGATGGAGATTCGCTTGCACGCAGCGAAGGCTGCTCACTTTGCAGTGAAGTTGCCGTCTTTGTCCGGATCGGAAGATGATCCTGGTATTGGCTGACGGCTGCCAACAGCGGTTTGGCTGGTTGATGGAAGTTGCTCTTCCTCACTGTTCGGCTTCGGTTGCAGCAGTCGATTGGCAACAGAAGGTCGTCGCGCACACTGTGGCGGTTTTTGACTCCGGGGGGTGCGACTTTTCGGTGGTTGATGCTTCACACTCTTGCGAGTCTTCGGCGGAACCGTCCGAGCAGCCGCGGGGTTGCGTTTTTTGGGTGGTTACAGGGCACTCACGGGGGAGCATCCTGCGCGTACCTTCCCAATCGCAGGGTTGCGTTTGGGTGGTTGTGGGGCACTCCCGGAGGAGTTTCCCACGCGAACCTTTAGCCCATTCGCAGGATCGTTTTGCCTGGGTGGTGGCAGAGTTCTCCCGGAGGAGTTACCCGCACGTACCTTCCCTGACATTGCGACGGAGTCTTTCCCGCCTGTGACGTTCGGCCTTCCGCTTACCTTTCGGATGCGTGCTTTGCCGAAACCGTAGTGCAGTTCATAATTTCTACTCTCAACGAGTTTGGCCGATTCTTCGTCAATATCCAGAACTAGTTCAACCAAGGTCTTTACCAATTTGCGGTTACAGACTCGCCACATTTTGGTAGAGAGATGGTCGTTCTGATTCTGGAGTGAATGAAAAATCTTCTCGTCCGGAGAGTTCGCACTGTCCGCGAAGTAACCGACATACCGTCTGGCCTTCGGCAGATCCTTCATGTGGTATACACGAAGTTGTGCTCCCTCCCATGGTACGAGAGAAGGTACCTCCCTTTCCAACCACTGCACTGTGTCGTTGTCGGCACAGGCAAGTTGCAGGAAGCCATTTTTTAGATGGCAACCGTTAAACTTGGGCTTGGTGGTTGGATTTTCCTGGTCCGGACAGCCTGAAGCTGGTCCGTTGTGAGTAGGGAGCTGGGGTGGGTAGCAGAAGTAACCGCAAGGCTTATAGCTCCCACCATGTCCCTATATGTGGCCTTCGGGAGCGGCTTCGAACCCGATGACCCCAAACCAGTGCCGTTCCGCAGTTTTTTAGGCTGTGGACACTTAGTACTGGTGTTTGGTGACACCAAGTCGTCCGACCGCTGTCGCTTGACGGCAACTTGGTTCGATTGAGCAGGCTGCTCTGTTGGAAGGAGGGCCAGCTTCCTGGCTTCTTCGTACGAGAGTCCGGAGCGAAGATTTTTGCTCAGTCGCCGCCTTTGCGCATTTGAAAGTCGCTTGACAAGGGGTGCCGATGATTCGGGTTTCCCTTCGTCATCGGGCCTTGTCTGTGGACCGGGAACTAAGTCCATTTGACTTTCGTCATTCCCTTGTGGAGAAAGTAGGATTAAGGATGAAGCCGAGGGTCCTCCGTCCAGCGATTCGCTGTCGAGGTTGAAACCATCCTCATGCTCCATCTCCTCCGTTCTGCCCGGTGCGTTTGTTTTTATTGGACTACGCTCCGATGAGTCCATGGGTTCCGGCAAAGAAAGGCTGCCGGTGGTCGAATTTTGTGAAGTTTTGTCGTTCATAAAATTCCCACGAGTCGCTGGGTAAAGAAGAGTCCGCTGCATCAGTGACCCGCGTGATGCAGTAAGGGCTTATTACTGTGAAGGGTGCCCTGGTACTCCACAGGCTCCGTTAGAGGCTGGGTATTTCTTAAACCCCCCCCACCACGTCATCCATCGGCACGGGTCGCATAACACCTTAGCTTAGGGGTTTAAACCATTGGATTTTACGCAACAGCCATGGTTAAGAGCTGTTGCAACCATCCTCCTTTACAGGGGCTTTGGACCCTCTGCTACAGTTCTCAATAATTCAAGTCTATTCGTAAAGGCTAAACTGAACCAAGAGAATCGTAACAGGTGGAGTTAAGATACGGGGGATACGTGCCGCGTCAAAAAAAACGCGTAAATTACGGAATCCGCGTAAAAAAACCCGCGTAAATTCCGGAATCCGCGTAAAAAACCGCGTAAATTCCGGAATCCGCGTAAAAAGCCGCGTAAAAAAAAACGCGTAAAAAGCGACCTTAGTGTACATGCAAATAACATTAAATTCTTTCAAATATATGATGCGATTTTGTTTTTGACTGTGGTATAATCGATTTGTACTCATATTTAGAAATATTTAAATTGTTTATGTCAACTTTAGTCAGTTGATTTCAAATGGTTTATAATTAAATGTTTTTCCTTATACATTAATACTGAAAATGAAATTCTTTAACGCAGTTGATATTACTGATCGTTTCTAAGGGGCATCCAATGAATGGCCAAATACCTATCAATATGGGTTTTTGAAACCTGGATTCTACCCAGTGGCCAGAATCCGACCTCAAACCCCATTTTTAATCCAGATGACCACTTCTGGTTGCCTGATAATCATTAAATCATAAAATCCATCATAGTATATCCACTCTTTGGATTTTAGAATATTGAATAATTGGAGCATAGTATTTGAAATTTGACGTAATATTTGAACTAAATAAATAGTCTGTCTATCATAATGACTCCTAATTTCGAACTTTGATCAAAGCAGCTAGTTTTAAACAGCCTTTGGGTTTTGTTTCTTTGTAAGTTTCAGAAACAACCTGTTCGTTTGACACCTGTTTTTTTTTTCAAATAAGTCGTGTTATCTTTGAGAGAATAGACTTTCAATATTTTTACAATTTAACACATAATGGTTAAAATAAAAGTCCGATTACATTGGTCAACACAAGTGTGACCCCGAAGAAAAAATGAAAAATTATAGGTTTCCCGGTGTTTTTTTTTTCTTTCTAGAGCAACTATTGTGAGCTTTAGAGCAGCATATTTTTCGATTTTGTCAACCTGTGTTATAATTAAATGAAATGGGAACCAATACAGCTACTGAACCTTCAATCTAAAACTAAGATTGTTGAAATCAGTCATGCCATCTTTGGCAAAACGAGTGAATTTAAAAAGTTTTCTGGACACGTTTCTTTTCATAACTTACATGTTCAATCATAATAAAATTCGTTATTTAGGGGTTTCAAAAACAGCCCGTTCATTTGAAACCTGTTTTGTACAAATCGGTTGTGTAGTTTCTGAGATAATGGAGTTTCATAACTTTTACATTCTGATACATAACAGACTAAGTTACAGTCTGATTATGATAGAATTCAATAGGATCTTATCAGGCAACTAGACCTTTCTATTGCAACTTATTTCGTGAAAAAACGGTCCATCCATCTCTGAGGAAAGTGGGTGAGTTCAAGCAGTCTCAGGAACATAATTCTTTTCATAGCCTGATTTCACATTATTATACATAACGGACAAAGTTAAAGTCCAATAACAATAAAATTCAATAGGGTCTTATGGGGCAACAAGACCTTCCATATGACACTCATTTTGTGAAAATCGGTCCAGCCATCTCTGAGAAAAGTGAGTCCGTTTATTTATTTATTTATTTATTTATTTATTATTCTATTTCCATCTGACCTTATAGGTCTCCATGAAAGTTAGTGGATGGGGAAAAGCCTATTTGAGGCCGTCCTCATGTAGGCATAAAAACCCCATCATCTTTTGATAAATATACATAAAATTTTACGTTACAATGAGTCAATAACAAAACGACAAACAGTTCATATCTAACATAGAATTAAATCAATAATACATTGGGTACAACTTAGTCATTACATAAAACATCAATCCTATTATTAAACAATATGGTCAATTATAAAATATTCGACATGTACACTTTTTGAAGAAATTTATGTGACGGTTCGCCGAACTCGAAGATCTCCTCTACTGGAGCGAAAGCTCGAACACATGCAGTGACAGGTTCATTATATCCGAACAAAGTGCGATGTACATTGGGTTGAAGTAAACTAGCAGATCGAAGTGACCGTTGCGGTGCACGAAAGTTCAGCAAAGAGAGGATTCTCGGGGAGTCGACTTCGCCATTTAAAACCTTGGCTACAAACACGGCTTGTTGAATTTTCCTGCGTCGCTCAAGCGTATCAAGATTAATAAGGCGACACCTCTCGGAATACGGAGGGAGATTAGCAGGATCACGCCAGGGAAGATTTCTCAAAGCCAACCGGATAAACCTCTTTTGTACTCGTTCGATCCTTAAAGTCCAAGCAAGTTGATAAGGAGACCAAATCAAACACGCATTTTCCAATAATGGTCTAACAAGTGAACAGTATAAAGCCTTTAAACAGTACGGATCCTTAAATTCACGTCCTATTTTACTAATAAAACCGAGCTGTCGAGTTGCCTTGGAAATAATAGATGAGCGGTTCAAGTTAAAATTCAGCTTAGCGTCAAGTAAGACACCGAGGTCATTCACGTGATCAACTCTTTTGAGTACGTGTCCATCAATCATATAATCGAATTGAACAGGTTTCGCAGTGCGATGGAATGTCATGACCTGGCATTTTGCAATACTAACTATGAGCCAATTTCTGCGACACCAATTAATAAAAACATCCAGCAGTCTCTGTAATTCACGACAATCATCTACGGACCGCACAGCCAAATACAATTTTAAGTCATCGGCGTAAACCAGCTTGCACCCAGCTCCTAATAGCAATGCCACGTCGTTAAAATAAAGAAGAAAAAGAAGCGGCCCCATATTACTGCCTTGTGGTACTCCAGAAGTGTTAGTAAATTCTGAGGATAAACAGGAACTTAGCTTTACTCGTAGTGTTCGACCACATAAGTAGGATCGTAGCCAGTCAATGAATTGTTGCGACACACCAAGTCAAGAGAGCTTCCGTAAAAGTATTCGGTGATCAATCCGATCAAAAGCTGCTTTTAAATCCGTATAGATCACGTCAACCTGTGCCTTCTGCTCCATATGCGATATACAAGTCGAAGTAAAATCCAAAAGGTTTGTGGCGACAGAACGTCCAGGCATAAATCCGTGTTGTTCGCAGGAAATGTAGTTTTTCGTACACGAGAGGATTCTTGAGCTTACTACAATTTCAAACAGTTTGGACGAAGCGGAAAGACTGGTAATGCCCCGGTAATTTCTTATGTTTCGTCGATCCCCACTTTTAAACACAGGAAACATGTAAGACTGCTTCCAAATCATCGGGAATCTTCCTTGTTCGAATGATCGATTAAATATGCGACATAAAGGTTCAGCTAAAACGGCCGCACAGCGGGTATAAACCACTGCAGGGATACCATCCAGCCCCACAGAAAACGAAGTTTTAAGTCGTTTCGCAGCAGTCACTATCATATCGGCAGTGATTTCGAATGTGCTTAGGTCAACTAGGTCAAGCGGTACATCCGCAGAAGCAATTTCAGCATCCAACTCGGAAGCAGTGCTGTCGGCGAAAACAGAAGCGAAAAATTTAGCGAACAACTCACACGACTCCGGGGAACATGCTGCTTCAGTGCCATCGAGGTGTACATTAGAAGGGATTAGTGAACATTTTCGCTTCGAATTTACAAAATTCCAAAACTGTTTAGGGTTCCGGCGGAGGTCTGTTTGTACCCGCATTACGTAGCTTTTGTACAAACAGGCGTTCATTCGACGAAACTCGATGCTGGATCGTTTATAATTACATTTAGTCTCAACTGTTTTAGTTTTTCGATATTTACGCTGCCAAGCATTACGTACACGCTTTAGTGCATGTAGTCGCGGAGTAGCCCATGGAGGGGAAGCAGGCTTATTCACTAGTGGCAAATTTCGTCTCAACCATTGGCATAAAGTTTCACTGAACGAGTTGGCTAGATCGTCAACGTCATTGATTTCGTACAGAGTCATCCAGTCGAAACTTTGTAAAAACTCAGTAAGAGCCGTGAAATTAATTTTACGGTAATTCAAAGTTCTCATACTGTCCGCTGCCGAAACCGCTGTCGTCATTCTTGACTCAGATGGCAATGATATAACAAGCGGGGGATGATGCAGATCAACGGGAACAAGTGGGGCAACACAAGTATCGACCACACATGTTTTCTCGATAGGACAAAAGATAAGATCGAGCATGCGGTCGAGGTGATTCAACTGCTGGTTCACTTGGCTTAGGTTTAAAAAGTCCATGCCATCGATCAGTGCAGCACTAGCAGCAGAAAATTGAGACGAACTGGTATGAATTGCTTTGTCCTGTGACCAAACGACGCGAGGTTGATTGAAATCACCACAAACGAGAATGGTATCATTAGCCGATCTCTTACTGCACAGCTCAGTGACCGAGGCAATATGGGCGTCAATTATAGCTGGATCGTTGCTTTTGTCAGGAGGGATATATACAGCACAGAGGAATAATTTCAAACCACAAATAGTGGTACTCACGCATATTTGCTCCAGATGGTTGCCGTGTGAAGTATTAAACAATGCGCTCGGGTACCGTTTATTAACGGCAATCAAAACACCACCAAAAGATCGTTTGCTACTGTTATGAACGCTTCTGTCACACCGGAAAACATTAAACGAGTCGCCGAACAGTTGCTGCGAGTTGATGCGGTCATCCAGTCCAGTTTCAGTCAACACGATCACGTCGAAATTACAGTCGTTGGTTGCCAGATAAAACTCGTCGATTTTAGTACGTAGACCGCGGACATTCTGGTAGAATAGCCATACAGCATTCGAATGTTGACCGGTGTGCTGAAATGCATTACTACAGAGTACGGGTTGCCGGGAAAAAACATCAAAATACTCGCCTCTGGTGGAAACCCGAAGGTTCCCACCGTCCACAGTAGATAGCAAAAAATCAGTAGCAGGCAGTTGCATGTGAGTTGCAGCGTACTCGGCGTCACAAGTTAGTTTTTTGGCATGTCAACAAATTCACGAAACAGCAATCCAGTAGGCCACGAAGCAGGGTTTAGGGCGACGTTTTTCAGGTCCGGATCCAAACCAATTTTATAGGACACATATGAATAGCTGGTCGTATCCGTTCCCTTCCGAACGAGCCTAACAACAACAGCAGGCTCAGTTGTATTTAAGCAGCGAGAGATGATTTTTTGTATGTCGTTATCTGTAAGTTGTGGGTTTAAACCAGACAGATATAACCAGAAGCGTTTTTGTGCTGCAGTAGAAGCGATGGATGGCACTGAGAGATCGCTTAAATCGATGTTGTTTTCACCACGATCAGGTTGAATCAAAATTGGAACCCGCTCTGTTCGGCGACGCTTCAAATTTTTATTGGGCCACACAGGTGTGGTAAACGAGGTAGATGGGGTGCCTAGAGCAGGGTTATCATTCACTGCTATACGAGAAAAGTTGTCGATTTTTTTGCTTAAACCGTCAACAACCTCGAATAGTTTTTGAACCTGAGCGGGCAGCTCAGTGAGTTGTGACGACTGTGTGGGTTGCTCTGATAGTGGCAGCTGTAAATCTGTTATGTAAGAACGAATAGAACGGCCGTTCAGCAACTCTCTGCATATCGGGCAAATAAACATGATTTTGCCGAGTGCGAAAAGATCCTTACATCCTCTACTGTTAAAGCCACAGCATTGTTGGTTTATGTGGTAACAGTTCTCGCAGGAGCCACATCGGATCGGTTCAATATCGTTGACGGCTTGTTTACATTCCCCACACTGTTTCTTCTCCATTCTGTTTTGTTCAATCGTAGCGGCAAGCAGTGGTTATACTTAACGAAAGAAGTGCCTCACTACCAAAACAAAACAATGGTAACTTGCAGAACTCAGCAGTAGAATCCACAGAATAAATTTTATTCGTTGGCAGCAGCAAACAAGTGATTCCACGGTACTTCACAACGCTCGAATACTTTGGCTGGTACACTTCACTTTGCGCATGTAAAAATTACGAAATAATAATTTTGACACTCTGATAAAATGTAAATTAGATAGCGAAAAATCGAAAAGCAGTTGTCCAAAACTGAACGAAACACGAGTTTAAACAGTCTTTGAAACACGTTTCTTTGCATAACTTTTGAACCATATGTCCGATCCTTATAAAATTATTTTACAAATAGTTCAAAAAACAAGCCCGTTCTTTTGATACCAATTTCGTTCAAATCGGTTGTGTAGTTTCTGAGATAATGAAGTTTTGTTATTTTCACATTTTGATACATAACCTCGAAACAAAAAATCCGATTGCAATAAAATTCAATAGGGTCTTATGGGGCAACTAGACCTTTCATTTGCAGTCAGTTCCATTAAAATCGGTCCAGCCATCTCTGAGAAATTGATTGATTGGGAGACCGTTACATACATACACACACATACAGAAAATGCTCAGCTCGTCGAACTAAGTCGATTGATATACGAGATTCGACCCTTTGGAGCTTTTTTATACCTTTGGTTTTTTCAGTGAATGCTATACCTTTCTAGGAGAAAGGCAAAAAGACGAACAAAAGTCTTTTTCGACGTTTTAGCATATAGGTGTCTTCAGAGAAGTTTTCTAATATGCGATTTTGAATATTTCAAGATATTCGTTGAAAATGTTAATAAGGGGGTATCCAGTCAAAATAAAAGCAACAACATCTAGTTGCAAGATATCAAATTTAGGTCTTCGGCAAAGTTGTAGAACCATGAAATTCATGAATTTTTCTCGAAGACACTAAGTGTCTATATTGTAAAACCATTGAGCCATAGTTGAATTTCTGTCAACACCCCCTTAACATAAATTTATTGAGTATCTTGAGTTTGAATCGCATTTAATCGAATTGACATATTCTACAAAGTTGTTGGTATCATCAAGATACACAACTTTTCTTAAGACTTCAATATCGCATATCGAATGGTTTGTACAGAAAATTAGTTTTCAACCAAAATTTTACTCATTTTTCGATTAATATATCTCAATGAGTGGCACTTACACTTACACTTACAGTTACACTTACACTTACAGTTACACTTACACTTACACTTACACTTACACTTACACTTACACATACACTTACACTTACACTTAGAAGTGTACGAAAAATCATGGCCGGGTATGATCAGGTATTATGGTTTTCCTAGCAATCTTTTTGATCATACCAATCACATTTCTGATGACCTTCTATACAGATTGCACACTAGCTCGACCAAATGTTTCTTTAAAAGATAAGCAATAAATTTTACTAGAAAAACACTTAAAATATTGAAAAAAATAGTGGCCCAATTAAGGGTGGGAATAATACTGTTTTCCTTATTCCGGCATGCTTTATTTCGAACAAGAGCTATCATCGAAATAACGCCGCGAGTCATAGTTTCCATAGCTACCATAAATTTGTTATGATCGTGTTATTGTATAAAATTGCTGCTAAAATGGGAAAAACGCCGGAAATTGGTAAAAAATATACTGAAGCAGTTGTTAGTGAGTGTCTTCTAGCAATAAAAAGTGGTGTTTCGAATAAAGAAGCTCGCAGGCGCTCCAATGTTCCATGATCCACCGTAATGTTCCGTGCAAGCAGCAAGTGGTCAGGAAAACCACGAAAAGGTTAACAAACTGCATTGACTGCCGCGGAAGAGGATTCAATTGTTGGCTGGATAACTCGGATGGCACGTAAAGGATTCCCTATTACGAAAGAACGGGTGCAGTCTACAAATGATCCAGATCCAGAACTCTCAGTGCGTAAGCCAGAGTTAGTTTCATCAGCGGCAGCTACGGTTAAAGAGATGTATTATTTAGACCTGGCCCAAATTAAGAAATTGTTGTGGTCCAAATAAGGAAACGGTGGCCCATTAAAGGAAACTGAAGCGATGATTTATTTCGTTTATTATAAGAAAATAGAGGTATTATCTAGTTGTTTTTCATACAGAGAAGATGATAAACATGTTACTTCATGTTTAAACATAATGAAATACTTAATTCAGTTTAGATTTTTACACTTTTTCTTGCAAAATTTGCAGCTACGCTACCAAGTGGTCCCTTAAAGGCAGTTATACCCTACTCGAACCTGCATGCGTGGGCATCTTAACCAGAGAACTGCAAAATGAGAAGGTAGAATTGCAGACATCCGGAAGTGCAGTCGCTGGAGACAGGTGAGCGTGAGTTCTGGCTGTAGATATTATCACGTCATTTTCAACTTATTCCCTTTATTCCTGCAATAATATATTGGAAAATCTGACTGCGCGTCTACACCGTGCATGCACGCATATGCAGTAGGGTGAGACAAAAAATATTCTAGCTCCCATGCACTTTTCGGGTCCTATAACAACCGTGTAACGGCGTTCACATGCAGAGTCCTGCATAATGGAGCCTTGTCTGACCCTTCCCGGGTCGTTTCGGGAGTGAGGCAAGGATGTATACTATCATGTATGCTCCATTGAAATAGGTTACCAAAGCAACCCACGGTTCGGTACACGGTCAAACGCATCGATCAGGATCTCGTCGATAACCATGAGGAACAGTAGCGGTTCTAATCGTTATCGACGAGATCCAGATTGATGCGATTGACCGTGTACTGAACCGTGGGTTGCTTTGGCAACCTATCACAATGGAGCATCTCAACGACTTTGACCTGGCTGATGACATTGCTCTACTATCACAACGGCGCTCTGACATGCAGAGTAAGGTCAATGACCTAACCGAATGCTCCTCTGCGGCAGGCCTCATCATCAATGTCAACAAGACCAAATCACTAGGTGTCCTCCCAACTTTATGGTAGCTGGGCAAGAAGTGGAAAAAGTCGAATGTTTTCAATATCTTGGTAGCCAAATAGCGTCAGACGGTGGCACCACGATCGACATAGGTGCACAAATTAAGAAGGCTAGGGCTGCCTTTGCAGGTTTAAGAAATATTTGAAGATCCAACCGGATTAGCCTTATACCACAATAGATCAAAAAATAGTCGCAGTAAGAGATCAATGTTCTACAAGGGAAAAAACAGATTAGCCAACGCACAAAAATCTGAATTTTCAATTCCAACGTGAAATCTGTGCTATTTTACGCTAGTGAGACGTGGTGCTTATCAGCGGAGAACTCGAAAAATTGCATGTGTTCATCAACCGATGCCTGCGGTTTGAAGATAAATTTTGAACATGTTTTGTGTTTAATCTCGCGTCGTGTCGTATAAGTGATGTTACGTTGCATGAAAATACCAAATATTGATGTGTTTCAGCAATCTTCAATTTTATTTTCGCATGACTTCAATCCAAATAAAAAACGCTACTCTTTAGGGTTCCTAATTATTAATAAAGAGAGAGTTGTAAAATTGATCAACCCAAATCGAGTCTATTTCCTAATTTTTTTGCAAAAAATGCATTGAGAGGCTGTCGTAAAACTATGCTAAACTTGCGGTCGTGTCTCATACACAGCCTCTTCAACATTTTTCAGTTTATGATCTTAAAATCTGTTTTCCAATACATTTTCAAATGAAAATTTTCTTAGAATTAAAAAAAAGCCACCCCAACTATTTTTCAACTCTTGTTATTTTTCAGATCTATTGATTTACATAAAAAAGATTTAAAACGTCAGACTTTTTCGAACGCTAAATAAATTTTCGAAAAATAGAAGGGTACTGCCAACATTTGGTTGGCACGAAATCCGTTACTAGTACTTTGGTATCATTTAAAACCCATTTAAGATGTGATGCAGGTGATGTTATTACCTGATGTAAAAGATAACTGAAAAATTGAAAAATGTAATTCAGCAACATGGAGTGGGTTCCTCATTTTACCTCTCTTTTAAAATTTGTCAATACAGCTTTATCAGAATTTTCAGTGTTCATATTTGGTGATGATGAACTCGAAAAACGGCGCATGTTGGCTGCGAAGAACCTGAACTTTGCCTGATATCTGTTGAAATTATTTCAAAACTTTGCCTCTTTACTTGTTGCTATAAGCTCGGGGAAGCGACAATAACAAACTTCAATCGATCCTGCCAACTATGATTAGAATGTATGCAATACACTGTTATACACAAGATACAACAGCACTCCTTCATTGTTTCTGTCAAAGTGTACGCCGGGCCTACTGCGACAAACCTAATGTAAATTCCATTCACGCCAGCATGGTTGAGCACTGATTTCGCACCAGCATATCCATAAATAACTTTGTCGAAAGGATTGCTACTGGTTAGAATCGAAGATGATAGCCAAACCATACCCGGGTGGAACATCCGAGCGACAATAATTTGAATAGGGTTTAATTTAAATGGAAATTTATGTCTATTATTTCAGAATTGTCTTGGCACGCTTGAGTTAGAAACTTCTGGCGTTCATACTCCGAATGGCTTATGGTTTCTCCGTTCATTTGGGTTGCATATTGCCAGGATGCACTTCTTCAAGACGGTGCTCTTGTGTCTTTGGGATTGGTTCCAACTTTGGATTTTGTTTTAACAGAGAGAATGATTAAAATAGTTGAACAGCTCTCTAGCCTCAACGTCTGATGGTTGTACACGACCAAAAATTGACACAGGAAATGAAGAAATTCGAAACTATGTTACAAATAGTCGCGAAGTTTTTCCAACTGATCTCGTGATTGCAGTTTGCATGGAAATATAAACTACAGCTCGGATTTGTTATTTTAACTCATCGAGTAAATTTTCGGAGCTCATAAACAGTTGCTATCCACTATTTTCCACTTCCGGTACTGCACCAAATGATTTCGTTTCACTCTTTGTTTCTACTGAATGTCGTTTTGCTCCGGCCGCAGTATTGAATTGGCTTGGATAGCTTGCAGTATTATTACCGTTACCATCTCCGTAGCTGCCCTATAAAATAGTACAGCGCTGCTTGTCTGCTTTACATTTTCGCATTCCAACAATCTGTCGGTAGTTCACTTGAGCGCTCGTATTTCAGTTCAAATGAAATGGATCAGTGCCAGAAAAATATGAAAGAAAACGGAAAAAAACGGATAAAGTTATTCGAGGAAATAAATTGCAATCGTTTTTTTTATACGAATATTAATGTTCAACTGAATTGATTGGAATGTTTAAATAAGTTGGTTGTCAGTGAAGTATTAAGGCTCTCCTTTGATGCAGACGCGTGGTTGATAGTAAAAGCAAATTATGTTTTCAAATATGGTTGGGTGAATTAGCGTAAAATCTCTCTTATGTAATTACTGTCATCGCTCGGCAGTGATCTCTTCAACAACGGATTATTAGCTTGATATGATCGGGGTTGTGTTTGCTCGTTTCACGTTTGCTAATTTGTACGACTTGTTAAATGGACTAGAAACATGTCAAACAACGCATCTGTGGCTGTTCGCTTGGTAATTTATTCTCTGTTTGTGACACGGTTTGAAAATCAATTCTATTTGTTCAGGTCTTTGATATGATAGCGCTATCGATTAGCTGCGTGTAAATTGAAATTAGTGGGATTTTCATATTATTTTCCAACAAGTCACAAAGCAACTGCTAGGTGAAACAGTTTAGTTTTTCCCTATTTGTTCTCAGTGACAACCCATCAGTTTTACTTGAACATTCGCCGTAAAATAGCACAAAAGCCGAACTTTTCTTACTCGCGCGGCTTGTTTACCCCGGGGCACTTTATCTTTGCTGGGACAGTTTGCAAACTTCAACTCCGGTTAACGAGTTTAACTATCCATAAATATTTAAGTCGGTCAGCATATTACTCCGCCTGCGGCCGCAAAGCGGGAAAAGTATGAAAAAAGTGGGCAGTGCGATATTCGGAGCCACTAGTTTTTCTCCTCTGCCATCGACAGCGGACTAAACGCAATTTATGCAAGCGGTTCAAAGTTGGTGGGTTTAAAAATTCATTTTTTTTCTCGGTTGCTAGCGGCCGCCTTACGAAGGTGCGAACTTTTTGGTTGTTATCCAGTCCTGCGGCCAGAATGTCTCGGGATACTTTGTGGAAGTTTTCCCCCTTTCGGGCTATTATATTTGTGCGTTGTTTTTGTGTACGCCAAAATAGAAGTTTGATGTTGTCGAGGTTGATGTGTATATCGGTTGCTAAAGCTAGTGGAATAGTTTTGCACTCTTGGTTCACGAAGATTTCTTCACAAAAAAATGAGCTGGCATAATTATGTGTAAGCGGAATTTACTATTATATATTCATCTAATTAGCATTAGATTATTTCGTCATAGGTTGAAAGCTTTCCGTATTGACAAAGGTTAAGGGCGTTTCAACTTTTCTTTTGATACCGGTGATAAGCTGTACGCAGTGAAGAAAATGTTTACAATGTTCTCCAACCAACCGAATCGGTCGAACAGGCTTTATTGCGAATAGTTTCAAAGATTCAATGGCAAAGCAAACATTGCCCATTAGAATCGACGTACAGCAGTGTAAACAATAATCGATTCAATTCATGGCACACAGTAACATAGTTAACATCGGGAGTAGAGTATCAAAATTTGCAAGTATAACTTGTCGTTTAGATGTATTTGTGAGAATTTTTTTAAACTTTTTCATCGACATAACGCCTTATATTTTTGAAATTTCATGTTTTTTCTAATAATTTCATATTTGAAATTTTAGACATCTTTGGCTTTACTGACATTTATGATAATTATTACATTCATGACATTTAGACATTTTTGACAATTATGAAATTTCTGCCATTTTGATATTCATGACATTTTTGACATTTTGACATTTCGACATTTTTGACATTTTTGACATTTTTGACATTTTTGACATTTTTGACATTTTTGACATTTTTGACATTTTTGACATTTTTGACATTTATGACATTTTTGACATTTTTGACATTTTTGACATTTTTGACATTTTTGACATTTTGGACATTTTGGACATTTTGGAAATTTTGGACATTTCGGACATTTTTCACATTTCTGACATTTTTGACATTTTTGAATTTTTTGACATTTTTGACATTTATGACATTTATGACATTTATGACATTTATGACATTTTTGACATTTTTGACATTTTCGACGTTTTTGACATTTTTGACATGTTTGGAATTTTTGACATTTTCGACAGTTTTGACATTTTTGACATTTTCGACTTTTATGACATATTTGACATTTTTGACATTTTTGACATTTTTGACATTTTTGTCATTTTTGACATTTTTGACATTTCTACATTTTTGACATTCATGACATTTTTGAATTTTTTGACATTTTTGACATTTATGACATTTTTGACACTGTTGACATTGTTGACATTTTTGACATTTTTGACATTTTCGACATTTTTGACATTTTTGACATGTTTGGAATTTTTGACATTTTCGACAGTTTTGACATTTTTGACATTTTTGACATTTCCGACAATTTTGACATTTTTTACATTTTTGACATTTTTGACATTTATGACATTTTTGACATTTTTAACATTTTTGACATTTTTGACTTTTGAGACATTTTTGACATTTTTGACATTTATGACATTTTTGACATTTATGACATTCAAGACATTTCTGACCTTCATGATAATTATGACATTTAAGACATTTATGACATTTATGATATTTATGACATTTATGACATTCAAAACATTTATGACATTTATGACATTTATGACATTTATGACATTTATGACATTTATGACATTTATGACATTTATGACATTTATGACATTTATGACATTTTTGACATCTATGACATTAATGACATTCAAGACATTTATGACATTTATGACATTCATGACATTTATGACATTTATGACATTTATGACATTTATGACATTCATGACATTTATGACATTTATGACATTTATGACATTTATGACATTTATGACATTTATGACATATATGACATTTATGACATTTATGACATTTTAGACATTTATGACATTCAAGACATTTCTGACCTTTATGATAATTATGACATTTAAGACATTTATGACATTTATGATATTTATGACATTTATGACATTTAAAACATTTATGACATTTATGACATTTATGACATTTATGACATTTATGACATTTATGACATTTAAGACATTTATGACATTTATGACATATATGACATTTATGACATTTATGACATTTATGACATTTATGACATTCAAGACATTTATGACATTTAAGACATTCATGACATTTATAACATTTATGACATTTATGACATTTATGACATTCATGACATTTATGACATTTATGACATTTATGACATTTATGACATTTATGACATTTATGACATTTTAGACATTTTAGACATTTATGACATTTATGACATTTATGACATTTATGACATTTATGACATTTATGACATTTATGACATTTATGACATTCAAGACATTTATGACATTTATGACATTCATGACATTTATGACATTTATGACATTTTTGACATTTATGACATTTATGGCATTTATGACATTTATGACATTTATGACATTTATGACATTTATGACATTTATGACATTTATGACATTTATGACATTTATGACGTTTATGACATTTATGACATTTATTACATTTATGACATTTATGACGTTTGTGATATACAATTTATTACGTTTATGACATTGATGAAATATATGACATATATGTCATGTATGACATATATGACATTTTTGACATTTATGACATTTATGTAATTTATGACATTTAGGACATTTATGACATTTATGACATTTATGACATTTATGACATTTATAACATTTATGACATTTATGACATTTATGACATTTATGACATTTATGACATTTTCTACATTTTTCACGTTTTTTTCACTTTTTGTAACACTTCTGACTATTATTTACATATTTACCGTATCTGACATTTCTACATTGTTGAAATTTTTGACATTGTTGTCATTTTTGACATGTTTAAAATTTTTAAAATTTTTGACATTTTTATAAACAGTTTTTCACAGTTTTCATATTTGTTTTTAATCAACTTTAATATTCTTTTGATTTTGTAGTGACATCTCAATGATAATTTCAACTACTCTTTGACAGTTTGATTTTTTTGAAGTTTTCATTTTTTCTGGAATTCTGTTTCGAACTTATTTGTACAGCAATAATTTTTTTAGACCACTTCCTAATCTATAATCTTCACAAATTACTCATTACACTTTTATGCAAAAAGTCAAAAGTCTACCATCTTCCTATGATAAAACCATACGCCGTTCAAAAGAAGAGCTAGATTCCAATACAACCAAAGAAGATTTGCTGTGCGTTCTTTTCACCAAATGTGTAAAGCTTGCGCTTCAAAAGCTGAGAATACCGCACCTTTTGCCGGAAGCTTTTCTCTTTCCCCTCTCCATCGCCCTTATCATACACAACTAGTACTAAGTGCACAACGCCTACTTATTCCGTTCGTACTCTCTCACCCATGCCGGGGCCGGAACTAAGCTGATAACGATAGTTTGCTGTACGGCTCAGCAGCCTCTGCTGACTTCTCCGGAACTGCATCCAATCGGTACCTCTACTCTGCTGCACGGTAATCGGATTATTTCCGAACCCGAAACATCATCCGCTCGAGAGTGATACCTGCTTGAAACCGGTTAAATCAAATCTATTCAGACCAACTTCGAGACTGGTTTTAGAAATCAGAAACGATACATACAAATCCGGAATGCTGTCGGATTGAGGTGAGACCAAGAATGTGTGTGCATGGGGAGAGGAAGGACAAGTGAAAGCTGGTTTCGTTTGCTTCGCTGCTCTATAAATCTGCGGTTGGTGTTGTACTGAGATTTCCCTGGTTACTTTGCCGAGAACTCGGGTCCAAAATTCGACAGGACAGCCTAATTGGTGTTGTTTCTGTGAATTTCGGTCATGTTAGAGGTGGAACCTACAATGACCGATTTGAGCTAGAGCTTTCCTCTACCCGAACAGCTGCAGATGTCATGATAGAACCTTGAATCTGTTTCAGTATCGTGTTTCGGAAGCTGTTCGTTAGCTAAGTTTCCTCTGTATCCTTTTGCTCTGAACATAGAGTGTGTTTTTTTTTGGTTGGTTATGTTTATGTTTCAAATTTGCCAACATCAGTCAGGGAATGGAAGCACAATTTAAGTTGCCAACGGCGGAAAAACAGACAGCTATCAGCGGGTATAATATCAGTCATCTCTTTTCCCTAACCTAGATGGTATAGAGCTATTATTATGTCGACTAAGTGGCGGCAGTTAAAAGTGGAAGTGGATCCCATTATCGTCATCAAAAGCTAACAGCGGCTAAGCTAGAGACACTGCTATCATGGCATGACAAGCCAGTTTACCTTAACCGTTTTCACCACAGAACAAAGACGAAGTTACTTGCTTGGTCGGTTAATTTTAATGTTATTTCATCGTGTAGCTTCAAAATTGAAACTAATGATGTGGAATCATTAGCCCGTTCTCTTGAGCACGATCCGTGCACCGTAATTAAGCTAATCTTTCACTCACTGTTTCTTCGGTAATTATTATTTAATACCGTCACCCTCCAAAAGCAACATGTTTACCTCTAGCAAATAATCCCTCCCTGTATTTTGTTCTTCACTTCCGCTGGGTTGGGGTACCAGGCTAACAGTTGCTACTGTCCATCATCCCCATTCGGAAGGATTGTCCACTGGATGACAGTTGTTATGAAACATCGAGTGCTCCCTTGTTTGTTTTGCTGCTGAACAGTAGGCGTTGTGTTCGGCGTGTGCCAAAGCTGCCCTCTCAAATTCCGTTTAGTTGCTAAATTTAGCATACTTTAAGCCGCGTAAAGCCGTGTTCGGGCCGGTTTTCGGTCAGAAGGGCTTCGTAAACAATTGGCGCGTTTGCGTTGTTCGAACGATTTCCGTTTCGGTGAAGGATCGAAAAGAGCTTAGTAAATTTGGTCATGGTTTGAAGTTGGTCCACTTTTCCGCGCGAGTGGAAAGTTAAAAAAAAAGTTGAAAGCAGGAGAATTCAATCATCAGTGCCGTTTACGGAAGGTTGGGAGTCGGAGAGTCTGGAGTTTTTTTCGTTATTGGCAGTTTTCATTAGGTTTTCAGCATAAAATCTAGAAAACACATCACTTTTCTCTCAACCTTCTTAAGTTTGAACGATATACTGAAAGTTATCGGTTGCCACACGTTGATTAAAAGACCTATGTTGTTTTGGCCGGACATGGCGAGCTGCCACTATGGGAAAAACCTAAATTAAACCACGTAGCGGTCAGATCCAGCCTTTCTCATTCAAGCTTTTGTTTGTTTAAATAGATTTACATGAACGCTTCAATCCAATAAATGAATATTCTTTCTTTCGGTTCTAAAATATTGATGTTGTAATCTTTACATATAAAAATGCAGTACGGTCTGTCTGTCTGATCCATATAGGCTCGAAAGCTACCGAACCGATCGACGTGAAAATTTGTATGTAGGGGTTTTTGGTGCCGATACGGGTTTCTATGATAGTTTGAGACCCCTCCCTCTTCTGGAAGGGAAGGGTCCCATACAAATGAAACATAAATTTCTGCACAACTCAAGAACAAACCAAGCAAATGAAACCGAATTTGGCATGTGGATGTTTTGAGAGGTAAAAAATATGTCCATAATAGTTGGACGCCCCTCTCTTTTCTGGAAGGGAGGGGTTCCATACAAATGAAACACAAATTTCTACACATCTCGAGAACTAATCAACTGAATGGAACCAAATTAGGCAGGTAAATGTTTTTAGTGGTAAAAAATATGTCCATAATATTTTGACACCCCTTTTTCTTTTGGAAGGGGAGGGTTCCATACAAATGTGACACAAATTTCTGCACATCTCGAGAGCTAACCAACTAAATGGAACCATATTTTGCAGGTGAATGTTTTTAGTCGTAACAAATTTGTTCCATTATCGACCTCAGGCAACATTTTGGATTGTAAGATGGCAACCTCCGGTTTCTTGAATTTTAGGATGGTGACTTCCGGTGTTGACTTCAGGTGTTGTAGGATACCAACTTCTGGTTTCTAAAAAACAACCAAAAATGGCCGATTTTCGTCTAACATGAGTATCTTTGAATCTAGAATGATACCCAGCAGCTGAAATCGACTACAGACCCAATTTTAGATTCTAGGTTGGCGACTTCCGGTTCCTGGGAAACAGCCGAAAATAATCGAATTACATTCAATATGGGCATTTCTTCAACCAGAATGACGCCAGAAAATATCTCGAATACCATTTTGAAATCCAAGATGGCGACTACCGGTTTGTGAAAAACAGCCTAAAATAAACAAATACTATCCAATAGGAGTAACTCTGGAACCATTTTGAATTGCTAAATGGCAACTTCTAGGAAACAGTCGAAAATGACCGAATAATACTCAATATGGATATTTCCGTAATCGAGATGATGCATAAAAACCAAACATTGACCCTGGACACCATTTTGAATTTGAAGACGACCACTTTTAGTTTCTGGAAAACAACCAAAATAACTAAATACCTCCCAAAATGGGTATTTCCGGTGTCAGATTAATGCCAGAAAATCTGCTGAAAATGACCGAACACCACCCAATATGAATATATTCAAAATTAAGACGATGTACAGAAGACAAAAGACGAGGATGTTGTCATTTCGATAAAACCAATCATTTTAAACGATTTGTTGTTTGACTTTGATCATATCCTATGGCCGATTCATCGTGCGTTTGCAGACTTTGAACACATCGCAAGGAATCAAGGAATTTGGAACGTTCAAATAGTACAATACCACATTTAAATTATGTTGAGACCACATATATCAATCAAAGCAGGTATAGTTTTAAATAGCCTTTGAATTTCTTTTCTTTCCATAACTTTTGAGCCACACATCAAATTGTTATGAAGTTTGTTAATTGTAAGTTTGAGAGATGACTCGTTCGTATTACATTAGTTATGTTCAAATAAGTCATGTAATCTTTGAGATAATAGACTTTCGTTCTATTATAAACAATTTAATACAAAACGGTTGCTTAAGTTCGATTATAATCAAATGAAATGGGGACGAATAGAGCAGCCAAAATTTTAAACCACATGTTCAATCATAAGTCATCAGTTAACCCTTTACTAGCCCGCTTATCTGATAATAGTATTGATCAAATCGGTTGTGTAGTTTCTGAGATTTTCACATTTCAGTACATTACAGACGAAGTTACAGTTCGATTACAGTAAAATTCAATAGGGTGTTATGAGGCAACTAGACCTTTGATTTGACACTAATTTTGTGGAAATCGGTTCAACCATCTCTGAGAAAAGTGAGTGAGTCCAAGTAGTCTTCGGAATATGTTTCTTTTCATAGCTGGATTTCACATTTTTAAACATAACAGGCATAGTAATTATCCGTTTGTAAAAAAAAATCTATTGGGTCTTATGGGACAATAAGACCTTCCATATGACACTGATTTTATGAAAATCGGTCCAGCCATTTCTGAGAAACATGAGTGAGATTAAATAGTCTCCAGAACACGTTTCTTTCCATAACTTCTGAACCACACGTTCAAGCTTCATAAAATTCAAAATTTAAGGGTTTTTTAGGTAGCTCGTTCATTTGAAACCAATTTTGTTCAAATCGGTTGAGTAGTTTCTGAGATATTAATGTTTCGTGATTTTTACATTTCGATACAGAACTTCTAAACTATAAATCAGATTACAATAAAATTCAATAGAGTCTTATAGGGCAACAATTGCAATTAATTTCATTGAAATCACGACATTCGGCCCTTTTGATACACGACATTCGGCCCTTTTGAGCACTTTTATACCTTTGGTTTTTGCAGTGATTGCTATACCTTTCTAGGAGAAAGACAAAAAGTGAAATGATAGAAATGTATTTTTATTTCAACTTCAATCCTGAGCAAGGCCGCAAACATTGAAATAGTACAATATCAAATTTAAATGATGTTGAGGTCACATATTTTGATCGTAGCTATAGTTTTAAACAGTCTACGCGTTACGTTTCTTCCTATAACTTTCAAACCACATGTTTAAATATTATGTTTAAGGGTTTAAAAGCCCATTTAAATGAATTCAACTATGTTCATAGCTTCTGAGATATCAGAGCTATTTTTACATTCTGACGCAGCGCCAAAACTAAAAGTTTGATTACAATTCGAAATTCAGTAGCAACTTAAGCGGCAGATAGACCCTTCATTTGACACCAAGATAGAAAAAATCGGTCAGACCATCTCTGAGAAACGTACACACCCACACACAAACATATACACCCATACATGCATACATGCAGAAAATGCTCGATTCGTTGAACTGAGTCGAGTAGTATATGACATTCGGCCATTTGGATCACTTTCCTACCTTTTAATTAGCCAGTGATCGTTGGGAGAAAGTCAATATGTTTACTTCCATTATGTGATTTCACATTTTTATAAACAACGGACAAAGTTACAATCCGATTACAATGAAATTCAATAGCATCCTATGGGGCAACTAGACCTTTCATTTGACACTAATTTTGTGAAAATCGGTTCAGCCATCTCTGAGAAAAATGAGTGAGTTTAAACAGCCTCAGGATAACTTTTCTTTACATAACTTTTGAACCATATGTTCAATCATAACGAAATTCAAAAGTTAAGGGTTCTGGGGACAGTCCAATAATTTGGAATTAGTTTTATTGAAATCGGTTGTGTGGTTTCTGAGATATTGATGTTTCGTGATTTTTACATTTTGATACATAACCTCTAAACTAATAATACGATTACAATGAAATTCAATAGCAACTTATGGCGCAACTAGACCTTTCATTTGCAATTAATTTCATGAAAATCGGTCCAGCCATCTCTGAGAAAAGTGAGTGAGAAAAAAAAGTTGCACATACACACACACACACACACACACACACACACATACATACATACATATAGAAAATGCTCAGTTCGTCGAAAGAAGTCGAGTGGTATATGACATTCGGCCATTGAGACCACTTTTATACCTTCGGTTTTTCCAGTGATTGCTATACCTTTCTAGGAGAAAGGCAAAAAGGCAATCGAGTGAAACTTGCAAACAGAATCTAAAAAAAAAATAAAAACTAACAAATCCATGAAAACGAGCAGCGGTTTAAATCAAACTGTCGTTTGGCGGTGAATACAGGGACACAAATCCGTATTCTTACATCACCAAAAAATTTTAATCACTTAATCACACGTAAATATCCTTTGTCATATATTGAGTAGGCCACGAGAATTTTGTAGAGTGGACACAACCTGTCATTTTCAGTTACATTAAGGTGTGAAAATTGTTTTGTTTTGGTAAAATATTTACCAAACTCGTGAAAATTGAGAAAAACACCTCTAAACCATATTCGTACTTTTGTGTTTTCAAACAGGTATTTCGAGTTTCATTTACAGAATTCTTCATTTGACACCAGTTTTCGCGTAAGTAACTTCCATGAGAATAGGAAAATATTTTTTTTTTCAAATTCGTCACTCGATGGTTATAGGTCGAAATCCTCACAATGGCGAGAAAAGGTAAAATTACTACGATTGTGGAGAGAGAGCTTGTTGTTGCACACTACAAAGATGGTAAATCACTTCGGGAAATAGCCAGCTTGTTGAAAAGACCCAGATCAACGGTTCAGTATATTGTTAAGCGATTTGTTGAAGAAAATAGAATCATCGACGCACCAAGGAACTTAAACAGAAAAAAGTTAACCATGCAGGATGAACGATTCGTGATCAGAAAAATACGAGAAATTCCAAAAACAACAGCTGTTGATATCGCGAAAGAACTAAATCTGCGAAATATTGTAAAAATTTGTCCAGAAACGGGTCGAAACGCACTGAGAAGCAATAATCTTAACGCCCGTGTACCGAGGAAAAAACAATTTACCAGCCAGAAAAATAAGAGGCTCCGATTCGATTTTGCCAAACAGCATGAAAATACCCCAATGTCGTACTGGGAAAATGTTATTTTTGTTGATGAGTCCAAATTCAACATCTTTGGTTCGGATGGTTGGCGTTTTGTATGGAGAAAGCCAAACGATGAACTAAACATAAAAAATTTGAGAGCAACCGTTGAGCATGGTGGTGGGGTTATGGTATGGGGGTGTATGTCTTTTAATGGTGGCGATTTGGTTTTCATCGATGGTATAATGGATTTAAATGTATATTTGAACATCCTGAAAACAAATTCAACGCAAAGTGCGAATAAAATGGGATTGAGCGGAGGATTCAAATTTTACCAGGACAATGACCCGAAGCACAAGGCGCATAAAGTACGCATGTAGCTACTCTATAATTGTTCAAAAGTAATAGATACTCCAACACAATCTCCAGACATCAATCCTATTAAAAACCTATGGGAATATCTAAATAAAAAAATCAGAAACCACCAGATTTCCAATAAAAATGATCTCAAAAAACATTTACCTGACGAGTGGAGTGAAATTCCAGCTGAATACACTAGAAAGCTGGTTGAACGTGTTCCAGAACGGCTAAAAGCTGTGATGAAGAGCAAAGGTTACCATACAAAATATTAAGCCCATTTATTTAAACATGTTTCTAAAATATACCTAATTATTGTTAATACTGTACGAATATGAATTTGAGTAAATATTGCTGTATGAATCAGTTCACAACCATTTTCAGAGAAATAGAAATCACTTTCTCAAAACCATATAGCACGTATTGCAGTTTACATTTGCTTCATATTCACACTTGAACAAAACATCTGAAAAAAAAATTCTCTTGAAAAATTGTTAAAAAAAGTTGCTTGGTGGTGTACGAATTTGAGTTTGTGTCACTGTATGTGCAAAATTTAATCGAAAGTGCTAAGCGGTAGACACGGCAGTTCGGATTTGGTGAACCAACAGAATGAGAGAACATTTTTTTAAATATTAAAATTGAACAGCCAGAATTTTTGTTTTACTTGTGAATTTCGACTAGATTGAGGTGAATATAACACTAAAGTTTAATAAAATGGATCCAATAAATTCTTCCAAATACATGTTATACCCTTCAAAAAGGCCGATTAATGTAATTGATAATTCCACTCAGTTATGGTGAGACCACGTACGATGTCCATACTGACATGATTATATAACTGAAGAGATTGATTGATTTACGTAGTCCCACTTCAACTATACGGTCGTGTCTTAGATACCATCCTCTAGTTTTTTGTCAAAAACGTGAGTTTTTTCGGATTTATTTATTTTGTCAAAACTAAATATTCTTCGGTAAAGTTAAAAATAAGCTAATTTAAAATTACTTTGCAAGACAAGAACATTTTAATGTCTTCTGAGTTATGATTTAAAAAAAAATGTATTTTCAAATTTCTACTGAATAATAAATATATGGGTCATTCCATATGAAGTGTACATGCCACTTGGACACGACCTACACAGATTTTGCTCAAAGTTGGGGGAATTATTCATCTACTGTCTCTTTGGAAAAATCCCAATTTTGGTATCGATTGGAATACCCCCCGCTCTCTAGGATCCCCCTCTTTATTGCAAGGTCACGCAATTTTTGTCAAAAATCTCTTTTTTCTTTTTCTTACAATTCATAGACGTAAAATGTCTGAAAAATAATGATAGATGATTTTTGAAAAAAATAAACCAACAAATCCAGAAAATACATAAGTTTTGACCGGAAGTATTTTTTTGTTCACACAACATTTATTTGACACGGCACAATACAAATTAATGTTTTATGGAGCCAATTAAGAAGTTTTGACCGGAAGTGTTGCCAGATAAATTATTTTTGTATTTGAAAACTAAATTCACATTTTTCGGCAAATGCAGCCATTTTTATTTTTTATTTAATAATTCCATCGTGTTCCTTGGAAAATTTCACATAAGAAACAACTATCATCCTGAGGTAATATGAGCCAATCTCGAGATATAACAATTTTACGAAAAAAGTTGTAAATGTCGTTTTTTGTTTGAGCATATGGAAAAGTATTATCTAGCTTATTACATAGCCGTTTTTTTAAATCTGAATTTCACATTTTTTATGATTTTTTGAATAGTAATTTTTCATGAAAAAAATATTTTTTCACTAATTGGCCGCCATTTTGACTATTTTTGGAATTTTCAAAAATGTAGCAAGTTAGATAATTCATTTATTTTTTTTAGCAAACTGGCCTTTACTTGGAATACGACCAGCAAACAAGCGTCCGCGCGGATTTGATAGATCAGTTCGGGCAGTAGGTGACTCTCAGGTAGGATAAAAACCTTTAGGGGAGAGCATCGTCTCTGTTGAGTTTTATGAGTTTTGTCTCCTTTAACATTGGTATCGATCCGGCAGTAAAATCCAAAGCAGTTGAATCGTCAACATGGCCGGAAGAATTATTGTTTCATAAAATTAAAGATTAAGGTTCAACACAATTTCGCAATCGTTCGGATTCGGAATATGCTATCGCGCCAACAACTCCCTGCGAGGATGTACTCCACACCTGAGCATATTTTGAGCTTTGAGAAAGCCCATTACCTCCAGATGCAGTCGTACCTATCGCTGCCAGTGCCAGTGCTCAGTTGTTTCAGTCCTGTCATCGGAACGGAGTTCCACCACCCGCGCCATCTGCACATGGTATGATGAAGAATAGTATATCGATTTATTGCCAAAACGTTCGTGGATTACGTACTAAAATCGATGAAGTGTTCATCGGTGTGGCTGAATCCGATTTCAACAGAGAAAATCTACTCAGCGCAATTGTTTGGCGGAAATTTTTCAGTATTTAGTTGTGACCGGAGTTCACAAAACAGCAACAAATCACGTGGTGTCGGCGTACTTGTTGCTGTGTCAGTAAGAATAAGTGCATATATATCGACCCTATTAATATCTGTAACATGCTCGAACAGGTTTGGATCAGAGTGAAGCTACCAATCTCAGTCTATGCAATCTGGTATTGTTATTCAGTTTAGTTTGGAGCTTTCCGATGAATGCACAACTAACAGTTGACAGCTTGAAGTCTCACTCAATGCTGTTCTGGACATTCGTAAGTTCTAAAAAAAGAGTAAGGGTTACCAATGTGCATGTTCTTAAAAACGAGGAGGCCAACAGAGCACGCGAAAGAAGCAAACTTTTTGCTGCGCATTTCAAAAATACATTTTTTTCGCTCATCGCTTCAGACGCACAGATAAACTTCGCTATATATTTCCCTTCAGCAAAAAGTATAACGATATAGAAGAAATCGGTCGACAAAATAAAAAAAGCATTCCAAAAGCTCAAACTGGAACAAATGAAAGATTATAGCTATTCAACCATTCCTATGAATTTTGGTGTCCCTAGCCATTACCAAAAGTCGTCGCTTTAACGATATGCCTACGAGGAAACTTATTTAAGTCTCTAAAAAAAAACGGTACAAAAAAAGAAAAGAAACAAAAGAACACAATAAAGGAGTCAAAAAGAACACAAAAAGGAGACACACGAAACATTGAAAACTATCGCGGAATCACGTTTGCTTATACTGCCGTTCCAAGCATAGTTGTCCCAGCGTGCATAAGATTTGTGTAGAACATGGGACTACTATGATTGGAACGGCAGTATAGCTCCCAATACATTTCCGTGGATCAGCATCTTTTTCGAAAGAACTGTAGCAGCGAATTTAACTCAATTTATCTCATTTTGTTTGGGCCGTCTGGGTGACGGGGAACAAGTAGACGACGTTTACACAGACTTGAAAGCTGCTTTCAATCGAGTCGACAACGGAATACTATTGAGTAGGATCGAGAAACTTGGTGATCTCATAAAATGATAAAACCATATCTGTCGAACCGAGATCTCTGCGTGAATATTGGTTCGGAAGAATCGGAATGTTTGATCAATCTCCCCGTCGTCCCACAAGGAAGCAATTTAGGTTTCCTGCCACCTGGGTGTCGCTTGCTTTACGCAGATGATGCGAAAATATTCACGGTAATCAGAAGGCATGGTGCACGAAGATACTAATACTAAGATACTTAATACTTGCGTACCTGATACCTCCAGAGCTGAAAAATAAAAAAAAATTCACCTGCCATTTCGCAAGATCTACTCCTTCACACCTTCTGTTCTCATTCATTTTTGGCTTCCTTGTTAAACTACATACATTGCCAGCTTTACTAAATTCAAACTCCAACTTAATCGAGTGTCTTCTTGGCATTAAACCAATTTAACCCTATTTGTATTATGTGCAAGATCCCCGGCTGGAAAGCTCAATTCGCAGGGAATTCTCACGTAGCTTCATGACCCATTTAATCATGTGCAGTGAACTTAGAACAAACTTAAAGTTAGCTTTTCCAGCAGTAAATATGTCTGACGTTATTGAACCCCGATGATAGTTTTACAGTTTGCCAACTTCTGCACACAAACTGCACCGTTTTGCTGCGTTTCATTGTCAGCCAGCGCAAAAAGCGTCGTACGGCAGAGGTTTATATATTTGAATAGAAGACAGCTGCCGCAACTGTCGCAAAGAAAACGAAGTTAACATTTCCATTTGTTGAAAAGCAAAAGAGGAAAATATGTATCAACTTACGTTGGAAGAGCTGTACTTGCAGCTGGAAATATTTATGATTGCCCATCGGATCTGGGATCTGGCTCTGCCTGTGGTGGAGTGGAGCTTGTTTATCTTTGCATGGGTTGTGAAATAACATGGCAGGAATAATGTTATGTTTGTGATTTGCATTACACCACCGGTCGCGACGGTTGTTGGGGTGGAAGTTCAGCATGCTGGAGTTGCTGGTTGGAATTGTGATTCAAGCAATTGGGAAAATATTATCGGTATAATGTATGCGATTGTATCATCTAACGATGTATCGACAATAACCCGACATTAATGCGAGTATTTTGCAACGTCTGTTGGGGAAATTATGCGGAAGCGTTGAGCGTTTGTACAATTTTTGAGTTTTCGCTTGATCCTTTCATAACTATTTTAATTGATATTGTTATGCATTCGAAATTTTCTATTGTTATTCAATTGTCAGTGAGATCATCGCATTCGATTTCAATACTGTTAATAGCAAGTTACTGTCGCAGTAAGCATGGAGATTCGATCACCGGGTTTTCATCATCAAAGGTCGTGAACTAACAGAGTTCACTCTAAAATGTCACTGCAAAATATTTGTGCCCGATTGAAATGTATCAATTTCTGTTGAATCATAGGCCTAATTTCGTGGAACTGAGTTCGGAAGAAGCAAAATCAGTGTGTTATAAAGTCAGTGTTTCCGATCACTGACTGTATACTGTTGTAAACCATTTAAGAAACAGAAACTAAGAACACATTGTCTTAAAGACGTCTTGTTGGTTTATTGTTGAGCTTGTTGTTCTGCAAATTACAGATCATAAAGCCCTAACGAACATAAAATCGAACATAACTGCTATGATTTAATAACACATTCCAATTACGCTATCAAAGCTAAATCTCCAGAAGAAGAAGCTAACCAGAAGAAGACTATTTTACATTTCCTTTATGTTAAACCTGTACGACCAGGCGCCTGATACTATTACCTTGGTCTTGGTAGCAGGTAGAAACTTCACCATCTCCCTGTAGTGGCACTTGATTGCATTACGCTTTCAGTACATTTAATAATCTCATCGTCAATGGCAATCTAGTGCACACATGCTAGAACACAGCAACCGATGCCCGTTCTTGGTATGGTACTTCGTTCGTCTTTCGTCTTGTGCAGCAGCAGCAGCGGTGACGGCTATCAAGGTGATTGAGATTAGCGATGTTATCGGATTCATTTTTTCTTTCTGGTCACGCATTTGCCAACAGCAGAGACGTCAGTTATCGTTTTCATCTTCCGGGTAACTTTGCTTTCTGCTGAAACCATAACAGGATGAAATAAGTTTTGCTAATCTTCGACGAATAAAACGGGCTGCTGCGTTGGCGTGTCGCATGTTCTGGCTGAGTGGTAATAATAGAAATTGATTTTTATCTTGCGGAAGCTTGATTTTTGATACGTAATGCCTTTCAGGCAATTGTTGAGCAAGTAACTAACAAACTGTTAAGTGAAATAGTTGATAAAGTTTCTATGGTTTTTTTTTGTGCATATAGGAACAACAAAAGTCAGCTTTGCACTCATAAAACTTTTACTCTTTATTTGATACACGCTCGTAGTAGGTCAGAAAACAATTTTAAAGCTTGACCCATATTACGCTTGCTTGCTTTGGTTTTGAGCTGCACATAATGTTGCAATAAACATATAGAAGCACACACACCCACACAGTTGTCGCTCGAAGCAGTTTGCAACGATTGGAAAACTTTTCGTCTCAATTTGTTTCTGGATCATCGACAGAAACGTCTTTCTGGCCACAACCGTCAATCGGCAAAGTTTTGCGGAGACATTTCACACGAACTCATTGATGGAGCGGGTAACACCCTCCCAAATTCCAGTCAGATGCTGCTTTGGAGTCTTTGATGATTTAAGCAACTTTGCCTAAAAATGGCTTCGAAATTAAAGTGATTTTTTTTTTCAAGAAATCTGTGAGGCTGCTACTAAAAACTTCGAGAACTGGCGTGAAACTTCTCATGCGAGTATAGATAACCATAGGCTATCGGGGCTCCGTTCTGGCACTTGCTAGTATATTGGGGCGGGAAAACTCCTTCGGCATAAGTGGGTGTAAGTATGAAATAAAAAATTCACAGAAGGGTTGTGTGCAAAGCCACGACCGCAAGGTTGAAGTAGAATACTTTTACAAGAAAGATAACCCGGCTGCTTGCGTGTCAGTCTTTTTGAAATCGAATTTGTTTCATATATACCGCTTGTTAAGCACAGTATCAACAAATCGCAATAAACATTACACTGCTGTGCATTTGCAGCAGCATCAAACCTCAGTTGCAGTTATTAATAGCCATTCATTTTGCTCTTCCAAATACATTTTGTTGCCTTGAAAAGGACCGATTGCTACAATTGCAATTTTCATTCAATTATTGCATAAATGCTTCATGGTCAGAAAGCGTGCGATATCCGCTCTGACATAATGAATTTTCGAACGTTGTGGAATGATATAACTGCAAAATTTGGTGTGGCTAAATTATTTCCAGTTATACCATTCAACAACGTTCGAAAAATTTTATTTCGTATGTCGTAATACTCATGTACGAAAAATACATCTCATTCATTCTGGACCCACCTTTATTTTCAGTTCCTACAGATTTTCTCAGTTTCGTAACACGGATGTACAAAAACGATTTCTTGTGGACATTCTGTCGCGCCGGACCGATAGAGCTCTCATTAGGGCAACAAAACAATATGTATTGTGTCATGTTGTGCAGCTATGAAGAAAAAAATTTTCCCGTCTCCGTGTCGCATGGAAGCAAATTGTTGCGTGTTTGACATGAGTATGAAGGCCGAAATTCTGCTGGGATGTCAAACTTTGACCGTCTTCTTCAAGACGTTACATCCTTGTTAATGAAGTGTTGTGAATTTTCTGAAACAGACTCAGCATCGTGAGCAGAACGTGCCGAACTTTTCTGTTTGAAATCGGATTTGTTCAGTAAATACCGCTTGTTATGCACAGTATCAACAAATCGTAATAAACATCACACTGCTGTGTATTTGCAGCAGAATTAAACCTCAGTTGCAGTTTATTAATAGCCATTCATTATGCTCTTCCAAAAACATTTAGTAGCCTCGAAAAAGGCCGATTGCTGCAATTGCAATTTTCTCTTAATTATTGCATAAATGCTTCATGGTTAGATATACCCGCTGCAACTGCTACGCTATTCGTAGCCATGCCACAGTTGTGGCCGCTATACGCTGCCATTGGTACCCGCTGTCCCTGCATCAGCTGGCCCAGCTGCTATCGATGCTGAGATCCGCTGCAACTAGTGCGCTATCCTTTGCTACGCCACAGCTGTGGCCGCTATCGGCTATCGCTGGTATCCACTGCACTGCTACTGCTACTGCTAAGATATGACTGCTGTTGTCGCTGTCTAGAACTGTACATATGGTTTACATAATAATTGTTAAGCCTTTCAAGGCTCTGCATCTTTGTTCTGAGGTTTGCTGGTTACTTATTTCTATAGATTTACATTATTTGTGTAGAATTTTACAGTTCTTCCTTTATAGGACTTGTTTTTAATTGAAAATAAATTTTTATAACCTCCTTAACTACGAATAACTAGCTTGAAATTAACTTGAAACTAAGGTACCAGCTCACGAATGATCTGGTGAGGTGACCTGGCGCAGGACTCTCTGAACCTAGTCAACGATGTTGTTCTCCGTTCTTCCAGCACCTAAAGACCAGCCAGGCGATGGATCTCAGAGTTTCGTGTCCTCGGAGGGGTGTTTAGGATCATACGTAATATTTTATCCTGAACAATCTGAAGTTTGAGATGGTGGTTTTTAGCGCAGCCCTCCCAGACAGGTAAAGCGTACTCTTTGACCGGTAAAATTATTTGCTTGTGAACGGCAAGCTTGTTAGCGAGGGAAAGAGTGGATTTCCTATTAATGAGAGGATAGAGGGATTTGGTCAGTATGTTGCACTTGGTAACAGTTTTCTCTACGTGTGAACGAAATTGAAGTTTTTGGTCCAGGGAGAGACCAAGATAGACAACCTCACTCGACCATTCGATGGGAGTGTTATTAAGATGGATTCTCACATTGGCAGGTGGAACAAGTCGAGTTGATTTTGAATGCGGGAATATAATAGCTTGGGTCTTAGCTGCATTGATGCAGATCTTCCAGCTGTTGAAATAGTCGGACAAAACATCCAGACCCTCTTGTAATCTACGCGTCAAAGCTCTAATCACTCGACCTTTGTAGATAATGGCAGTGTCGTCTGCGAACATAGACAGGATGCAACCACCCGGAAGGGGAGGAGCATCTGAGGTAAATATGTTGAACAGGATGGGACCAAGAAGGCTTCCCTGTGGGACCCCAGCATTTACGTTGAACGAATCAGAGTGAATGTTGTTGAGGAATACCTGGAATGATCTATTCGACAGATAATTCTTGATGATCTTCACGAGGAAGATCGGGAAGTTGAATCGCTGCAGCTTGAACACCAGGCCATCATGCCAGACATTATCAAACGCTTTTTCGATGTCCAACAATGTCATAGCAGATGTTTTACTAACGGACTTGTTCCGCCTTAGGATCATAGTAACTCTAGTCAGTTGGTGAACGGTGGAGTGACCTTGTCTAAACCCGAACTGTTCTGGGAGGAAGATGTTATTCTGGTTTACGAATTCTAGTAAGCGACTAAGAATCAATTTTTCGAACAACTTCGAGATGCATGATAATAGGCTGGTGGGACGATAGTTTTTAGCGTTGGTAGGGTCCTTACCAGGTTTGTGGATGGGGATCACTTTAGCTAGCTTCCAGCGACACGGAAAATAGCTTAGTTCCAGACAATTATTAAAAATCGTTGCCAGGTGTTCGAAAAATTCTCGACTCAAGTTTTTCAGCTCAAGGTTGAGGACCTCATCGACGCCGGCAGCCTTCATGTTCTTGGTGCGCTTGATGGCAGCTAACACCTCATCAGCAGATGTTTTAGATTCATCGAAAAGGACTAAGAGAAGATTGGCGACTCTAGTTATTACTACCTGGACGGCATGCTCGTGCGGGCTAACCATAGCATGACCTAAATTGTGAGAGTTGACAAAATGCTGACAAGTGCATTGGCTTTTTCAGATACTGTTAGAAGGAAGTGACCGGGGATTGGTGTTGGGGGTGATAGAGGGGGAATAGGTCTTGGTTTGGTTTTCAAAATTTTGGTAAGTCTCCAGAACGGCTTTCCACGCACTGGGAGGGAGCGAAGATGTTGAGAAAAATGTTTGTTTCTTAGATCCACCAACCTGGCTTTGACGATTTTGTTGAGACGATTGATATTGGTCTTCAGGTGAGGCAGGCCAGAGCGCTGGTACTGTCGTCTAATAGTATTACGGAATTGGATATATCGTATGGTTGTGTTGTCTAGGTTAAGAGAGTTACTCACCAGACTGGAAGCCGGCACATGTAGATTCCGAGCTTTAGATAACGCCTCATCGATGGACCGAAGACACTGGTCGATGTTTTCTGAGGACTCAAGCTGGACGCTGTAGTCTATTGCGTTGTCCACACATCGCTGGAACCGCGCCCAATCGACTCGATGGTAGTTACGCCGAGAGACTTGGAGTCGATTAGCAGAGGATCCAACTTCGACTACCACTGGGAAGTGGTCCGAGCTGAGTTCTTGGTGTACAACCGGGTTGGTGATGTTGCTCATATTGGAGTTGCGTGTACTCCGGATCTGCTCAACCGTGTGGGAGCGGCCGGACCTAGGATGTTGTAGTGGCCTACTTGTAGATCGTTGAAGAGGATCAGGCCGTTTTGGTTGCGTCGACTGTTGACCCAGGCTTGGTGTTTTGCGTTGAGGTCACCCGCAATGATGAACTGTCCCTGCCTCCGAGTCAGTTTGATGATGTCGCTTCTAAGGTTCGTTGCCGACCCGTCCCTTACGTTGACTTGCTTGGGACAGTAGGCTGCGATGATGGTAATGGGACCGACTCCAGTGGTTACTTCCAATCCCACGGCCTCGATGACTTTGTGTTGAAAACTTGGTAGCAGCTGACAGCTTATTTCACGCCGAAGAGCAATAGCAACACCTCCTCCAGAAGAATATGCTCGATCCAGCCGTACCAATCGGGAATCGGGAAGAAAGATGTTCACCTCAGGTTTGAGATGCGTCTCCGTGATGACTGCAATGTCTATTTTGTGTACGTTGAGGAAGTCAACAAGCTCGTAATTCTTGTTCCTGATGGAGCAAGCGTTCCAGTTAGCAATCTTGATGATTTCACGGTCCATATTTGGAAGCGATCATCACCGCAGACTGCAGTTGTTCAGCTCTACTTTTGCAATTGCGAAAAGTGTTGATGCATTCCACGACCAGTGAAACGTATTGCTCCATGGTGAGCATGGGTTCGTTTTCAGTTGTGCCAGTTGCAGCTTGGGAGAGAGTCATCGCAGAAGAGTTCCCTTGGAGACCTGGTGGGGGTGAACGGCTACCGGATTTCGTTGCTTCAGCATACGTAGAGGCAGCTGTGACTGGTTTGGCGGTTGGATTCAGCGGTAGCGGGGCGAGCAAAGGTATGGGGTGTCGGGAGCCAATGGCAGGGAACTCCTTTGTGTTGTTTGAGGGCACCTTTCGGCGACCTGGTTGATTGTTGGTGGAAACCCGCTTACGAATCTCGATGAACTCTGCGCGTTTCGGGCACGTTCTACTGGTTGCTTTGTGGGCAGCCCCACAGTTGGCGCACACCGGATCGGCGGTCTCCATCAGCTGGCAGGCATCGGGGGCGTGCGTTTGGCCACACTTGATGCAACGGTACGCCATATGACAATTTTTAGTCCCGTGTCCAAACAGCAGGCAGTCAGAGCATTGGGTGATATCACGATGCACTGGTTTGTAGCGCTTCCAGGCTACGATGATGTGAAAAAGTGCTCGAATGGACTGCAGGTCCGCCAGGCACGTTGAACTTTTCTCCAGGTTTACGAGATATAATTGATCACGGTACTTCCGAGTTTTGTTGTGCCGCATCATCTTGTGGATCTGGATTGGTTTGAGTCCATTTGCCTTCAGTTCCTCCAACAGGGTGTCAACTTCCATGTCAGGAAGACCGCGGAGAACAACTTTGAGGGGTTTTTCTGCTTCGATGTCATGGGAGAAATATTCCACCTCGTGTTCCTGCAGTATCACTTGCACCGCCTTGTAATGATTCAACGACGGAACCATCAGTTTGTATCCCTCAGTGCACATGCGAATGGTGCATTTTAGTCATTTGTCGATATAAAACACAATTGCTTCACGTAGTCCTTCCGGGAAGCCTTTCACATAGAAAGGTAGGATTTTCTCCTTCTTCACTACTTCGGGATCCGTGGCGTTTTCCAGGACAGCGAATCTGTTGTTGGCCAAAAGCTTTTCAGCCGCAGGATCAGGCGTATTGTCAGGCCGAGGCCTTTTCCCCGTACTGGAACTGGTTTTTGATTTACCCATATTAGGGTTCACCGTAGCGTCGGATTCCAACGCGAACACACAAACTTACGAACGAACGTACAAAACGAACGGAGCGAAAATAAACTACTGTACTGCTCAACAAGCTAGCAGAGAATTCATGAGCGACTTCGGCTAAAACAAACTCTTATATAGGCTAAATAGCATATTTTCAATTGCAAGGTATATGATTCTGTCGACCGTGCTTGGGAAGCAATCATATTACGACCAATCAGAGGTCGAATTTTTAATTTTGACAAGGCTTGACTATTTTCAATAGTACAATAGTCTGAATAATAAAATTACAATTATATTCTTTTGGGAAGAATCTTAGAAGATTTTCCAATCTATTGCTGCAAGAACGAAGGAAATCCATCGAATACTAACCGATTTATTAGCATTTGAAATTGGACATATTTTTCACTTTTTTCGGTTTTAGATTCTCATTTCACATCCCTATGTAGCTGAACTTCCTGAAAGAAGTATTCTACTTCAAAAGCATGCAGTATTGAACACCGATGAAGGCAAAGTTATATGAGTTTTTTTATCTCTCGCTGAAAGTTGGTCCACCCCTGCATGTGTGGAACTTTGTGTTTCGTCGTTGCCAGTGATGTTGCTGACAGCTTCTAAACGATTTGCCATGATACGGTGGCATAACTAGAAGTTCGTTGCCAGTGCCACTGAGATTTACATAGGTGTATGATTAACGAAGCAGGAAAAATAGTTTGAGAAACGTTTCTAGCAAAGCAATCGAGTTCGGAACATTTTCAAATAGTGCTCAAAGTTTCATGTGAACGAAAACTCACCACTTTCCACGCATGCTGAGTTCTAGCCGTGTTCATTAGCAACTCTAGCCATGGCACTCTGAGTGGTGAGTGCAACGGATGAACACATTTGCAGCTACGGCACACTTTGTTTCGGATTGCTCTTGCCAGTCAGCGATTGATGCTCCGCGTGGGTTGAAGGAGCTTAGCTAATCTCTGAAAAGCAGCTTTTCTTCCATTACAACTGCTTTTTAAAGGAAACAAAATAGGAAACGTATGTTATTCTAGAAACTTTTTGCATTTTTGTCATTAATCGTATTACAGAAGATATGAATAAAGTAATTCATCTGAAATCTGCATTACATTATTCTGTTTAATAATGCAAAACAACGTTATTCATTGTATCTAATATCTATTTTACACATCCTCCTTGCTTTGCTACAAATAACTCTAGTTCGTAATGCCTCTGTTAACTTTTTTTTTTTTTCAAATGAAATTAAGCAGACATTGGCGCTGGCAGGGCAGTATCCTTTTCAGCTTTTGTTTCATTGGAATGGATGAAAAAAAAGTTACGCTACTGTCCGCTTACTGTGATCTCGCGGTTGAGTTTGTACGACTAGAAAAGGACTACAGATATAGGGGCAGGAAGTAAGTGAAGGAGTAATTACCATGACCGAAGCCAACTTTGTTTATTTCTTTGTTCATTGGCTTCTCGCTTTTTTCACACTTTTGTGGCTTTTGAGTTATTTTTTATTCATCCTCACAGCAGCCTAGAGAAAGGAGCTTCGAGAACAAAACAGCGAAGTTTGCGGTTGGCGGTCTCTGGGGTTCATGACTGTCAGATCAGTCATGTAAAAATGATTTGCGAATTAACATTAACAAGTATCTCAGAATGTTTTTCGGGTTTGCAATGTAATAGGTTTCTATTCTGACCACCATTTTGAACAAAGCACCATGCGACCACTTTTTTGTTTTTAATGGAAACGCACAGCAACAATAAACGAAAAAAAAAATAATAATATCTTATAACATTTTCATTATAAATTCGTTGCAATGCTCAAATGTCTTTAGAGTCTACCCCAAATGGCCAGTTTATCACAACTTGAAATCAATGAATAAATAAATCCTCGTCACTACAGTTTATCATGCTCGTACGACATCATCTTGTTTTGATAAATAAAATCCTCTGGCAAAGTGTTTCCGACACTTCGGACGTCACATATGGGCGTTCGGCGTCAGAATGGGGCCATTTATTCAAGTGTAATCGAATCGGCACCCGGTGCTACGGCATGCGGTATCGATTCGACACTGATTCTATCGTTCCATCTTCATCGGATATTCACTTGTAATCTAGAACACTGGTGGTTCTGCAATGCGGGTTGGATGAACGACCGAATGGTGGTTGACCATACGCAAACTGGACCATCAAAAGGAACGACCAGGGCAAACTTGCTTCCGTCCGGATGTGGCACAGTGTGCAAACGGCGAGATGATTTCTGTGTTTTTCCAACAGTAAAAAAGGACACGCCTTCCCCACTGTGCGAAAAGTTCAGCAGACACGCTTAAACCGAGAGTTAATCCGATTGCTGGACAGACGATGTGTTCGTTCGGCTTGCTTGGGCGGAAGATCAAATCCTTTCGTATGTGATGTAATCTGGTAACCAAAAGAAATTATTGGATTGGCTTTCCTTTTGATTTCCCACTAGGCCAATAGGAGGAGAACCCGTCCATCAGCAGGAGGCAAGGGTTCATCAGGCTGTCAGGTTGGTGGTTCAAAGTTTTCGTCTTATCTATTGAAACCGGTAGTCAATTTTGGGCGGGGAACAAATTGTTTTCAATTTTTAATGAACGAAAATCCGACAGGTTCTTTGAAGTAGGTACCCATGAGTACATGTATGCTTCGTTGGGAACGATGGAAAAAGCGATGATAGGAATTGTTTGTAAAGCTTACCAATCTGTTAGCTGTGATTATTTATTTGCTTAGTCTGTCAATGAAACTTTTTCTTGATTATTCTTTGTGTATGCATTGTATTTTGCTTCCAATCCTAGAATCGCTCAGCAATTACCGAACGGTATGGCAAATCAAAATATCTGCAGGGGGAGATTGGGAAACAAGCAATTAACATCGGAAGCAAAGGAGATGAGTGCAGCAAAAAGGAAACAACATTCCGGAAGAACGAAACGAGTGAAATAAAATTGGCGTTCAGTAGTCAGAAAAAAATTGCATGGAAATGAGAGCTTTTGATGCATTTACCGCTTGGAAAAGCTACCGTCATTGTTCGATGATGATGGTGATGGCGTGGTGACCAACCGACGCTTGTGTGGACGGTGAAAGGATGTGCCTGGTTTCTGTTGTTTGATTGACCTAAATTGAAATGGTCCAGTGAAAACGGTTTCACATCGTGACATGAATGAACGAGCGCTGCTGGGAACAATAAAACCGAACCAATCTTTTAAAGTTCGTTAGCAGATGGAGCTTTATAAATTTGGCGGGTTTGGTTGTAATTAAATGGCATCAGATATGCATGGCAAACAATTAACCAATTAAATTGTAGTCTATGCCACGCAGAATGCAATTTTTGAATTTGCATGCGATTGTAGTTTTATTACCCTCGGAAAGCGGAATAGAGCGGTAATAAAATAAACAAATGATAAAAAAAGTTTTTTATTCGCACTCCTGGCGCACTTTATTTGCGTGTTATACATGCAGGCCAAGCACAATATATTCAAACGAGAATCGGTTTTTGTTCCGCAACTGGCCACCAGAGTGCATCGTGGTGGGGCGGTTTGAACGATTGGTTCATTTCTGTTTGTTTTGCGTCCACCCGCCAGCCAGGCACATTCGACGACGGGACTTCCGATTCGTTTCGGAGTTTGTGCAACAGCTTACTCACGGTTCAATAGCGAATTACTAAAAATAATAAAAAATATCAATTAACCTGAATAAATTCAATTCAAAATTTGAATGATTGAATAACTCTGAATGGGAGAAGAAAAAACAAAACCCTGATTGAATGCTAACGATTTTTGCTTACCTGCATTGTTACAAAAAAAAGAGAACTTCTCGTTTCTGCGTGACATTTACCATAATGACGAGTGTCTAGTCGGCTCTGTAAGGTTTATCACATTACAAAGAAGCGATGGTAGCGTTACATTGCACACGGATTGCTGCGATGCGTTGCTGCCTGCGAAATAAGCTACAATAATTTATCATTGTTTTCCCGCCTTGTTGGTGCGGTGCTGATGGGTGTGGGCGTTGGATCGATGCTTGGCAGGCGTTGAACGGCGGTGATGCTTTGACAGCCTACGCGTTTTCTACTCTTCTACGAGCTCGGTGAACTTTTTTTCAGTGCACTCTGTAAAAGTATATTGTTTATAGTATTAGAATTTGCAGGCACATTCCTATTTTCTTGATACTGAAGGCAGAAAAGTTGCTAATAAAAAAATGGTACTTTAATATTACTTCAATTCAACGTTTTGCAGGTTTGAGCTTGTGTGCGATTGTTTTAACGGAGATTGTGTACGGCTTTTCACGAATAGAAACCTTAAATGGATGAATGTCTAATGGCGGTGAGTTGGACTTTTGGAAATCGAAATTCCAGACAACTTACACTGAGCAACTGTCGCTGGGCTAACCACGAGGGGTGATATCGGTCTAATAAATTGGGTAGCCGGAATGTGCAGTTGACCGCAAATTGTAGAGAAGAGTTAGAAAAATAATAATAAAACAAAAAATTGAGTGAGAATTGTGAGGCCAGTTTATAGAAACGCAATTTGTTAAAATTATTAGTCGTAAAACCAGTTATTTAGTACAGATGAAGTAAACATATAAAAATGCAGCTCTGTCTGTCTGTCTGTCTGTCTGATTCATATAGGCTTGGAAACTACCGAACCGATCGACGTGAAATTTTGTATATAAGGGTTTTAGGGGCCGGGAAAGGTGACTAAGATAGTTCGAGACCCCTCCCTCTTCTGCAAGGGAGGGGTCCCATACAAATGAAACACAAATTTCTGCGCATCTCGAAAACTAACCAAGCAAATGGAACCAAATTTGGCATGTGGATGGTTTTGAGAGTAGCAAATATGTCCATGTTGATTTGAAACCCTTCCCTCCCCTGGAAGGGAGGGGTCCCATACAAATGAAACACAAATTTCTGCTCATCTCGAGAACTAACCAAGTAAATAGAACCAAATTTGGTAGGTGGATGTTTTTAGGGGTAACAAATATATCCATAATGGTTTGACACCCCTACTTCTTCTACAAGGGAGGGGTCCCATACAAATGAAACACGAATTTCGCACAGCTCGAGAATCAATCAACCAAATACAACCAAATTTGGTATGAGCATGTTTTTAGAGATAACAAATATGTCTCTCTCTCTTCTGTGAGGGAGGGGTTCCATACAAATGAAACACAAATTTCTGCTTATCTCGAGAATTAACCAACTAAATGGAACCAAGTTTAGCAGGTGAATGTTTTTAGGGGTAACAAATATATCCATAAAGGTTTGACACCCCTTCCTCTTCTATAAGGGAGGGGTCCCAATCAAAAAATATAACCAAATTTGGCAAGTGAATGTTTTTAGGTGTAACAAACATGTCCATAATGTTTCGACACCCTTCCTTCTTCTGGCATGTCTCCAAATACCATTTAAAAACCTAAAATGGCGACTTCCGGTTTCTGAAAAACAGCGGCAAATGATCAATTGTTATGACGCACTGAAGCCAAAAATCGACCTCAGACAACATTTTGAATTGTAAGATGGCGACTTCCGGTGTCTGGAAAACAGCCGAAAATGACCAAATACCACCCAATATGAGTGTTTCTTCAACCAGATTGACGCTCAGAGGCCAAAAATTGTCTCCTAATGCCATTTTAAAATCCAAGAAGGCGACTTCCGGTTTCTGAAAATAGCCTGAAGTGACCAAATACCACCCAATATGAGTATACCGAATCCAGAATGATGCAAGGAGCCAAAAATTGACCTCAGACACCAGTTCGAATTGTAAAATGGCAATTTTTGGAAATAATCAAAGATAAATCGCTATACAGACAATCTTTTTCCATTCTGACCATTTGCCATTTTACAATCTTATTACAACGCCATGTAGTTGCTATTTCACCCTAGTTGCTGCCACGATACATCCTCTTTGCTGAAATTTGACCATGCAGCATTTACCATGTTGTTATCAAATTCCACGCATAAGTTCATACACATTGCTGTTTCATTCTTGAAACTTGTGATGAAACAACGAAAATGTTGCAATTAGCTCCGCCCCCTGCGCTTTTTTTGTCATTGTAGGGTAGAAGCACCGGTTTTGGCCATAGCATGTTATTAATGGAAGATATTTGGCTTGCTTCTTTCGAAAAATATGTAATTGAATCAGTTCAACGTGGGAATCGGATGAACTCGCCTGAATTTTTCACTAACATTGAGTTTAAATAGTAAAACTTATTTTGTTTATATATTTTCCAACCGAAAAACATCTCTAGGCTCTTATTTTGGCCAGAGCAGTTCTTAATTGGCCACTCGGGGCTCCTATTTTGGCCAATTCGCGAAAAAGCTTAATTCACACAAATTTATTTTATAATTTGACTTTACCATGTAGATATATTTTATCAGCAGGAAATCCTCGTTATTTAACTAAGTAAAAGGCCAGTATATCTATTCAAACTAAATAATAATATTATATTCACACATAGCTAGCAGTGCAAAGTACATCGAGCTAGAATTATATTTAAATTGAGTAGGATATTTAATAACACTGACATCACATCATTGATCTACGTTAATTTGTCTTCTGTCATTTATCTTTATTAATAAGCTCCACTCTTTGCTTTCTTCACATAGAAACTTATTCGTATTATTTACCAACTATAGTTAAAAGTTCGAAGCGTTACTTTCGACAGATACAACCGAAGTTACAATTTTGTAAATAATCTGAACAAATAGAGAACGAATATATTATATCAAATAGCGGTGCTGTAGTAGCACAATTTTCTTATCTAAAACCAGTTTTGTGTTTTCACGAATATCATGCGATATCTTATGACAGCCAGAAAAACTTCGTACTTTTCATGTTTTGCATCAATATTAATATGTTACCATGGGTTTGTTTACATATGGCCAATATCAGGATATCAGGATGCTTTGATATGTGGCTAAGAATGAATCATTGATCGTTTTTGGAAGCTTCTGTTATTTTTGTTATTGCAGAGAATAATTGTACCATAATGACTTTTTTTTATCCATGTGCTGTAATAAGTTGTGCCTGATGCTGGTAACAAAATTTGCTATAGAAATGTACAAACTTAAACAAAATTATGCTCTATCAAAAATAGCCTGCAAATTACCTTAACGGTAGACTGTACAGTAAAGTATAATTAGTTCCTTTATTAAAAATAAAATACGCATATTTGTTTGCTACAGTAAGTAATGTATTTGTCGAATGACATCAGCAGTTTCAAAAAGAGACTTTGAAATAGGAGTAATTCAAGATACTCCTTCATAATTATCAATTTTATTTTATCATGGCCAAAACTGATGCTATGGCCAAAACCGGTGCTTCTACCCTATAAGAAACTGAGATGTAGCTGCAACTTAGTTTCGCATAAGAATTTGTTGCTTTGATGCACAAAGTTCATAATCGAAACAAATTTTGCTGCTTGGGGTTTGTAGTGAGGTTTTAAACGGTTTTACGTTAATTTGCGAACCTTACGTTTTTGTGAGGTGTCATTGTATAGAAAAGAAGCTTCATCATTTACATTCTGTTCCAATGAATTAAACGTAAAATCCTTAATTGAGTGTAAATCATAAGCATAAGCAAAGTAAAACGGTGATGTCTCAGAAGTAGGCTGGTCCGATCGTGATACAAAACAGGCCTTTGCGTTTCACTAATAATTTCAACTTTAAAGCAAATATTTCATATAAAAAGTGTTCCTACATCGAATTTAGATGTTGCAGAAACATAAAACTGGATAATATACTGCAATCTTTAAATATTTGATACTTAAATCACTGCTTGAAAACAAGCATTGAAAACAATTGTAAGGGCATTTTGTGCTCGAAAATAGTTCATTTTTCAAAGCATTTTTAATCGTAGTAATACTTAAGCAATCTGGATGAAACCTTTTTAACATCATCAGAAGAAGTTATTTTTTGATGCTGCTACATATTTGATACAGGTTTTTGCTCAAAAGTTGAGAAATCTCGCATATAAAAAAATGGTCCGATCATGATACAACACCCTAACATAGGCCTAGGTCTGTGTCTTCTTAGTCAAAGGACAGGAAGCAACGTCAAAGGTTGGTTTCTCTGTTTCTTCTATAAACGATTTTTTTGTTTCTTCTATAAACAATTTTGTTGTCTGATTCAAACCGAACCAGATACGCCAATTGGGGATGTGCCAAACCCCAATGAACAATCGGTAAAGTCATCCTATTCAAAATTTTCCGAATCAATTGCATTATAGAAATTTATGGAAGGCTCCATTTTTCTGTGATCTTTCAAGGCTAGATCCGCAATTTTCTAAACTAAAGAAGTCACTAAACAAATTCGCCTCTCATGCCGAACAAACAAACAACAAACCGAACGAGCGAAATATGAAAAGAACCTCGTAACGCGTGGCAGCACCATATTGACACAATTTTCCGGCACTTGTCATCATCAGCAAACGGCGTCGTTGTCAGTGCTTCTCTTCCTCCCGGCCGGAAGACGTTGGAGAGTTCATCATCATCCAAGCAACCCTCTAGTTTTCCCTTCGGGGGAGGAAACAATAGTGTGAAAGACAGCAACACGGTGGATAGCCTACTATGGCGTTAACAATCGGTTGTGTGAAAAGCAAACAGAAAAAAAAGGTTAGAGAACTGAGCGTAAAAAAACACATACACTGATGGACAATCCCGAAGGCTATACTCTCCACATTGCATGAGCATGTGTAGTATTTACATTACGAACAAAATCTGAAAAAAATGGAATCGACCCACATTGTGACAGCGAAATTGCTATCATACCGGAACCATGCGCGATTTTTTTTTTTGCATTATCAAAAATGCGGACAAGCATTTTCCTGAAAATCCGCCATTATGCCATGTTTTCTTCCGAGCAGTTGGTCAACGAGAACAATAGAAGGATTGATTTGTCTCATGTGTGTGTGTGTGTGTGTGGGTGTGAGTGCATCAAAAATGGTTCGCTGATGATTGCTGGGATTCATTTATGGTGCATCGTTTTCGCTGATTCTGCAGAACCATGCAGAGCGTACTGGGACAGTTGGAAATTAATCGACCAACTTTCGCAGTCTCTGTTCTGACATTTTTATCATTCATTCACATGTTTTCTATACGAAGTATTGCTGCTGCTACGGATCGGCTGGCCTGACAACGCTGCTTTTCCGTGGGAAGCATAGCTAAATCGGCTGTTTCATTTGCGGTTGGCACCTTCCCAATTGACATTCCGGCTTTTTGATTCTGTGCCACACACAGAGAGCAACAACATTCACAACACACCCCAGAAGGACGAGCAAAAGAATACGTACCTACTACTGCAGAATGCATCAGTCGTTTACACTGAACGACTGAACCGAACATCCGATCCTCTGCATCCCAGCAGACTCTGTATGTGCTGTACAATGGTACAGGAAACAGAATGAAACGTCAGCCGCCTGCTTTGTCACAGCTGTGCCTTCCTGTGTACGCTCATTTCCGCGCAGAGCTCTTTGATCCGACATATTTCTGATCTTTTTATAGGTTTCTTCCAGCCAGGGTTGTAAAACCAGCAAAGCAGTAGAGTGGAAATTCAATTTAGTTTTGTAAAGCTTGGTTCGATTCCTAACCCTGAATGGGTATAATATTGTGTTTAGTAATGTTGGCTAGTGATTACGAATTGGAAGACCGGATGCTGAAGAAAGATATGTAGTAAACATTAGGCCAGAGGTTATGCAGCTCCCAAGTATGTTCAACTGCAATACAAAGAATGGTAGTAGAAAACAGATTAGCTGCCGGATGGCTAAGTCTAACCCTTTTCTACTTTACGAACTCTTCGAACAGGTTCGTCGCTTATGAAATGCTTATGGGTTACCGGTATCACAAAAGCAATTTGCAGTGTATTATTGTTAGTGTTATCTATATCGTGAAAAAAAAACAAACAATTCCATTTGATCAAAGCTTGAGTTTTGTTTCTGTGATGCAGTTCATGTCAATGTTTAGTGATTTTCTACTCCATCTTTTTTACCATGGGAGTCTGTTTTAGAAATTTCATATCGAATTCGGGCTTTGAAATAGTGTGTCAATGATTTATTTACCCTTCTTGATATATTTTGTCCTTAAATCTGTTTCAGCATTTTCAAATATCACATATACTCGGAATTTTTTTTATTCGTCTAGCCATTCAGATGGTGTTTCTGATATTTTTACAGTCCAGTACCAGTGAAATACGTAATAAAAAAATCCTGTGTAAAGCATTGCCAATTATTTATCAAGACTGTAGAATGTAGTTTTTCCTATAACTGTATCTAAAACATCAAAAGACTTTTACCAATGTCCCTGCCATCTGCTTGCCCCCCGAATCGATGCAATTAGTAAGAGACAGTTCCCACAATGCTGTATAAAGTGCACGCTTGCTGCGATGTAAAAGCCACTCAAAGGTTGCTCGCTAGCAACCAGTCGGTCGGTGATACTGCTGTTGGATTGCTTTTGCCTCGACGAGGGGTCGTAAATGTGCACACTGCATATGAGTAACTTTTCTTCATTCAAAGCATACGCTTCTAGCTAAGCTAAACGTGAAAGATAAGAATAATGCAGTCCACTCTTCTATTGTGTGTGTGTCTAGGAGATGAAGAAAAGTTGGATAGCAACCGGAAGAAACTGAAACAAATAGTTTATGTCGTGCGCTGAATTGAAATATGTCCACCCTGCTTCGAGAGAGAAAAAAAAAACTACCGGTCTACTTTGTTTCACACTGGGAATGCGTTTGCGACGTTAACTTTTGTATGGTTTTGTCCAACTGAAACTGCCTTTGCCTCTTTTGTTGTAAACTTTCTTCTACAGTGCATAAGCGGTAACTTGGATAAGTTGAGATTTATGTTTTTTGTATATGGGGCTCATTGCAATCTGGGTGGTTCCAGCATATATTTGTCGATATACTGACTAATAGTAAGAAGTGCACAAATATTTCAACTTTAACGTAATGTTTAATGCTAGATAGTTCGGAAAGAATGTGTCCATGACGCAGCAGCTCGAAACACTTATGTAATGGAAACTGAAAACGATTCATAATTTGGCACAAAGTTTCCTTCATTTTCGGTGATTATCTCACTTCACTGGTGCCAAATATTACGATGACAGTTCCATTAGTGTGATGGGAAACTTCGTTTCCGATGGCGTAAAGTGGCTTCTATTTTCAGCGCTGCCATGGCATTGCCGCACCATGCGTCTCCATCAGCAACAAAATTTCAAGGTTCTTTCTTTGGAAATTAAAACGCAAAACTAATGGCACCGGAAACACGAATGGAAATGCAATTCAGTTGCTGGAAAGTGACTGTAAATTATCAAATAGGTTGGAAGCGGGCAAAAGTGATTCCGACTCCCGAGCCTGATGGCTACTAGATTCATCGCTCACTTTGTTTTTTCGTCGTCTCCTAGCTTCCTGTCACGCCGCTGCTGATTGTTGACGGTGACGGCAGATAGCAGCACACAATTTGTACGAATTAAAATGTTAGAGCCAACTGAGGGGTTTCAATATCAGACTGGAGACTGCCGTCAGGAAACTGTCGGGCTGAACGTTAGCACACAACAAGCTTCTCGCTTTCAGGAGTTTGGTTTCCGTTCGTTCGGAAGAGACGCTGTGTGAAATTGTCACGTGTGGCACATCGTCGCAAACTGTAGACGATGTTTAGATGCTAGGATCAAAGCAATTGCCAGTTTCGAGGAGTAGTAAGGCCTTGATGAATGATTCGTTGGTGGTGTCGTTTATTTAACACAAACCGAATGCTTCTGCTTTGACAAGTTCTTCACCACTACCGTTCGATGTCATTCGAATTGGTAGTTATTTTTCTTTACCAACTTCGCACTAGTGAAGATGTTTTGAAATGTAACTAATTTTTGTTGTTCTTTCATGCAGTAAGCATTGACAGTGAGCAGTCTATCTGATTCTAATTAGCATGGATGATGTGGAAACGTTTATGGCTAATGCGATAGCAAAAAAAAAATCAAAAAAGTCACCGACCAAAACTAGAGTACACTGAAAACAAAATTAGAAAATACGGATTTAAGCTAAATCTCATTTAGTAGACGCGTGCAGATGTCGGTTTCGGCAGCGATTGCACCAACAGGATACAGTGAATGAAATCACAGTATATCGCCCAGTTCCCATCACGCCGACACACCAAACAAACAAGTAGACTTCACTTTTAATTAGCAAACTGTTCAAACACTTCAACTATCCGAGCAGCGCTGGCTCCGCTGGTTGCGATTTGGCACGCACTCTGCACGGCCAGCAGCGGAAGCTGTTTGAAAACTGACTGTTTTCACTTCAACTGAATCATCACTGATGCAGTAAATGCTATCGCATTCAACTGTATTTACTGTGTTTTATGTCTGAAACCCGTTTAAAAAGATACGAGAAAAGCAGTGTTTTCTGCAGCGACAACTGTTGCGAAAAAATAAATAAATAAATAAAAAAATACTCATGAAGTATTTGTTTTCCAAAATCCCGCAGCTTTTGCGAGTTTTGGGAACATATTCTTTAAAACTAATATCTCAATTCTTTTGAAATTACCAACGTCCGTTTTTTATATCGCTCTTTTTATTTCGTTTCAGGTTTTCTATTATGTGCAAGTATTCCTTAGACCACCGCTCCCACATACGGTCTGCTAGATATTGCGACCTACGAGTAGAACGTCGGCGTCCCGGACGGTTCCTCGTAGAAAATGGTTGAGAGTTATGGTTTCCGTACGCATGTTATCGCTGAGAACGTTCAACGTCACCTTGACCGATAGAGTTAAGACGGATGCACCAACAATCGCAGCTTCCGAGAGATGGAGAGATGGTCTTGTTAGATCCAATATTTCACCGATTCAGAGTGTGACAAATTGCTTGAACTTGTGTTGATCGGAACAAAACCAACCATAGTTTGCGAGTCGTTTCATAGAATGCGGGGATCGAATTTCATGTTGATGATCAAGTGTAGTAGCCCAGCCAGGATCAACCGGAACGCATGAGCCTCTGAATAAGTAGGATAGATTTGCTCAATATAGACCACTTCCTTTAGTGGAACACCTGAACACCTTCTACCAAATGACACATGATAAATATAGGGTAAACTAACCTATACTGGACCCCTCTCCTACTGTGGACCAACTGTCAGTTTAATTCAAGTTATGTCAAAGTTCGAGAGATTTTCTGAAAACTTTTATCGGAAAACATCTTATCCAGTCAAAATGGGTCAGAATCACGAGAAATTTCGATTTAATGTTAAGAGAAATTGAATTAATCTGACGGGTGGTCTACTATAGGTTAATAAAATAAAAGGGTCCACTTAAGATTAATTTACCCTACCTATTCTGGTAGGTTCTCTGACAATGTCAATAATGTTGTTCACCAGAAATGTTGCAACAGACGTTTACTTTAATATTCCTAATTAAAGCTGTAAAAATATCTTTTAATAACAGCTGCCTGATTTGCCATGGTTCGTTAACGTTTTGATAAGAAATGGCTTTACCAAAAACTGTACTGACATCACACTTTCCGAGCGAAAATTACCAGATTTTTGATGAACGGGTAGAATTAGAGTGTCTAGGAAAAACACTTAAAAATTGAAAAAAATTAGTGGTCCAATCAATGGTAAAAAAGTACTGTTTTCCTTATTTCGACATGCTGCATTTCGAACAAGAGCGATCAGCGCGCTGTCTCGCTGAGTACCTAAATAGACTTTTATTTACATCGAAGTAACACAGCGAATCATAGTTACCATAGATGTGTTATGATCGTGTAATTGTAACGAATTGCAGCTAAAATCCGAAAAACGCCAAAAATTGGTGAAAAATATACTGAAGCAGCTGCTACTGAGTGTCTCCAAGCAATAAAAAATGGTGTTTCGATAAGAGAAGCTTCCACGATCCACCGTGCGAGCAGGAAGTGGTCAGGAAAGCCACGAAAAGGAAAACCAGCTGCATTGTCATGGACTCCCCATTCCGAAAGAGCGGCAGCGGCAGCGGCATTCTACAACTGCAAGATTCATATTAGAAAATCCTCGTCTTTCAAGGTTCGTACGAAATATTCAGAATTAATTTGGAGGATTGACTACGAAGCGAGTAAAAAATGGCCACATGGTCTATGGATGGCTCTATATAATCCGAAGCAATCTGCGGCATGGTGCAATTGTTCACAACTGAAATACCTGTTACACAGTGGATTAGAAAATTATTCAAGTAGACCTGGCCCAAATGCGGAAATTGTTGCGGTCCAAATTAAGAAACGGTGGCTCATCAAAGGAAAATGCAGCGATGATTTATTTCTTTCACTATAAGAAAATAGAGGTATTATCTTGTTGTTTTTCATGCAGTTAAGATAGAAAACATGTTACTTCATGTTTATACATAACTAGCTGAATGTACTCGGCCTTGCTCGTGGTAAAATTTGCTGCTTTTTCTATAATTTTCTATATTTTCATATATTTTTTCTAACCCATCATTTCAAATAATATTTCTATTTTAGTTATAAACTTGCCTATATATACCACCTTTTTCGTTGATTAACAATCGATGCGGAGGCATTCAAGCTGGGTCGAGTGAGTTCAAAAATTTCGTTGGAAAATGGATTGCCTCATCAGCACCTTCGACGGAATTGATTAACTTTAAAAAAAAATAAAATTACACTGAAATTACATAATCAATAGCCTCAGCTCACTTCTGATAGTTAAAATTATTGCTTGTCAACCTATGAATTGCTTGTTGACCTATGAACCTAATATTAGGGAGTATTTGAATATTTTTCTGCTTGTATTTGAAAATAGCGTTGGACGCCCGTTGTCACTCTTTGAACATAGTTCTCTTTCTAGAAATATTGACATTATTTAACCATTTTACTCAGCGGAACTCGCGGAATTGATTTCAAAACAACGTTTCAATATTACGTCCAAGTCTGAATTCGCCATGTACGATTTAAAACTTTGCGCCGGACATGAATATTTCGATTCTGGACGTAATCTTGATATCGAAAATATACATATTGCAGGGCATATATTCGTTTTTCATAAAATTCTGGAACCGGAAGTCACCATATTGAATTCAAAAAATGTCGTTGGACTTTTATTTATGCTTTCTAAAGGTCTTTCTGGTTCCGGAAATACCAATGTTTAGAGGTTTGTAAACGTTTTCTACAGTTGTATACAGCTTTTAAGGAATCAAAAGTCGCCAACTTTGTTTTAGAAAAACATCAGACATCGCATTCCGGTCCCTAGACATCAACTTCTGGCCATGATCGACCGAGGGCATGAAAGTTATCGTACTTTTCAAAAAGTTCGTATAGGGCACTAAAAGACCTGATTTTCTTATAAATTAAGACCCCTCCCTCTTCGATCATGTTCCGGTCTCTGGAAATCAATTTCCGGTCTCCAGACATGACCAAAGGCCTAAAAAACTATCGCATCCATTCAGAAAGTTCCTATAATGCATGAAAAAACCTAAATTAATCCACCTAGCGGTCAGACCCAGCTTTTCTCATTTAAACTTATTATTTGTAAAAAGAGATTCACAAGAACGCTGCAATCCAATAAAGGAACATTCACTCTTTGGGTACTAAAATATTGATGTTGTAACTAAAGTATAAAATTTGAAATTTGAATTAAATTCAATCATCAGCAATATCAGAAACGTTTAATTGAACGATAACATATTTAAATTATGTTGAGGTCACATATATTGATCAAAGCAGGTATAATTTTGAATAGTCTCTTAATTTCTTTACTTTTCATAACTTCTGAACCACATATCAAATTGTTATGAAGTTTATCATTTGTAAGTTTGAGAGATGACTCGTTCATGACACAAGTTATGTTCCAATAAGTCATGTAATCTTTGAGATAATAGACTTTCGTTGTTTTATTAACAATTTAATACATAACGGTTGCTTAAGTTCGATTATAATCAAATGAAAAGGGAACGCATAAAGCAGCCAAACTTTGAAACCACGTGTTCAATCATAATTCATCAGTTAACCATTAACTAGCCCGTTCATCTGATATCAATATTGTTCAAATCGGTTGTGTAGTTTCTAAGATAATGAAGTTCCGTGATTTTCACATTTCGATACATTACAGACGAAGTTACAATCCGATTACAGCAAAATGCAATAGGGTGTTATGAGGCAGCTAGACCTTTCATTTGATACTAATTCTGTGGGAATCGGGTCAACCATCTCTGAAAAGTGAGTGAGTCCAGGTAGTCTTCGGAATATGTTTCTTTCAATAGCTAGATTTCACATTTTTAAACATAACAGGCAAAGTAATAATCCGTTTGCAAAACAAATCATTAGGGTCTTATGGGGCAACAAGACCTTCCATATGACACTGATTTTATGCAAATCTGTCCAGCCATCTCTGAGAAACATGAGTGAGATTAAATAGTATCCAGAACACGTTTCTTTCCATAACTTCTGAACCACAAAATTCAAAAGTTAAGGGTTTTTAGGTAGCCCGTTCATTTGAAACCAATTTTGTTCAAATCGGTTGTGCAGTTTCTGAGATAGTGATGTTTCGTGATTTTTACATTTTGATACATAACTTCTAAACCAGTAATCTGATTACAATAAAATTCAATAGGATCTTATAGGGCAACTAGACCTTTCATTTTCAATTAATTTCATTGAAATCGGTTCAGCCATCGCTGAGAAAAGTGAATGAGAAAAAAAGTTTCCAGTGATCGTTAGGAGAAAGTCAATATGTTTACTTTCATTATGTGATTTCACATTTTTATGAACAACGGACAAAGTTACTATCCGATTGCAATAAAATTCAATAGCATCCTATGGGGCAACTAGACCTTTCATTTGACACTAATTTTGTGAAAATCGGTTCAACTATCTCTGAGAAAAATGAGTGAGTTTAAACAACCTTAGGATAACTTTTCTTTACATAACTTTTGAACCATATGTTCAACCATAACGAAATTTGAATGTTTAGGATTCTGGAGACAGCCCGATCATTTGAAACCAGTTTCATTGAAATCGGTTGTGTGGTTTCTGAGATATTGATGTTTCGTGATTATTACATTTTGATACATAACCTCTAAACTAATAATCCGATTAAAATAAAATTCAATAGCAACCTATGGCGCAACTAGACCTCTCATTTGCAATTAATTTCATGAAAATCGGTCCCGCCATCTCTGAGAAAAGTGAGTGAGAAAAAAAAGTTGCACATACATACACACACACACATACATACATACATACAGAAAATGCTCAGTTCGTCGAAAGGGGTCGAGTGGTATATGACATTCGGCCATTGGGATCACTTTTATACCTTTGGTTTTTCCAGTGATTGCTATACCTTTCTAGGAAAAAGGCAAAACATGATTTGCTGACCAATTAAGACCCCCTCCTCCTTTCCTTCTTCCTCTTCCCAATATTTCTATGACCACTTCCTCTGTACAAAGAACACGTATGCCAAGTTTGGTTAAAATCATTCATTCGAGAGTTATGCTGAAGCATACATACAAACATACATACAAAACTTTTCTTTAAATAAATAGCTGGATTTTAGGAGCTCTTATCTAATTTGATCGATGCTCTCTACCAAATTTTTATTCGGTAATATTTGAGCTTCAGGAACTTTTCCAAACATATGTTTCATCCAAAACGCTAGATTGGACTCTCCGTTATGAAATTATGCAAGAAGATGTTCCGAAGCAGGTTGGATGTTTCGAAACACTTCTCTAGAAACATTTGCACGAAAGCCGATTTTCGGCTGCAAACAGACGTCACTACGTTTCAAAAAAGACCAATATTTGGTAATAGGGGAGAACCGTACAAGACGCACCGGTTGGGTAAGATGGCCCATGATTTTAATTCCCCGAAATACTTACACATGTGGCTTTTCATGACGAAATTCTTCGCTTTTCTCATAAAAACCCAGCTTTTCTACAGTTCTCATATACAAAAGTGTGCCATTATGACTAAGATACTTAAAAAACTGTGCTATTGGCTGTGGCTCTGTCCAACATGTAATTATTCATGAATTTTATTTAAGCTTTTATGATTACTGACTTGTAAATAATACGAAAAACTATGGTTCCCCTAACCTTTACACTTTTGGAGTTAATAACACCATGAGTATTTCAAATTATTTCTCTAACTTCCGTCAACTTTTACCATCAAACAATCAAAACTAAAATTGGGGCAGAATGCACTATGAAGAGCTTGCAGGAGATCTCTTGACAACTTAGAGCATGTTCCTTTATTTTCGATTTTACTTTCGAGACTTCAAGCGCTTCTCCCTTCGCGTGCTGATTTCTGCTAGTGGCATATTAGCGTACTGCTTTGGAGCATACTGACCATTGTTGTGGTGCGTTTTGGTCACGGGCTTGTTTGGCGGCAATGGTAAAAAGACCTTGAAATCGAGTATTTTATAATAAACTGAGTCATAAACATACAACTTATAGATCCTACAATCATTCTACACGTTGAATGTCGCTTTGAAATGATTTGAAGCGCTGTAAATCGCGTAAATGCTTAACTGGTGCGTTTTGTACAATCCTCCCCTATATGATCGATTTTCGTATGACGACATCATTACGATTCCGAAAATACCCATATTGCCAAGTATATAAATCAATTATTAATTTTCGCAGATATCCAGAAACCAGAAGTCGGCAACCCAAGTTTCAAAGTATCGTCAGACACCGATAACCGGTTCTTAAGAGGCATTTTTGCTCCGAAAATACCAATATTTCCACAGTTTTAAATGGCTTCCCAGAAACCGGAAGTCGCCATCTCGGATTGAAAATGGCATCGAAAATCATGTTTCGGTCTCTAGACTTTAACTTCCGGCCTCCAAATATGACCAAGAACCCGAAAGTCATCAAATTTCAATGAAAGGTTTCCATTATGTATGAAAATTTATTACTTTGACTACTAAGTGGTTCACTAAAGGCAGTTATACTCTATTTTTCTGGGGAAATCAAAGCACACCATGGGACATGATGGTGATGATGGTCCCACCTCATACCCCTACATCGGTTTGAGCTGGTCGATTAATCTAAGAAAGATATTATTTAAAGACATACAATGTAACCAGTAGGCAAACAAATAACGGACTGGTTATTAATACAGACATAGTAACCCTTCAAAAGAATACCAATAATTTGAAAATTAAAAAAAAAACGATTTTCCAATAACATCATTGATCCAAGGCTCATCCAAAACGTTTCCAACCCGAAAATTATCTGGATTTGGTTAGGAATCGAACCTAACATTTAGGAGCTTTAACTAATCAGAATTGGTTCTGGATAACGATCCAAAACTACGAGAGAGATCCTATGATACTATAGTTATCGATAACGAACTATACAGTCCACATGCAAACCCAAGCCTTTTCAGTTTTTTCTCCCAACCCTTTGTTCTAAATCGTGAAAACGGATAAACATTAAAAATCTTAATGAAAATATATATAATATTACAAACCAAAAAAGCAACTTATCAACCCGATATGCCTTTTGTTTCAATTTCAGGGGTTTAACCCTGATGTACTCAGTATCCAGATTGTCTATGTCAGTCTACGCGCGCGTGGCTCAAACATGTGTAGTCAACTCATTTTTTTTAACTCTACTATTTAATATTATTAGCTATATTCAAACAAAAATCCATCATCATCAATGAACATAATAACTTAGTGTACCAGATAAATTTGAAAAAAAAAATATACTTAAATATTACAATCTTCTTTATTAATTAACAAAAAATTCGTTGAAATCTGTCTACAAAACAGATTTTATGTGTGAAATACAAAGCCTTTTAAACTCCGCCATTGTTGCTGCACGTTTCACTTGTCTGGGCATCGAGTTGAAAAAGTTAATTCCTTTATACAACAGAGAGTTCTATGATCTACTAAATAAAAAGTGTGGTGTTCTAGCGTCTTCCGCGTTTCTAGTGTTGTACCTATGAAAATCACTTCCCCTATCAATTCGATCACACAAATATCGAGGCAGCATATTATTAAAAATTTTATAAAGGAACACCATTGTCAAAAAATATACTCGTTGCTTCACAGAAAGCCATTGCAACGCGTCCAGCATGAAACTCGAGGAAGTGTATCTATTACATCTTAATATTAATCGCATTACTTTATTTTGTAACCGCTGTAATCTCAATATTTGTGTATTATTTGCAAGGAATAAGATGGATGAGCAAAAGTCTATATGTGGTGAAATGATTGACTTATACAACAAAATTTTACTACTAACAGTTAATTCATTTTTTAAACGGCACAGAATACCGTATTTTTAAGCCATTTTTCTGATGACGTTGTCAATGTGAGACTTGAAAGTTAACTTGTCATCAATGATTACTCCAAGATATTTTAACTCATTCACGCGATCAATCGTCTCACCATTAATTGCAATATTCACGTCTGGTCTGGAGTTGGCCGAAGAAATAATCAAATATTTAGTTTTGCTAATGTTTTGCTTAAGTTGTTTAAAATTTAACCAATTCGCCAGATAATGTAAGTCTTGGTTTAAAAGTGTTTCAACATCATTTGGATTTTTGGCCGCAATGAACAGAACAGTGTCGTCGGCAAATAAATTTACATCACAAAACCGTAAAACTCGCTTCATGTCATTAATATAAATTATAAACAAAATGGGCCCTAAAACACTTCCTTGCGGAACACCCAGTGTATTAGCAATGGAAACTGATTCAGAATCATAAAAACGAGTCTTCTGAGTTCTAGCACACAAATAGCTTTCAAACCGTTTATATGCTGTCCCTACGATACCAAAGCGCTTTAATGTTTGCAACAATAAGGGCCTAGAAATTGTTTCAAAAGCGCGTTTTAGATCCAGAAACACCGCAAAAATAGTTTTTTTAGCCTCGATTTTCTCTTTCCATTTTGCTAACACCAAATTCAATGCAGACTCACAAGAGTGTCCCTCTCGATAACCTGATTGTTCTGGGATCAGCAAATCATTACTGTTTGAATAATGCATTAGCTGGCCTTTAACAATTAGCTCCAAAATTTCCTCTAATGTGTGCAGTATATTAATGGGGCGGAACTGTTCGGCTTTATCCGTCCCAGTAATTTTGGGGATAGGAACCACAAGAGATTCTTTTCAAACTTCAGGCACGTGCCCTGTTTGTAAAGATTCGTTAACAAGGTCCAGCAGGTCGTGTCCAATTACATGAAAGCAATCTTGTATTACTTTTGCGTTGACATTGTCGATACCAGCCGATCTCTTCAAAGAGAAACAAATATCTTTCAACTCTGCAAAAGTAATAGGATGAAAACCATCAAATCTACAGTTATTATGGATCGGATGTATTATCTCGTCAGGTTCATTGACCACATCAATACTTTGATTGATCGATTGAACACTTTCAACGAAATAACTGTTAAATTTATTTGCAATAACTCGCGCGGAGTTTTCCTCAATACCATTAAAAGTTATGCACTGTGATAATGTATTATTACTTTTCATTAATTTTTTTAAAGTTTTCCATAACTCTTTGCTGTTATTTTGATGTTGATCGATCTTCCGTTGTATATATGCCCATCTAACCTTTTTCAAGGTGCGTGAATACATGTTTCGCGCCGCGGTGTACCTGTTCCAATCATCGTTATCATTACTTCTACAGAATTTTTTATAACATTTATCTCTTCTACGTTTTAAACGCACAAGATTTAAAGAGTACCAGCTGTTCGAATTTTGTAACTCAACAAATTTTTCAGAAACTAGATTCTTGGTACAGTCTTCCAACGTTTTGGTTAGAACAGCTGCTTTATTGTCCAAATCTCCAGTTATTGGATGAAAATTCAAACTTCTTGAAACAAGCTGAGACATTGCTTGTTTCGAATAACTATTCCAGCACTTTATTTTTTCTTTATCCTCTCGGTTTTGATCGTTTTAAATTGAAATACAAATTGTCTCATGGTCTGTTATTTTATAATCGGCCTCTGTGAAGGAATTAACATTATCAAAATTCGAGAACACATGATCAATCAAGGTACGAGAGTGTCTGGAAATTCCTGTAAATTGAAAAACTGTTTGTCTTAGATTGAAAAAACCGACTAATTGCTTTAATTGATTCGAGTTCGATCCACCAAGCCAATCAATATTGAAATCACCAGCAATTACGTTTAATTTATTCAAATCAACAAAATTTTCCCACCAGTTATCTAAAATTTCCAAAAAACGCTGGTCACTCGAACTGGGGGAATGGTAGACTATTCCAAAATTTCCCATCGTCATGCCTCTCTGAACTGATATTCCCAGGAACCAATTGTTTTCGACAGATTCGTTTGATAGAATGTTGAACTTGACTGATTTCTTGGCGTAAATAGCAACCCCACCAGTATGTCTGGAATGTGAAAGGCAAAAAGCAACTTTTTAACCCGGAATACTATATTGATCAAATGCATCAGCTTCCACTATGTGAGTTTCAGCCAGCAATACTAACATTGGTCGTTTTTTTTCCACAAGATGTCGCAAAGCAACATAATTCGTGGATAAACCAGCAATATTAAGATAAACTATTTCTAATTTCCTCTCACATTGCATTTTCTTCAGCTGCTATTTACTTGACAACATGTTGCTTTTTCTTTTTTCAAACAGTCTCCGAAAAACTGGACACTGCGAACTTGATGCTGGATGTTTCGCGTCCAAATTCATTTTCAACTCATTATTATATTTTAAACAATTTACGCATTTATAATCAGTAGAAGCGCATTCCGATGTTTTGTGCTTTTCACTGCATTTAGAGCATGTCTCAGGATTAACACACTCTGTGCTTTTATGACCAAATTCGCCACATTTAAAGCAACGCAATACATTTATGGCCTCTCGTACAAAACACTTGTCCCACCCAATGCTTACTTTTCCAGCATTCATTAGGCAGTTATAAGTGTCTAGATCAACTTCGATTATCACGTTAAACTTGTTATATTTGAGGCGTGAATTTTCATACTCGGCAATAACCTTTACTTGTTTAAAGCCGATGCTATCATTCTGACTTTTCAACAAGTCTATGAATTCATCGGAGGAATATCGATCACTCATTCCCACAATCTTCAACTTAGGCTTCGAGATTGTGGGAATAACAGCATTATATCGTTCACCCAGGTTGCTTTCAATGTCTTTTTTAACAACCTCAACATTATCCCCTACTGCACACTCTGCAATTATCGAGCCATTCTTACCGTTTCTAAAGTTCCTGATTTTGTGGATTTTTGGATCTAAAGTTTTTTTTTCCCAAAAAACATTTAGTATCTTCACTAGATTGAGAAGTCTCGACCGGTTTGATCACAATGACCGGCCGAGCCTTACGGTTTTCCTTTTTCTGTAATTTTTTTGATATACTCCCAGTCGAACTCGCTAAAACATTCGCGTATGTTGGTAAACTTTCCGAAAAAACCTCGTCATCACGTACTAGTAACATCTTTTTACTGGGGTTAGAGTCCGAATCAGAGTGAATCGTTCTCTCATTTCGACTCCTTTTTCTGTTCATTGGACCATTATTTCTATCGCGATCGGTATTTAAGACTATTTGGTTTTTGAAATCATCCAGCTTTCTGGCAACACTGGTCTCAATGTTTACCAGACTCTCACGAAGAGAATCGCTGACAGATTTCAAAATAGTCTCGATCGCGTTAGAAACAGCAACATTTATCTGGGTTTCAATTTTGTTTTGATTATTTGTGAGCGACTGAGAGACAGATGATAAGGCATCTCTCATCTTTGTCAACTCACTCAAAACATCATCTTTCCCACCGTCATCACAGGCTGATAAACACGAAACACATTTAAACACAATATTATCATTATCATTAACGACTTTCGCTGCTATTTTCGTAAGGGGCGTGCAAACTCTGTGGAACTGAGATTTGCATTTACCAACGCAAACAACCGGATCGTCGCTAATGCGAATGATATTACCACATTTGCCACATTCCATCTTCCCGCTGCAAACAAGACCAATACGCTGGACTCGTCCAGCAGCAACGGAGGGTAAAGGCAAATGAACAATGAAAAAACACAACAATGAGATTCAATCAGCAGCCGTAGCGTCTATATAACATAGATGCGTTGGTCGGCGCTGGTATAAAATAAATCGATAAAAACAGAATAAATTAAAAGCATTCAAAGACACTTCTACTTATCCGTTGCCAATTATGCCGTCGGATCACTAGCACTAGATCACCAAAAGCACTTGATTTCACACAAAAAATAGCTTTTAAATCAGCACACTAGTGGTACACAAGCTACCATGCGTCACCGTCATCACTTGAACTTGACAGCTTAGAACTATTTTTTTTGTTGATTGCCAGTAGCCAGTTTAAACGGACAACTTGAGAAGCTTTTTTTTTCTCCTAGACTTCAGCGAACCTCTGGAGAAATCGAAACTCAATTATAGATATTAAACCCTGACTTTGACTGGATGAGGTGTGCCAGGTGTGCGACCCCTTTCTGTTGATATTCTACGATTTGTTAGCAAACCTTCTCGTGCAGCGCAAGATTTTTCTCCAACTTTTGTTCCAGCTGTTCCCAGATCGACCATCGACGGCCGGCACTTTTCAGACATCATAGATATGCAGTCCCTTCCAGGGACAAACGTCGACTCGGATCACTAGCTCGTGGAAGGTAAGATTCGCGCCCGGCTGCCCAATGTGTTTAAATCGAGAACGGCGAAAATGATACGTCTGGACATCCAGGGTTTATCAGCGAAAGGAGTTGTTGCGGGTTATATTCGGAAAGTTGATAGACGGATCGGTGAACCAACTGGAGTGGACCTGAACGAGCAGTTAAAGCACATCCTTGATGCGGGTAGCGGAACTGCGCGAGAGGTGATAGGCATGACAACGGAAAGCACTCGTAGTGGCTGGTTCGATGCTAAGGGTCTTTAAAAAAGTTGGATGGTGCGAAACCAGTATCAAATTGTGCGTTGTTAGCGCATTTGTTGATGTAGTTCGGAACCAGTACAACGATTGCGTGTTGGGTATAACGCAAACTAGTACACCTAAAAAGGTTCAACTGGTGTTAATATCATCATGTTGATTTGTACTGGTAATGAAAATGTTTTTCAGAGGGTTACTCTCATTGAAACAGTGCAAGCAGCAATGAAAACCGATAATTTAAGTACTGACTAGATTATTGAAAATATTACCTGATCGGTTAAGTTCCATGAATTCGGTCATTAAAAAAAATCATTGAATCATTTACAATTAAAAGGACATTAACCCTCTAGTGCCCAGTACCGCCTCTAGACGGACTTCAGTTGAACCTCTAAAAAACTCCAATAAGAACTTAAAAATGTATATAAAGCTTCATAGTGATTTTTTCGAAGTCCATCTGAAAACTAATTTGGGCACTAGAGGGTTAAATTTGTTCCGAACATTTTGCATTTATCTATGACTCTGGTTTTATCCATATGCTTATGATTCCATGTTACTGGCGCCAATGCCACTAAATTGTGTGGGGGAACATGAGTCGCTGAAGGTTATTTTGGACGTAAAGTATTTTTAGGGATGAGCAAGTCGTTCATGTGAAGTAAGATTTTTCGAGCGCCCCAAAATGATCGTTCGCCCGAAGCTGAAGTTTACCGGTACATCACGATTCTTGTGTATATGATATATATTCTGGCTTCTATGTCAATGTTTCGCAGTACAACTGTTGCGTTATGCATTTCACACATTTATTGTGCGATTTTAGTGCAAAATTTGTGCGAATCGGGAAGACACATTGATTGTACAAGAATTAAACTTTTGCGTGGAAGACAAGGACCAGGTCTACACTAACACGCTAGTAGCAGCTAGTCGTGTGATGCGGGAGAAATACCGGGAGGCAAGAGCTACCGTAAGAAACGCGTCCTCGCGTATGCGGTGAATTGCTCCACCAGACATGACACAAGGAGCTTCTATAGATAGATTATCGGAATCAGGAACCTGATTACAGGTGACCAGGCGTTGGAAGCAACATTTTGAAGTGGCGTTGAGAAAGGTGAGGAAGGTAGGAGAGTCGTCGAGAGGTACAGAATAGAAATTGGGGAGGACGGACTAGCTGTGGATCCACCAACATTGGACGAGGTGAAGAATGCTTGCAAAGAGCTGAAGAACCTCAAAGCCGGAGAGAAGGACAGCTTACCTGCCGAATTTTCCAAAGTCTCGGCATATCCCAATTCAATTCCGCTTATAAAATTCTCTTCCGTGTTCTCTTCCAGCGATTGAGGCCGTTGCAGGAAGCCTTTGTTGGAGAATACCAATGCGGTTTTCGAGTGGGACGATCTGTAACGGACCAGATGTTCACCTTGAGACAGATTCTCGAGAACACAACTTGCAGGCACATAATCTGTTTATAAACTTTAAGGCGGCGTACGATACAGTGAAACGCAACGGGCTGTGGCAAATTATGCTTGAACATGGTTTTCCAACAAAACTGATTGAACTGATAGGTGCGACGCTTGACGAATTTTCGAACGCGTTCGTGATTTTAGATGATTTGAAGCAAGCTGACGGGCTCTAGAGCTTTCTGTTCGAAATGGCTTCAGAACGTGCAATATGATTAAAAGTGTGCAGAGGAGCCATTATAACCATTATAACGAAGTCTCACAAAGTCACAGAAAAACTCAAATCTTTCTCTTCAACTTGTAGCCGTTCGTTTGCCTGGCCAAGTAGGTTTGATAACATGGTGGCTTATGCGCCACTCTCTAGTGGGAGACCACCTGCCTGTTTAGATTGCCCGGCTTTAAGTTAATGCTACGGCTAGGTAAACATTGAACAGCTCGTAAAAATAATCAGAACAAACGCGGATATCTAGCGACAACGCTCAATCGACCTCAAAATCTCCAGACGAAATAGTTTCATTCTAAATGATAATCAGCGACCGCATAGGAAAACGGCTAGGACATTTTAGGCCTTCGACGCTAGAACAGTAAGCAGAATTTGACTTGGACAACCCTATAACGAAATTCGAATAAAGGCTACGGTGTTAGAAAATGCAAACGCACTATATGAAGGAAACATCTCTATATTCGCTAGCTTTACATCGGTAGGGCCCTTTATTCTCCTATTCAACTTTCTCGCTTCGTATTTGCTCTCTATTAGTCACCCATCGGGGCGGAATCTTTATGCTTTAGTTTATGCTCTTCTCTCACATCTACATCTCTTAACTCTATCGTGTATATGGCCATATCACTATGACTCACATACCTGCGCGCAGGGTTTCTTCCGTTTCCCCGACGGCTGCAACGGGATGCTGGCGGCGGCTACGACGAACTAGAGCTGTGCGTGCGTTAGGTTAGCACAGGTTAGCACCGGTGTTAGCGGCTGCGTTTAGCGAATCGCGCGGATCACACCGCGTCTAGGGGTACGTCGATGAACTGGTGGAAGGTGGCGAATTCAAAGGTCGGCTAATTCCAAGTCGCGTAGCGTGGGTTGACGGACGCTACGGGCACTGCGGCTACGCCGAATTCCGGTCGGGCGTTCGGGTCGACTCCCGCCCGTTTCGCTTGCGGTTGAATTCTCCTCGTGACTCCGACAACTCCAGTAATTATTTGCGAGGAGCCCGAACACGGACAGGCTGCCAGGAATATACCCGGATCTCGTAGGAATCGACAGATGACTGCCCGGTGCTTCCCGCCTGTTGAACAGGCAGCTGCGTTCAACAAATTTATATTAGCATTTAATTTACCGATTTAGGTTAGATTTACGGTGCCTACCTTCAATGTCACTCAATTTAATACAACAGAACGTTTTACGTTAAGTTATTCGAAGCGCAATAATTGTAAGCTATAATTAATAAAATTATGCATTAGTCCCTTTACACTTTCTAACACCACGTTTTATTACCAAAATGTAATATGCAAGAGCAGTGGCGTAGCTATGGTTTGATGGGCCTGGTGCGAAAACAAAAATGTGGGCCCTCTAGGGGTAAGACACTATTCATATATTGCGAAATATTCTCAATATTCAATATTAAAAAGTATTCACCGTTCCATTTTCGGGCATCCCTCTATCTATATCATAGGCCATTGCCGATACATTAAGCGTTAAATTATCGTTGGAGGATGTCAATTGACAGATAAACGATAAATATCAAAATATATCAACCAATTTCTTGAAAATAAAGGTGTCTAGCCCCTAGGTGGGCCCCAATGAAAATGACTGGGCAGTTTTTTATTTTATTAAGGGAATTGAGACAAACAAAAAATTTAGGTTTTTCTACTTATTTATTTCGTTTTCCGCAAAATTGAAATAAGAGTCATTTAGATACCTACTTTCCGTGCTTTGTGCTTGGCAAAATCAGAATCGCTAATTCGCTAATTCTGTAGAGAAGCGACAAAAAAACTATTTTCAAGCACTGTGAGTCGCTGATGGCATTCATAAATTACTTCAAGTGTTGAACATACCTTACTGCAAAAGTTGTTTTTGGAAAAAAAAAAATTTTTATTGTCTTTATTAAAGAGGTTTTCAGTCATATGGTGGTTCACCTCTGGAAGAATAAGTACAGTGTATAAAATAACAATTATATTTACATCTTTTTTTTCTCATATTTTGTTAAAAAGGTCAGAGTCCTTTAAAAAATGAAGCAGGGCTGTCTCGCTAGAAGAGTCGTTTTGTAGTGCACTGGAAATGTTGGGATCAATGTTGAACATTTGTCGTTGTATTTGGTATTTGGGACAAAAATATATTACATGCTCAACGGATGCATGTACTCTGCAGACGTCACACTGAACCCGGAATTCCTCAGAGTCCATAGCGTAAGCGAAACGGCTATGTCCAGTTCTCAGTCTGGACAGATTTCGCCTTTCAATCCAGCTTTGCCGGTCCTTCCATTTTGTGACATCTCTTTTAATTTTTCTCGCGAACAAGTCTCTTTCTTGGAACCAGGATCTTGCCCACGGCTCTACTGTAATATTATTTATCCATGCCTTTGCGTCTTGTGCTGGAACATCCCTGGTGTATAGTGGCGCTCGTCGACCTAGAGCAGCAAGTTTATCAGCCGTCTCATTTCCTTCTACATTTGCATGTCCGGGCACCCACATTAGCGTTACGTTGTCTGTTATATAATTTCTAATTGCTTGGATCCATGGATGTTTTGGAGATGGGGATTGCAGAGCACTAATACAGCTAGCCGAGTCTGTAACCACAACTGTGGGTGGTGAGTACACCGAATCGTCTGGTTGTTTGTTGGTGGGTGGGTGATTTTTGGTAGATTTGCGGGATTTTTCGGCTGTTTTTTGTGCATTTATTATATTATCTAGACTATTATCGGATATGGAGGAGCGGTATGTGGTTGCCTCGATACTATTAGAACGATATTTGGGTTTATGTGTGAGAGGGAATGTTGTGAAAAGGAGACTAGAAAGGTAAGTGAATAGGTGTGTAGTATGATGAGGCTAAGATGTTTGTTCATCTGTTCATGCATAAATCCATCATTTCACTTGCAGGCGATGAATTTTCATAGTTTACATCTTCATCAGATTCTAAGACTCGCAGTTCTCTCATTTCTTCGGAAGAGGTATCACTAAACAATTGTTCTTCTGTACACATCTTCTGCACTTTGTTCTTAACACTTTTCCTAGCGACCGCTGTTTGAGAGGATAATCGTTTCGGTGTAGATTGGTTATTGGTTCCTAGAGGGGCATCCTTGTTGGTGGTCTTACCCTTTCGCTGATTCTGGGTTTGACTGGTGCTTTGCAAGGTTTTGTTTGTATCTAGGATAGTCGATTGATTTTCAGTATTCGTTGCACTTCGTAAATTATTCAAGATCCCTCTTAAAACATTGATTTCCCGGTCTTTCTGGTATTCTTGCTTCTTTAGCTGCTGTACTTCCTTAACCAAATCTTCAATTGTACCATTGGCCGCCACTACTTGTAGTCTGTTATTCTTCCCATTTTCTAATTCCTTGATTCTATCTGTTTTTTTCTGCGAGTTTCCTGGTTAAATCGTCGACTTTAGCCGATAACTCAGCTAAGGTAGTAAGATTACTAGCGTTAGCGACGGTAGCGTAACTGTTAGAGCCATGTTCTGACTCGTATAAACGCCGAGCAGCTGGGTAGCCCAGTCCACGATCGACACGGATTCTCTGAATGTCCTTTTCTTTTATAAAGACGGGGCAGATTTTACTGTTTATACTATGCTCATTGCTGTCACATCGACTACATAGTTTTGTGTTCAGACATAGTTGATTTTCCTCAAGAGAGTGGCTGTTGGAACAGTTTCCACATACAGCCGCTGGCGCCTGGCATCGTGTGCGCGTATGTCCAAATGCCCAACATCGGTAGCAGGTCATCGGCGATGGGTAATACGGTCTCGTGCTCACTCTTAGGTATCCAAAATCGATATAGTCCGGTACGACTGTTCCCCTTATAGTTAAAATCATTGAAGGAGTGTTAACAAATCTGTCACCATCTCGGCGGGTGAAGCGTCTTATCGCCTATACACCATACTTCGATAATGAGTTTAACAGTTCTTGCTCAGACATATCTATCACATCCGGACAGGACACAACGCATTTGCAGGTATTTAACGTGGGATGAGGAATGATTTTTACTTTGGTTTTGTCTGCTAGTTCAGTGAGGGCCAGTAGTTTAGAAACGTGGTTATCATTTTTCACATTCAGGGAATAATATTCGCCTCTGTTTTCCGGAAAGGCTCCTACGATTTTTCCACCGACGCACAGTTCAACGGACGTGCGAATGGTGAAAGGGTTACGAGGTAGTTTTCCATTTAATGCCTCCATCCGTAAAACCGTTAGTTCACCGTGGTTATCACTTGTGTCCATCCATAATGGCAGCGTTCTCCTAGTTGAAGTGCCGTCAATCGTTCCACCTCGAAATCCGAACGCACTCCCGCCCGGAACCGGGTCGGGCTCAGACATATTTGATGTCAACGACCTCTAAGCCGTGCGAAATATTTGGACAACGGAAAACTAAATTGCCAACAAAAGAAACACGCGGCGCGAGCGACGATAGTTTCTAACCTCTTTCACAGGCTTGCAAATACGGTAATTTTTGCCGAGAACGGCACCACTGAATGTTCGGTTAAAAAATTAATGACAGCTGTCACATTTTTTCGTAAATCTCGGTTCACCTAACTGAAATTTCGGCACAAAATATCCGTAATCTCGGTAGTGATACCTCTTCTCGGCAAAAATTACCGAGACCCGGCAATAAATTCTAAGTGTGTAGAATTCCTTTCTTTACGACACAAGCGCAAGTCAGTTTTTTTACTCTAGGGTTCGAGTTATCGTATAAGCTACTGGAGCATTCTGGAGAACAAGCTAAAGGTGATCTGGATTAAATTTTTGGAATGCCAAAATATTCTGCATATTGCCATGCGCAACTTTGGTTCTCCTTTTCCAATCAGATCATATTTTAAATTTTAAAAACATTTGTATTACATACGAGTAGAATCACTTTTGTTGCTCTTCGTATTCACAAAATTCTCAAGTATGACTGTTTTATGAATTTTGAACCTCTTATTGTAAATAACACTCAAAAGTAATTATTTTCGTTTGTTTTTATGAGCAATAAACATATCCATATGACAATCTATGTATTAATAAGTTAGCGATTGGCGAATGTTCCGCCAGTATGGATTTAGCGTTTAGCGTTTAGTGATTATCGAGCTAAATTTTCCAGTTAGCGAATTAGCGATAAGCGTCGCTAAACTTTCAGTTAGCGGAGCTCACCACAGGGAATCAGTGATTCCACGTTCGATTGATAAAATAGCAAGGTTTGTTAATCTCAAGTTACTCATCGTTGACCTCAAATAGTTCCTGATCAAATTTAGAGAAACTTCTTTCGCAAGCTGCAATACTAATTCCCATCTTAAAAAAAATCTGAGAGCGATTTCTATATTTGGTACCTAATTGGTCAATTTATACTAATGAATAAAATTAAAAGCTCTATTGCTCCACCTAGATGAATATTGTTTAATTCTGTTGAAACCGAAACGTAGTCTTAGAGCCGTTTTCGTTCAATAAGGAATTCGTCTCTATCGATTTCTCCTGAAGCCTTTTCTAGATCTTTTATTTTTTTTATTTATTTATTTATTTATTTCGTCAAACAAAAGTAGACTACATATGTTTAAAACTAACTTACATGCTATATGATATTTATACTAGTGGGAGCAAAAAAAAGAGTTTATACATAATTGAATAATAATTTCTTCACTTGACGGATAATTACAATGAATGTTTTCTATCGATTTAAATTGCGCGTTGAATTGAAATATTGTTTTAATTTAGTTCTCGACATAGAAAAGTCAATTGCTTCACAGTGTTGGTTATACACTAACATCATTTGATTAATTGGCCCGTATTTAGCATAATTGTTTCGTTGATGATTTAAAGAAAACTAAGTCCGAGTTCGTAAATTTCTAGAAGGTACATAAAGATTGAGTTTTGATAATATTTCGGGTGAATCGACACGTTGAGATACGATATCGTTAACAAATGACATCATTGCGAATTCACGACGGGCTTTTAATGATTGGATGTCAATAAGTCTGCAGCGTTCGTCATATGATGGTATGGGAAATGACGTCCATCGTAGATTACGAAGTGCATATAACAGGAATTGTTTTTGCACTGATTCTATTCTGTTTACATGTGTTGCAGAAAACGGAGACCATACAATGCTACAGTATTCTAAAAGTGACCTGACATAGGAATTATAAAGTGTTTTTATTGTGTATGGATCTTGGAAATTATAGCAGAAACGTTTTATAAAACTGAACATGTTACTAGCCTTATTAATAATTGTATTGTAGTGATCAGTGAATGTTAAATTTTGAGTCGAGTATGACTCCTAGGTCCCTAACTCGTTCACTTTTCTCTACTACCTGATCTCCTAAGGAAATCATATTGCTTGGCATGTTTCTTTTTCTGCCAAAAGCCATCGAACTACATTTTTTAACGTTTAGCTGAAGAAGGCTTTTTTTACACCAAATGTAAAAATATTTTATCTCGTTACGAAAAATATTTACATCATCAGCGTTTTTAATTTCAATGAAAAGTTTAATATCGTCGGCATAAATAAGAATTTTTACATGTTTTAAAATAAAGGAAATGTCGTTTACAAATAATATAAATAGTAGAGGGTCCAAGTGAGAGCCTTGAGGAACTCCTGAGGTTACCTGAATAGGTTTCGATATTCTACCTTTAAATTTGACAGTTTGTTGACGATCTGTCAAATACGATTCAATCCATTTGAGTAATTGTGGATGAATTCCAATTTTTCGTAACTTGAAGAGAAGCAGGGGTATATCAATGCGATCGAAAGCTTTACTGAAGTCAGTATATAAGGTTTCTACATAATTACCTTTATCCATTGCGTTCAAAGAGAAGTTAATAAACTCGAGTAAGTTAGTTGTTGTTGAGCGCCCTTTGAAAAAACCGTGTTGCGTTGAGGTAATTCTATTTTTTATTTGGTGGAATAACTTTTTGTTTATTATTGCTTCAAAAAGCTTAGGTATACAGGAAAGAATGGCTATGCCTCGATAGTTGCTAATGTCGGTTTTTTTTACCAGATTTGAACACAGGCACTAGATATGAGTTTTTCCAGAATTTCGGGAAGCAACCGGATTCCAGCGACATATTGAAAATCAAGAACAGTGGGGAAGTTAGCTCTTTAGCTAAATGTTTCATGAATGCTGGCGGAATTCCGTCTGGTCCCGGACCTTTAGACGCATCCAGGGCTTTTAAAGTATCTTCAATTCCGCGTGCGCTGACATGTTCAATATTGAAATAGTTGGGAAACTCAGGAAAGTTGGTGAAGAATGTATTGTCACGATCAGATTCGGAGAAAGTTGTATAATTTTGTTGAAAAAAATCAGCAAATAGATCAGAGATGTATGCCGGGTTCTCTTCAACTTTGTCATGCAGTTGCATTTTTGAAGGAAAATTTTCAGATTTTAACTTTGATTTAACATGTTTGAAAAAATTTTTTGGACAGGATTTGATTTCAAGCTCAGTCTTTAATGTGAACTCTTCAAACGCGTTACAAATGGCATCGTTTAATTCGCCGCAAATGTTAAGATAAGTTGTTAAAGCATCACGATTTTTATGAGTTTTGTATTTTTTATGTGCTTTTTGTTTTTTGTTTTTTAAGTTTTTAATTTGTCTATTGTACCAGACTGGGTATTTGGAATTGCCATGACGTCTTATTCTTTTCAATGGTGTTTCGCTAATAAATAAATCAGATAATATGTTATAAAAATTTTCTATAGCCGAATCGACGTTTCCGTCTTCAAACAAAACATCTTGCCAGTTGATACTATTTAGTTTATGTTTTAATTCATCATAGTTTGCTGACTGAAAGTCAAAAACATCTTCGAATTCATATTCGTCAGGTCTTTTATTCACATGCACAAATAAAAAAAACTCTATTGCTGTATGATAAACTTCGTTCTTCCATAATGGTTGTAATGAATTCGTCACACAAAAGTCTTCACTAATGTTGGACATTAACAGATCTAGATAACAATTTTGTCCATTTTTCACATGATTTATTTGATTAAGACCAAGACTAGAGGTATTATCAAAAAGAAGTTGCAGCGTTTCATTTTCGCCAATAATAGGAAGTAAAATGCTATGGTTATCGATGTCCGGAATAAAATCAATGTTGCGTTGGTTGAAATCACCGTATATGTGGAGTTTTACTTCAGGTAACAGCTTAGATGCATTATTTGGAGGGAAATAGACAGAGACAAATACGTGTGTCTCTCCTGCTAGTTCTGCTTTCACCCAAACATGTTCGAACTCTTTAAACTGAATGGTGTCGATAAGCGCTGAATTAAAGTCTACTGACACCGCAATCAACACACCACCACCGGATTTCATTTCAGATAATTGATAGTTACGGTCATTTCTATAGACATTGTATCGGCAACCGTAGACTTCTTCGCTGCGAACACTCTCTTCCCAGCGGGTTTCGGCTGCTAAAATAACAGAAAATGAACAGGATAGTACATTTTTTTTTAATTTCGTTAATTTTGTGAGCGCCTCGCATGCGGTTAAAATTTTGGCAATATACAGAGATCTCGGTAGTGGTGGGGTGTTCGAGTGTAGAAGCTAAAGAATGAGAGTCATTATTAACAGAAGTGTTTACCAGAGCAGAGCAGGTCGCGTCATTTCCTACATCTCTAGGTTGAACAAAATTATCACCAGCAACGGTCCTCTGAATTGCGTTGAAGACACGAGTGCCTAGATGAGCACGCAATGCATTGTGAAGTAGGAAGGTGTGCAGGATCGCTGATCATCTGGGGTTGAGAAAGTGAAAACTCGTCGTTCGCCGGGTATGGGTTAAGAGTTTCGCCTCTTTGAAATTGAATCGTAGGAATGAAGTTAGATTGAGGTCTGGAGAATCGGTCTTTCGCTGCTGCAAGAAGCACTCTGTCAGGTGGTAACAGTTGATTTGCATGGAAACGACTAGAGTTGGTGTGATGTTGATTATTGTAGGAGTTGGTGACGTTATTCTGTTGCCTGTTGGCCATGTTATAGTTGGGGCTATTGTTATTATTCCAAAAACTGTTGTTGACGTGACGGTTGTGGTTGGTATATTTACGGTTACTATTGGTGTTGAAGTTGTAGTTGTTTCGATTGGTACTTTGATGGTTATTATCGAGATTTCTGTTAAAGTTGAGGTTGCGATTCTGGTTCTGATTGTTGTTGTTATTGTTGAAGTAGTTCTTATTGTTGCGGTTGTTGTTGGAATTGTTATTATTATTGTAGTAATTGCTGTTGTAGTTATTTCTATTGTTATTGACAAAGTTGTTGTTATTATCGTTGTTGTTGTTGTGAATGATATGGTTATGCCTAGGGTTGTTGTTTCTGTTGTAATTATTTCGCCTATAATGAATTCGTCTTCTGGCCCTCCGTTTTCTTGCTTTGTCAGCTTGTTTTTGCTGCTGCATAATACGGTGTAATTTTGTATCGTACGCTGTCCAGTCCTGTTTCCAAACTTTTCTCGAGCCAAGGGAACGCCATCCACTGTTTGGAAGATCATTTGAAGGCTGGCCGGCCATAGTTATTTCCTCTGCCACACTTGGATAGCCAATGCTGTTTTCGATGGGCATCATTCTTGGCGTGTACTCAGAAATTCTGCTGCCAATTATTCGAAATTCTTCCAAGATTTCAGGAACACTACATTGAGTCTTAGAAGTGGCCACATCGATCAAATTTTCATTAACAGCTTCAAGCTGTTCGTCGACTTTATTAGTTATTTCATCAATATGACTGGTCAGCTTATTTGTAATCGAGTTGCTAAGTATCCCAAGTGACTCAGTCATGTTAACTTTAGCTTTAGTTATAGCATCGTCGAAAAGTGTCGTCACGTGGTTATTGATTTGTCTCACTACTTTTGTAGGAGAGATCACTTTTTTAACAGACGAAAGCTCCCGTTTTAGTTCATCGAATAGAGTTTCTTGTCGTTCGAGTGCCTCTTGAACGATTCCAAGTTTCTGCAATGTCGACGTCGATTTGTGTATTGCTTCGCTATGCTTTTTCACTAAGTCAGCAAGAAGAGCCTGCTGGTGTACCAGGTGACGAAAATTTAATTCCATCGCGATTCGCTCCTGGCAATCATTGCAGGCTGGCATCATGTAGGACCTAATCTGGTCTTCCTTGTTTCGTTGAACACCTGCGCATGCGGCATGGAATCGTAGGGAACACCCCTCACACTTCCATAAGTTCCGGTTGTCCGAAGACCCAAAACCGCACACCACACAGTTTCCACTAACTAACGATGTCATGTTTACAAAAAAAAGTGTAAATAACGTACAAACTTACTCGCGCGGAGCTTGAGTTGACTTACTGGCACAAAAGCACCTACAAGCGAAAAGAGAATGTAAGAATGATCCAGCAACAGGATCCAAATTTCAGGATAATCCTGTTAACTGATGATATCATTTCTCGTCTTAATTCTTTCTTATAGCTTAGTCCAGCGTTTGCGCTTCTTCACCTGGCATTCTCTACTTTCGACAAACACGTTCTGGGTCAATTTCTAGTACACTGCCGCTCCAAGCATAACTGTCCCATATTCTGTGTAAACCTTATGGACGCTGGGACAGTTCTGCTTGGAGCGGCAGTACAGTGCGCTTATTGTTCAAAAACTTATGTAATGCCATTTACTTGTTAGCACCCTCCTGTATATCCAGACTCTTTTGCTGCAAGTATTTCTGAGTATTGTTGATTTCAATTAGAATTGAAGCCCAAAAACCAAGAAGATGGGCATGTTGACCGGTTCGGTGTTCGCAAGATTTTGGGGCCCCTTTGGGTGGTGGGCCTGGTGCGGACCGCACCAACCGCACCCCCCCAGCTACGCTACTGTGCAAGAGAATTCTACTTCGACGCGTTCTGTCTCCGACCGTTCCGCAAACGAAAGTGATTAAAATCTCTGAGCCGAACTGAGCCCTTTGTTCGAGCCCGGATATTGTATGCCAAGTGGCTAACTGAATTTCGGGTTTCCCGATGAAACTATTTCCTCTTGTAGATCTTTGACGAAGATCGAATATCATCTAATATGTTTAATTAAAAATAATAATTGGTTTTCGCGGTAATGCTGTTTAATGTTTACTTTACCGGAGACTAAAAATAAAATATTCCAACATAATATTCTGGTTGGATTGCCTTACTTCAGAATTCATCATTACTTTGTTATGACTGACAAACGATTGGCGCAATTTTAACGATAGTGAAGACTCAAACCACTATTTCGTCTCCCGGTTCAAACTAGGGGTGATTACTCATAATTCTTATCCTTTATGTTTACCGTTCTTAACTGTCATTGTAATATGTTTAATCGAATCCAATATGTACACTGTTACAAACTTGGTATTCCAGCTATTATTTCTTCGGAAAATGTGCCATCGCGCTTTGTGTTCCACTTACCTGACCTTACCAATCAGACGAGAGCCGTGGTGGCTCGTGCTGTATCAAGAAGTTGTCGCCATGTTGCTCGATTTTGGGCTGTATTTCGCCAGTTCCACGGCGTCTCATCACCCGCAAGTCTCCTGCGTTCTGTTCGAGCCATCGTGCACGCTGCGCCCTTCTATTGTTGGTGTCGGCAGAGTTGGTGGAAAGAAGTGATTTCATAGGGTTGGAGTCCGGCATCCTTACGACGTGACCGCCCCACCGCAACCTATTGACTTTCGCCAGGTGTGCAATTTTCCAATGTTTTCATATTTTGCCAGTTTAATCCAGATTTTTATTCTGCTTAAATTCTTATTTTTTTGGTCATTTTCGTAAATTTAAAAATGCAAAATTTGTAAACTGATATATCTCTAAGCATTATTTCAGAGTTTTTTTCAGTTGAATAAGGAGATGAACTACCCCGCTGATACAAAATCTTCTTCTCGCACGAAATTCAGTCAACACCATGACAACGTGTCCTGACATAGAGTTTCAGCAAAAACATTCATAACAATATGAAAAATTGGCAAACAATTATAGTTGTTTGAAAAAAAGAGGCAAAATAATGTTAATTTAATTCCCGAATTTTGAGGTTTTCCCAGAAGGTTCAAAAGTCTGCCTTCAAGGTTCTCCAACTAATGTCATTGAATATTTTCTATCCTCAGCTTTAGCACGCAAACTAACTTATTACGCAATTCACAACCCAAGATGCGAATGAACCATTTCCTCTTTTCCCACATTCGGTACAATGGCTGCATTGAAGTGCTTGAAAAACCCAAGCGACGACTGCTGGTACATTTCGGGCCTCTAATGCGCAACTAAAATTCCGTGAGGGATGCGATGTCTACAAAGAATGTGTCGACGTATATCAAACAATGTGTTAATTAGATTCTTCTGGAAAATGTTTATACTCCCGTGCGTCGTCGGCGTGCATAAATTTCGTATACCGAATTCGCAGATGTACGTGATTGTACAACTTGCTCATTGGAAACCAGGCGGAAGAATATTTAAATATTTAAATTCGAATTTGTTTCGGTGTCTGTGCATTCAAGAGAGAAATTTACATAGAAAAACATGACAATAGTGAAATTTTAGAATTGTCATTGTTCACATCCATGATGTTAAAATTTGTAAGGGTCATACCACAGTAATTCTGTTCGAAACTGGTGTACCTACTTACTTTGTATCGGTTGAAATTGGAAAAATAACCAGAAACACCCACTGTTTATTAATACATAACACAATTCAAATAAAACCGCACCATAGGTCCTTCTATGGGTTCATTTCATGCAACATTGTTAGGAGCATAATTGTTTGTTCGCATTCCCAAGCAAGCAAAAGCGGTTTTGTTTTCATTGAACGACGATAACGTCGAGGGCAGTGAATTCTCTGCGTTCAACTTTTTGCTTGCTGTGCCCCCGGGCCATGCTTTGTTGGCTCATAACAACTTTTTGCGTACAAAAACTAATCCGCAAATCGCATAATTTACTGTGATTATTTGCATGCAATACCGATTTATTTCCCACTCTTCGTTATCTATTTGCTCGAAATTAAATACCGGATTATGCACTTCAGAAGAGAAAAAAAAAACACAATCACATACACAATCGAAAATATTAAATATTTAATTGCGTGCTGTCCTATTGAAGCAGTACACTGATTGTGTTGCAAAATTTATGCCTTTCTCTGCAACGAAACTCCCAGCCTGCTGAGCATCGTTGTTTGGCAAAGCAGGTGCATCAAGTGTGCCACAAAATATGGCCCTCGATCGCTGCAGAGTTACGATGTCGAGATTGGGAAAATTATGGCCATTTACGATTAGTATAAGCTCACAAAAAAGCTCATCTATCATAATAATGCTAGCTCTATCGAACGAGCACATGAGTACATCGTATAGAACCTGAGCTTGTCCTCCGTCAATAATTCAGCATCTCGCCCGGGATGGCACACAAATTTAGTTTACATTAACGCCACACACACCCATCGTTCGGTTCGTTCACTTTCCCAGCGCGCAACCTCAGATCGTTATACATATCGAATGATCAAATATTCATAGCGAAATTCCATGTTCCATATGTCATACCAGTAGGCGGGTGGAAATTCCACAGCATGCTGCAGAGCTTGTGAATCATCGAAATTCGTTCCTCTTCGCTGCGAGGGGGTAATGGTAGGGTATGTAGCGTATCGGACATCACCGCCAACAAAAGTGACAGTGGTGTTGCACGGGTTAACAGTTTTTCTCAGCAGGGAATTTTAAATTTCCTGTCTTTGGGATCGTCCAACGCGGGGACGGTCAGTTTGTAAATTATTTGTTGGCACCGCTTCGGTCATTCGCTCGTTTGCCGTGTCCATGACTATTACTACAACACTGCAGTAGTACAAGCGTGCAACACCCGACCGGCCAACGCCAGCACCCGCCTATTGTGCTGCTGCTGCTGCTGCTTCCGGTGGATGAGCCCCGTATGCAATCATATTTAGCGCAAGCGAAAGGGTAGTGGAAAACAAGAAAAAATATCGCTACCGGAGCGCACAACGTTGAATAAGTTATGAGCTTAATACCGTAGCCTTGTGGTTTGCATTGTTATTAATTTTAATTGCGCTTGCCTTCGCGTGGACCGAGTGCGGTCGCGTTATGCTTTCGTTATTGGTTTACGCTTCTCGCGTAATTGCAATTTTGTTAACGAGCGGAACTATCAAAACACGCGTCTGTCACAAGCTGATGAGTGATATAATCGAGAACAAGTTCAAATTTATCATTTACTATGCTTCAAGTGAGTTTGCAAAATGTAAAAAGTACTGCCAGAGACAGGACTATTGGCTAGCCGAACAATTGGAATAAGATTCGGACATAATGTAGATTGGTTCAAAATTGAATGTGGATTGGATTTGGATTGATTTTGATTGCTTTTGGATTGGAATTGGATTGGAATGGATTTGGATTGGATTTGGATTGGATTTGGATTGGATTTGTATTGGATTGGATTGGATTTGGATTGGATTTGGGTTGGATTTGGATTGGATTTGGATTGGATTTGGATTGAATTGGATTGCATTCAGATTGAATTTGGATTGCTTTGGATTGCTTTTGGATTGGATTGGAATTGGATTGGAATGGATTTGGATTGGATTGGATTTGGATTGGATTTGGATTGGATTTGGATTGGATTTGGATTGGATTTGAATTGGATTGGATTGGATTTGGATTGGAATTGGATTGGAATTGGATTGGATTTGGTTTGGATTTGGATTGGATTCGGTTTGGTTTTGGATTGCTTTTAAATTGGAATTGGATTGCATTTGGATTGAGTTCGGATGAGATTTGGATTGGATTTGAATTGCTTTTAAATTGGATTTGGATTGAATTTGGATTGGATTTGGATTGGATTTGGATTGGATTTGGATTGGATTTTGATTGGATTTGGATTGGATTTGGATTGGATTTGGATTGGATTTGGATTGGAATTGGATTGGATTTGGATTGTAATGGATTTGGATTGTAATGGATTTGGATTGGATTTGGATTGGATTTGGATTGGATTTGGATTGGATTTGGATTGGATTTGGATTGGATTTTGATTGGATTTGGATTGGATTTGGTTTGGATTTGGATTGGTTTTGGATTGGTATTGGATTGGATTTGGATTGGATTTGGATTGGATTTTGATTGGATTTTGATTGGATTTGGATTGGATTTGGATTGGATTGGGTTTGGATTGGATTTGGATTGGATTTGGATTGGATTTGGATTGGATTTGGATTGGATTTAGATTGGATTTAGATTGGATTTGGATTGGATTTTGATTGGATTTGGATTGGATTTGGATTGGATTTGGATTGGATTTGGATTGGATTTGGATTGGATTTGGATTGGATTTGGATTGGATTTGGATTGGATTTGGATTGGATTTGGATTGGATTTAAATTGGATTTTGATTGGATTTGGATTGGATTTGGATTGAATTTGGATTGGATTGGGTTTGGATTGGATTTGGATTGGATTTTGATTGGATTTAGATTGGATTTTGATTGGATTTTCATTGGATTTGGATTGGATTTGGATTGGATTTAAATTGGATTTTGATTGGATTTGGATTGAAATGGGATTGGATTTGGATTGGATTTGGATTGGATTTGGATTGGATTGGGTTTGGATTTGGATTGGTTTTGGATTGGTATTGGATTGGATTTGGATTGGATTTGGATTGGATTGGGTTTGGATTGGATTTGGATTGGATTTGGATTGGATTTGGATTGGATTTGGATTGGATTTGGATTGGATTTGGTTTGGATTTGGATTGGTTTTGGATTGGTATTGGATTGGATTTGGATTGGATTTGGATGGGATTTGGATTGGATTTGGATTGGATTTGGATTGGATTTGGATTGGATTTGGATTGGATTGGGTTTGGATTGGATTTGGATTGGATTTGGATTGGATTTAAATTGGATTTTGATTAGATTTGGATTGGATTTGGATTGGATTTGGATTGGATTTGGATTGGATTTGGATTGGATTTAGATTGGATTTGGATTGGATTTGGATTGGATTTGGATTGGATTTGGATTGGATTTGGATTGGATTTGGATTGGATTTGGATTGGATTTGGATTGGATTTTGATTGGATTTGGATTGGATTTGGATTGGATTTGGATTGGATTTGGATTGGATTTGGATTGGAATTGGATTGGATTTGGATTGTAATGGATTTGGATTGTAATGGATTTGGATTGGATTTGGATTGGATTTGGATTGGATTGGATTTGGATTGGATTTGGATTGGATTTGGATTGGATTTGGATTGGATTTGGATTGGATTTGGATTGGATTTGGATTGGATTTGGATTGGATTTGGATTGGATTTGGATTGGATTTGGATTGGATTTGGATTGGATTTGGATTGGATTTGGATTGGATTTGGATTGGATTTGGATTGGATTTGGATTGGATTTGGATTGGATTTGGATTGGATTTGGATTGGATTTGGATTGGATTTGGATTGGATTTGGATTGGATTTGGATTGGATTTGGATTGGATTTAAATATGATTTGGATTGCATTCAGATTGAATTTGGATTGCTTTGGATTGCTTTTGGAATGGATTGGAATGGATTTGGATTGGATTGGATTTGGATTGGATTTGGATTTGGATTGCAAGGGAATTGGATTGGATTTGGATTGGATTTGGATTGGATTTGGATTGAAATTGGATTGAATTTGCATTTGGATTGAGTTTAGAAGAGATTTGGATTGGATTTGGATTGCTTCTAAATTGGATTTGGATTGAGTTTGGATTGGATTTGGATTGGATTTGGATTGGATTTGGATTGGAATTGGATTCGATTTGGATTGGATTTGGATTGGATTTGGATTGGATTTGAATTGGATTTGGATTGGATTTGGATTGGATTTGGATTGGATTTGGATTGGATTTGGATTGGATTTGGATTGGATTTGGATTGGATTTGAATTGGATTTGAATTGGATTTGGATAGGATTTGGATTGGATTTGAATTGGATTTGAATTGGATTTGGATAGGATTTGGATTGGATTTGGATTGGATTTGGATTGGATTTGGATTGGATTTGGATTGGATTTGGATTGGATTTGGATTGGATTTGGATTGGATTTGGATTGGATTTGGATTGGATTTGGATTGGATTTGGATTGGATTTTGATTGGATTTGGATTGGATTTGGTTTGGATTTGGATTGGTATTGGATTGGATTTGGATTGGATTTGGATTGCTTTTGGATTGGATTTGGATTGGATTGGGTTTGGACTTGGATTGGATTGGGTTTGGATTGGATTTGGATTGGATTTGGATTGGATTTAGATTGGATTTAGATTGGATTTTGATTGGATTTTGATTGGATTTGGATTGGATTTGGATTGGATTGGGTTTGGATTGGATTTGGATTGGATTTGGATTGGATTGAGATTGGATTTAGATTGGATTTGGATTGGATTTGGATTGGATTTGGATTGGATTTTGATTGGATTTGGATTGGATTTGGTTTGGATTTGGATTGGTTTTGGATTGGTATTGGATTGGATTTGGATTGGATTTGGATTGGATTTTGATTGGGTTTTGATTGGATTTGGATTGGATTTGGATTGGATTGGGTTTGGATTGGATTTGGATTGGATTTGGATTGGATTTAGATTGGATTTAGATTGGATTTGGATTGGATTTTGATTGGATTTGGATTGGATTTAGATTGGATTTGGATTGGATTTGGATTGGATTTGGATTGGATTTGGATTGGATTTGGATTGGATTTGGATTGGATTTGGATTGGATTTGGATTGGATTTAAATTGGATTTTGATTGGATTTGGATTGGATTTGGATTGGATTTGGATTGGATTGGGTTTGGATTGGATTTGGATTGGATTTTGATTGGATTTAGATTGGATTTTGATTGGATTTTCATTGGATTTGGATTGGATTTGGATTGGATTTAAATTGGATTTTGATTGGATTTGGATTGAAATGGGATTGGATTTGGATTGGATTTGGATTGGATTTGGATTGGATTGGGTTTGGATTGGATTTGGATTGGATTTGTATTGGATTTAGATTGGATTTAGATTGGATTTGGATTGGATTTGGATTGGATTTGGATTGGATTTGGATTGGATTTGGATTGGATTTGGATTGGATTTGGTTTGGATTTGGATTGGTTTTGGATTGGTATTGGATTGGATTTGGATTGGATTTGGATGGGATTTGGATTGGATTTGGATTGGATTTGGATTGGATTTGGATTGGATTTGGATTGGATTGGGTTTGGATTGGATTTGGATTGGATTTGGATTGGATTTAAATTGGATTTTGATTGGATTTGGATTGGATTTGGATTGGATTTGGATTGGATTTGGATTGGATTTGGATTGGATTTGGATTGGATTTGGATTGGATTTGGATTGGATTTAGATTGGATTTGGATTGGATTTGGATTGGATTTGGATTGGATTTGGATTGGATTTGGATTGGATTTGGATTGGATTTGGATTGGATTTGGATTGGATTTGGATTGGATTTGGATTGGATTTGGATTAGATTTGGATTGGATTTGGATTGGATTTGGATTGGATTTGGATTGGATTTGGATTGGATTTGGATTGGATTGGATATGGATTGGATTTGGATTGGATTTGGATTGGATTTGGATTGGACTTGGATTGGATTTGGATTGGATTTGGATTGGATTTGGATTGTATTTGGAATGGATTTGGATTGGACTTGGATTGGATTTGGATTGGATTTGGATTGGAATTGGATTGGATTTGGATTGGATTTGAATTGGATTTGGATTGGATTTAAATTGGATATGGATTGGATTTGGATTGAATTTGGATGGGATTTGGATTGGATTTGGATTGGATTTGGATTGGATATGGATTGGATTTGGATTGGATTTGAATTGGATTTGGATTGGATTTGGATTGGATTTAGATTGGATTTGGATTGGATTTGGATTGGATTTGGATTGGTTTTGGATTGGATTTGGATTGGATTTAAATTGGATTTTGATTGGATTTGGATTGGATTTGGATTGAATTTGGATTGGATTGGGTTTGGATTGGATTTGGATTGGATTTTGATTGGATTTAGATTGGATTTTGATTGGATTTTCATTGGATTTGGATTGGATTTGGATTGGATTTAAATTGGATTTTGATTGGATTTGGATTGAAATGGGATTGGATTTGGATTGAATTTGGATTGGATTTGGATTGGATTGGGTTTGGATTGGATTTGGATTGGATTTGTATTGGATTTAGATTGGATTTAGATTGGATTTGGATTGGATTTGGATTGGATTTGGATTGGATTTGGATTGGATTTGGTTTGGATTTGGATTGGTTTTGGATTGGTATTGGATTGGATTTGGATTGGATTTGGATGGGATTTGGATTGGATTTGGATTGGATTTGGATTGGATTTGGATTGGATTTGGATTGGATTGGGTTTGGATTGGATTTGGATTGGATTTGGATTGGATTTAAATTGGATTTTGATTAGATTTGGATTGGATTTGGATTGGATTTGGATTGGATTTGGATTGGATTTGGATTGGATTTGGATTGGATTTAGATTGGATTTGGATTGGATTTGGATTGGATTTGGATTGGATTTGGATTGGATTTGGATTGGATTTGGATTGGATTTGGATTGGATTTGGATTGGATTTTGATTGGATTTGGATTGGATTTGGATTGGATTTGGATTGGATTTGGATTGGATTTGGATTGGAATTGGATTGGATTTGGATTGTAATGGATTTGGATTGTAATGGATTTGGATTGGATTTGGATTGGATTTGGATTGGATTGGATTTGGATTGGATTTGGATTGGATTTGGATTGGATTTGGATTGGATTTGGATTGGATTTGGATTGGATTTGGATTGGATTTGGATTGGATTTGGATTGGATTTGGATTGGATTTGGATTGGATTTGGATTGGATTTGGATTGGATTTGGATTGGATTTGGATTGGATTTGGATTGGATTTGGATTGGATTTAAATATGATTTGGATTGCATTCAGATTGAATTTGGATTGCTTTGGATTGCTTTTGGAATGGATTGGAATGGATTTGGATTGGATTGGATTTGGATTGGATTTGGATTTGGATTGCAAGGGAATTGGATTGGATTTGGATTGGATTTGGATTGGATTTGGATTGAAATTGGATTGAATTTGCATTTGGATTGAGTTTAGAAGAGATTTGGATTGGATTTGGATTGCTTCTAAATTGGATTTGGATTGAGTTTGGATTGGATTTGGATTGGATTTGGATTGGATTTGGATTGGAATTGGATTCGATTTGGATTGGATTTGGATTGGATTTGGATTGGATTTGAATTGGATTTGGATTGGATTTGGATTGGATTTGGATTGGATTTGGATTGGATTTGGATTGGATTTGGATTGGATTTGGATTGGATTTGAATTGGATTTGAATTGGATTTGGATAGGATTTGGATTGGATTTGAATTGGATTTGAATTGGATTTGGATAGGATTTGGATTGGATTTGGATTGGATTTGGATTGGATTTGGATTGGATTTGGATTGGATTTGGATTGGATTTGGATTGGATTTGGATTGGATTTGGATTGGATTTGGATTGGATTTGGATTGGATTTGGATTGGATTTTGATTGGATTTGGATTGGATTTGGTTTGGATTTGGATTGGTATTGGATTGGATTTGGATTGGATTTGGATTGCTTTTGGATTGGATTTGGATTGGATTGGGTTTGGACTTGGATTGGATTGGGTTTGGATTGGATTTGGATTGGATTTGGATTGGATTTAGATTGGATTTAGATTGGATTTTGATTGGATTTTGATTGGATTTGGATTGGATTTGGATTGGATTGGGTTTGGATTGGATTTGGATTGGATTTGGATTGGATTTAGATTGGATTTAGATTGGATTAGGATTGGATTTGGATTGAATTTGGATTGGATTTGGATTGGATTTGGATTGGATTTGGATTGGATTTTGATTGGATTTGGATTGGATTTGGTTTGGATTTGGATTGGTTTTGGATTGGTATTGGATTGGATTTGGATTGGATTTGGATTGGATTTTGATTGGGTTTTGATTGGATTTGGATTGGATTTGGATTGGATTGGGTTTGGATTGGATTTGGATTGGATTTGGATTGGATTTGGATTGGATTTGGATTGGATTTGGATTGGATTTGGATTGGATTTGGATTGGATTTGGATTGGATTTGGATTGGATTTGGATTGGATTTAAATTGGATTTTGATTGGATTTGGATTGGATTTTGATTGGATTTGGATTGGATTTGGATTGGATTTGGATTGGATTTGGATTGGATTTGGATTGGATTTGGATTGGATTGGGTTTGGATTGGATTTGGATTGGATTTGTATTGGATTTAGATTGGATTTAGATTGGATTTGGATTGGATTTGGATTGGATTTGGATTGGATTTGGATTGGATTTGGATTGGATTTGGTTTGGATTTGGATTGGTTTTGGATTGGTATTGGATTGGATTTGGATTGGATTTGGATGGGATTTGGATTGGATTTGGATTGGATTTGGATTGGATTTGGATTGGATTGGATTTGGATTGGATTGGGTTTGGATTGGATTTGGATTGGATTTGGATTGGATTTAAATTGGATTTTGATTGGATTTGGATTGGATTTGGATTGGATTTGGATTGGATTTGGATTGGATTTGGATTGGATTTGGATTGGATTTGGATTGGATTTGGATTGGATTTGGATTGGATTTGGATTGGATTTGGATTGGATTTGGATTGGATTTGGATTGGATTTGGATTGGATTTGGATTGGATTTGGATTGGATTGGATATGGATTGGATTTGGATTAGATTTGGATTGGATTTGGATTGGACTTGGATTGGATTTGGATTGGATTTGGATTGGATTTGGATTGGATTTGGAATGGATTTGGATTGGACTTGGATTGGATTTGGATTGGATTTGGATTGGAATTGGATTGGATTTGGATTGGATTTGAATTGGATTTGGATTGGATTTGGATTGGATTTAGATTGGATTTGGATTGGATTTGGATTGGATTTGGATTGGTTTTGGATTGGATTTGGATTGGATTTGGATTGGATTTGGATTGGATTTGGATTGGATTTGGATTGGATTTGGATTGTATTTGAATTGGATTTGGATTGGATTTGGATTGGTTTTGGATTTGATTTGGATTGGATTTGTATTGGATTTAGATTGGATTTAGATTAGATTTGGATTGGATTTGGATTGGATTTGGATTGGATTTGGATTGGTTTGGGTTTGGATTGGATTTGGATTGGATTTGGATTGGATTTGGATTGGATTTAGATTGGATTTTAATTGGATTTGGATTGGATTTGGATTGGATTTGGATTGGATTTGGATTGGATTTGGATTGGATTTGGATTGGATTTGGATTGGATTTGGATTGGATTTGGATTGGATTTGGATTGGATTTGGATTGGATTTGGATTGGATTTGGATTGGATTTGGATTGGATTTGGATTGAATTTGGATTGGACTTGGATTGGATTTGGATTGGATTTGGATTGGATTTGGATTGGATTTGGATTGGATATGGATTGGACTTGGATTGGATTTGGACTGGATTTGAATTGGATTTGGATTGGATTTGGATTGGATTTGGATTGGATTTGGATTGGATTTGGATTGGATTTGGATTGGATTTGGATTGGATTTGGATTGGATTTGGATTTGGATTGGATTTGGATTGGATTTGGATTGGACTTGGATTTGATTTGGATTGGATTTGGATTGGATTTGGATTGGATTGGATTTGGATTGGATTTGGATTGAAATGGGATTGGATTTGGATTGGATTTGGATTGGATTTGGATTGGATTTGGATTGGATTGGGATTGGATTTGGATTGGAATGGGATTGGATTTGGATTGGATTTGGATTGGATTTGGATTGGATTTGGATTGGAATGGGATTGGATTTGGATTGGATTTGGATTGGATTGGATATGGATTGGATTTGGATTGGATTTGGATTTGATTTGGATTGGATTTGGATTGGATTTGGATTGGATTTGGATTGGATTTGGATTTCATTTGGATTGGATTGTTATTGGATTGTTATTGGATTGGTTTTGTATTCGATTTAGACTGTAATTGGATGGATTTGTATTGTAGTTGTATTAGATTGGATTGCATTTTAATTGGATTTAGATTGGAATTGATTTGGAATTGGATAGGTTTTGGATTCGATTTGGATTGCATTTGTATGGATTTGGATTGGATTTGGATTGCATCCGGATTTCATTTGGATTGGATTTGGCTTGGATTGGAATTGGATTGGAATGAATTTGGATTAGATTTGTATTAAAATTGGATTGGATTTGGATTGGATTCGGAGTCTAGAATAGAAAATAGATTGAATTACATTCAAATAGGAACAAGGTTGCAATTTCGATTTCATTTGGAATAAATTTCGGTTCGATTCCGAATGAATATATGATGTGGCTCTTCTCTTCATTAAACACCTCACGAAAAGTTATTACAAAATGATAATTTATCATAACGGATTTCGATTCAGTATCGCAATGCCTGGAAGGATTTTGCGTAGATTTTTTCGTCCTGAGTAATAAATACAATTGCTATCATCATGTTCCAATTGCATTGGAAAGGCAATTCAATATTCCACTAACTTCCACCAGACAATTTATGACAGTACGAATTTTATCGATTGAAATTTGCCCTCTGGTCTCATAGCACCGATCGACATTGGGTAACACAATGGGAGAGGTTGATAGAGTTGTAAAATTTTTATTTAGATTATTATTTGTCTCTCACTATAGCATGTGACAAAGATGTAAAAAAGTCAAAGTCCTAAAGGATGAAATTTATTCATGTTTTCGATCTGTGCAAAACATGCTCGCAGCAATGAAAGATTCACGCTTGTAGTTATCATGACAATGCGTTAATGAGGCATTTCAAATAACGATCCATTCCATTTTACTACCATGAAGCCGCGAGTGAATTTCATTCACAAAATGCAGGTAACATTTTCGTGGGTTTAATGTGATTTCGCCATTAGTAATTGCATGGGACAATATATTCACAGTCAGTTTCACCCTCCCCATCCCATCCGAAATTTAGGCTTTGAAGAAATAAACATCCATTCACCTTGGTATTGAGGAGTTGAGTTAATTTTATACATGGAATCACAACTAATTTCCATACGAAATTTTGATCTAACTGCCAAAATTCGGAAGTGAAAACTTTTCACCGCCAACTAAACTGTGTCGCTCACAATAAGTGTTTCTACTAGTGTTATCCTAAGCTAGTTGCTAGTTTTAAATAATTTAACACATGTGTAGCTAGCGTCCAGCATAAGTAAGTGAGTTTTCGGAAAACAAAAACTTACACTTTACACTCTCATCCATCCCGCATTTCGCCTGCCTGACTTAAGTTTTCATGTGAGTGCTCGCAAGCCAACAAACAGAAAAAACTGCGGGTTAAATCATTCCAACCCCATATTTTAACTGCACAATAAATCACGAATAACCGTTTGCCTAACAGAACGAGTAAACGTAGCACCAGTTAAATGCATTTTTCATGCCACTTTTTCTGCCCTGTTTCGACAACCGAAAAGGCGAGATTTAGAAACAATGCACCGCCAAGCGGATTCTTTGTTCCACACAAGAACAAAAACTGGACAATGGAGAAACAAAAAATCGTTTTCCCGTTGCTCGTAAAACAATTTCAATGCTAAAGACTTAATGCGCTCGTGCAATTTCTTAATATTTTTATTTAAGAAAACCCTCGTGGAAAAGGCCGGAGAAAGCTCAAGACGAGCAAAATTATTACTTACAGCCGTCAGGCAGACCGACAGACAGCAGCGATGCCATGGGTAATCTTCTCTTTTCTACCGTTGGTTCAGATTTCCCTATCATGCGAAGAAAGGCGAAGTTAGGAGTGCGAACAGAAATCGAAAGAATTCAAATGTGTTATAGTTGAACCAAAAATTTCATCTTCCCAGGAGCACGTTTTTTTTCGAACGAAAGGAGTAAAATGTAACATTTGATCGCTAGTGGCAACGAACCAAGGAGTGCTGCCTTGCTCCTTGAAAAGTATGGAAATCACTGTGAAAATTAAAGTGCTACTCACTTTTTCCTTAGATGGCTGGACCAATTTAATTTGAGTGTCAAATGATCAGTTAATATTAGGTTCAGACATCAACTATTAAGATAAGCTAGATCACACCGCTAGATGAACTATTTCATGCTTTTTATTCAGAAGATAATGCGATTGTAGCCAAAATCTATCCTACCCGGATTCAAGTTTTCATTTGAATATGGAGCTTGATTTTCGTGAAACTTCGCTCGAACTGGAAAACTGTAGAAACTGCCAAAGTGCCAACAATCAGCAGCCACAGCAGCAGAGGCAAAAACTATGAGATTTCTGCGGTTGAACTTTTGATCCTGTTTCCATTATTCGTTCGGCAAATTCGTTCCTTTCAGTCTAATCAACTCTATCCTCGCACTTAGTCCCAGACTCATGTCTGTTCTCGAACCAATTTACTTCTACGCAAAGTCACGTAAAGTGCCCTTCCGAACACATTGTCGAATGTTGTCGACAAATGACTGCCGGGGCTTGCAAAGTGCTTCTAACACATGAAAGACTTCATCGTTGGGGCAGAAAATATGCACATTCTCTTACCTCTAGCTCTTCCTGATTCAGCCGGCAGCCGCCTACTCCATTCTGCAGAGGAAGAAGTCGACTAACGGCAAAGCAATTTCACCACTGACGAACAACGTTACGGGCGAAGGATTGCAACGATCCAAGAAGGCGCCAACAGAAACGACCATTGGCATTTATTCGCCTATTAGGCTGAGCTTAGCGTTTCAGCCATAATTTCAACCCCACCGAACAGTGTTCGACACGAGCGGCCACCCCTTTTTCCTACTTCTATTTGCTGCGGGCACGCTTTTGCATTCATTTGCATTTGCAAGCTTGGATGGTGAATTAATGGTCGAATGATGCATTGCTTGCTATCCCGACAGGCAATGTGTCGAGCGTTGTGCGGTAACAGCCACTGGGGAAACCGGAGCACCACCATGAACCTTTGACACCAAAGTAGTACAGATAAACAACATCGGAGCAATTTGTGAGTATTTATAGAGGCTGCCTGACACTTTTGCTAATGGCACTGGCCTGAATCGGTTGCCTTGTTGAACCTGCCTACGATTCGCCAGCTGTTTTTCATCTTCGAGTGGTTATGATAAACCAAAATCAAAACAAGACTCCATCCTTTTGCAATATGATTACAGGATTGAAAAATATGTCACCATTTCCGTAATTGATTTCTCCGAAAGGATTGAATAATAATCTATAAGCTAGAAGCATTGAAAGTAATAAATCTAAACCCTATTTCCAAAACCGGAATAATAAACGATTTCCGGTTTTGATGTCAGCCCCCGCCGACCCGCACGAAGCGCCGAGGTGAATTCCAATTCAGTTCCTGGTTGATTGAACAAGCAGCAGCTACTATATCTCGATCTTTACTCTCTAGAAACCAAGAAGGAGGGGGTCCAGTTTTTCCCATTCGCCCTATCGCAGCAATTTGCTGGTTTCCGTGACCGGTATACAGATGAACTTCTTGCAGTCCGTAAAGAAAATACACACAAATTTTCTCAGTGTAGAGAAAAGGTTCCCAACAAATGCATAGTATGCATTTCTTATTAGAATCCATTTTATTGGTTACTCTTACAAACTGGAGGGAATGTAATAAAATTATCCGGCGATGAGTTTTTGGGTGCACAACAGGAGCAATGTAATACAGCTTGTATATGAATAACGTTGTACTTCGGTGGCTAGCGCTGACCTCGGTATAAGGTGTGAACGTGCCACAATAACACTGAATCGAATCTGTATCGAATGCTTGAGGGATAATAAGGCCACAATGCTACATTCATTTCCTGTACTTTTTTTTTTGGTTTTCCCATTCTGAATGGATTACGAAATCACGGCTTGAGATTTGTAACAGACGTCAACTCACTGTTGTTTGAAATAGTCATGCCGAAGTCGTCGCAAAGGTTAAAGATCAAAGAGGAGCGACTTCGATGGCTTATTAAGAAAAGTTTTTTTAAACCAATAAATTTCCGGGATAATACTTTTACAATTCCAATGTAAGTTGTAGCAGATGACCAAGCTTTCAAAGGATCAGAGTTGTGGTTTATCTAAAGCCTGTATTACACTTTTTGACCAATGGTCAAATATTTGACCATTTGACATAATGGTTAAATTTATTCGACATCATGATTGTGGTTTGCCCGCGTTTGCCACATGTTAAAATTGGAGAGTGACAAACAATTATCTTTGACAAAATTTTCATTGGTCAAAAAGTGACAAATATTTGACGCTCGGTCAAAGAGTGCTAATCCAGCCTTGAATAACATGTTGAATATGACATGAAAGAAAATATCATCGAATGAATTTGTTTGATAAAATTGAGTAATTTTTCTGCATGAATTTTGCATTCTTAGCAAAATTTGCTCGAAATTAAATCGAAATTTCATACACAGAAGGGTAGGGAACATATTCTAAGCAGCTTTAGGAACCGCCTGTGTATTAAGACGAAATACTCGACTCTGTAATGACTTATTTATGTACTAAAATATCTATTCAGAACTAGTTTTGTGTGTTCTGCCACAAATGGTGACCTTTCAACACTATTATGTATATTTGTACGCTTTTTAGTATTATTGAATGTTATCAGCTTTCGCAGTTAAGATAATGTAATTGTAGGAAAATTATTAAACCTACTTGTCAAGAAAAAAAGGAATAAAAGGAATAAAACGAAACTTAAAATAAACTTAAAATAAACTTGAAACTATCTTACTGACTATAAAGTGAGCTAATCGTTGCAATTGAGGATTGCAACGATTTTTGTCGGAATTTGTTGATAATTTGGCTTGACATATTTTCTAATGTTTCTACATTAGTGAGCCTATGTAGCTCGTTCGTGCTAAACCAGGGAGGACGCTTCAAATCATTTTCAAAGTTTATTCTGAATCCTTTGAAGTGTCTTCTTCCTGGTTGCACAACAACTTGTCCAGATGGGAACTGCATATAACATTGCTGGTCTAAATATTTGTTTGTAAATTAACAGTTTATTCTTGAGACAAAGTCTAGAATTCCTGTTGATAGGAGGATATAAACATTTGATATACTTATTGCACTTTGACTGGATATTTTGAACAAATTCCGTTGCTTCAACTGTTTACACTGGGGTCCTTTTTTACGCGGTTGGTTGTACCGCGTTGAAAAAGTCCGCGTATAAAAAAACCGCGTTATTTTAAAAAATCGCGTAGAAAAAAACTCCATTCAATAATAAGATCCGATTAAAAATAACGGCACGTAAGCAAATATAAACTTTAATTCAAATAGTTAACAATTAGTTACAAAAAATCATTAAACCGTATAATATAAACTTTAATTCAAATAGTTAACAATTAGTAACAAAAAAATCATTAAACCGTATTGCTGAAAATTTTATTCATATTTATATTTCAAACTGATACAGCTGAGTCGAATGGAAGTTGAACCGAAATTTATAAAACGGGTAAAAAAAGTATAAATAGATTTTCCTACTTACAAAGTACGGCTGTCGTATGTTTTCGTATTACTTTGCAGTAAATCGTAACCTTCAAAACGAAATTATGACTAACATCTGTTATGGCTAACATATATTATGGCGTTCGTCTATTATGGCCAACGTACTGTAAGGCAAGCATCTTTAAGGCTATCGTACGTATGGCAAACATCCGTATGGCTACCGTATTTATGGCTGTTGGCGGGTCCCCATTCCAATCACCCCGAACCTTTAAAGCGGTATACATCTGTTTTGCAGGGGTTTTTTTCAGCATCCAAATAGCGCCTGAATAGCTGCAATTTTTTTCGTTTGATGTTTTTTCAAAGATTATTCTGTGTTGAACGGAATTTTATGTATTCGTAAGACACAGTTAATCAGAATTTTCGTTCTCATCATTGAAATTGTCGTCATTGATAAAAATTCAGGAGATTGAGGCCCGTTTATTTCGACTGAATCGAATAGGTGCCACTGCTTAAGCCGTTCCTTACCCTATAACAGAAAATCTATGTCGTTAAAGGAGGAAGATGAAATTAAAAGATGGCGAATTGTACCTCTGCGTGGGTACTCGTACTCATACCATATCGTTAGATGGTACCAATTTGACAGGAGAATCGCGCACTAAAAGCAGAAAATGCGTGACAATTGATGATAAAAACTGACAGGCTGTATTTCTGGGTAAAGAAGAATGTTTTCTATCTATATAGGAGTAAGCGTATTTTTGTTTATTTCAGCAAGAAAATCGAATATTTACAAAGAACGAAAAATGGATTTGGAAATTCGAGGGTTGAAAACCCTACACTAAATAAAATAAAACAGTCACCAGATCTAAAACAATTATTTTCGCGACACCTGCGGTCTCAGTCTTTTGTGTGCTCAGGAATAACCAGCAAACGAAATTCAAACATGGATGTTGAAAGCCACCACAGGCTTCAAGCGTCACGACCTCACAAGGATTCGAAACAGTACAAAGTATACAAGTGCGAAAATATTTCTTCTTAGAGCGTCGTAACCATTTGCCATATTCAAGAGTGATCTTCCCTCCTACCCGGCTGAAGAAGTTATGTGACAAACACTCATGCATGCGAGAGGGTTGCGAGAAATAAATGTCGGTTGAGAACATGATTGGGTCTGGCAATTGACATAAATTCACACCTGTCAGACTGGGTGGAAATGTGTTTCAATCCCTGCTCCAGCTTCAGAGTCTCGGTGGGCCTGTCATCACCATACCCGCTTTGGTGTGCAGTGAAATAAACAGAAAGTAACTTTTTTGTTGCATGGTTTAATACTAATCGCAACATCGCAGTATGCGGCGCTATTCTACCATTGCTGGAGTCTTTTCCACCATTAAATCCGTTGGCTAAACCGCAAAGCGGAACCTTTTATTTGCTCTGTATGTGGTCGTGTGAGTATGGGATAAAAAGTAATAAATTTATGTTTTCGGCACTGCTGCTGTGGAATGCAGTGCAGAGATTTATGCCCATTTACAGTAACGAGCACCCAAGTCATAAATTGATTAAAAAATTTCCCATTCGCTGTCAGTAAAATATACTGTGGAATTTCCGCCCTCAACAAGTTTACTTAATTGAGGAAAGTTCCTTACTGTGTGCGAAACAATTTCCCTTGTGCAATTGGAAAGTTTTCTATCTTCCGCCCCTTCTGAGCAGGTGTTTGCACTAACAAGCGAATCGATTGGTGGACTGTCAACTGAACCAAAGCTTGCTAGATTGTATTCAGGATAAACTTTCCCACTCGATTGTGGCACAAACCGCAAAACTTGTCCCTCTCAACGAACCAACGAAGTAGCGCGTGCCCGACTAAACTCCCCTGTCCGTAATCATCAGCCCGTTATTTAATCCTATCGCAACGAGAAGCGAAACAATTTTCATTTCGTACAAAGTTAGCGAGATCCGAAAGTGTGCGCGGTTGCAACAATGCCATGCTGCAATTTAATTAGTTAAAGTTAACAGGCGGAGTGTGTATTGGTAAACAAACCAAATACAAGCGCATCATGTTCACGCCGTCATTCCTTGTTCGGAAGTTTTACACCCGCGAGTTTGTTCGAAGGCACTTCGCCTCGGAAAACTCCTTCATCACGAACCTTAGATGTTAGCGATGAAATGAACGAGAGACTTTTAGGAGGACAGTTTTCAAAGTAAAACAACCATTCTATAGGAAGAAGCAAAACACCGTAATTCAATTTATTACAAAAATTAAGCTTGTTGATTGGCAGAATATTTTCAATCACTGTGTGGCGAATTTTCGCTTCAACCGAATGTGGCACACTTACACGTGTAAATAGCAGTTCGTTAAGAAAAACCCTAGCCTATACCAAAAATGTTTAATTAAAACCGGAGGTCAACATTCGAAGCGGTTCCCGCTGCTTGATTGCGTTGTAAATCGAATTTATTGACAGCAGTCGGAATTGATCAATTTCCAAGCCGTAAACATGGCCGCCGAAAAGTGGCCATCCACTGAACGGACAAACACTTGATTTGGGTATTCAAACTAAGCAGGCATTTGTTGGTGGTGAAAGTTTAAATGCCTTGTGAAGAGAGTTGCAGTTAGATATTATCAGACACCGATGAATCCTTGATTGAGTTCACATTCGAACTTAAACCAAATGGATTTTGGATTGGATAAGGATTGGACTTGCGCTGAGATGAAAAATTAAACAGAATATTCGAGAATTATTATTTTGTTGTGCCTGTAATGTTTCAAACAATCGTTAGCTTTAGATGGTCAGAGAAATTAAAATTCTTGTCTCTGATTTTTTTGCTTCTGGGCCTCTTGCTAAATCAAGGTAATTGCATCACTGGGACAATTTTATTGCACAAATTGGATTACCGATCATCGCGCAGCCAATCAATGAGAGAACCTGTTAACAGTGGGTAGTTATTGGCTCATTGGTAGAACGATATCGCCGCAAGGAAATTATGTGAACGAAGACCGCTAAAGGACGAATCTAGGTCACATCCCGTCACAACACCAGCACCGATGATCAACAGATAATATTATAATACTCTTTCTCGTTACCGTGGATAGCATTTCCACAACATAGCCTCGCAGTACATCAGTATGCCAACATTGATTCAAGCCCGTAGCCCTGGGGGGAAGTCATGCAGAACCCATTCACGAAATGTTTTGGATCAATGCGTAGTTAGACTGGATTGATGGGTTTTGACTCCAAGCTACTGGAACCGAAGCCAACCCCGAACACAATTCTGGCTGTGACCTTGCATCCAGTTGCGAACGAATCGTAGAGAAGGCGGCGAAAACTGGCGCCACACTGGCGCCCCTGCTGTCATTGTTATGCTCTCGTAACAGGAGGAGGGAAAAATTACCCTCTGTTGTTTGTTTGCTTGTTTGCTCGGCATCGATCCGAGCAGGCTGCGGCGGTGGTTCCTGCAGCGACAGAAATTGCGTTTCTTTGAATCTATGCTTTTTCTGCAACATCATGCTGTGTAAAACAGTGGCGTAGCGAAAATGATTGTTCATCGAGTAACGAATTGATAAATTATTCAATTGAACAATTGTAAATTGTCAATTGAACAGACACAATAGCTTTAGTAGTACGGAGATAAAATTTAATATTCCATCGTTCGTGTCATGTTTCGGTGAACCTGCGATGTGAGGCAGACTAAGTGAAGAAACATCGGACGGTTGCAGCGATTTCCCAGTGGACGTCAAACTGCAGTGCGGTGGTGAAAATGTTGCGATGTACGCAGTTGGCGCTGACTGTGGAAAAGCGTTCTGGTTCGCCGTCAAACGCCGTCTCTTGTTTGAATTGCATTACGTGGGATTCTCGAGCACCACGAGCATCACAGCCAACTGAGTTGTTGACGTTATAATTTTGCCTTACGGAGCACTGTGTTGTTGTAGTTTTGGTTAGACACAAATTGGTTCGAGAGTGAAACCACGGAACCGCGCAAGTGGTGATGGTGCGCGTGTCAGCCTGTCTGTCCACTGCGGGTGCGATGGCGGATGGATCCTCCGATACAGAGTTTGCGAATGTTTTGAGCTTAATTATAAATCATTTTCTTGAATCTAAAATTTTGGCAGGATGCCGTTTCCGGGGAACACGACTCCGCTGACGCTGATCTTGGGAGTTTTCAACCTAATTAAGGCCGCTCTCTGTTTCTGTTCGAAGACAAACTTTGCACAGTTCGTGTGCTCCGGGAAAATTTCGACGTTGGGTTTTACTTTTTACTCAGCATGCATACGAATTGGAAGCGGGTCCTGTTTTGCCTGTTACGTGATATAATTAATAATTTGAAGCTTTGAAATGTTTATATTATTTTTTGTTTTGGAAGAGTAGTCCAACAGAAACCGATGAAAATAAAACTTATTTTGTCTTGGCAAAAAAGGACATAAAACTCATTTCTTGAATCTATAAGAAATTAATAAGAAAAGTATTCAATGTTTCATCCGTATTAGAAATTGTTGGCTCAGTATTACAGCGCAGTAAGCGTGTGACGTATCGACAGGATTTTAGTTGAGACATTATAGGTCAATTCATTCAGCTATTTGAAGCCCCTTCACTGACTGTAGTTTTTTTTATGTAGAACTACTCATTCAAGTAAGGTCTTCTTTAGAAGTGGGAAAAAAAGATCTAAAGATGAAATAAGTGACGTGAAGTGCCTCGAAATTTCTCACCTCTTCTCCCCCGAAGGTTAACCGTGCGTCATCTTTCTCTGTTGTCACTGACGTCGAGTTCATCATTGCCTTGAGATATAGCAAATATGATATGAAAAAAACTTTTCCCGTATTCAAAAATCCCTGTGTCCAAATTTTGGCGGCAATCGGTTCAGAAGTTTTTGAGTCTCCTATATGTAAGAAAGCGGAATTGCTCCGGTAAGTCTTTCAGGCCATCTTTCGGGGTCCCAAGCGTTATGCTTGAGCGATGCGTCCAATCCAATATTAAATGGTACGAAGGAAACTGATTCGATGGCTTTACTTTTCGGTACAAGCTTCACCACTACTGGATTATTTTCGATATTAAGGTAGGCTTTCGACATCTTAAAACCAGCCGCAACAGTAACTTCCGGCTGAATCCGTGAGAGATGAAGCCAGAATCTTTCTTCTGCTTCGTTTTGCAACCACGACACGCTTCCAATGCGCGCGCATTTGTTTTTAAAACACGAGGACTTTTTATACCCCTGTGGTGACCGACTGTGGGCCATCGAGGACTAGCTGCTGGGGACGCGTGCGTGAATGGTTTTGAGTTTTGAGCAACTACGCCACCGATTCAAGACAAACCCAATATTATAAAAATAAGGGTCGAAATTAAAAAACAACTTTGTTACAGAAAAAACTATCCTCCCCCTAGTGTACGACAATGTAGTAAGTTGACACTGATATCTTAGAATTATGTTCGATACTAGAAAGCCCCAGGATGAACATATTCGAGGTGAGTGTATAGCGAATAGATAGACAGACATACATTCGCATTTATAGATATAGTCAAATAACTCTAAGTCGATTACACCGGATTCTCTTTTTGCGCAGTCTTATTTTACTCGAAATTTTTTTCATGCCTCTTTTGCACAGATTTTTGAGATAACACATTTTTTGCACGGTTTTTTACACTGAACGCATCCCTCGTACAGAAACAGTCGGGTGTATTTTGAAAGATACATGAAAACTTTTTCTACAAAGTTGCTTGAAATTTACGGGGCTACAACATTATGGAACAACTTTTGAATCTATCTACAAAGATAAGAAATTTAGATTTCTGATTTCATCGGAACCTTTGGTCACCCTAATTTGTACCTTGAGTTGCCTAACACTAAAGGCACTACAACATTGTTGGAAATTTTTCAATTTTATCTACATAAATAGTAGGAGGGTGGTATTCAAGACACGACCCGGCCCCAAAAGGTACCAGTTGCCGATTATTCTTGTTTATTGGTTAGTACGTCCAGAAATCCAGACATTCTAGTGTTTTGTACACCCAACGCAAACGCTGAACATTTTATTACTTTAGGGCAATTTTTTATCACTTATTGTGTCTTATGACTGCGCATTATACTCAAAGAGTAACAAACAAAAAGTAATAAAAATTATGACGGCCACACGTTTGTATGCTTTTCTGGAGGAGAGCATACAGCCAAGCACCGCAATGCATGTGTTAGCAAGACTTCACTCGCTGCATTTGTATTGATGCAACGATCAGGTTCATTTTTGTCCCCTTCATCCACACATAATCAGAATCTCAACCGTCAACCTCAAATGTCTAATTAGAAACACTTTCGCTTCGTCCCTCAGTGTTTACTTGAAATGGAAATATGTAATACTGTCTGGCCAGAGTTGCCGATGTTGCGAATATTGTCTGGTTAGGCACGAGTATTGTATTTTCAAACAGGTGCAAATGAGTTTCCATGAACCAATGAGTATGTGTTTTAGATATCTTGCAGGAAAGCGAATGTTTTTGTTTTTCTTTAACGCAGTTTACAGATCGTGATGTCATTTCAAGACGCATTTCAAGTCTTTGAAATCATCAACGTTTGCATACTCTATGACGGGGAAAATGCTGCTTGGCAGCTCTTGTCATATTTTTTCTCTACTCCGTATGCGAACTAATACACGCACACCGGATGAATTGGAGATTGAAGAAACTAGTAACATAGGCAACATATGCGACGGTGTGTGATTTTTTTTGCTTGAGATGGAAAGGGAGCAGCTTTCGACAGAAAAAATCTTGCATGTGGCTGAAACGGACATTATTTGATAGTCGTACTCCCGTAACACGTGCTAAATATATGGCAGTATGTGTTGTTACTTGACTGGGAAAGAATTTTATTGCCTTTAAAGTAATAGGTTTGTTACCCAAAAGGCAACTTTGCGCTATTGCTTCTAAAGTAATAAGGAAAAGTTTTGCGTGTAGTAGCCATGTGCTACTAACAGCCACCAGCATTACGGGTGAAACCGGCACGAGATGACCGGTACTATTTTGTCTTTCCTCCTTTCAGCTGCTAACACCTAGCGTCCGTATGTAACCGGTACGGTTTAGTAATGAGACTGATGGGGTTTGATTGATTGATATCTATTTAAGGGACTAGCAGCAGCGACACTAAACGGTCATTCGTCCCTCTGCTTTGCTTGAGGAGAAACAGTCTCTCATATAGCCCGAAGACATACACTGGGTGATGGTGGCTTCTCAAACCTGGCCGTGCTACACGCGCTATAAACATGCATACACGCCATAAACATACACACACGCTATATAGCAAGCCACACACGCTATTGGCCGAGCTGCAGGCCACCACGGGTCGACGCCTGGCGACCGTCGAGGCCATGCACGCGTTGTGTGACCACCGATGGGTGTGTGTTAACATCGATTAGTCCTGGACCGGCAGCGGGAACTTGCCAAGGGAGTGGTGGGGTTTCGGGCATTTGGCAGTCGATTCCCCGTAAAAGCCACGGCCACCCGTAAGCAGCTTCGACGGAGCGAGTAGTGCCGCTCACATCACCCAAATGCACTAACCTGCCTATTGGGGCTGATACCAGTAAGGTCCCAATTATGGTGTACTGGTCGCTGTGTTTTTAGGTTTTTGAGAGGGAATACGATTTGATACCACGACGTTGGGCTGGCACCTGCACCGAGCTCCCTTAGTAAAGTCGTGTGACAACGGCTTAAAACGGCGAGGTGGCATACGGCTGCAGGGGTCTCCGTCCCGTAAAACTGGCAGGCCTTCCAGTACGTTTCGCGGCCATTGCCTGATGCGGATCTTACAAACGACGAGATAATGGTCAGAGTCAATGTTTGGTCCCCGAAAAGACCTAACATCAGTAACATCCGGAAAGTGCCGACCGTCAATCAGTACGTGATCGATCTGAGAGCAGGCTTCTCCATTTGGATGCCTTCAGGTGTGTTTCCGAATATTCAAACCTGAAAAATAGGAGCTACATATGGCCATTTCTCTGGCCGCGGCAAAGTTTATCAGTCTCAGGCCGTTTTCATTGGTTGACGAGTGGAGGCTATGTCTTCCATTGACCGGACGGAAGAATTCCTCCCTCCCAACCTGTGCGTTTGCGTCTCCGATGACGACTTTTACGTCGTGTTTTGGGTACTCGTCATAGATTCGCTCAAGCTTGTCATAGAACTCATCTTTGACTTCATCGGATTTGTCGTTTGTCGGTGCGTAGGTGTTGATTAAACTGTAGTTGAAGAATTTGCCCTTAATCCTCAACACGCATATACGGTCATCTACGGGCCTCCACCGGATGACTCTTGTTTTCTGATTTCCCAGCACTACGAAACCGACGCCCCGTTCCGCTGCTTTGCCGCCACTGTAGTAGATGTGGTACTTGAAAGAAGTGCGTGCAATAGGGTCTACTGCACGGAATTCCTTTTCTCCGGAATTTGGCCACCGAACCTCCTGAATCGCTGCGATTTCGACTCCCTGCCGCTGTAGTTCTCGAGCAAGCAAGCCAGCCCGCGCCGGTTCATTGAAAGATCGGACGTTCCAAGTACCCAGTTTCCAATCGTTTACCTTAATCTTTTTCCGTGTTCGTAGCCTAGGTCTTTGCCGATTGATCCGTTCCGTATTTCTAAATTCGTTGTTCGTGGTTGATGAAAGGTTTCGGTATGCTACCTTACCAGGGTCGCGATACCTACATCCTGCTGATGGGGCTGCCATCTTAGGTGTAGCTGGCGGGATCCAGCATTCCATAATTCAGCCGCCCGCTCCGGGTCAGACGCTGTTGTACGCCGCCCCTATGGGGATACAGCCGCGTACGACCCCCTTCCCAGTCAGCATACGACCATAGTTTCCACCGGGGTTGGTTACCCGATCTCCGCTAAGGTTACTCGTATTCCGGTCGGCACCACGTGGAGGTTGGGATAGGAGTTGCTGAACAGAGGTGAATGGCCACATTAGGGTCTCAAGTTAGAAGTGTCCAACCATTTGCCAACCTTTTTGTATTATGCACAAGTCAGTTAATCATAAAAGCTCAAATAGAATTCATAAATAATTACATGTTGGACAGAGCCACAGCCAATAACACAGTTTTGAAGTAGAATACTTCTCTCAGGAAGTTCGGCTACATAGGGATGTGAAATGAAAATCTAAAACCGAAAAAAGTGAAAAATATGTCCAATTTCAAATGCTAATAAATCGGTTAGTATTCGATGGATTTCCTTCGTTCTTGCAGCAATAGATTGAAAAATCTTCTAAGATTCTTCCCAAAATAAGAAAATTGTAATTTTATTATTCACACTATTGTACTATTGAAAATAGTCAAGCCTTGTCAAAACGAAAAATTCGACCTCTGATTGGTCGTTATATGCTTGCTTCCCAAGCACGGTCGACAGGATCATATACCTTGCAATTGAAAACATGCTATTTGGCCTATATAAGAGCCTGTTTCAGCCGGAGCCGCTCATAATAGTTCTAGACAGCGACAACAGCAGTCGTCCCTCCTTAGCAGCAGCACTAGCCCTGTGGTTGGTCACCACGTCTCGGTTTTTCTCAGCGTGTGTCGCCAGACAGCCATTATTCCCCCCGTGTTGGGGCAGCATGAAGATTGCCATCAGGAAATCCAATTTTGGAAATCAAAATGCCTTTTTGAAGGCAAATAAACAGTCATTGAAAGTTAATAAGTTTTGTCAACGCAAGCAAGTATTCTGTGTTGCATCTTAGCAATTTAAATTTCTCGCACCCGTTTAATTTACTGAATGTGAAATAGCTTCCACAGTGCATGTTGTCCGTGTATCTTAATTCCCCCAATGTTAGGGCAGCTTAAAAGTTGTAATTAGCAACAGATTTTGAGCAGCAAAATGCTTTTTTGAAGGCAAATAAAAAAATAATTGAAGGTTAATAATTTTCTGGCATCAACACAAGCAGACATTCTATGCGGGATGCAACCAAATTCTGTTGTAGTTGTCTAATTTTTACTTTATTTAGTAAACTCCCCACTGTAGGGGCAGCGCAAACGCTGCGATCAGCATAACCGACATTGAATAATAAAATGCCCTGTTAGAACGCATTCACAAAAGCAGTTAGTTCGACTATGCAGAGCTAATATGTAGTCGATTCAATCAATCAGCGTAAACAGAATTTCGTCGTCTCCCAGCTGCCAAGTTGCAACACGATGCAACACGCAACAGCGAGCAAACGAAATCGCTTGATGCTACAAACCGCAATAAGATACGGGTTAAAACCGTTGCGTGTGTGAGAGCACCATCGGTGTTTATTCGCTGGATACACTATCTACTGTCTACTGAACGCAATAATCTGCTTACATGCGACATGGGGACGGGAACATTTTCTTCAACGAAGCTGCACAACACGACACAAAACATGTTATGCTGTTGCTTCAATGAGAGTGCTATCGGTCCGGCTCGACAAGAAATCATTTTTGTGCATCCGTGTTACGAAACTGAGGAAAAACTTTAGAAACTGAAAAAAAAGGTGGAGCTTATCAAATGATCGCTCTGAGCGATGAAGTCACACATATTTTTCAAGTTATATCATTCCACCACGTACGTAAAATAATTCATTCCTATTTTCATCCCTATATAAGAGCCTGTTTCAGCCGGAGCCGCTCATAATAGTTCTAGACAGCGACAATAGCAGTCGTCCTTTCTTAGCAGAAGCACTAGCCCTGTGGTTGGTCACCACGTCTCAGGAGCAGCGCGGTTTTGAAGTAGAATACTTCTCTCAGGAAGTTCGGCTATATAGGGATGTGAAATGAAAATCTAAAACAGAAAAAGTAAGAAATATGTCCAATTTCAAATGCTAATAAATCGGTTAATTTTCGATGGATTTCCTTCGTTTTTGCAGCAATCGATTAGAAAATCTTCTAAGATTCCTACCAAATGCATGGAATTGCAATTTTATTATTCGAACTATTGTACTATTGAAAATTCTTAAGCCTTGTCAAAACACAAATTTCGACCTCTGATTGGTCGTTATACGATTGCTTTACCAAGCACGGTCGGCAGAGTTATGGACCTAGTAAATTGGGAATGCATCATTTGGCCTATATAAGTGCTTCATCAGATAATAAACAGACATTTCATCGCATATTAAATTGAACTACTGAAATTTGAAGAACACAAATAAATATTTGAAGAGTTAATATTTTCTCGTTTTGCGCTATAATCCAAAGTTAATTATCTTCATCCACATGCATACTCTGACTATTATTACGTGTTTGCGACGCGTTTGCGTGTTTGCATCGCGCCGTTATTCGCGTTCTGCATAACCGTAGCCTTTGTTCCGTTTCTGTATTAAATGTACATATTACAATTCGGCAGCACTTCAACTTCATTTCATTTGCACAAAATTTAAAAATATTCAATGAACTTCATTCAAAATATCAAACATAAAGAAATTACAATACTGCCAATGAACGGTCAACGTTTATTTACTAGAAAAAATGACTGACACGCAAGCAGCCGGGTTATCTTTCTTGTAAAAGTATTCTACTTCAACCTTGCGGTCGTGGCTTTGCATACAACCTTCCTGTGATTTTTTGAGTATTTAAGTCATTATGACACACTTTTTTATATGAGAACTGTAGAGAAGATAGATTTTTTTTTGAGAAAAGCGAAGAATTTCGTCATAAAAAGCCACATGTGTAAGTATTTTGGGGAATTAATAGCATGGGCCATCTTACTCAACTGGTTCGTCTTGTACGGTTCTCCCCTAACAACTTTTCAGAAGATTTTTTTTCGCTAGAATATTGCTATCGAGAACCAGATCGGATTTCCCCCTACATTGGTTTTCTGGTGATGTGTAACTTGGCGTCTCCATCGATTGAACAGTGAAAGAGGAAGCACGATTAACTTTCAGTAGAAGAGAATTGGGAACCGACGCGCCTGTAGCGAATCTAGGGGCATCAAAACTCATAAAAATGGAACCAAAGCCAATAGCTCTAGATCAAAATCTGTAATGACCAGTGTGGTCACTGCGGAATTGAAAAACGTCAAACCGTGTTGAAACGCAGATTTGTAAATAATAAAAATAATGTAACAACTCACATGATGCGTAGAGGTCGGAAATCAACCCTGGATGCCGTTATGAATTCCAAGATGACGACAACAGCCTATAATGGCTGAATTTCAGAATTGTTAAAAGAGTTTAATTTTCAAATTTGAGTTTGAAATGTTTTCGAACAAGAGTAACATTTAAAAAAAAAGTTTGAACTAAAAACTTTACTAAATTACTAAATTTTGTAGATTCTTTAGTATTTAGTAGAATGTTTCGAGAAAAAATAAAAAGAAATGGTTCTTTCAAAAGACGTTTATTTTTTTTAGAAGTTCTGAGCGAGTGTTAATAAGAAGTGTCAATAAGGAAGTGAATCCCTTGTGTATAGCACTTACATTTAGGTTCTAGTAGCCAAGAATCAGGAAATAATTCAAGCTTACCTTTATCTCTGATGCTGCTCGTGTTTGAAGTTGGCTCGGTATTGCACCGCAGCAGCCGTATGATTGATCGTCAGATTTAGAATCGTTGAAAGCGTAATTTCGCAGACAAAGACTCGGTTTTCTATGTTCGGAAGCAATTGTTCACCGTACACTGCGATTTCTCCGTCTTATTTATCTGAAAGCGTTTGTGCTTTTTATTTTATTATTTATCTTTTATCACAAATCACATGCTTTCTTTCTTCGTTACCTGATATGAGCACAATAAAATAAAACGAGCTTCCGCTTGCTTGGTTTCTGTTCGCTTTATTGCCAGTATAGAGCATGAAATCTGCTAAGAAAACTTGAATTGTTCAATTAGCGTCGAGCAAATTGTTTTCCTTAAGAGCCGAAACTACATGTTTCAAGGACTTTCCTTCCATTTTCCTTCGAAAATGGCCAAGAACCATTTGTGAACATTGGTAAGTTACCACACTCTCAGCTAGTGAACACAACTTTACCGAAGCGCTAAATCGCAGCTGTGGTTTCCTGCGGTGTACCTTCGAACCAATTTGTATTTGTATAAGTGGGGGTTGCAAGTGCCAAAGTCAAAGGCCGAGCGTGGGTTCAGTACCAAACAACTTTCGTCGCTCGATTGTTGAGCGAACGGATGTGAAATGTGCAATCTAGTAGGTAGCCTGGTGCAGCGCAGCGGTATGCACACGAAAGCTTCCACCACCTACTGCGGTGATAGTGAACGACGATTGTATTGCCGAATCAAGTATCCACAGCAAAAATATATAGTCTAGCAACCTGGCGCCAGGCTAATGTGTGTGTGTGCGCGCTGTAAGGACGATGTGGCAGCATCGGAATTTCACCCGCAGTGGTACAGCTTTTTCGGATATTCATAGCTGCCTGCCATTGCGAATGTCGACGACCATCTGACGGGGGAAATGAAAAATTTAATTTGTCATTGTAATGGCCGTTACGCCGCACGAAATATTTTACACCGCTGGCGAGTGGTTTTCATGTTTTGGAGCTTTTTTTTTGGAATCGAGGAGAAAGTTTTCTTGTGATGTTGCAAAATTTGGCTAAAGGTTAAAAATATATCATTTGACAGCTGCTTTAGGTCACACCCACTTACAACTGTAACATGAAAATGAAAAATTGACAGTGTAAATTTTAAATTTTGAATAAACTTCCGCTTTACAGCACACAATCTTTTCCCAACCAGCAACGACTTATGGATCTGATAAATTATAGTTCTGCATGCGGGTCAGCATTTTTTTGAAAGCTATCAAAAAAATGAAAAAACCTCTAGTTCATCAAGCGTTATATACCTACGGAAGCTGAAAACTCTCTTTCCCGGGGAGCAGGGCTTTGATGAGTCAAGAGCCTCACGTTAGCAGTATCAGGGACAAACGATGGTAAATTTATTCCACCGTGACAGGCTGAACCTCCAAAAACGAGCATCGCTAGTGTGCTTAGGGAACGTCTAGTTTTCGGACTGGTGCGTCAACGTGACCACGTTTGGTAGTCGCAGCAGGCGTGTGCACTTGTCCAGCGGTACATGAACTAGTCGAATAGTTGTGCTGAATAGTTGTTTCCCAGTCGTTTAATTTCGAGCAGCAGAGTAGCGGCAGCAGCAGGGCATGCTTTGTGAGCTGAAGCAGGTTTGGGGCTGACAGTTTTCTACTGACAAACATGAGCACGGCTAGCCTTTTCTCGAAAGCCGGGTACAGGCTTCAACATTTTGATCTGAAGGATGGATGAAGTGGAGAGATTACATTTTATGCATCCTTTCCCCAGTTTACATGTTGGATTGGTTCTATCGTGATCCTGTTCGAGATCAAAGGGTGATACGTACGAGTTGACACTGGTGTACTCTCATTCAGGCGGAATTCTGTTGTTGTGAAACTTTTTCATCTACTGATATGTATATTCATGACTCGTATTGCCGATGTTTTTTTTTTCTAAATGTACCGTGCGAATTTTCATTTCAATGAAGAAAATAAAGAATTTTCGCAGTGATTTTGAATATTAACATAAATGAAGATATGATAGGAATTGATCTAAATTGAACCCAAAATCGTTTTGCATCTTCTTTCTTTGCATTGGAATCGCTTTGTAAGTATTATACCTTCTAGTGATGCGTACATGGCCGAAAGTAGAATGTATAAGATTGATATAATTGATATAGGAGCATGGAGGAATAGGCAGCTTGTGGTTATGGAATAAGACATTAAAATATTCGTATACATTAATTGAATGATGATCAAGACTAACTTGTTTACTAAATTATTTTCAAACAAACGAAAGACCGTTTATGTTTACAAAGCAACCCGTTTTCCATTTTTTCCAACAACACTTGGAACTCTCGTAAGCATACTTTGATGCAAATACGCGCAGCCTTGAGATCACACTGGAAATCTTCGCAATATTTACGATTGCATTATTTATACCCAAATAAACTAGTCAGAAAGAAAATTTCGTGTACCTTTTGGCGAGTGCACACAAGCAATTTTGTCATTCTACGGACAACATTAGTTGTGGCATCGTGGCATGCCCCGGAAGTGCTGCCTCGCCGCCCGAAAGCCATTTTCAACGTCCGGAATTGGAATTGGATAATAAATTGAGCGGCACAAATCAAATTTGAACAAGCAGCAGCAGCAGAGTAGGATCTAGAGGCAAATCCGATCCGATGGAACGAGTCAATAATTCACCGTGGCACACGGATGGCGCAGTGAAAGTTCGCGCGCTGGATGTGCTTTCATCTTTCTGCATCCGTTCACTTGGCCAGGTGTCCCTCACGTTCAGTGCCGTTTCCGGGACGGAGCACCAGGCGGAAATCAATATCCAACGGTTGGTTGCTGCTGGTCTGCTTTTTTGTCCACCAGTGCTCTCGCACTCTAATTGAATCATAGAATTTAAATATTCGTGCCACTCTTTATCGGTCAGCTTTTGGCCGGAGTAAAAGGATAAAGTTTGTAGAAAGTTTTTCTCGAAGCGGCATGATTTATACGGAGATTGTAAATAATAGCCTCCTTGGATGGGAAGGAGCTTTTTCGACGAATTATTTTCAGCTTTTGTTTTAGCTTAGGCGAGTTGCCAAAATTATCCTCAGTGTCAACACAAGAAAATGGTGGTACTGACAGTCGCACAGTTTATAAACTGTTCCTCTGATCCTGTTCCGTGGGTAGCATAAATCTCTTAGATACATATTAGCTTCCAGTTATTATAAAGTAGATTATGATTTGGTTATGGTAAACCGATTTGAAAACTGGATTGCGATTTAAATTTATTCAAAATTAATCATAATGGAACTCAGAAGCTCGGTTATTGAAATGACCCGCCGGGTATGATACTCGACTCGAAATAATACATTCCCAGTGTTATGCATCTTGTATGGTTGCAATTTCTACAATACAGCTTTGCAGGAGAAAATAGTATGAGTATCCGCTTACGAAGTACTTTCCTCAAAGCGAGATAACGAGGCAATGTTATGTAATGAGATTCTGCACAGCATTCGATGGAACGGCATTTGCAAGGAACGCATAAACATACTTCAGCTTGTTCAACTGCACTTCTTCATGCGCCGGGGCCCGACTTCGGGGAATTGGGTCAAACTGAGCATCATCGCTTGTTTGCATTTTTTTCTCCTGCTGTTGCTCTTGTTGCTAAATGCGGTAACATCGCACTCTTCCGATGTGCTGCATTTTATGTTTTATATTTTTTCTGCAACAGTCGCTTTTTTAGCCAATTGGCAAATTTAATTTATTTGCACAAGTTTCACCATTTTACAAAAAACAACTGGATTTGGATCGAAGAATGCTTCGCAAAAGTACTAGGTTTTTTGTTTGTTCTGCTTTCGCTGTTATAAAATTAACTTGCTTTATTCGTAAACAGATTTACAGCTCACTGAAATCGTGTTATCATTACTTTTTTATCAGCTGCTGTTCTTCTCGATACTAACCAGAGCAAATGCTTTCAACGAGCAGCAAAAAAATTTTTGATGCCGATGGAGACGCAAGATTATTTGTCAAAAGAAAGAAGCGTAGGAGATAAACTCTAGGGGGTCGTTTCTGAACTACGGGGTTATAAAAGAAAGCAAAGTGTTGGTTCTATATTCAGCCATCGGAACTTGACCCTCTGTTTAGTATACACAGACCTAGTGTCTGGACTAGCGCTAGGATCCTACTGATACTAACAGTCTTTTTTGAATATAAGTATGACGGAACTTATATATTGGGAATTGATTATCATTTTACTGGTAGTCAGTGCGTCTTGAACTGTCCTACAGATCAGACGTTTTTTCGGTTGCTTGTGGACTGGTCTTTGACTGCCTATAGCTTCAAAGTTTGTGTTTTGTCAGTGTGTCTTTTAAAGACTACCTGAAAGTTATTTCCCATCAGTCTTTCTCAAGACTACCTACTTTTGAATTTAACATTTGTTTCAACTTTTTTCGTATCACCTTAAATGGCTGGACGGAAAAAGAAACCTCGCATCGCTGCGGGGAGGAAAAGAGAGGCATCTCTTTCTGAAACTTCGAGTGTCTGTAGTGACAATCCTTTTGATATTTTGCCTGAGCAAGAAGCTGGTGAAATGGAAGTTATTAATAATGAAACTTTACAAAATATAAAATCTTTAAAAAAGGAGAAAGTTCCACCTATTGTGGTAACTATTTCTTCTGAATTAAATATATTCAAAAAGGAACTTTCAACGTTTGATTCTGACGTTAAAGTTACCTATCAAATTGGCCGTAGAGGTGAATGCCGCTTATTAGCCGACTCAGTAAAGGGTCGTGATCGTCTTGTTCAGTATTTAACTGACAAGATGTACAATTTTTTTTACATATGACACCAAGAACGCCAAGCCGTTCAAGGTTGTCTTGAAAGGTCTCACCAACGATCAAACCGTTGATGAGATCAAACTTACTTTAACAGAATTACTTGGCATAGCCCCTACCCAATTCTAATGAAACAAAAATCACGAGGCGAAAACAGTCAGAGAACTGGAATTTCCCTTGTTAATTATTTAATTCATTTTAACCGCAATGAGGTTAACAATTTAAATTTTTTTGAAAAAGCACATGCTTTGTATAATGTGCGTGTAAAGTGGGAAATTTATAGGAATTATGGCGGAGGTGAAAAGCATATCACCCAATGCCGTACTTGCCAACGTTATGGCCATGGTTCCAAATTCTGTAACATGGACCAAAAATGTCTTAATTGTGGAGACTCTTCTCACAAAAAGGACACATGTCCTGTGAAAGAGAGTAAACATTTTCGCTGTGCGAATTGTAACGGCAACCATATGTCAAATTTTCATCAATGCCCAGCCCGTTTAGCAATTGTTAAGGCAAGGCAAGGTAAACAAAATTCAAAACAAAATTCTCCAAGCGTACCAGTGACGCATAGTTTACCTACTCCTTTGCATACCCGTTTAACTTATGCACAGGTTACATGTAGTTCGAACATTATACCGCCTACTGTTGGTAGTTCGAAAATGACCGTTAATATGGGTAAGCAAAACACGCTAGAGAATAATTGTACACCTATTATTCCAGCTAATATTGCTGCCGAAAATATTTTTTCTAATGTCAACTGCATGGGGCCTATTACGGCAGGTAAACTTTCTTTTTTGCAACAGGCAATTTTCGATCTTATGCACGCCATGTTGCAGGCAAAATCAATGTTTGAAGCCATTCAAATAGGCACAAATTTTACTATTAAAATTGTTGCTAATTTGAAATTTAGCAATGATTTCAAATAAAACAATTAAAATATTAAATTGGAATGCTCGCTCATTGAAGGCCAATGAGAATGAGCTTTTTAATTTTTTAACAGTAGATAATGTGCATATTGCAATTGTTACTGAAACACTTTTGAAACCTAACATAAAATTAAAATATGATCCCAATTACGTGGTTCATAGATATGATAGGATTCAGGGTTCCGGCGGTGGAGTTGCAATTGTTATTCATCGCCGAATCAAACATCGTGCTCTTCCCCATCTTGAGACGAAAGTTATTGAAACTTTGGGAATTGAAGTTCAAACTGAACTTGGGATTTTATTTATTGCCGCAGCATATTTACCATTTCAATGCACACGCGAGCTCAAAAATTATTTTAAAGGTGATTTACAAAAACTCACCAGAAATCGTTCGAAATTTTTCATAATCGGCGATTTTAACGCTAAACATCGTTCATGGAATAATTCTCAAAGTAATTCCAATGGCAAAATTTTATTCAATGATTGTTCTTCAGGATACTATTCTATTTTGTCTCCGAATAGTCCTACATGCTTTTCTTTTGTAAGAAACCCTTCAACAATTGATTTGGTGCTAACAGATCAAAGTCATGTATGTAGTGATTTGATCACACATGCTGACTTTGATTCTGACCATCTTCCAATAACTTTTTCTTTATCACATGAATCAGTTTTAAACCCTATGAGCTCTGTTTTTAACTATAACAAGGCTAATTGGGAAAGATACAAAACTCATATTGAGAGAAATTTCAATAATGAGCTTAATATGCAAAACGAAGTGAATATTGATTTCGCTTTGGAAGCATTAAAATGTGCAATTGTTGATGCCAGGAATTATTCTGTTCCAAAGGCTCAAGTGAAATTTGATTCATCAATAATTGACGAAAATCTTCAACTTCTAATTCGTTTGAAAAATGTCCGCAGACGTCAATATCAACGTTCTCGTGACCCTGTTTTTAAAACTATTTATAAAGATTTACAGAAAGAGATCAAACATAGATTTACTCTTCTGAGAAATCAAAATTTTGAGACTAAAGTTGAAAAATTGAAACCATATTCAAAACCATTTTGGAAGCTGTCGAAGATTCTTAAGAAACCTTCAAAGCCTATTCCAGTTTTAAGAGATGGTGAACGTTTTCTTGTATCCAATGAACAAAAGGCTCAAAGACTTGCTCAGCAGTTTGAGAGTGTTCATAACTCAAATTTGAATTTTGTGAGTCCAATTGAAAATGAAGTCACACGTCAATTTGATTTAATTTCTTCCCAGAATTTTTTACCTGCAGAAATAATTAAAACTAACTTGAATGAGATTAAATCAATTATTAAAAATTTCAAAAATATGAAAGCACCTGGTGACGATGGAATCTTTAATATACTAATCAAACATCTCCCTGAGAGCACAATGGAATTTTTAGTGAAAATTTTCAATTGCTGCTTCAAAATTGCATATTTTCCCAAATTATGAAAAAATGCAAAAATTACTCCCATTTTAAAACCGGATAAGAACCCAGCTGAAGTTTCAAGTTATCGACCAATCAGTTTGCTTTCTTCAATAAGTAAACTGTTTGAGAGAATTATTCTTAACAGAATGATGTCACACATCAACGAAAATTCAATTTTTGCAAGTGAACAGTGTGGATTTCGCCATGGGCATTCCACAACTCATCAATTGCTCAGAGTTACTAATATGATACGAGCTTACAAATCTGAAGGTTATTCCACTGGAGCTGCTCTTTTAGACATAGAAAAAGCATTCGACAGTGTTTGGCATAAAGGTTTGATTGCGAAATTGCAAACTTTTAATTTTCCAATTTTCCTAATCAAAATTTTAAAAAATTATCTTACTGATCGAACTCTGCAGGTTGTCTATCAGAATTCAAAATCTGATAGATTTCCTGTCAGAGCAGGTGTACCTCAAGGTTCAGTCTTGGGTCCAGTCCTGTACAACATATTCACTTCAGATCTTCCTGATTTGCCTCCAGGATGCACAAAGTCATTGTTCTGCGATGACACAAGCATTTCCGTAAAAGGAAAAAGTCTTCGTGTCATATGCAGTCGATTGCAGAAAAGTTTAGATATTTTTTCTTCCTACTTGCAAAAGTGGAAAATCTCTCCCAATGCTTCTAAAGCTCAAATGATAATTTTTCCGCATAAGCCTAGGGCTTCTTTCCTCAAGCCAAACAATAATCACGTTGTCAAGATGAATGGGGTTATTTTAAGTTGGTCCGACAAGGTTAAGTACTTGGGACTAATTTATGATAAAATTTATTTTCAAAGAGCACATTGAGAGTATACAAGCCAAGTGCATCAAATATACGAGATGTTTATATCCTCTCATTGACAGGAATTCTAAACTTTGTTTAAAGAACAAACTTTTGATTTACAAACAAATTTTTAGACCAGCAATGCTTTATGCTGTACCGATCTGGTCAAGTTGCTGTTCAACAAGGAAGAAAACGCTCCAAAGGATTCAGAATAAAATTCTGAAAATGATTTTGAAGCGTCCTCCTTGGTTTGGTACACTCGAATTACATAGACTTACTGGTGTTGAACCATTAGAAGCTATGTCAAATAAAATTATTAACAATTTTCGATAAAAATCGTTGCAATCCTCAATTGCTACGATAAGCTCTCTTTATAGCCAATAAGTTAGCAATTAAGTTAGTTGTAAGTTTACTTCCCCTTTTCTGACAAGTAGGTTTAAATCCTTACGAATGATAAGTCCTAATTGCAAAAGCAAACAAATCCTAACAATTAAAATTACACATTTCTAACAGTGTTGAGAAGTCACCATTTGTGATTGGACACACATACTCATTATTTACTAATATTTATCATAAATACTTAAGCTACTAACAAATCCCCCCTTAAAAAAAAAAAAATTACTGGTAGTAAAAGTATAGCTCTCTCATTGTTCCAAAATACGTTGGACAGTTCAGCTGTGGGCCGGCATTTTGACGTTAACAGAATATCGCATCAGAGGTGATTTATTTTAAATTGTTCGCAACTAAGAAAAACGCTTTATTTCTTTAATCTGATCTAATAGAATGTTTTTGTAAATGCACTGAGTTTTAACAAAGAGAACAGACATTCACGTTCATATAAAAAAATATTGAAATTGTTTGCAAAAATTTGAATCAAAATACGTTAATACACTAACGACATCTATATTGCGGGAGCATTACTACTTAAGGTTAAACGACGGTTGCATGTATTTACACATCCTTCGAAAATAAGATAAACGTCTGTTCTCTGTGGTTTTAATATCAACGTCACATTTACCGCAAAATATCAAACCCATTTCACCGTTTTGCATGAAAAGTGACGTTGTCTAAGCGGTCTAGTTTGCCATGCGTATTGGTCGGCAGTCAGCAGGTAAGATATAATCAAAACACGTGTTTCATTGTGTCTGGTATGACTCTAGGGCAGCAATAAGAAAAGCGTCCACGATCACTATTAGTACCTAGCGCGTTGGACCACATTGGCACATCGTACTCAAGTATGGACGAAATCACTCTGGCAAGAAGTTTCCGTTCGCTACTGTGCAGCTCTGAGCTATGCGACATTAGTTGATTTGAGTTGATTTACGCGGTTATTTACAACCGTGACCTTAGGGTACGCTAACTATCGTTTCCTGGCCATTGTGATTGCCAGATTAGGGATTCAATCCCCGATTTGTGCCTGAGATAGTGGAATGTCGGACGGGAGACTGGACCGCCAATGGCCAAGGACTTGGCTCGTGTCGTGAAAAGTCCCTCGATGATACGATTCACCATCGCTGGACGGTTGGAGTGTTGGCTCTACCCGTTGCTTGCCGCCTTCCTATAATGTGGGAGAACCAACTGGTGGTAGTTATTGGTGTACCCAAGCAACAACTGAAACATAATAGAAAAATTAATTGTGATCATTTAGCATAGCATAGCATAGCATATTTGATCGCCCGTGTGTTGCCCGCGATTGACCAGAATCAGCTGAAATTGCACAAAGAACCGTCAAAATGGTGCCTAGGAGTAGCAAGCCATTTTCAGTGTACAATTCCTGGTGATTTTTCTTTTCACTGGTCAATAACGTAGCTGGCCACGCCCAATGCAAATCAATAGAGGAAGGGATATCGGGAGTGTTAGTTTAATACTTGTTGCTACTAGAGACCGAGGAATCCTCTGCATCATCCACAAGTATCAAAGGAAGGAATTAGTGTTAGTGGAAAGGAATTGATCTGGATCCATCGAGGTTGATGGTGCGATCTTTTCTACACAAATTCGCGCCCGATATGGATATTTCTCAGTCTCTGCGCAACCGGCCATCAGAAGACGATATAAGTAGAACCGCATCACGATCGCTGTATCGGCATATAGGAGAATCGAAGTTTCCAGATATCATCGGCAACCAATCGTTAACAGTCTGTATCACACCAAACTTCGCGTTTCATCCCGTGAACTATTAAAATTTACCTCGAAACGAATGAATTTCGTAAAACGCACCGCACGTCGAACGCAAACTACTTGTACCAGCTCAAAGAACCGTAAGAGCGAGTAAAAAAACCCACAAGGCACACCCGAGCATTATACGATGTAATGGTCATTGAACTCCGAAACCGCTGTATTAAGATAGTTACACTGAGCCCTGTCAGAATAACGTGCGCGAAACTGAGCTGACCTCCCCGAAGCAAACAATAGCGTGCCCACTACACTCCGGAAACCCCTAGATAAACAAAACTCACCCGGGCCGATGATGCTTTTCACCGGGGCATTATGCACGACCGCTCCATTTTCTCCTACCGACGCATACGCGACCAACGTTTCGCACCAAAGACACCTACTGAGTATAAAAACTGACAAAGTTCCATGCATTCATAGCCCAAAAACTTAAAAAAATGCAAATAAGCATATTAAACAAAACAGAGTTCCAAATTTATTATTAAAATGCCAAAATAATTGCAATCAAAGTTCAGTTGTCGTGAACTATTTTCACGCCCAAAACGATTTCAACATAATTAAATAAAAGTTACTTATGTGTATCAACATTTGTCCAAAAGCTAGGAAAATCATAAAACAAGATAAATTTTGAAACTAAATTGTAAAACTGTCAATTTTGACCTGTGAGAGTGCACCGCACAATCTGGTTTGTAAATATAAAAAAAAAATACCCGCAACCGAAAAGCTACCACACTTTGTGCACCCAACAGATGACACATTTACACTTCTGGCAAAGTCCAACAGCCGCTAAAAACCACTACACACAGAGCCTAAGCATTCTTAAAATGTTTGATACAAAAACTTATACCTACTCATCTGTTTTATTTTGGTTATGCCTATGCCAGCGAAACAAACGCCGACAAGCACAGCGCAACACCACTCTCTTCACACTCTCGCCAGATATTATCGTTCTCTTCGCTCACACCGCCATGCATTCCATTTTCGCATGTTAATAACGAACCGCTAGTTAGCGCGACGCACAAAGTAGGCACTCACACTCACGCAACTTAGCTGGCCTTACAATTTTCAATTGAAATTCGAGGAAAAATTATTATTTTCACGCAAAGAACACTGTGTTTATCACAAAACCTTCACTTTTCTCACTTAGACAAAGCATCACAGATCACAACTTGACACTTTTTAACAAGTTTGGCCACTTAATTCACTTATAAATTAATAACTTAAACGGATAGCTATCGGGGCACGTATTATTAGTTAGCTCACAAACAGTGGTCTCCAAAAAAAAAAAAAAAAATTAATTGTGATCATTTGTTGCACTAATGAAATTCCGAGGTTTTAAGAAACATTTTTTGTTACTACTATGAAATTGTAAAGAAACAAGCAACAACTAAAGTTGTATCGCTGCTTCAAAACTCTTCACACCAACAACGTAATTCGCGAGGTTGGATTTGTTGTTGAAGCGTGTAAACGGCATTTGAAAACCTAACCTTCACTTAATAGATATAGTGGGTGGAGCATATAGGTTGCCAACGTGATGCTTGCGAGATACAAAAAACAAACACACAAAAATACTTCTAAAAGTTGCTGTCATGTTCTGAAGCCATGTAACAGCAACTTTTGCTCGATCGTTCGCCTTATATTTGTTTTTGAGATGAGGTTATTTACTGCGTTGTAACTTTTGGGTACTTGGACTAGAAGTCGTCCAAAAAGTGTGGGTCTCTAAAACGAAATGTGATAAATTGCTTTGAATTTCATTATCACGCTGAGGTACTGATGAATTGAAAAAGCGAAATTAAAACTGGTAATGACCATTAGCATGATAAGGGAAGCAATATTTAAAACTGAGCCATGAGCTTGCAAGTGTTTCTACAGCAAATGACGTAGATAGTACAAACGAGAAAAGTGAATATAAATCGATAACTGGAGTTGAATCCTCAAAATTCTGGAAATAATCAAAGATAAATTGCTGTACAGACAATCTCTTTCCATTCTGACCATTTGCCATTCATACCACAACGCCATGAAGTTTCTTTTGCGCCATAGTTGCTGCTACGATGCATTTTCGTAGCTGAAATTTTGCCATGCAGCATTTACCATGTTGTTATCAAATTCCATGCATTAGTTCATACACACTGCGGTTTCATTCTTGAAACTTGTGTTGAAACAACGAAAATGTTGCAATTGGCTCCACCTCCTGCGCTTTTTTTGTCATTGTATGAGAAACTGAGATGTAACTGCAACTTAATTTCGCATAACAATTTGTTGCTGTGATGCACAAAGTTCATTATCGAAACAAATTTTACTGCTTGGGTAGCTATCACCTTGGTAATCAGTTTAATGACTCGCATCTCAGGCCTTCCATAAAGTGTTTGGCGTCCCGCTTCTGGAACATGTCATGCACTTGTGAGACTCCCCGTAGTCTTTAGCTTCACGGCCTGCGTTCTGGGACATCACTAGGAGTTAAGAAGATGGAAGAAATGTCACGGAAGCAGAGGAAAAATAAAACGACGTTTAAGGCGAAAAAAAAGATTTATCAAAAGAAGAAAGCACGGTGTGGCTTTTTCAGACTGAAATTTAGGTAAAATACAGAAAAATAATGTAGATCGACCGATTCTTAAAGCGATATTACTAATCGAGGCCGATGTTAGGTTCTTTTCAGTATAAAGTTTGTAACCTAGACAGAGAAAGAGCAACAAAAGGAATAATGTATATTTCGGGTATATTTTGTTATAAAAGGATACTCAATAAAAACCTACTTCTAGTTCAAAGCTAAAAGATTGTATGTGATTGATTGGGAAGAACGCAAACCTAATTTTAAAATTATTTTCCGGATATAACCTGAAAAGGCTACAGTCGGCTACATGAGTCGACCAGAAGAAAGCCAAGATCGATTGATACTGCCCGTAGTGTGCACCGTCGGGCAACCAGTTAAAAATTCCGAAGGCAAAAAGGAAGCCATCGAAAAAATCCGGGTCAAATTATTCTAGCTCAAATCACTTTGGTTCCGTCACCGAACTGACCGAACAGCAATTTGACGAGGAACAGAAAATGAGGAATATGTTCGTGAAGCAAATGGAAGACCGAAAAAAGCAACTTGCGAGCAAAAGGCTTTGTTTGTGGAACAGTTGCAGCTGGAACGCGAGATGTATGAGCAAGAACTTCAATTCCAATGTGAAGTGGAATAGTATGAACAGCAGAAGCTGGACGATCAACTTGCCGCCGAGCGGAAATACCGGTAGAAGTGTCATGTGACAATTTGAGCACCCCTAAAGACAATTTCTAGCACCCCAAAATAGCCATCAGCCAAACGCATAGGTAACACCGGAAAAGGGAGCAAAGTTTCCGATACGTCAACGCGCTAAAAGAGCGGGACGGCGCAGTAGGCGGTTCTCCGGATGAACACGTCATAAATAAATTCCCAGCCGCTAACGGAGCCTGTGGAATACCTGGCGCCCTTCCACAGTAACCTAGCCTTCTGCTTTTTTATGGTGTTTCGGCTTGCAGTCTTCTCTTAAAAGATCAAAACAGAAGTTTGTCTACTGTCCTACGAGAAGACTGCAAGCCGAAACACCATAAATTTGAAATCGTTACAGTCGAAATAGACCTAGCCTTCTGCGTTAGGCTATCGTGACACGCAGATGACCCCTTCTTTCGTGGCAAACTCGTGGGACTAAAAACTGGAGTTTAACAAATTTTCAAAAAAGGGCCCCGGCAACCTCAACCTGTCGGAACAAATGGAGCCAACACACTCCATGGCGTGCAGCCCCACAAGGTTGCACGCTACAGGCAGAACCGAGGAGATGGAACTGGAGATGGATTTCAACCTCGACAGCGAATCGCTGGGCGGAGGACCTTCAGTTTCATCACTAATCCTCGGTTCGCCAAGCGGGAAAGAAGAGAGCCCGACGGACAGTCTTCCCGATCCGGAGACACAGCCGATTGACAAGGGGAAACCTAAGTCACCTCGTGCTGATGTCAAACGGCTCTCCCAATCGCAACGGCGGCGTCTTAAAAGACTGCTAAGCCTGGGTCACTCACGTGAGGAGGCCATAGGCATAGTTCGTCAACCAGTCGACCAAGCTGACCGCTCAGGTCAGGTCGCAACCAAGCGACAGCGGTCGACTGAGACAGCGTCGCCAAACACAAGCGCTAAGGGCCCGAGCAGCAAAAAGCCCCGGGACTTGGCGGAGCCCCCTGCACCGCGACAAACGTCAGGGGTAACATATAGGGAGATGCTGGAGGCCACGAGCCTGTCTATCACAACGATAGACTATCCAGCCTCCCTACTTACCCCTGAACAGTTAAAAACTGTTCGAGATGCCATTCTGGACTGCATTGTGGACCAGGAGTCACCGGCCATCAGGCCCAAGTTTGGGAGCTGCCGCCCAAAAAACGGTACCCTACAATTTGACTGTGCCGACAACGACACAGTTAGATGGCTGGTGACCACGGCGTCTTCTCTCATACCGTGGGAGGGAGCACACCTTAGTGTCTTTCGCACGAAGGACCTGCCGAAGGCCCTAAAATTTGTAAGGTACTTCCAGGACAGTGTGGACACCACAAATGAGAGAATTCTCCGTCTTCTCCAAAATCAGAACGACGGTTTCTCCACACGTGCATGGCGAGTATGTCATCGCAACGTTACTGGAAAGACTGTCGAATTGATGGTGGAGCTGGACCAACAGTCTGCTAACCTCATAGCGGCACAGAGCTTCCTGCTGAACTACAAGTACGGCAAAGCACGCATGCGGCAGGTTGGCAGAAAGTCCTCAAACACAGGCGCGAAAGGTTCTGGTGCGAAGGCAGGAACGGTACGTTCGGATACTCCCTCAGGCAGTGTACCGCTACCACCTGCTCGACGCGATAGCGAAGAAGGTTCCGCCGAAAAATCGAAAGAGGAGTAAGCGTGAGCATCTGAACAGTCGCGACCCTCAGAGCCAAATTCCGCCGCCTAAACGTGAGAGTAGCACTTCTGTCGCCTACTGTCTGCTGAAACGGGAGCCTGTTGCTGAGGGTATGCAGACTACCCATCCCAGCGTCACCGCTGATGGCAACCGTCCACCAATCGGATCTCAACTAGATCCGACGAAGGACGCGCTGCCAACAAAATGAGCAGCAACCTCCATCACGCAAAGGGCGCCTCTGGTGTTCTTTGCCGGAGGTTCACCAAGGATAAGCTATCCATGGCGCTGATCCAGGAACCATGGGTCCACGACACCAGGATCCTTGGCTTAGCCAACACAAACAGTAAGTTGGTCTATTGTAATCAACAGTCAAATCCCAGGACTGCAATTCTGCTGAACAGAAACATTAAATTTGTTCCCATTACAGAGTTCATCCAACGGGATTTGGTTGCCCTTGCGGTGGAAGTCCCGACAACCAACGGCACTCAAGAAGTGGTTGTTGCCTTCGCTTACTTCCCGGGGGACGAGGACGATATACCGCCATCCGAAGTAGCAGCACTTGTGCGATACTGCCGAAGCATCAACAAGCCACTCATCGTCGGCAGCGATGCCAACGCGCATCACACAGTCTGGGGCAGCTCGGATGTCAACACTCGAGGTGAGTACCTACTTGAATACCTTACTTCTAACAATGTTAATGTATGCAATGTGGGAAACGAGCCAACTTTCAGTAATGATATTAGACAAGAGGTCCTAGATCTCACTCTATGTAGCGCCTCGATAACGGAGAAAGTCAAGAACTGGCATGTCTCTGATGAACCCAGTTTATCAGACCATAGACACATCAGATTTGACGTCGAGGCCACTCCTCTGAGAAGAGAACATTTCAGGAATCCTAAGAAAACCAACTGGAACTCTTTTAAGGAACATTTGGTCAATTCGAGAACATCCTGCCACCAAAATATTCGAACTCCAGGTGAACTGGACATCGCAGCAAGTGACCTACAGCACAGGATCACGGAAGCTTTTATGTCAAACTGTCCGCTAACAAATCGAACAGTCTGCCGTGATGTGCCCTGGTGGAATGAAACTCTCAGCAACCTTCGTCGGGAAGCTAGACGCTTGTTCAACAGGGCTAAAATCACGTCCAACTGGGAAGCCTATAGAGCATCCCTTACAAAATACAACGCTGAGCTACGCAAAGCCAAAAGGAGGTCTAGAATTCGATTCTGTGAAGACATTCAGACTCTACCTGAGGCAACGCGACTGCAAAAAGCGATGTCCAAAGATCACACGAATGGTCTTGGGCAGTTGAAAAAGGAAGATGGTAGTCTGACTGTCACCACCAAGGAAACGCTGGATATTCTTATGAACATTCACTTTCCTGGATCGACAGCAATCTCCGCAGCGCTCGCTCGTAGAATCTTCACGGAGACTTCTATCAACTGGGCACTAAGCTCTTTTGAGCCTATGAAGTCACCAGGACCGGATGGCATTCTACCAATCTTTCTACAAAAATCGGACGGAGTCGTTATGTTAGAACTCATCAGCCTCTTTCGAGCCAGCTTTACTATGGGACATATCCCGGTCAACTGGCGGAACGCTAAGGTGGTGTTTATACTAAAGCCGGGCAAAAAAGACAAAACATTGCCCAAAGCTTTCAGACCTATAAGTCTGACGTAAACTCTTCTCAAGTTGATGGAGAAAATTACGGACAACTACATCCGCAGTGAGTTTCTGAAGGAGTTACCCTTACACAAGCATCAATATGCTTATCAACAGGGTAAATCTACTGAAACCGCTTTGCATTGCCTAGTGACGAAGATCGAGAAGTCCTTGAAATATAAAGAGACAGCGGTCTGCGCTTTTCTTGATATTGAGGGAGCTTTCGATAACACGTCCTTTGCATCAATTTACACGGCTCTACAAAATAAAAGAGTCGATGATACTACAATGAGCTGGATCCAAGCAATGCTTTCGAGCAGGAAGATCACAGCTGCATTGGGGGATACGTCTGTCACAGTAGGGGCAGTGAAAGGGTGTCCTCAAGCAGGAGTTCTCTCTCCACTGTTATGGTCACTGGTGGTAGACGTTCTCCTAACCAAGCTATCACAGCTGGGCTTCGAAGTCATTGGATATGCTGATGATATAGTCCTTACTGTTCGGGGAAAATGTGATGCAACTCTATCTAGTCGTATGCAAACGGCACTTAACACCACCTCTCAGTGGTGCTCAGAAAAAGGGCTGAACATTAACCCCGCTAAAACGGTCATTATACCATTTACCAAGCGAAGAATGCACACAATCATTCCTCCGCTACTGAATGGGGTAAGACTATGTTTCAGTAATGAGACCAAATATCTTGGAATCATTCTGGATAAGAAGCTGAACTGGACTGCTCACCTAGACTACGCTATCAAGAAGGCAACTTCAGCTATCTGGGCTTGCAGTACACTGTTTGGCAAGACCTGGGGGCTAAAACCACAATTAGCGCTCTGGTCTTACATCACCATTGCTCGGCCACGTATAACCTACGCAGCCCTCGCATGGTGGCCTAAAGTAAATGAAAAGACAGCTCAGGCGAAACTTACCAACGATTGGCCTGTCTCTCAGTTACCAGTGCCCTGCGCACAACACCGACAGCAGCCTTGGAGGCCTTGCTTTGCTTACTTCCTCTACATCTCCATGTGAAGAAGGAAGCAGAGCTTGGCGCACTAAGGCTGCAAAGAAATGGTTATTCCGAAGAAGCCCAAAAAAATGTGTTTGGTTTGGGATGCAGCTGCTTCGGTTCGAGGCGTATCGCTGAACTCAGAGGGCCATCCAGGAAATTTTTCACCAGATGAAAATTCGAAACCTGGATAAACAAGCGTTCCGATTTATGTTCGGAACTAATGAAACCGGAGCACCACAAGTGTACGTTATGGACGTAGCCACTTTCGGAGCTACGTGATCTCCGTATTCGGCACAGTTGGTCAAGAACTTGACGACTACTACGACAGCGTAGACACTGTTGAGCAGGCGATCCAGAGAGCTCAGGAGGTAAGTAAAATACATCCACTTCCAGTTGGTTTCCACATACGCAACTGGGTGTCGAATTCGGTGAAATTTTTGGAGGCACTAGGCTAGTGCAGTGCGGACGAAGCAGTCCATTTTTCTCGGAATAAGGGACCGGAGTACCAACGAGTCTTGGGTATACCGCTATCGCGTCGAAGGCAGAGTTCCAGAAAGTTCTTAATAACGCAGTGTGTCCGAAGAAGCGAACAGTCCTCAGCTTCGTTATGGTACGTCCATTTTCGGCAAAGGCCTGCTTCGATCCCTTAATTTATCTAAAAAGGTGGCCAACATAGAAAATAGCTCCGAATTCAGCCTAGATAACGATCTCAAATTAAACGTAAACTCACCGAAAAGAGCTTTCAAAAGCAAGAAAAAACCAATATTGAAAATGATTCCCAAATAAACTCAGAATCGTCTAAAGGTCCGAAAAAGGCCCAAACAGAAAATGATCCCAAATTCAACTTAGAATCGCCGCAAAGTGCTTCTAAAGATCAGAAAGAATGATTTACGTGATAATGATAAAACTTTCTTTTCAATAATGTATATACTTACAATTTTTCGAAAACTGATGCTTTGGTTGCATAATTGGTTGCAAACTGATGCTAATGATGAAACAACCAGCACAGCGGTACGCAAAACTATCAACGCATCAACGCATCAGACAAAGAATTACTAGCCACAGCAAAAGTTCAATTCGCCGGGCCACCCTCATCAACCGACCATCCGATAGCTGCACTTTCTGCTCCAAAACTCATCAACTTCAGGAAAGGAGAAACTATCAACCCGTATCGATCTGAAAAAGGTACAACACAGAGCACTACTTCAAAGTCAGAACCGGAAAATACTGCTCCGCTGCTAAATCCTATGCGTCCACCGATTGTCAGACTAACGGAGCAATCCGCTGCTGGTGACAAACGCTATCTGAAAGCACGGCTGCGTGATCACAAAATTATGGATACGGTACGAACTTTCCTTGCTCTCCTGCATGATCAGCCAATAACGGTATGCATTCGAGGAATCACCAAAATTAGTGCATCGGTGATGCTGGCAGCTGAAGGACTACCAACTGACTTAAACCTGCTACGTGAAATTTTCCTGGACGTACATGAAGAACTGGGAATATCACGCGATGACGCTTTAGCAGACCTGCAGTCTCATCGGACATCATTATCCAGTGAACGAACACACCGCCTTCAACAACTAAGGGAAAGCACCGACAAATTTTACAAACCGAGTTTTCGGAAATAACGACCCCTTTCGATGAGAAAGAAGAAGACTTACAGGTAACACTCACCAACCCTCAAACATCGTCAACCACCATATCACCAAAAATTTCTTCACCAACACAAAATGCGACTGAAATTTTGGTTTACTGTCAAAATTTCAATCGCATGAAAGGCCCAGCCAAAATGAAACAAATTTACAACAATCTTTTAGGCTCATCCTTTTCAGTCATATTGGCGACTGAAACAAACTGGGATGAAAGTGTCAAAAGTGAAGAGATTTTTGGAAATATGTTTAATGTATTCAGGAATGACAGGAATCTTCAAGAATCCGAGAAGAAGTCAGGCGGAGGAGTCCTCATAGCGGTTTCTGTGAATTTTAATTCAGAAACTGTTGCTGCACCTAAATTCAAAGAATTCGAGCACATTTGGATAAAATCGCACATAGCAGGTGAAACACACGTTTTCGCCTCTGTGTACTTTCCTCCACATAACGCTAATAAAATTACGTATGAAAAGTTTTTTAATTGCGCAGAAAAATTTTTATCTGAACTACCTCCAGAAGTGAAAGTTCACATCTATGGGGACTTCAATCAAAACACCGCTGACTTCATCTTGGACCCTGAAAACGAAAGCATCCTACTCCCAGTCGTTGGAGATAACATCACTTTGCACTTCATGATTGACGAAATTGCTAAACTAGGTTTGAACCAGGTTAACCATGCAAGAAACCGTGAAAATTGCTATTTGGACCTACTCTTAACGAATATCCATGAAGATTTCTGTGTGACCGAATCAGTTAACCCACTGTGGAAAAACGAAAAGTTTCACACAGCAATTGAATATTCTTTATTTTTACATGAATATCAAAGACCCAACGACTGTGAGTATGAGGAAGTCCTTGATTTCAAAATCGCGAACTATGCAAATATTAAAAACAAATTAAACTGTGTCAATTGGCAACAAATTTTTAGAGATGAAGGAAATGTCGAATCATCTGTTAGCGTCTTTTACAAAATTCTGTACAACATCATCTCTCAAGAAATTCCATTGAAGAAAAAACGACGCCACGCTAACATTAAACATCCAGCCTGGTTTAACAAACAAATAAAAAATTTAAAAACCCGCAAACAAAAAGCACACAAAATTTTCAAAAAGCACAATAGCAGTGAAAATCTAGCAATTTACTTGGAAATATGTGATCAACTGAACTTTGCAATCAGTGATGCATTTGAAGAATTCAATACAAAAACTGAACTAGAAATTAAGTCTTGTCCAAAGAACTTCTTCAATTACGTCAAAACAAAACTAAAATCAGACAATTTTCCATCAATAATGCAACTCGATGAACATGTTGGTGATAACTCGGAGAAAAATTGCAATCTCTTTGCAAAATTTTTCCAGGAAATCTATACCACATTTTCCGAAGAAAATCGCGACCGCGATTATTTTGCATTTTATCCAGAATATCCAAGAAACGTTGGTGTCAACCAACTTCAGTTACAGGATGTTTTGCAGGGTCTGAGAAATTTAGACCCTTACAAAGGACCTGGACCTGACGGAATACCTCCAGCACTCATGAAAAATCTTTCGAAGGAGCTTACATCTCCTTTGTTCTGGCTGTTCAATATGTCGTTGGAAACTGGAGTCTTCCCAAATATATGGAAAAGCTCATTTTTAGTGCCTATTTTCAAATCTGGGCGTAAATCTGACATACGTAATTATCGTGGAATCGCTATTATCTCTTGCATTCCAAAACTCTTTGAGGCAATTGTCAATGAAAAGATATTTGCTCAAGTCAAAAATCGAATAACTGACAAACAACACGGCTTCTTCAAAGGCCGCTCTACATCCACAAATTTACTTGAATTCGTAGATTACTCATTGAATGCAATGGATAATGGGAACCATGTTGAAGCTCTCTATACAGATTTTAGCAAAGCATTTGATCGTATTGACATACCAATGCTACTTTTTGAACTGCAAAAAATTGGAATTGAGTCTGGTCTCCTGAAGTGGCTTGAATCATATTTAACAAACAGGCAACAAATAATAAAATTCAATGGAAAAAAGTCAAATCCCATTCAAGTTACTTCAGGTGTTCCCCAAGGCTCCCACTTAGGACCACTTCTTTTCATTTTGTACGTAAACGACATTTCCTTCATCCTCAAAAATGTTAAAGTTCTAATATATGCCGACGACATGAAGCTGTTTTTGGAAATAAAAAATCAAGAAGACATCAATGAATTTCAGAATGAAATCCACACATTTTACATCTGGTGTAAGAAAAGCCTACTTGAAGTAAATGTAAAAAAAATGCAATGTAATATCCTTTAGCAGAAAATTAACAACACCCAAAATTGTAATTGCATTAGGGGATCAGAATGTGAAGAAATGTGATAAAGTTAGGGATTTAGGAATAATCTTAGATTCTAAACTTAATTTCATCGACCATTATAACACTATCATACACAAGGCAAACAACATGTTAGGGTTTATCAAACGCTTCTGTTATAATTTCCAAGACCCGTACACTATCAAAACTTTGTATATTGCCTATGTGAGGTCAATACTGGAATACTGTAGCATTGTGTGGTCTCTTCGTCCTGGCGTACATGAAGAAAGAATAGAATCAGTACAAAAGCAATTTCTACTATATGCTCTTCGTAAGCTAGGTTGGACCGCACATCGTCTTCCACCATATGAAGCACGCTGCATGTCGATTGACATTCAAACATTAAAAGAACGGCGAGAGTACGCGATGGCTTCATTTGTGAACGATATCGTTTCGCAGAACGTTGACTCAGCAGCACTACTTTCTAAATTGAACTTTTATGCACCCATTCGACAACTTCGACACCGTAGTTTATTTGCTCTTAACCATCATCGTACGGAATACGCAAAAAATGGATCTATGAATAGTATGATGAATTCTTATAATCAACACTGCGAAGCCATTGACTTTACGATGTCCCGGTATAAACTGAAACAGTATTTCAAGTCCTTGAGGCTGAGGACACAAAATTAATTTGTTTTATGTTCGTGTATAGTTTAGAAATTAATGTAACTACACCCAACGCATACGGGGAACATTTTATTACTTTAGGGCAATTTTTTATTACTTATTGTGTCTAATGACTGCGCATTATACACAAATAGTAATAACCGAAAAGTAACAAAAATTATGACGGGCGGCACTTTGACGTCAATGCCATTTTTTATACCTTTCTTATCTTTCTTCTTCATTGGCACAAACATAAACCTGAGCAGGGAACTTTTAATTCCTAGGGGCACTATCATCGACCTGCCCGGTGGAGGTCGTCCTTTATTTCTAACCAGCAAAAGCTCAATTTAGTTCGTCTTGGCCCTAGACAAAAGCGGGGAAATGTTATGGCACAACAGCTGCGATAATCCTCGCCCAGCCAGTTCCGGGCGTCACGGTTGAAATAATGAAAGCAGCAGTGTTTATGTCCGGTAAATAATTAAAGCAATGATTTTCATTAGCCCATGGTGGAAGCAGAAGAGAAGCTGCTGAAGCTGGAAGCCAACTTTGCTGTTGTTCTTGCTTGTTCGAGCCGAGGGAAGCGAATGGTGAAATCTGTCAGGCATTCTGCCGTTTGTAAAATTTAAGTCATGTCACTGTGGCACCCGTATTTTAAACACGTTTTTCGCTACAGACAGTGCGGTGTTATAACTGGAACACAAGCAAACAGTGCCAATCGAACCATCAAATTTCGTGCGGAACGAGCAAACGAATCAGAAACAAAAAACGTAGCCGGGTAAGTATTGTGATCTGACGAGGTTTCATAACCTTGAATGTTTATGGTTCATTAGGTAAATTGATGCTTATGGTAGCGTTTTCTAAACGGCTTATGAATTGAGCGACGGGCCGGAGTAAATTATTCAGCAAAGTATCGAAAAAATAGGTAAAGTGATTAAAATCCAACGTCTTGAACAACTCGGAAAGCACTTCCACGGCGATGTCACGCTTCGCTGCGTGTTTGAAAAGTAACGCCAAACCGAGCGTTCACCCAAACGATTTCTATCCGGTTTTTGGCAGCCTTTGGCAACGCAATTGCACATCGACAGAACAACTTTTTTCTTTCTCTGCTGTACAGCTACAGACGGGAAAGCAAGGGGTGAACGAATATAGAGCAAAATCATTTCAAATCGCCTGAAAATACGCGAAAATTTAATCGACCATTTTAGATTTGAATGAAACTTTGCACACGTATTTGGCTTAGCAAACTGAGCATTTTTCACAGGTGGAAAGATATTTTACACTCATGAGTTACACTCTAAAAGGGCGTATGCCTTTTGGCATAGGTTTTATTCGAAGCATTGTAGCCCAGAAACCGTTGGTTGTATAGAAAAACTGTCTGAGAATGAGTTGTAGGGAATTGAAAATGCACCATAAAAAATATACACTGTACAAAAAAATTTTTTTTTTAACAAAATAAATTAAAAATAAACATTAAATTTCAATTTAAAAAAAAAAGAGTTGAATTTTTGTTTAATTTTTTTTTAAGAAACTTGACGTTAATACGCAATCTTGAGAACCGTTCGCCCAATCGTTTTGTTGTCAAAGAATGAATTGTATCTTTTTGATCAAGCATTCCAATGAACGTATGGTTTTTGCTGGAGAACCATGGACAAATTAAGAAAAACGTGTATTTTCCGAAATATTAATAATTTTTCGAGCTTAAATTTAAAATAACTCGAAAACCGATGCCTTTAAAATGTATACTACCAAGAGCTTTTTGATTCAAAATGATTTTCTGCATCTTTTAAAATCATCAAAATACAAATATTTTGAAAAATGTTTAAATTAGAATTTTTATAAAAAAATTAATCTTCCATAAAAAAAAATATTTTCCATTTCTCCATCCTTGACTTTTTTTTTTAAAAAGTTGCGTATTAACGTCAAGTTTCTTAAAAAAAACTTAAAAAAAAATTCAACTCTTTTTTTTTAAATTGAAATTCGATGTTTATTTTTAATATTTTTTGGTCGAAAAATTTTTTTTTGTACAGTGTATATTTTTTTCATGATGCATTTTTATTTCCCTACAACTCATTTTCAGACAGTTTTTCTATACAACCAACGGTTTCTGAGCTACAATGCTTCGAATAAAACCTGTGCCAAAAGGCATACGCCCTTCTAGAATGTAACTCATGGGTGTAAAAAATCTCTCCACCTGTGAAAAATGCTCAGTTTGCTAAGCCAAATACGTGTGCAAAGTTTCATTCAAATCAAAAATGGTCGATATTCGACCATCGGTCATTTCGCGCGATTTGTCTCTATACCATTCCACTTTTTGGCGACAAATTTTAGTTTACGATCTGAAATCTTCCCGTTCTTTGTGTCGGAATTCTGGATTTTTTTTATGCTGGATGAATGCACTTGAAGTGTCAATCGATATCCGACATAGTTTTCATACGACGTCAATGTTGGGGACCAACAAAAATGTCAATGATTTCTGGATGGATGGATGGATAACATTTTGCGGAGATCAAAGTAGGCACGGTACTAGGCGAAAAAAACGAACCACAGCTGGCGTTATCGATTTTGGTACATTTACTTCAATGCTAATCAATGTGGCTTGATGTGTTTAGAGGAGTTCCTTTGAATTTGATTCAATCAAAATGTCCACTGTTGTAATTCGTTCGACCTAGTGAGAGACTGTAGGATCAAAGCGAGGGTTGATTGACAGTAGTTCAAGTGGAAATGAGCAGAATCACACACAAATCAAACGAATTGATGATTTACGCGACGCGACTGGAAATCAATAGGGGGATTCATGTCGAGCTCGTAAACAAAAACCCAGCAGTAAAAATACTCACCTCCATTGACGAGTAATTGAAGATACGCAGTTTACGGCTCGGTATTCGTATACGAGCTCGATGTGAAGACCCCTAATCTGTTTGCATCGATAAACTCCAAATGGCAGTTGCAAAATGTTGACCAGATGCAAAATGTTGGATTGAATTACGACATTATCTGTTCTGCTGGATTAATGCATCATATTTCTATATTGGAATAATTCTGTTCTAGAGAGGATGATAATAGTATATTTCGGTTGCATAAAGTTACGCTTATCAAGTTGCAGTGGAAATCCATCGCACAGAATTATGCATAGAAATACAAAATTGTGGATTTATTCAACATTCGAATCGGTGTCGAATAGAAAGGTATCGCATTGGGTTTAGTGTAATCTATATCTTTTGTTTTGCACGTTCATAAGTGCATACAAAAATTTTGTGATATGAATAATAGCATGCGAAATGACGAAAAGAATTATTATTTATATTGATTATTATTATAGAAACCTGATAAGAATAATGATAATGATCTAAACATAATGATTGAATGAAATGTTGGCAAAGTATAACCAAACCATGTCCTCTTATTTTTAAATATCACCATGTCTTTGTATCTTTTGTTGTTTAGTTCGACAGTTTGAAAGACAATTGAACGATTCACAAGCCAGAGCTAGGAACTCGGCCCTGATGAATACATCTGAGTTTTTACTCATCTGGCTGTTAAGGATGTAAGCGTATGATTTTTGCGCTGGATAATCGAAGTTGGTTTTGCTCCACATCAGCTTTATATGCAATGAAAATAACAAGAATCGAAAGTGAGAAGAAAACCTTGAAATCCAATCTCTATTTTTTTCCGTGTTTCATTACAGCGGTGTTGACAGACAGACAGACAGACAGACAGACAGACAGACAGACAGACAGACAGACAGACAGACAGACAGACAGACAGACAGACAGACAGACAGACAGACAGACAGACAGACAGACAGACAGACAGACAGACAGACAGACAGACAGACAGACAGACAGACAGACAGACAGACAGACAGACAGACAGACAGACAGACAGACAGACAGACAGACAGACAGACAGACAGACAGACAGACAGACAGACAGACAGACAGACAGACAGACAGACAGACAGACAGACAGACAGACAGACAGACAGACAGACAGACAGACAGACAGACAGACAGACAGACAGACAGACAGACAGACAGACAGACAGACAGACAGACAGACAGACAGACAGACAGACAGACAGACAGACAGACAGACAGACAGACAGACAGACAGACAGACAGACAGACAGACAGACAGACAGACAGACAGACAGACAGACAGACAGACAGACAGACAGACAGACAGACAGACAGACAGACAGACAGACAGACAGACAGACAGACAGACAGACAGACAGACAGACAGACAGACAGACAGACAGACAGACAGACAGACAGACAGACAGACAGACAGACAGACAGACAGACAGACAGACAGACAGACAGACAGACAGACAGACAGACAGACAGACAGACAGACAGACAGACAGACAGACAGACAGACAGACAGACAGACAGACAGACAGACAGACAGACAGACAGACAGACAGACAGACAGACAGACAGACAGACAGACAGACAGACAGACAGACAGACAGACAGACAGACAGACAGACAGACAGACAGACAGACAGACAGACAGACAGACAGACAGACAGACAGACAGACAGACAGACAGACAGACAGACAGACAGACAGACAGACAGACAGACAGACAGACAGACAGACAGACAGACAGACAGACAGACAGACAGACAGACAGACAGACAGACAGACAGACAGACAGACAGACAGACAGACAGACAGACAGACAGACAGACAGACAGACAGACAGACAGACAGACAGACAGACAGACAGACAGACAGACAGACAGACAGACAGACAGACAGACAGACAGACAGACAGACAGACAGACAGACAGACAGACAGACAGACAGACAGACAGACAGACAGACAGACAGACAGACAGACAGACAGACAGACAGACAGACAGACAGACAGACAGACAGACAGACAGACAGACAGACAGACAGACAGACAGACAGACAGACAGACAGACAGACAGACAGACAGACAGACAGACAGACAGACAGACAGACAGACAGACAGACAGACAGACAGACAGACAGACAGACAGACAGACAGACAGACAGACAGACAGACAGACAGACAGACAGACAGACAGACAGACAGACAGACAGACAGACAGACAGACAGACAGACAGACAGACAGACAGACAGACAGACAGACAGACAGACAGACAGACAGACAGACAGACAGACAGACAGACAGACAGACAGACAGACAGACAGACAGACAGACAGACAGACAGACAGACAGACAGACAGACAGACAGACAGACAGACAGACAGACAGACAGACAGACAGACAGACAGACAGACAGACAGACAGACAGACAGACAGACAGACAGACAGACAGACAGACAGACAGACAGACAGACAGACAGACAGACAGACAGACAGACAGACAGACAGACAGACAGACAGACAGACAGACAGACAGACAGACAGACAGACAGACAGACAGACAGACAGACAGACAGACAGACAGACAGACAGACAGACAGACAGACAGACAGACAGACAGACAGACAGACAGACAGACAGACAGACAGACAGACAGACAGACAGACAGACAGACAGACAGACAGACAGACAGACAGACAGACAGACAGACAGACAGACAGACAGACAGACAGACAGACAGACAGACAGACAGACAGACAGACAGACAGACAGACAGACAGACAGACAGACAGACAGACAGACAGACAGACAGACAGACAGACAGACAGACAGACAGACAGACAGACAGACAGACAGACAGACAGACAGACAGACAGACAGACAGACAGACAGACAGACAGACAGACAGACAGACAGACAGACAGACAGACAGACAGACAGACAGACAGACAGACAGACAGACAGACAGACAGACAGACAGACAGACAGACAGACAGACAGACAGACAGACAGACAGACAGACAGACAGACAGACAGACAGACAGACAGACAGATTTTTTATGTATAGAACAAAGACAGATTTTTTATGTATAGAACAAAGAAAATAGATTCGAAAATATTTTCTGTTTATATTTGTAATTGTTTTTGACGACTCTGTTTGAACTTATTTTGCATTTAGGAATATTTCAACCGATTCAGAGCCTACTTATTGAGAAATTATATTTTTTGACCGTGTGATGCGTTTTGTTTATTTCCTAAACTTATGTCGGGATCATGTTTCATTGTGTTTGATTTCACTTTTCTGTATTTTGATTTTGTTTTGCGTTAGGTTGTTGTTTGATTAATTCGTAATTTCATTTATTTAAAAAAAAAAACATTATTCTGAAATTATTTGCTTTCAAATGGTTTAAATTTTACAAAAAATCCGGACACAAGTGGACATCATTTTATCGTATTGTTTTTCTCGATTTTAGAATACTTTCTGATTTCTTTGGCCATAGAGAGGGACAATTTTTCCCGGCTTTTAACGGTACTCTATGTATTGGCTTATTTCATATCTTGGTCCTTTTTCATTTGGTTTTTAGAAGTAAACTTTAGAGTTCAAAACTCAATGACCATTATTAGATTAATTAAGCATTATGTTACCTAGTTTTTTTTCTTAATTTCAACCTTAATTTGGTAGCAATTTCTTCTTGTGGCCTTTCAGGGATGATTTCTTCATTTGGTCATTTTTACTATTTTGCAGTGTCTTCCATCAATTCTGAGTGCTTTTTTCTTCAGGAGCGATAACGCTGGTCAGTACAGTTGTGCTCAAACTAAAGAGTTTTCTCGTAGCCATAAGGTTGAAGAAACGATCCTGGCGAGCAATTACTATGCGAAATCTCGCGAAAGTTGACGCGTTTTAGTAATGGCTAGGGGCACCAAAATTCACAGGAATGGTTAAAAAACTGTATCTTTTCTAGGGCTGCTGTATCGAGCTTTAGGGCAGCACTTTTTTACTTTCGTAAACCATTGTTGAAAAATTGCTTAAACTTCAACAAAATATTCGTCTCACATTCTCATGTCTTAATTTTTCAACCAAAAGTTTTGTTATAACTTTGAAGTTTCACAAAAAAGATTAACTTTTTCAATCCAAAATTTATTGTGTTTGTTTCATTCAAATCAAAAATTCTCTATTAATCTGTTGTGTTTTTAGATCATTCTAACTTTCAACGCAGTAAGTTGAAACACGATGTTTCGCCGCTTACAGATGATCCTTAAGCATGACGTAAATCGAATAGGATGTCTGTACCACCTTGCCAAATCGCTCGATATCCATAAAGCAAAACTTGGCCGCTGTTACACCTTCCCGCTTCTGACCTCGGAGTAGCATTAGAGAGAGTGCTTTCTGACTATCAATTGGTAGCTGGTACCAATCGGTACTATTGTAAATCGCTTTCGCCACGGCGAAACTCTGCAGAACAAAGGATTACCTACTTAGTTATGAACTTTCTTCAAGATGAGGAGTGTTTACCTCTTCTGAGAGATTTGTAGTTAAATGACATATTGTGTAAGTTTCTGCAGTTACAACGATCAATAAAACGAGCAGTGAAATGGCATTCAAATCGAGATTCTGCAAGGGAAAAACACCAATTACTATGTTATCTTAAAATAGTTACAACACGCTCTTCACATTTCTTATGTACAAAACCATGGACGAAAGGATAAGTACGAACGCAACTATTTGCAAAACCATTGGAACGGCAACAATACTCTCCATATAGTGCACGCATCTAGAAGTATAAGAACACTTTCAGCCACAATAATACTACTTTATCAATGGAGCAAACCTTAACCCATCCAGATGTAGATCGACTAGGTTGGACACTTCCTTTTGCTGATTCACCCCAGAGAGGCGACGTAGCTTTTCTAACCGCTTCGAGACCATTCGGAATATCAATATTATGTAAACTGTTGGACAGTAAATGACAATTCCAAACAACGCAAATGAGGCTGAGGTATAATAATGAACGATGCCAATGCAGAATTCAAAAATTGCATAATGAAATAGGTTTTCGCGAACATTCAAACCGCAAAATCTGAAAATGTTGCCTTTAGAAATTTTTTTTCAGTACACATAATTGGACTTACTCGAGCTCCATTGAAGTTACATATTCAATTTTTTCGGTTTCGTTGCGACTTTGGTTGATGAAATAAAACGTAACCGTTTGCAGCACCGGGCTGTAGAGAAACACATTCACCGCCATAAAACAGTAAATGGCATACATTTTCGTACGTTTATCGATTTTATGATTAGCACTATCCACCAAGGCGTTCATCTCAAAATCCAAATTTGCAGCACGGACTGAAAAATTACGATCAACACTGATTTCATTTTCATTCTCCAACATTTGAAAAACCTACCTTTAGTGAAAGTTTTTTCAACGATTTTAACCACTTCTTCAAGGTGTGACATTTGCAAGTAGACTATCACTATCCTGCTGATTTGATGTAACTGGAACACCAGTTCGGACAGGCCACGGATCTTCAAATCGATGTGATCACGGTAACCGAAAACCACTTTGGGAATTACCACCATCACTAGGGCCCACACTGTTAGACCCAAGAATCGCATCTGCCGGGTTTGACTGCGACAAAGTCCTGCGATTTCCAGCAAACGTAACCCGAACGGCATCGCTGCCGATTGGTCCTTCAAATCAAAGAACTTCATGCCCTGCAGGTGATAGAGTAGTTACCAGAAGGAGAAAGAACTACAAACAACATGCTACAAGTTCATGAAAAAATACCTCGAATTGTCTAATAATCAAGCGAATTACCCACAACGAGTTTACTCAGTGGTGTTCTTATTTACGCAACAGAATTTTTTAGTTCTACTAGATAACTCAAAAATATACCAACTAGTATTACAACTATCAAATCGTCCAGGCCGATTAAAAAATTTAGTGAATTTAAAACTGCAACACTTCTTCGATTTAATTCCGTTCTACGCCAGAATGTAAAAGAGAACATCGCTAGAACAACGGCTCTTTTTATTGACATAAAAACCAGTAATTATCATTTGCAATGGTCATCGGCGTTACCGATCAATTCTGTCAACAGGAAATCGCTTCGCGAAGCAACAACCTGACAGCTGACGGCGAATAATTGGCCTCAGAAGTTCGATTCGATACAACCTTGGAAGAGTGATGGAACTTTTCTTATTTCTCGGGTGTGAAACTAGAACCATTTACTAAGAAAAGTGTTATCCTTTCACAGTGAATTGACATGGGAAATAAAATTGCAACGGAGCATCTGTGTACGGTTTGTTATTGGAAATTGTGTCATGCACTACCTTTAATACTAAACTAATAAATAGTGAATACCATAACACCATGACATTAAAATAGGGTACGAGAAAGAAGGAAAGAATACTATGATTCATTCGATGCAACTTTGATGGACGCTCATTTGACACTTCCACTATCCAAGTAGGCCTAACAATAATTAGTTGATTATCGATACTGACGTTAAGTGTTAAGGGAAGATTGGTGGGAACTTGATCGTATGCTGACAGGAAATGGGGAGCTGTTCTCCTTGGAGGGCAGTTTGTCCGAGCGTCTGTTCTTGCCAGCTACACCTTAGACGGCGGTCACGTCGCGAGACTAGTCATCGAGGCCCTAGTAAGGTAGTATGCCGAAAGTACTTTATTACGAACAATCCAGAAAGTATGATGTGGAGACGTATCCTGGATTCGGAAATGGCCCGTCGCCATGAAAGTTAAAGTAATACATTACATCTTGGAAATTTATCTTGCCAATAACCAGTGAATTATATCCTCGACACTTAAGAATCTCTCATTTTTTTCCAATTTTCCAATTTTTGTCAATTCGACTTATCTAATAAAAAGGAGAAAAGTTGATCTCAAGTTTTAATTAGTTACCAATTAGCAGTCGTGTTACTTTTCAGAAAAACCTGATCTACTTTCTTCTCAGCTCGCATTTCGCGTGGTTAGTTTTAACTTTTTATTCTCTATTCTCTTCTCTTATTCTCTTCATAGAAATATCGCAAGGCCCGATGACGAAGGGAAACCCGAATCATCGGCACCCCTAGTCAAGCGACTTTCAAATGCGCGAAGGCGGCGACTGAGCAAAAATCTTCGCTCCGGACTCTCGTACGAAGAAGGCAGGAAGCTGGCCCTCCATCCGACAGAGCAGCTTGCTTAAACAAATCAAGTCGCCGTCAAGCGTCAGCGGTCGGACGACTTGGTGTCTCCAAACACCAGTACGAGGTGTCCACAGCCTAAAAAACTGCGGAACGGCACTGGTTTGGGGTCATCGGGTCCGAAGCCGCTCCCGATGGCCACTTTTAGGGACATGGCGGGAGCTATAAGCCTTGCGGTTACTTCTGCTAACCACCCCAGCTCCCTACTCACAACGGACCAGCCTTAGACTGTCCGGACCTTCATCCTCGATCACATTGCTGCCAAGTATAAGGTGAAACGGGACGTGGACGCGATCAACTCGAATTTTGCAATCTAATTTTCTCTTGATTTATGATGACTACGTACATGAAACTTTTATTATTTGTTTTCACAACTGTTGCATGCCTGAAGTAGCAATATGAGTGCTGTTTATTTAGTGAAAGCCGAATTTTGTACGCTCAAACTACAAAAGTAGAAAAAACTCCAACCTCAAAATTGTATAGGAGAAGACCACAATCCCGTTTCACCTTAACGGTTGCTATCTAAAAAATGGCTTTCGGCAACTTGCCTGTGCCGACACCGACACAGTGCAGTGGTTGGAAAGGGAGGTACCTTCCCTCGTACCGTGGGAGGGAGCACAGCTTCGTGTATACCACATGAAGGATCTGCCGAAGGCCAGACCCTATGTCGGTTACTTCGCGCACAGTGCGAACTCTCCGGACTAGAAGATCCTTCATTCACTCCAGAATCAGAACGACCATCTCTCTACCAAAATGTGGCGAGTCTGTAACCGCAAATTGGCAAAGACCTTGGTCGAACTAGTTCTGAATATCGACGAAGAATCGGCCAAACTCATCGAAATGGAAACCATGAACTGCACTACGGTTTCGGCAAAGCACGCATCCGAAAGGTAAGCGAAAGGCCGAACGTCACAGGCAGGAAAGACTCCGTTGCAATGTCAGGGGAGGTACGTGCGGGTAACTCCTCCGGGAGTACCCTGCCACCACCAGGCAAAGCGATCCTGTGAATGGGCTAAAGGTTCGCGTGGGAAACTCCTCCGAGAGTGCCCCGCAACCACCCAAACGCAACCCTGCGGCTGGAAAGGTACGCGCAGGATGCTCCCCCGTCAGTGCCCTGTCACCACCCAAACAACGCAACCCCGCGGCTGCTCGGATGGTTCCGCCGAAGACTCGCAAGAGTGTGAAGCATCAACCACCGAACAGTCGCACCCCCGGAGTCAAAAACCGCCACAGCGTGCGCGACGACCTTCTGTTGCCAATCGACTGCTGCAACCGAAGCCGAACAGTGAGGAAGAGCAACTTCCATCAACTAGCCAAACCGCTGTTGGCAGCCGTCAGCCAATACCCGGATTATCTTCCGATCCGGACAAAGAAGGCAACTCCTCTGCAAAGTGAGCAGCCTTCGCTGTGTGCAAGCGAATCTCCATCACGCAAATGGCGCCTCGGGTGTCCTTTGCAGGAGATTCGCCATAGAGCAGCTAGCGGCTGCATTCATCCAGGAGCCGTGGATCAACGAATCCAAAGTTCTCGGACTTAACGCTCCTAACGGTAGGTTAATCTATTGCGACACGCAGTCCAAACCAAGGACTACAATTCTGTTGAATAGAGAACTAAAATTTTTACCTTTTACTGAATTTATCCAACGCGATGTCGTTGCCGTCACGGTTGAAGTACCGACAACCAGAAGAAAGCAGGAGATGGTTGTCGCTTCGACCTACTTCCCGGGCGACCAAGGTGATATACCGCCACCCGAAGTTGCTGCGCTCGTGCGGTACTGCAAGGCCATCAACAAGCCGTTTCTGATCGGCTGCGATGCCAACGCCCACCACACGATCTGAGGCAGCTCGGATACCAACACCAGGGGTGAGTACCTACTTGAATACCTTACTTCTAACGATGTCAATATATGTAATGTAGGGAATAACCCCACTTTCATCAACGCTATCAGACAGGAGGTCCTTGATCTCACTCTGTGTAGCGCCTCTATTTATGAAAGGATTCAAAATTGGTATGTCTCCGATGAACCTAGTTTGTCGGACCACAGACACATTGTTTTTAATATAGAGGCTAACCCTCTGCAAAGAGAGCTGTTCAGAAATTCTAAGAATACTAATTGGGAATCCTTTAAGGAACACCTGATCGATTCACAAACTTTCAGTTACAACAACATTCAAAATTCAGTTGACCTGAATTCGGCAGCAAATGATCTACAAAACAGAATAATGGATGCTTTTAATGCAAACTGTCCACTAACACAGCGGTCAGTATGCCGTGACGTACCCTGGTGGAATGATCAACTCAGTGACCTTCGTCGGGAAACTAGGCGGTTGTTATACAGGGCAAAAGTTACATCTAACTGGGACGACTACAGAGCGTCCCAACGCCGAGCTACGCAAGGCTAAACGGAAATCCAGAGTTAGTTTCTATGGAAGAATCCAAACTCTGCCGGAAGCTACGCGGCTCCAAAAGGCGATGTACAAAGACCATACTAATGGTTTAGGACAAGTAAGGAAAGAGGATGGATACCTCACTGTCACTACCAAGGAAACGTTGAGGTTCTCATGAACACCCACTTTCCCGGATCGACAGAGACTGAAGAACAGAACAGTGATGGGTCGCAGCGGAACAACTCGAGACATATGGCGTCTCGGGTGTCCATGCTGCTGGCCCGCCGACTGTTCACGGAGGCTTCAATAGGCTGGGCTCTAAGCTCACTCGACCCTATGAAGTCTCCAGGTCCAGACGGCATACTACCCATTTTTCTACAAAAATCGGCCGCAGCTATCACGTCCGAACTCATCAACCTCTTCAGAGCCAGCTTTATCCTGCGCCATATTCCGGATAACTGGCTGAAGTTGAAGGTAGTGTTTATCCTCAAAGTTGGAAGAAAGGACAAAACCCCACCTAAAACTTTCAGACCCATAAGTCTGACTTCATCACTTCTCAAGTTGATGGATAAATAAATCCGTGATGAGTTTCTTAAAGACTCCCCGCTGAATAGGAGCCGACATGTATATCAAAGCGGCAAGTCAACAGAAACTGCCTTTCACAGCTTAAGGACGTTGATTGAAAAGTCCCTGAGTTATCAGGAGACGGCGCTTTGTGCCTTTCTTAATATTGAATGGGCCTTCGATAACACGTCCTTTACATTAATTAATACGGCTCTCTCCAATGAGGGAATCGACCACACTTCAAGGAGCTGGATACACGCAATGCTCTCTATCAGAGTGATCACAGCAACCTTGGGAGATTCGTCTGTAACCCCGCAAGGAGGAGTTCTCTCGCCCTTTTTATGGTCACTAGTTGTCGACGCACTTCTCAACAAGCTTTCACAGCTTGGTTACGAGGTCATTGGATACGCTGATGACATCGTCCTCATCGTCAGAGGTAAAGATGACGTAACTCTGTCGAGCCGAATGCAAGCGGCTCTGGATGCCACCACGTTATGGTGTCTACAGGAGGGTCTAAACATAAACCCCTTAAAAATCGTCCTAATTCCATTCAATAGACGAAGGAAGATCTCCATCACTCCTCCAATACTGAATGGAGTTAGACTGGGCTTCAGCAATGAAGTCAAATACCTCGGAATTATTCTGGATAAGAAACTGAATTGGTCTGCACAACTGGATCATGCCGCTAAGAAATCGATCTCGGCGATCTGGGCCTGCAGAACTTTGTTCGGTAAGACCTGGGGACTGAAACCAGACTTGGCACTCTGGTCTTACAAGACCATTGCCCGACCAAGAATCACCTATGCTGCCCTTGTGTGGTGGCCTAAGGTGAACGAAAAGACTGCGCAAGCTAAACTCAAAAAAGTTCAAAGACTTGCATGTCTTTCGGTTACTAGCGCTATGCGAACAACTCCAACTGCTGCCATGGAAGCAATGCTCTGCCTACTGCCTCTACATCTTCATGTGAAAAAGGAATTCATGTGAACATGGATATTCCGTATAGAGTGATGGAAACAAATCGCTCTATGTGGAACAATGGAAGGCCTAATCTTCCACCTGGCATCGTCAGTTTTTATACGCATGGCTTGAAAATGGGATGCCTAACGGGATCCGGTATATACGGACCCGGTATCAGGGAAACATTTTCCCTGGGCAAATGGCCCACCGTTTTTCAAGCAGAGATATATGCCATATACATCTGCGCAAAAACTACAAGGCAGAACTACAGACATGCGAAAATCGGTATATTCTCGGACAGTCAAGCAGCACTACTAGCACTTAAGTCCGTCAAATGCGCTTTCAAACTTGTTTGGGAATGCATTGAAACTCTACGGGAACTCTCCCGGCAGAACTCAGTTTTTCTGTTTTGGGTGCCCGGACATTGCGGAGTCGAGGGTTATGAACAAGCTGACTACCTAGCAAGACAGGGATCAGCTCAGCGGTTTATCGGCCCCGAGCCGTTTCTGGGTACATCCAATTCCGCTATCAAAAGCGAACTACTAACTTGGGAAAGGCTAGAAATAGCATCCTAATGGCAACAGGTACAGGGTTGTAGACAAGCTAAAAAGTTAATCTATCCGAACCCCGGAACCGCCAGAAAGTTACTTAGTCTAAATCGTAATGAACTACGGATAATCACGGAACTCCTTACCGGATACTGTCCCGCTTTTTATCATTTAAAGAAAATCGGTGTAGTGTTGAACGACACCTGCCGATTCTGCAAATCTGAACCAGAGAGTTCAGAGCATTTGCTTTGCTCTTGTGGAGCTCTTGCTTCCTCTAGGTACAACTTCTTAGGAAGTTACCTTTTAACTCCATACCAAGTATGGAGCTCTAATCCCAAGCAGGTCATTAGTTTCATCAACTATGTTGTACCTAGTTAGGGTACAGGTTTACAACAAAACAGTTCTACTCCATCAATGAGTACAAGCAATCCGTAACCTGTGCACAGCAATCGGGGCCAGCCACAAAAGACAATCAGTAAGACTGTAGTAGTGGCATTTCAGTACCCAGTGCCCTTCAGGCATACATTGGAAAAAAATATTCCCGGGAATTGATTTCGGGAATGGATCCGGGAATGGAATAAAAAGTAGGAAGTTGCATCCAAGACACGACCGCATAACTGACGTAGAACTACGCACACTATTAACAAATGCATTGTTGTGTTTTATTATTGAGTCATAAAGTCTCCAAACGCTTGCTTTGTGCTGCCTCAACAGTGGGGGAATAAAGACACTGAAAACACGAGCTGTAAAAGCTGTTCCACATTCAGTAAATTGCTAGTATCCAGCACAGATTGCTTGCTTGAGTTGTCAAAAAATGATTAACCTTCAAATATTTGTTTATTTGCCTTAAGCTGCCTCAGTAGTGGGACAATAACGGTAGTCTGATGACACACGCTGAGAAGTGAGAAGAACCGCTCTGCTCCTGAGACATGGTGACCAACCACAGGCCAAGTGATTTGTTTGATTTAAAGGCAGCCACAGGCGCAACCCGCTGCAATCCGCTATTACTGCTGAGTGCTAATATCTGCTGCTACTGCTGTCAACGTTGTGGACGGTCCAGCCAGCTTACCTTCCGACTAATGAATGTAGCTGATTTTGCCAAAAACACTCTTTTATAGCCGAAGGTTGCTACGAAACAGGCCACGCTTTTCTGTTCAGTTTTACCATTCTCTAATGTTCTTTAGACGAATTATTCCACAATTCGCATTTGATTTTTGTATACAACGAATAAACACACACACGCAACGATTTCAACCCGTATCGTGTTGCGGTTTGTAACATCAAGCGATTTCGTTGGCTCGCTGTTGCGTGTTGAATCATGTTGCAACTGAGCAGCTGGGAGACGACGAAATTCTGTTCATGTTGATTGATTGAATCGACTTCAATTTAGTCCTGTAAGGTCCTGTAGAACCCCGCACAGAATGCTTGTTATTTCCAAAAAAATATTAACCTTCAATTACTTGTTTATTTGCCTTGAGAAAGACATTTTGCTGTTCAAAATCCGTAAAAGCATTCATTAAATAAGACGGCCGTGACAAATTGTGTTTTCTTGGATTCAGCACAGAATGTGTTGTTGCCAAGATAAAGTAAAACTTTATCGCGGGAAGAATACCGCAGCCCTTAACTGGCATATCGAGACGTTTGGTGCTACCTCGCTGTTGCTCAGATACGTAATGTGATTTGTTTACTAGCGTAACCCGCTGCTGCTACTACCGCAATTCGTGGCTAACTAGTTATACTATTCTGTCGACCTTTTTTTTAGGGAAAGGCAGCAAGCGACCAATCAGAGAACGTAATTTTCGTTTCAACAAGGCTTGAAAATTTTCAATAGTACAATAGCTCGCATAATCAATCAACACTTTTCTACATTTGGGTGGGTGCGTGTACAATTTTCCAATCAATTGCTGCAAGAATCAAAGAAATCGGCATTTAAAAGGGACATTTTTCGTTCCCTTTTCGTTAATAGTTTTTATTTACATCCCTATGCTAAACAAAAACGAAGTTCTACGTCAAAATCAATATTTCTGTTCCCGGGAATCCCGAAAATAGATTTTTTCCGTGAAATCGTTCCCGGAATTGCAAACCCTAATATCAATGTCATAATCTTTTTTTTGGAGATGAATATGCGGAAGTTCACTAAAAATTTTGCGCAAATTAAATATTTGATCATTTTGCGCTGAAACAGAAGTTTTTTAAAGATAGTTTTTTTTTCAACATTATAAACTTTTCGCCAAAGTTCCCAATGAATTTCATACCAATCATAATTATCAAAAAGAACATTTTCGAACACGACTATATTCTTTACTGATTTCTCGTTACTTTGTTGCCTGAGCGTTAAGGCATCGAAATGAACACGTTCAGCTATTTTCCAATACCATGGTAATATTTGCGGTCTTTTCGGTCGGAATGGGCTGCTTTCGACCCGTCATATTTTTGCGCGATTTTCATGGAAATGACATCACAAAAAACTATCTATCTTTTTTTCTAAACTGAACGTCTTTGAGAACAGTATTCCTTCCTTGTGATTTTTACTGTGGGCTCGTTGATGATTTTTTTATTTACATTTGTTTTTACTTTCTCTGCTTGTTTTATTATTTTCTGGTTGTTTAATAGTTTGTTCACTTGATTTTTTACCACTGTAATTTCTATTTTTGACATCCTGCCAACTCTGACTCAAACATTTTTATTTATGAACGTTGAATTGAAAAAAAAATTCCGATCATGAGCAATATTTCATATGGGGTAATTAGTGTCACGCTGATACGCGCCGCCGCCGCCGATAAAAGCTATGACCAATCGGGTTAATTTTTTGAAGTAGAATACTTCTCTCAGGAAGTTCGGCTACATAGGGATGTGAAATGAAAATCTAAAACCGAAAAAAGTGAAAAATATGTCCAATTTCAAATGCTAATAAATCGGTTAGTACTCAATGGATTTCCTTCGTTCTTGCAGCAATAGATTGGAAAATCTTCTAAGATTCTTACCAAATGAAGATAATTGTAATTTTATTATTCAAACTATTGTACTGTTGAAAATAGTCAAGCCTTGTCAAAACGAAATATTCGACCTCTGATTGGTCGTTATATGATTGTTTCCCAAGCACGGTCGACAGAATCATATACCTTGCAATTTGAAATATGCTATTTGGCCTATATAAGAGCCTGTTTCAGCCGAAGCCGCTCATAATAGTTCTAGATAACGACAACAGCAGGCCCCCCTCAGCAGCAGCAGTAGCAGTGCAGTGGATACCAGCGATAGCGGATAGCGGCCACAGCTGTGGCATAGCAATGGATAGCGCACTAGGTGCAGCGGATCTCAGCATCGATAGCAGCTGGGTTAGCTGCCCAGACAACCAGTAGTCGCATAAGATTGTACGGATTACCTCGTAGAAAGTTCTAAGGCACATCAGTATCGTATTGTTGTATGAACAACGTATGTGTTTAATCGCTTATGGTGTTATTTTGCGAACTTCTTGCGATGAGTGTAACATTCTCGCATAGTAATACACATAACCTCATATCATGCCTGTCCAAACTTGTAGTAAACTCACAAAGTGATTATTATACGTATAAAGCAAAAATCTCCAGTATCACGTCGTATTGCATATAAATTTAGTCGCAAAAGCTATCATTTTGCATCACCGTTAATGACTAAACTCATGAAAACAAGCCTAGATAACTAAAAACCGCATATGTTTGCACGGGTTACCTCGTATAAAGTTCTATGGTAAATCACTATCGTATAGCTGTATGAGCAACCAAGGGTTTTATCGCATATGGTTTTGTGTTGCGAACTTCTTGCGATGAGTGTAACATACTCACACAGCAATACAGATAAACTCATATAATGTGTATTTAAACTTTTATTAATTCCGCAAAGTGATGAATATACGCGAAAACCAAAAGTCTCATGTTTAGTCGCAAAAGACATCATTTTGTAACACCGTAAACGACTGAATTTATGATAACTAGATGCCGCTAATGTTTGCACAGCTTACATCGCACAAGATGTTATGATAGATCATTAGCTTGTATGACCAATGTGAATGTTTCATCGCATATAGCGTTGTTTTGCGGAATCTTTGCGACAAATAGGTAATAAACCCGGATTCAAAAACCAATTAACTTTTCTAATGCTTGGTTAAACTCGCAGTAAATCCACACACTGACGGGATGTGCGCGAAAATCGAAAACCATCCGCATTTCAGCGTATCACATATGTATAAATTTAGTCACTTCCCGCCGCTGCTGCACTTCAAAAAATTAGCCACAGAAAACATATACGGACAACTCGGATCAATGATGCACTACTTAGCATAATATCTTTGTTGGAAACTTGCCTTTAATTGTTGTTGAAGGCGGTAAAATCACTCAATTTTGTTTAAACAAATGACACAGCTCACCGAGCGGCCATGACAATTCAACCGAAATGTAAACAACGAACGTTCCCGCAGAAATTTACAAAGTAACTCGCAATACGAGATCTTATTAGATTCATGCTTTACGATGTCTTTTGGTCATTTATACGATGAAACTAGAAAGTTATTACCAAAACTCAGAGATTTCCGACAGCGAGTCCACGGAGGAGAGGAAAGTATGATGCTTGACAATCTAAGAGTCCATGGTTCGAGTCCGGATAGATACCCAAATATTACAGCGTGTGCCCAAAGGAAAAAAAAAAGAATGGTAAAAACTAAACACTGACATTTGTAATTTGCTATTCCTTGTAATATGAATAGCAAGGGATAAATAATGCAAAATAATTGCCACTTTGTTCGCTGTATTTTTTTTATTTGAAGATGATTTAATCGCATGCTATAATAAAAAAATACGAAGGAATGCATGGCGAACATCTGAAATAATTTGCTTATGTTGACTTGTGAAGTCGCATTAAGTAATAAAAGAACCCGTAGTGTATATTCATATATCGCTCATAGTTTCATTTCAAATCGCAAATATGAAATCGTAGAGTGGCATTGACTAATGAATCAGCTCGTATAAGTTATCAAGCTTTAACAGTTAAAGTCGCATATATGAACTTTTTTCATCGTAAATGTTTTTTGATATTTTGGAAATGCACGCATATCGCCTCCACTTTTGCGCGTATAAGCAACATTAGTAGCATCTTGTGCGACGAAACTATCACGTATTAATTCACGTACAATGCGGTGACTGTTTGCATTATACGCGTAAATTGGTTGTCTGGGTGATGCAGGGACAGCGGATACCAATGGTAGCGTATAGCGGCCACAACTGTGGCATGGCTACGGATAGCGTAGCAGTTGCAGCGGGTATCAGCATCGATAGCAGCTGATGCAGTGAGGCACTTTAGTAAAATGCAGTCTCCGTGCGATAGCGGGCACTAGTAAATGCATTCAATGGAAAGTTGACTCATTTTGACAACACGTGAGCCGTCTAGTTTTGAGTGTTAAATCAGCTTTTCACTGTTTATTTTATCACAAGAAATACTCAATTCGCGCTGTCAGTGATAACGCCAAGATGTGATCGGTAACTTATCCGATATTGAATTGAACAACGAATTGTCCTTTTCAGGATGAAAAAAAGCTGATGATTGAAGAGTCAATATTTTCTCATGAGTTAATTTACATTTTTAAATTTGTAATAGTTATAAATTTTACTTTATCTCCGTGTCTTTGAACGTACTGAATTCTCTTTTCCTTCAGTCATGAGCAAGACATCCGAAAATTTTCATTATCTGCATGAAAAATTAATTTTTCGCATAGCCAAAATTTAAAAATTGTCAAGCCCCAATCATGACCAGCAACTTACTATTATATTGAAAATGGTCAATCCTTGTTGAAGCGCAAAATTCGATTGATCTGATTAGTCAACATTTATTTATTAAAAAAAATGACTGACACGCGAGCAGCCGGGTTATCCTTTTCGTAAAAGTATTCTACTTCCACCTTGCGGTCGTGGCTTTGCACACAACCCTCCTGTGATTTTTTCATTTCGTTACTGCAAAATATCGTCACGCACCTTATATTGTCTTACTTAGTAACGATCCAACTGGCTTCAAACCGCTAACTCTGGGGCACTTTCTAACGGGATCCTGCCTCAAAAGTATTTTAGATTTCGATCTCTTCGAAACTCCACCGAACCGACTCCATCAATAGCACTTGAGCCAGAATCTGCTCCTGGAAAAATATCTGTACCTAGAGTACTTGTCAACGTTGCAACCTTGTACCAAATCGTGCAATCCAACTATTTAACTGTAAGAATGCCAACTTGTAATCCTTCGCAACAACAACATCGCACCGATCCAATGGACAATGGTAATAATCAACAAGGTCCATCTTGACCCAGACGCCATCATCAGAGTTGTGACACCAACCAGCCACTGCATTTACATGGTTTCTGAAAATTGTCTCTTGCCAATACTATTATCTTCCGAGCAAGCTCAGACGTAAACATCACCAATTGTTAACACCAAAATAAATCAATATCGCGAGATTGTGAAAATCTGTTTATTGGTGGTTCAAAATCTGTGCAATATCTAATCTATGATGAAGTTACTTACAACAATCAATCAATAACTTATGTGACAGAAATCACGTTGAAAAAATGTAATTTGCTAGGTATGTTTCAATAGGCAGGAAAAAAATAATCACGTTAAATTTTCCTTCGAATCGCCCGTTACTGAAGTTCAACGTCACGTGCGGATGCGTTCAGCTATAAACCCGTTTCAGCAGAGTGAAATACGAATAGGACGCATTCAGCAGGGATTGGAACATTTCCAGCGTCATCGGATACACGTTTCCAACGGTAATCTGCAACGGAACGAAACGAGGAACGAATGAAAAATAGATTTACACCAGCACGAGCCCGAATTATTGCCTGCAAAGGTCGCTGAGCGCGGAGAATAATCAGCAGAACTATTTTCCTTATTTTCGTGTCCAGCTCAAGCCACGGTCCACTGTAGGCGGCCAGGGCGATGGCCATGCTCTCCTCTCGGATCTCGTTTCCATACCAGTAGAAGGCCATGATCTGGGAAATTAACATAAAAATGTACGACATAACGATAGCGACCTGTGCAAAGTTGTCGATCTGAAAGAGGAAAATGCGAAAATTATTCCTCACAAACACAAAAGTAAAACCGGGGAAAGTTTTCTGCTCACTATAACCAACAAGAACAGCAAGGCACACAGCATCGTTCCAAATGAAACCAACTCCATCATGCATATGTACGTTACCAATGAGTTTAATTCTCGAACATAAATGATAACTTGTTGGTGTCGTTTGATGATAGAAACCAGTCTGCTTTCGATCTTCGCCTTATCCGTCTGCAACTCTCGCAACTGATGTTGAACTATCTTAATTTGCAGCTGGCCAAACAGTGAACAGGTCACAAAAAAGCTGGTATACGGGATGTACATACAACAACCGGGAAACGTTAGGATTACTTGAGCCAGGTACAGCAACTCATATTGTGGTGATTGGAAATGATCAAACCCAGGAAGATACATTCCATACGGCAGTCGTCGTCCTTCAGCGAACAGCGGATACACTACGTAACCAGCACTTATAAACGCTCCCAAGGCTAGGTTGGCAAAAGATATTTTGCGTGCTGTCGTCGTAAGCTTCTTAGCCAAGTCCTGGATCGTCTCATCTTTTAAAGCCTGGAAAATCAAACCCACTGTATTGCTTTACAAAACACACTGTTAGGAGGTTATCCAACTTCAATTTCTTTGTAAACAACGGCAATTCGTCCCAAGAAGCCTTCATACGTTTCGCGGCTGTGAATCAACATCATTCCCCGGATCTGAATAAGAAAATTCTACGATTAAAAGTGAAAAATTACGCTAGAAAAACTTACCAAAGCGTTAAACCACAGCACAGCGAAGAAGGCGTTGATGATCACCTCGTCAATGTTGCCCCACGCGCGGTAAAGATCGGTAAACATAAACGCTGTCATCACGCCTACTGGGATGACGCTGATGTAGCGCATGAAGTTGTGCCGCAAGATGAACGACCAGAAGCGCCACACGCGTACATTAATCGACACTATCGGACAATCCAACGGAGACGGAACTGCAGACGCATCCATGCTGACTGTTACCGTACGAGTGCACTGACGTCCACCAGATTGAGTCATTAAATTCGAAAGGAGTTATGTCAGAACGGATCGAAAATCATCACCTTCGGTAATGATACGTTTGCTGGAAAAGTCAACAACTGTGCTTGTGCTGCGGCGTTGGATGGGTTTAACTTAATTAAACATTAAAACAACGAACGAGGCGTGAGATTTAATTTGAAATCTTAAACGTAGGAAAGTGAAGTGTACTTACTGGGGCAGGACATTATAAATTTTATATCAGAGGAAAAAAAAACAGCCTAGCAATTCAAATATTGTTTCAAATGACAGCATGAAGGGCCTTCCGATTTTTTTATTTTCTCAAATTAGCTTTTTATTATTATGAATATGATTAGTAAAAAATCTAATTAAACTTTGTTTACGAGAGCTTTAAAAACTTTCCGTTGTTCAACGCAACGAAAAGAGCCCTTTGGAAACAAAAGAAAAAACAAGCATGAACCGCAGAAAAAGCTAGCAAATAATTACTCCGGTTGATGAAGCGCGCTCCGTAGGGGAAAAAGAAACTGCTTCCAGGTTCATTAGTACAACTGCACCTTTTTTTCCCTGCGGGATCTCACAACAACAAAAAAAAACTTTCCACCACATCAAGAGGAAACGGAAAAGAAAAAACCCCGAACAAAAATTGTGCAGCATCGTAATAACTTGACTACGACTGCGGTGAATACCATAAACACTTCGAATTAAGTACTAACTTATAATGAGCAACTTTTTTCAGTAACAATATCCTATTCTTTTTTCGGGAACAATGATTAAAGCCATGGTTGTTTCCCAACTGCCAATTAGGGGAATTCTTAACCAGAGGTTTTGCACGTTTATTATTCGTTTTTGCATCGTTAAAAATGCCCTCAGATTTATATTTTTTTTACTTTACTATCATCGCCGTTTATACACCTTGCTGTACACGATGGTTCATTATGCTGTCTGTACAGATGAATAAGGAATTTTGTTTTTTATTTTATTCCCGTCCATTTATTACTGGCAGCAAAGTCCGATAAAAGTGGGTAAAACGAGAATATACCAAATTATCGCTGATGATGAGGAAAGGTAAATACTTCGTGGCGTAATCCTTTCCGGATAATTGACCGAAACCGGATTTATTTTATGGCTGCCAACCAATCGAGTCGTATCCGGGCTATAAGCTTCTCTAATCTGAAGTCACTCCATTGTTAGTAGAAATTGTGTCCATAATTTGGGTGCTTTGTAAAAGCAATGGAGACGCTTGGTTATCAATTGTCACTACTAACAACTGATAAAAACTTGTCATATGTCCTTTGAATGGAACACATGTTTTCCATAACGGCATAAATAATTGCTCTCCACTTAACATCGTTTAACGCAAACGGAAGCATTCTAACACATTTAACAACATTGTAAGCATTTCGTTTCGTAAGTAAACAGCCAAGTAAACCTTAGGTTAGATTTTTACTTGAACGCTTGGCAAAATCGCCCTCCAGGACGCTGGCAGACAGGATGATTCAATTAGGCAGAAACACAATTAAGTAGAGTAAACATTTATTATTGCCAGGGTGAGCAACTCTTGTTGGCCTCCTTTCCGATAGTGCTCGTGGCCGGTGTTTATCCGAGAGCTTTGGAGACGTTCCAATTCGCCTAGCTGTGTTCATCCTTTCGGAATGAGTTTATGTTTGAAGAAGCCGAGCAACGCAGCCAGCACAGAGACGCTCTGCCCGATGCGTAGAGAAAGTACATTTTCCGCTGCATTGCACAAACATTGTAGCTGTAACAACGGTCGTTGACTGGAGAGCGCAGCTAAATCCAGATAATGTAAGACTCATCGACTATCGGGCGTCTCGCTAAGGCAGCAGAAGTGAAGGTTGGGTCAGTTTGGCATTTTCTGTCGAAATTAACTTAAGCCACTGGAATAAAGGTGAAACACAAATTTGTTGGGCCATATGTGGCACATTTATTACATCAATTAGGATGCAAGGTAGTATCGAACAGTATATTTCGGAATCTGTTTGTTTTACGTACACGATTTACACGATTTCGATGTTGCCATATTGGTTGAAGTTGAACTACCTCGATTGTCGAGCAAAAGGGAGCCACCACTTGAACATTATCAAACCACTATAGAGAAGGTACAATTTTCCACAGCAAGAAGAATAACGGTATTTCTATCTGTAAACAATCCTAGCTAGCTTTCATTGTAGTTTTAATTATTTTACCCCCTACAGAGAATAACACAGATCAACACAGGTGCGCTCTAAAAGCTCAAACCGGAAATACTGGAAGATTACCGTTTTTTCAGAGACTTAGATGAGTTTCCTCGTAAACATTTTTCTATAATTTGCCTTCATTTCTCGCAGCCCGTGTTATTTACTTGAAATTCAACCTCAAATTTCTCAATCGATTCTGGTCTGTAGTAGGAGCTTTAACCGGATAAAATATTGATTAAAATGTGCACAACAATTCCATTATTGTGGCGCTAGTGGTGAAATGTTCATCTCCTTCGCTCTACCTACAACGGTTAAATCAATGAAAACTTGATGCTAAAAATGGAACACGTCAGCATTTTCTAAACGCCACGGGAGTTTATCGTGTGCAAACAATTGTTGCCATGCAATTTTAAAATCACATATCGACACACGGTGTGACAGCTAATTGAGCTGCTATGATCTGCACTGCTGTCAATACTGGGCTTCCCCTTGTCCACCTGGTGCAAAACAGTGGGCCATGTTTGATACTGTATGTAGTGAATATTTTATTAACGTGCCCTGACATTGCACATGTGAATTTTTCGCGGCTTCCGGAGCCCGAGGGGAACCGGTCGTCGGAAGTGGTGAAAATCTGTGGTTGAATCGATTAGAATAGGTTTGCGTGGGATGTTGTCGTTGCGGTGTGGGCGATGATGTTCTGCAAAATTCGACAGAGTGAGCCCTTGCTGGCGCCATTCAGTCGGAATGAATGTGGCGTGGGATGACAGAGATGGGAAGCTTAGGATTAATTCTTTTTGAATTTTGTTTTTGTTTGTGATAAAAATAGCTAACTTTTTTACTGATCGAGAAAAAAAACTGTGTCTATGTTTCTGGATTCGATATGTTCTTCCAATGACTGTTTTAAAAAACTTCTGTTACACATGCAAAAGAAAATGTAGCATGACTTGTAGTTTCATATAATTTCTACTCTGAAAATCATTTAAAATTTATGTAGTTTCATGAACAAAATAATCAATTTGAGAAGTTCTCTTTTTGCGAAAATATTCCTTTCTCTTCTGTTTGGACTTGGCAGCACCAGTAAAATGTCCATTTCCTCAGTTCGTCATGACAAACAAAACGAGATAATTGCGCCACGTGCAGTACAATTGTCGCTGGTCTCAGTTATCGTTCTTTAAAATATTTCATGTACTTCCAGCATGCGCCTACTTCGTTTATTATTTCGTAAGCCGAAGAGAATTAAAGTGTATACAATTTTAGAAACAACAAGCACTAGTAAGCTCCAAGCAAGCCAAATCACATGGATATTCTGAACTGTCCGAGCGCTTTTGGTCCTTCATCTTGAAGCAGTACAGAATGTGCTACCTCAGTATCATCCCAGTAGTCTTGATGAATGTGTTCATGTTTGCCGATCTGTACCGAGCGTGGGGCAACATCGAGGAGGTGATTATCAACGCCTTCTTCGCTGTGTTATGGTTCATTGCGGTTGTGAGTTGTTTCGCCAAGTTTATTAGTTGATTATTGCAATTTTCTTTTTTTTTTTGGGTTCATATGAAAACACCAGTTGAGAACGATGATTATAGTGAACAATCGCAATGTATATGAGCAGTCTCTGGAGAATATCGCTTCAGTGTTCGAGCGAATTCAGGTTGGAGAACACAAACTTTTTAGAACAACAGATTTGGTGTAAAATTTTCTCATATTTCAGGCTACTAATGACCAGGTGGTGCGGCGTGTAGTTCGCTGCTTAACCCGTCGTGCCAGGATATTGTCATTCGGAAACCCAGCGTTGGGTGCTCTGATCAGTACATGTTATGTGGTGTATCCATTGTTTGCGGCTGGTCGTAAATTACCCTACGGCATGTAAATACCCGCTGTAAACGTACTCGATTCGCCTCAGTATGAAATTTTGTACATCATTCATACCTTTTACGAGCTTTTTTCGACGATTACCTTGTTCGGATTGATTCAGATTGAAGCGCTACAAAGGCAACTGGTAACATTTACGTCTAACACGAGTGGAAAAAATAACGGAAGTCATGATAGGGTAAATATGTATAAAACGCCCCAGTCCATTTATTCGGAAACACACAAAAAATAAGAAATGAGACTATTGGGAATCCGTAGCGGGTCATAGGACCAACCTTCTGTGCAAAATTGATGATGGTCACTAGCAGCAAAAAATAAACAAAAATCGATTTCGATTTGAGCTGCTTCAGATCTAATTTCTTGCAGCGTTTCCGTAACGTTTTTTTTTCTAATGTATAAAGTTTATTACCTGGTTTTTGTACTTATATATCTCAAATGAACCTCTAAGCAGCTGTATCTAGTGAAGAAATGATTAAATTTTTATAATTTGCTTGAGTATTCAATGCTTTCTGCTACACTACAGCTCGCGGGCAATATGCCCCACCGCTAGCCCGGCTGATTTGTTCATTGCTTTAGCGTTTGCTTCTGAGACTTCAAGCACTGTTTCACTTCGCATGCTGAGCTGGCATATGAAGCTACTGCATGGGGCATATTATACTGCATCTGGGGCGTTTTGCCCCGATAGATTGTAAAGCTTGCAATTTAGTCAATTTTTTTAATAAAATTATGGCGTTTTTGTGTAACAGTAATTACCAAACAAAGTAATAGCAGTGCATTACCAACTAAATAGTGTATCCAACTGCATAAACAATTTGTTGTTTGTGATAAACATAGCTACAATATTGACGATGTTCCTTAGGGGGGGCGTATTATACCTGTTTACCCTACTGTCGTCAACAAACTCATCGAAGATCATTTGCGGATCAGAGGTTATGTAAAAAATATTGATTTGTTGATTGCTCACATTTGTTTGGTGGAGTTCATATCGTTTGGAATCCTACTTTGTGCTTTGCTGTTTCTGATAAATATAGTACTGTGTTTAAAATTGCCAAAAAAATATCATTTAAAAAGGACCATACATTTCAGATTGAGGATCAGGCTCAGACGGTAATAGTTGTTGCGTACATCTTTATGATAATTTCTCAGATTTTTGCATTCTATTGGCATGCCAATGAAGTTCGCGAAGAAAGTATGGCCATTGTCGAAGCAGTTTATAATGGACCATGGATTGAGGTTGATGATTTGGTTAAAAAAAAGCTGCTTTTGAACATCTTCAGAGCCTAGCGTCCGTTGGAGGTAAAGCGCTTCGTTTTTATCTGCTAAACAACGTATTGAAGTTTTTTCATCTTTAGATTACACTGGGTAACGTTTATCCGATGACGTTGGAAATGTTTCAATCGTTGCTTAATGCTTCCTATTCGTATTTCTCACTGTTAAGACAAGTTTACAAAAGTTTTTTTTTTCAGTATCCCAATCTACTTTAGATTATGTTATTTTTACTGTTGAAAATTATTGTTGAAACATTTTAATGGTAATAGATACATATATTTTGTTCCAGTTCCCTTTATATTACACTGATCTTTAATATCAATTAATTCTGAAAAACATGAAGCAAACTTAATGATTTTTTGATCAAAATTCTTTGATCATGGATTTTCGATTTGACATAGAATTACGTCTCACGGCAACATATATAGGGGTACAAATTCAAATCCGAAAACATCGATAGCGTCACAAAAATTGTCCACTTCCAAATGTTTGAAACTCAGTAATTTTGCAACCGATTGTCTCCGTTCTTACAGCAATCGGTTGGAAAATCATCGATGTACTCGGCCAAATGCAGAAATTATAGTTTGATTATTCGAACTATTGCACTATTGAAAAATGTCAAGGGGCCGTTCCTAAACCACGTGGTCATATTTTGATGTCTTTTTATACCCTCCGTACCCCCCCCCCCCACCTCCGTGGCCTTTCATGGTCTTTTGGACCACCCTTCCACCCCCCCTTGCGACTTTAACCACGTGGTCTTTTCATTTGTCAAGTGCCAAAAATTCGCTTGATTTTTTTAAATTTTTGATTATTAAACATTCAGTATATTTTATATTTCTGAAATACAAAAGCTTTTGCTCTTGACTTGGTGGCAACAGTAAGTTATAAGTCAGGAAAAAAGACCACGTGGACATTTCGTTAACCCCCCCCCTACCACCGTGCGTGGTCTTTCGTGGTCTTTTGACAAACCCCCCCGTCCCGCTCTATATGACCACGTGGTTTAGGAACGGCCCCAAAGCTTTGTTGAAAAGCCGATTTTGACCTCTGATTGGTCGCCTAACACGGTCGACAGAATATTATACCTAGTTTACCAGTAATGCACTCTTGGGCTATATAAAACCTGTTTCTGCTCAAACCAACTATTTTACTAGTGAATGGTGGGAAAAAAGGTTTTTTTGGTAGCTGATAATAGCAGCAGCGGACAACAATATTGACAATGGAAGCGGGGTTGGATCTCCCTTCTGCACAGTCGACATGCAGGCATGCCTCCAGTTTTGTGAATATCAAACCCAACCGTTCTTTTGAGGACGACCACATATCTTCAAATTACGTATAAAAAGTGAGTTCTCCACATCTGAGTACTACAGTAATCGTGAGTCAAGAAACGTACTTCTAGGAACTGTTGGCATTTTAGTTAGAAAATACATTGGCATATCCTCGTTTTTGTTCAAAACTCGCACAACTCATAATACACTAACACTAAGTCTGAATTGTTTCAATTATAGGATCTTTTATATTCTCCTTGAATTCCACAATTTCGGAATCCTGGTTATGTTCCCAATACTTTTCCCGCTGTGGAGCTGATTGTACAGTAAATGTGCCTCTACTGTTCATTCAGGCTACCTCCAACTTGATATAGTTGATAGCCGCTGGATACCCTCCTTGTCGTCCTGGATTTTAACACGTTGGACAACCGGGTGCGAATCTTGGATACCACGAGATAATGATCCGAGTCGACGTTTGGTCCTCTAAACGACCTCACGTCTGTAACATCTGAAAAGTGTCAACCATCAATCAGAACATGGTCGATCTAAGAGCAGGCCTCTTCATTAGGGTGCCTCCAGGTGTGCTAACGTATATTTCAGCGTGCAAAATAAGTCCTACAGATAGCCATACCTCTGGCTGCAGCGAAATTGGCAAGCCTCAGGCCGTTGTCGTTCGTAGTAGAGCGAAGGCTTTATCTACCAATCCACAGTGTTTCATTTTGCTGATTTCGTGCGAAAAGTAAAAGCGTCTTCAAATTCGATTTGAGTGATATACTTTATTCGGAAAAGTTTTTATGTTTTTTATTGTGCTTCTTTTAAAATGTACGATTTAGTGATTAATTCACCTGGAAGTGATATAGAAAATTTATTTTTTCAGGACAGTGAGATAGACAGCTAGTGTCTTCAGAAAAGTTGTGGCAAATAGTTTCACTAGCAACTTTGTCTAAAGTGTCGGTTTTCTATCTCTTATGTTAAAAAAGATAATCAATGTTTTATATGCAAAGTTCACCCAAATCATAATTTCAAATAAAACTTTTTTCCTGGATTTTCTACATATTTTATACCTTCTGCAAAATTATTAACCAAACAGAAATATGGTCAAAGTTCAACGCATGACATCATCTAAAGTGACGGTAGATAGTACCAAGGATACAATTGTGTTGATAAACGGGCTGTGTCTACACAGTAGCAGCCGAAAGCTTCAATATTATAATATCCTTCTCTTCTTAATGATGTGAAGCGATTCTGCTAAGACGCTCGAAATTCTTTTCTAATTTTTTCGAGTTATTTAAACTTTGTTTGTCTTATTACTCTCGCGACTTAACCGTGAATATTTTAATAATTATCAACAGTTTATTTATAAAAAAGCCGCTCAAAAGAATTCCGTAAGCTTCATAAACTCTACAACGAAATTTAAAACAATCGATGAAGAAGACAGTAAAGACGACAGTCAACTGTGACTAAAAATTCATATTTTTTCATTATAACTCTTTCCCATGATTTTTTATATTTTTATGACCTTCTAGAAAATTACGCGATTTTACTGGATTTATATTTTTGCTGAATATTGTAAAACGCTATATTTAGAAATAACAAAGTTATTTGATAAAGTCAGAATTTTCATGCAAAAGATTTTTTTCATTGAAACAATCGAAAAGACTCTATTAGACAAATGATTTTATATTATTTTGGAAGTAGAATAGACATGCTTTCAGAAAATCATTAAGTTATCTGCGTATTTTTGCGTACGGCTGAATAATTTGAAGTTAAACTAACCCTTGAAAAACCGTTAAAGGTTGAGTAACTTTTTTATTTTGAACCATAGCTAGATCAAATGTTCAGCAAAAAGGTGTATTTCTATTTGGTTAATAATTTTGCAGAAGGTATAACATATGTAGAAAATTCAGGAAAAAAGTTATATTTAAAATTATGATTTGGGTGAACTTTGCATATAAAACATTGATTATCTTTTTTAACATAAGAGATAGAAAACCGACACTTTAGACAAAGTTGCTAGTGAAACTATTTGCCACAACTTTTCTGAAGACACTAGCTGTCTATCTCACTGTCCTGAAAAAATAAATTTTCTATATCACTTCCAGGTGAATTAATCACTTAATCGTACATTTTAAAAGAAGCACAATAAAAAACATAAAAACTTTTCCGAATAAAGTATATCACTCAAATCGAATTTGAAGACGCTTTTACTTTTCGCACGAAATCAGCAAAATGAAACACTGTGCAATCACGGAAGAAATTTTCCTGCCAGACCTGCGCATTTGCTTCCCCGATGACGATCTTGATGTCGTGTTCTGTGCACTCAATATGCATATTTTCCAGGAGCTCATAAAACTCCTCCTTTTCTTCATCGGGTTTATCGTTGGTCGGTGCGTACACATTTATCAGGCTGTAGTTGAGAAATTTGCCCTTAATTTTCAACACGCATACACGATCACTGATCGGTCTTCATAAACCAACTCCCCTTTCTGCTTTCTCGCCGCCACCGTAGTAGATGTGGTACTTAAATGAAGTGCCCGTAATAGGATCTACTACCCGGAATTCGCGTTCTCCCGTTTTCGGCCACCTTACCTCCTGTATGACAGTAACCTCCACATTCACCTTCTGCAGCTCTCTAGCCTAGATATCTGCATGTGCCGGTTCGATTAGAGTCCTTACATTCCCAGTATCTGGGTTACTAGGGCTGCGATACCTAGTCTTGCAACGGCTCTGCCGTTTAAGATATAGCTGGCGAGGCACCGCGTTTCGTAATTCAGCCGCCCGCTCCGAGTCAGAAGCTGTTGTACGCCGCCCCTAACATGATTTCGAGATCAAAGCAGATCTCGGCGTTTTATGCATTTTTGAGTCATTTGGCATCAAAAAAAGTTTCGATTTTCCCAATTTCATGTACTTGCCCCTTGGTGGATTTTCGAGGGTCGAAAAATCACAACTTTGATCGCTTTAAGGCATCTCTAAATCATGTCCGATTGAGCTGAAATTTTGCACAGATATTTTTTTTAGGGGCAATGAACAAAATTTGCATGGTCGATTTTTGAAATTCGATGATGAATTTTTTTTCCATACAAGCACTGTGTATATTCCACCTGGCCGAAAAAATCATCCGCAGGAATCGAAACTGGCAATTAAGTGTCCTTTGCATTCAGTGATATTGTCCAATGGCTCAGATGATTTACCGAGTCCCACCAAATCGAGCGTTATTAGACTAACTGCAATGGCACCTATACCTCGTTTAATGCGAGTGTATTGAATCAAAAATTGCAGTTTAGACCAAACTCCAGAGTGTAAGTACCGGTCCATGTTATCCTAACGGATCCGGTTCGAAGGACCACTGTTTCTTTCCGGACGATTCCCAACGAATGGGGAAACTCTGGATAGAAAAAATTACGCCAAACCGCTTAACAGAAAAGACCTTTATCGGACTACAGATGAAGTAAAACTAATTTTTTGATTATTTTCATTTAACTCTACAAAATTAATACATACAACAAAATTTGCTTAATTCTGTTCTTCGTAAGCTGTTGCACGATTATATGTGGCTTATCCGATACACTCAATTTTGGTAGTCAGGGCATGTCTATAAGCAATATAAATTTTTTTTTAAATTTTTCCGGAACCACATAAACATTGGATATAAATTTTGAATTTTTTATTTTCTCGGACCTAAAAACTCCATTTATTGTTAGAATTTTTCGAGTGTTTTTTTTGTCTTGATTCGTAGGTTTCAATTATTTTTCAAAATTCTGATTATAATTTCTTTAACACTGATTTCCGCGTTTCAGATTTATTCTTTCATAAATTTTTTAGATTCATGAATTCCTTGGTTCCTTTAGTTTTGAGTTTCTATACACTCACAGTGTTAGTTTCTAGCATTGCGGATTCTCAGATACTTTGAAATATAGATTTTCCGATTATTTATTTTTTTTAGATTCGTTGGTCTCAGAAACTGTTGGCTTCTCTAATTTTATTCTTGAATTTTCAAATTTTTATATTCCTAAAGAAACTTTTATTCTTTAGTTAAGAACAAGATAAGGTTCAACATTTTTGGTTATGAAAGCTCTTGGATTTTTCAATTTTCAAATTGTTAGATTATTTTGAAATTTTCATTCTTGAAAACTTCCTAATTATCAAACTTTGAATCTGGGATTTCTGAATTCTAGAATTCTACCCGCTGCTCTGGCATCCTCGTCGACAGCACACATCCAGCGCGTGCGCGGTCTGCCTCGAAGTGGTCGGCCTCCATCCGGTTCTCTACTAAATATTATCTTTGCCGGTCACTCATCCGCCATCCGTGCTACATGGCCAGCCCACTGTAACCTGCCGTGTTTCATCAGCTTGACAATATCAGCGTATTTGTATACTTCGTACAGCTCATGATTCATGCGCCTGCGCCACACCCCGTTCTCTAGTTTGCCTCCGAGTATTGATCGCAGGATTCTACGCTCAAAGACCCCAAGCGCTCGTCGATCGGCCTCCTTCCACGTCCACGATTCATGTCCGTAGAGCGCCAAGGATTAGAGTCCTATAGAGCGCAAATTTCGTACGGATCGAGTCACGAGAGTACCAAGATAAATAAATTCGTCGACCACTTCGGAAGTATCCCCATCCATCTCCACCGCAGCACCAACACCCGTAGAACTACCACGCTCTCTGCCAGCCACCTTGTACTTCGTTTTGGCAGTGTTTATGGTGAGTCCAATTCTCGCAGCTTCCCTTTTGAGAGCCGTAAAGGCCTCCTCAACTGCTCTACGGTTAACACCAATCATATCAATGTCGTCCGTAAAGCCCAGAAGCATGTGAGATTTAGTGATGATGGTGCCGCTCCTCTGCACACCTGCCCTTCGTATCGCACCTTCCAAAGCTATGTTGAACAGCAAGTACGAGAGCCCGTCACCTTGCTTCAGACCATCTAACGTCACAAACGCGTCCGAAAATTCGCCCGCTGTCCTGACTCATGATGTGAAACCGTCGTGCGTCGCACGTATCAGTTTAATCAGTTTAGTTGGGAAACCATGTTCTAGCATTATTTGCCACAGCTCGTTGCGTTTCACTGTATCGTACGCCGCTCGAAAGTCTATAACCAGATGATGTGTCTGCAGGTTGTGTTCCCGAAACTTGTCGAGGATCTGTCTCAAGGTGAACTGGCTTCCTGCAACGGCCTCAGTCGCTGGAACAGGATACAGGAGAGAATTTTGTAAGCGGAATTGAGGAGGGTTATGCCTCGCTAATTACTACACTCGAGTCTTGTAGACACACTGTAGTTCTTGTAGATAGGGCATATGAGTCCTTCCAACCAGTCCGTAGGTAGTTGTTCCTCAGACCATACCCTTAGGATAATATGGTGAATTGCACTACACAACCGCTCGCTCCCAACTTTGAAAAGTTCGGCCGGTAAGCCGTGCTTCCCAGCGGCTTTGTTGTTTTTTAGTTCTTTGCAAGCATTGATGGCCATTCCCCTGGCCGCGGCGAAGCTCCCTAATCTCAAGCCGTTGTCGTTGGTGGTAGAGTGAAAGCTTTCCCTACCAATAACGGGACGAAAGAACTCCTCTCGTCCGACTTGTGCGTTCGTATCTCCGATGACGATCTTTATATCGTGCTGTGGGCACTCTCCATACATTTTCTCGAGGAGCTCATAGAAATCCTCCTTTACGTCATCGGTTTTATCGTATGTCGGCGCGTACACGTTGATTAGGCTGTAATTGAAGAATCTGCCCTTGATCCTCAATACGCATAGACGGTCATTAATAGGCCTTCACCTAATAACACGCTTCATTTGGTTTCCAAGTAGTACGAAACCGACGCCCCGTTCCGCTTTATCGCCGCCACTGTAGTAGATGTGATACTTGAAAGAAGTGCCCGCTGTCGAATCGACCGCCCGGAATTCACGTTCTCCGGTTTTATGCCAACGCACCTCTTGTATGGCTAATACCTCCACTTCTGCCTTCCGTAGCTCTCTGGCCAAGATGCCCGCACGTGCCGGCTCGAGCAGAGTCCTAAAATTCCAAGTACCAAGTTTCCAATCGTTGTCCTTTTTTGTTTGCCTAGGTCTATACCGATTGTTCCGATTCGCATCATTCTCTGGATTGTTCGTAGTATGTTTATTTTCAGCATGCTGCCTTACTAGGGCTGCGATGCCTAGTCTCGCGACGGGGCTGTCGTCTTGGATGTAGCTGGCGAGACACCGCATTTCAGAGTTCAGCCGTCCGCTCCGGATCAGTCGCTGTTTGAGCCGCCCCTGACCTGGGGAACAGACGCTCAGGCAAGCTGCTCTCCAAGGAGAACAACTCCCCCTTCCCTGACAGCATACGACCAAGTTCCCACCGGTTCACCGATCTTCCTTTGGTTGCTCGTATCCCAGTCGGTACCACGTGGAGGTAGCGATAGAAGTTGCTGGGCATTATGCTATGGACCACACTGGGGTCTATTTTATGCCAACTAGTACGGGTGTACTGCTGGTACGCATCGCCCATTCTTTATAGTTATCTTTGATGAAAAAAAAAGTGAGGAGTTTTGAAAAGAGAGGCAGATTGAAAGACATGGAGTAATCTAAATCAATAACTAACATAAAGGGGGTCACTAGACACCCTGTTCCCAATGGGAAAAACAAAAACGACCTCATGGCAGAGAAATGAGTAGGCATAAAAAAAGTGAACAATGTAGGGTACCGAACGTCTTCGTCAGTGTTTTTTTTTCGGCCCCCTTTTGCATAAGGTTGCTGCAGAAAAACTGCCGAAGAAAACCACTTAGTAGTGTAGCTGCATAGAATAAGTGCAAGAATAAGTGTAAATATCTCAACACAAATAAGTATTTGATTATGTATAAACATGAAGTAACATGTTTTCTATCTTTTCTGCATGAAAAACAACAAGATAATACACTAAATTCGCTTTTTACGCGGGGGATACAAGCCGCGTAAAAAAATCTAGTAAATTCCGGAATCCGCGTAAAAAACCGCGTGAATTCCGGACTTCTGCGTAAAAAAAAACGCGTAAATTCCGGAATCCGCGAAAAAAAATGCGTAAAAAGCGACCTAAGTGTACCTCTATTTCCTTATAATAAAAGAAATAAATCTTCGCTGCAGTTTCCGTTAATGGACCACAACAATTTCCTAATTTGGGCCAGGTCTACTTGAATAATTTTCTAATCCACTGTGTAACAGATATTTCTGTTGTGAACAATTGCACTATGCCGCAGATTGCATGGTGGACCATGTGGCCATTGTTCACTCGCTTCGTAGTCAATTCTCCAAAGTAATTCTTAATATTACGTACGAACCTTGAAAGACGAAGATTTTCTGAGATGAATCTTGCAACTGTAGACTGCCGCTGCCGCACTTTCGAAATGAGGGATTCCTTTACAATGCAGCTGGTTTTCCTTTTCGTGGTTTTCCTGACCACTTCCTGCTTGCATGGGACATTATGGTGGATCGTGGAATCTTCTCTAATCGAAACTACTCTTTTTATTGCTCAAAGACACTCAGGAACAGCTGCTTCAGTATAACAATTTATGGCGTTTTTCGCATTTCAGCTGCAACTTGTTACAATAACACGATCAGAACATATCTATGGTAACTATGATTCGCTGTGTTACTTCGATGTAAATAAAAGTCTATTTAGGTACTCAGCGAGACAGCGTGCTGATCGCTCTTGTTAGAAATGAAGCATGTCGAAAGAAGGAAACCAGTACTTTTTTACCATTAATTGGACTACTTATTATTTTCAAATTTTAAGTGTTTTTCTAGTGAAATTGGTTGCTTATCTTTTTAAGACACTATTATTCTACCCGTTCATCAAAAATCTGGTAATTTTCGCTCGGAAAGTGTGATGTCAGTACAGTTTTTGGTAAAGCAATTTCTTATGAAAACGTTATTAACAAACCATAGCAAATCAGGCAGCTGTTATTAAAAGATATTTTTTACAACCTTAATTAAGAATATTATAGTAAACGTCTGTTGCAACATTTCTGGTAAAGAACATTATTGACTTTGTCAAGGAACCTATCAAAATAAGTATATTTATCATGTGTCATTTGGTAAAAGGTGTTTAGGTGGTCCACTTAAGAAAGTGGTCTATACCCAAGTAACCAAAAGTTCGGATTAAAGTAGAATTTATAGAATAATCAGCCAATCTAACGATCATGAATAGAATTCTATTCAGCTCAATTTTAAAGTAACTAACCGTACTTTCAAGTTCGTTTTTGATGAATAAACTTCGAGCAGCATGCAAAGCAGCTTCTAAACCGAACTAGAAAGTTCACATTAAGTTCGGTTAGGTCGCTGAACAGACCGCTATTCAGTTTGAAAAGAAAACTTCAAAATACTTAAAATAAAAATTAATTTGCAATTTTTCAATTCCTCACTCATCATTCGGGTTGCTTCAATCCTATGATAATCATTTACTGAAGAAATTTAGATCAGAAGAATAATGTCTGGCTTCATATTTATTATTAAATTTCATGATTTTTTTGCAACTTACTACACAAGCTTCGAACTCGAGTCCTCCCTCTTTGAAGCCTAGATTCATACCACTGCTCCGTTCCCACTATATGATATCAGCATCGATTTTACTCGATGTGCTGATTTCTCTTCATTACCTACACGTTCATAGCTAGGAACATACAGGGTCTCTCTTTCAGCTTGAAAGTTCAGATAAAGTACAAGTGGAACCGCAAGTGAACTAGGAAGTTCAGAAAAGGCTGACGCGGAACTTTCCCTGAACTTTCAAGTTCATAAAAAGTACACGCAGAGCGCAATGTGAACTTAAGTCTGACAGTTCTCTAGTTTGTTTTGATTTTGCTGCAGTACGTTGGTTATGTAATTGAAAAAGGTTGTGAACGCAATATTCTCCTTCTAAACGTTAATTGAAAATTTATTCTGGTAAGCAGTATACACATAATATGATAAATGTTCAAAATGGATGAAAACTTTTTCGGTCAATAGATCTGCTGTGTGCCGCAGTTGAAACGACCAACGCCTTGGGACACAGGGAACTCTCGGTGGTGTCCGAGAAATGGATTCGGACCTCCAAAACCGGCAACATCATGCTGTGGTCTCACATAAAAAAACATGCAAGATTTGGGCAAATTGCCCCGGGATGAAAGAAAGCATCACGCGCAAACAATTGTCTAATGGGAATTCACAGCTTACATCCGGTTTATTTTTTCTTTTGCCCTGCACATTCCTGGGTACCTGAGTTCATTATTGATTGCCTGTAAGGTAACAAAAGAAAATGTTTAGATAGAAAAGCCTTTAAGCAACCTAATATTACCTATTGGAACCATAGCTTTGTTTTCTCATTGCCATTAATTTAGATAATAAAGTTCCGATGACAATAAAATAAACCATATTTCTTAATTGTTTTTGAAAAACCTTTTTATTATCACTAATCATGAAGTAAACTTCATTTTCACCAAAATAGAGTAAAGCATCAGTCAGAACTTAACATGAACTTTGAAGTGGTATATTAAAGGTAGTGGTATTAAAGGTACGGATAAAATGCTAACCGAACTTTAATTTCAGGCGGCTTTGAGGTTCACGTATGAACTTTATGTGAACTTCAAGGTTCCAATGAAGGGGGGTAAGCAGCTTCTCCGGAACTATCGTGCTGATTAGAAGTACGGATAAAATGCTAACCGAACTTCAATTCTAAGGGTTTTGAAGTTCACGTGTGAACTTAATGTGAACTCTACGGTTCCAATGAAGAGTAGTAAGCAGCTTCTACTGAACTTTTCTGCTGATTAGAAGTACGGATAAAATGTTAACCGAACTTTAATTTCCGGGGGTTTTGAAGTTCACGTATGAACTTTATGTGAACTTTAAGGTTCCAATAAAGGGGAACAAGCAGCTTCTCATGAACTTTTAAGTTGCTTCCAGGTGTTGGCGGTACTTTATTTAGAATGAAGTTCGGTTTGTGCGTAATGTGTCTTGTTGCTCAGCAAGAAAGTTCCGCGGAACCAAATCCGAACCTTATGTCAACTTCTAAGTTCATTTGTTAAGTGAAATTCGAACTTCTGGTTGCTTGGGTATTAAGCAGATCTACCCTACCAAAAATCCTAAAATGTTGTCATAAGACAAAAAATGAAATTAGTTCGTAAAGTAACTGTTACAACTGGCAGTTCTTCTCATGGTACACCGACGTGAGGGATACTGTGGTAATATTATCCAGCATAGTGGCAAGCTACTGTAGACGTCAGGTAATATCTTAGAAAAAATGTTAGGAAAAATAAGAATTGTGAGAAGAAGAGAATGTATATAAGAGAGATAAAATTCATTCCTCCCATTTTACAAATAATAATTATGTTATACAACTAGAAAGTACTATACTTACAGAAATAATCTTAAGCTAGAAGGTAATCGTTAAACCTAAATTAAAGTTAATCTTGTTCGTGGGACACGATAACTGAAATCCACTGAATTTGTACGTATATACCTATACCTCGAAAAACCCATCAATCAAACTGATAAAATAATCATTACAGCTTGCAGCAGAAAGCATTACGCTAAACCGAATTAGTGTATATAGTAACAAAAAAAGGATGGCGATAAAGTTTTCAAAGCCAAGAACTAAGAAAAGTTAGAAATAGACAGGGGGTTTCAGTAGAATTTCTTTGGTAAAATCAATTTTGCAATAGTCTTGAATCAGGAAGGTCTCTATTTTCCTCGCATGTACGCATAATTCTGTATCACAAGTGCTTGGTAAAGATCTAAAAGATTAACTTAGCCTTTGCAGTCGGACAGTAGCAGAATCGACTGACCACTCGCGGGAAAACAACATGGATCTTCTAACCTGTCCGATAATTTCGGTTGACGTTCGCGTTTGGCGCTTCCGTTCGTTCATCCTGAGGCACAACGCCATGCGGTACATCTGCATCATCCCAGTAGGCTTGATGAATGTGTTCTTGTGTATCAATATCTATCAAACGTGGGGCAACCTCGTGGAGATGATTTTCGACACCTTCTACGATGTGTTTTCTCCAATTCGATTGTACCTAAGTTGTGCTACTGTTCCAGTAAAGTCTAACTAATTCAATTGCTTTTTCAGATGAGAACGTTGAGCATAATTTACCATCGCAATACATACGAGTAGTTTTTGGGGAACGTTGCCTCCGTGTACGAGGAACTGCAGGTTAGGCTTTAGAATCATTTTAAACCGAAACTAGTTCATAATAACATTTCTCAGACAATTGATGATCGTGTGGTGCAGAGTCTGATCGCCAGTCTGACTCGAAAAGCCAGAAAATTATCCATCGGAAATCTATCGGCGTCGATCATCGTCTGCACTTGCTACGTCGTTTATCCGCTGTTAACCAGCAACCGTAGATTGCCCCACAACATGGACATACCGGGGGTCAATGTCCTGGATTCGCCTCAGTATGAAATTTTATACATCATCCAAGGGCTGTTGACGATTCCCGCCTGCTGCATGTACTTACCGTTTACCAACATTTTCTCATCGGTTACCTTGTTCGGGTTGATTCAAATCAAAACACTGCAACATCAGTTGGCGACATTCAAGGTTACGACGAGTGAGAGTTTGAATACTACCGTTAATAAGTTTATCGAGGATCATTTGCGGATCATAACCTACGTGGAGGATATTAACGCATTGGTAGCCAACATATGCTTTGTGGAGTTTGTACTGTTCGTCATGCTACTTTGCGCTTCGCTATTTTTTCTTAACATAGTATATGAAAAAATAGTCTAGATTAAAGATAAACAATTTCCTGACAAGAGCTTACTTTTCAGATTAAGAGTCAATTCCAGATGGTGATCATTTTGGTGTATATTTTCATGATAGTTGTACAGGTTTTCGTATTTTATTGGCACGCCAATGAGGTTCGCGAAGCCAGCAAGGAAATTGCCAACGCCGCCTATGATGGACCGTGGTATGAAGCTGATCAATCGATTAAAAAAAATCACAAGAAGGTTGTATGCAAAGCCACGACCGCAAGGTTGAAGTAGAATACTTTTACAAGAAAGATAACCCGGCTGCTTGCGTGTCAGTTGGCAGTATTGTATTTTCTTTTTGTCTGATATTTTGAATGAAGTTCATTGAATATTTTTAAATTTTGTGCAAATGAGACGTTGAAGTGCTGCCGAATTGTATGCACATTTAATACGACATCATTAAACGGGAACGGAACAAAGGCTACGGTTATGCAGAACTCGAATGCCGGCGCGATGCGATTCGCCTTACCGGTGAAATGTACAGCTCTTTTTAAGGCGAAGTAGAGCTATACATTTCAATAGATTTCGTCTTGCCGAATCGCATCGCGCCGTTATTTGCGTTCTGCATGACCGTAGCCAAACACTAAGCGAAGCAAACACGTAATAATAATCAGAGTATGCATGTAGATGAAGATAATTAACTTTGGATTGTAGCGCAAAACGAGAAAATATTAACTCTTCAAATAATCATTTGTGTTCTTCAAACTTCAGTTGTTCAATTTAATATCCGATGAAATGTTTGTTTATTATCTGATGAAGCTCTTATATAGGCCAAATGATGCATTCCCAATTTACTAGATCCATAACTCTGCCGACCGTGCTAGGGAAAGCGCGGTATAACGACCAATCAGAGGTCGAATTTTGTGTTTTGACAAGGCTTAAGAGTTTTCAATAGTACAATAGTTCGAATGATAAAATTGCAATTTCATGCATTTGGTAGGAATCTTAGAAGATTTTCTAATCGATTGCTGCAAAAACGAAGGAAATCCATCGAAAACTAACCGATTTATTAGCAATACGCAATCGCATCTCTGTAATATTACCGACAATAATATTCTTCTGAACAAAATGATACAACTTTCCCATTAGGCCTCTGCCATAATAGTTGCGAAAAGCGACGCGAACCGATTCGCTCGGCTGTAGGTTAATGTTCAGCCATCAGTAGAGCTGTACATTAACCTACGGCCGAGCGTATCGGTTCGCGCCGCTTTTCGCGTCTACTATGGCAGAGGCCTTAGAGAAAGTTGCTGGCTGATGTATTCACTTCATGCAAGCCTGCTGCTGATGCTTCCCGCTACCACGCTGAAACAGCATTTTAGTGAAGGGAGTGTCGTTGCATCTGCTGACCCTGCTACTATCGATGCTGATATACCCGCTGCAACAGCTACGCTATGCATAGCCATGCCACAGTTGTGGCCGCTATACGCTGGCCCAACTGCTGAGCAACTGCAACGCTATCCGCAGCCATGCCACAGTTGTGGCCGCTATCCGCTATCGATGGTACCCACCGCTCGCTCCCGCTGCTGCTAAGGGAGGACTGCTGTCGTCGCTGTTCAGAACTATTATGAGCGGCTTCGACTAAAACAGGCTCTTATATAGGGATGAAAATAGGAATGAATTATTTTACGTACGTGGTGGAATGATATAACTTGAAAAATATGTGTGACTTCATTCCGGCTCAGAGCGATCATTTGATAAGCTCCACCTCTTTTTTCAGTTTCTAAAGTTTTTCCTCAGTTTCGTAGCACGGATGCACAAAAATGATTTCTTGTCGAGCCGGACCGATAGCACTCTCATTGAAGCAACAAAATAACATGTTTTGTGTCGTGTTGTGCAGCTTGGTTGAAGAAAATGTTCCCGTCCCCGTGTCGCATGTAAGCAGAATATTGCGTTCAGTAGACAGTAGATAGTGTATCCAGCGAATAAACACCGATGGTGCTCTCACACACGCAACGGTTTTAACCCGCATCTTATTGCGGTTTGTAACATCAAGCGATTTCGTTAGCTCGCTGGTGCGTGTTGCATCATGTTGCAACTTGGCAGCAGGGAGACGACGAAATTCGGTTTATGCTGATTGATTGAATCGACTACATATTAGCTCTGCATAGTCGAACTAACTGCTTTTGTGAATGCGTTCTAACAGGGCAGTTTATTATTCAATGTCGGTTATGCTGATCGCAGCGTTTGCGCTGCCCCTACAGTGGGGAGTTTACTAAATAAAGTAAAAATTAGACAACTACAACAGAATTTGATTGCATCCCGCACAGAATGTCTGCTTGTGTTGATGCCAGAAAATTATTAACCTTCAATTATTTTTTTATTCGCTTTCAAAAAAGCATTTTGCTGTTTAAAATCGGTTGCTAATTACAACCTTTGAGCTGCCCTAACATTGGGGGAATTAAGATACACGGACAACATGCACTGTGGAAGCTATTTCACATTCAGTAAATTAGACGGGTGCGACAAATTTAAATTGCTAGGATGCAACACAGAATACTTGCTTGCGTTGACAAAAATTATTAACTTTCAATGACTTGTTTGTTTGCCTTAAAAAAGGCATTTTGATTTCCGAAATTCGATTTCCTGATGGCAATCATCATGCTGCCCCAACACGGGGGGAATAATGGCTGTCTGGCGACACACGCTGAGAAAAACCGCGCTGCTCCTGAGACGTGGTGACCAACCACAGGGCTAGTGCTGCTGCTAAGGAAGGACAACTGCTGTTGTCGCTGTCTAGAACTATTATGAGCGGCTCCGGCTGAAGCAGGCTCTTATGTAGGCCAAATAGCATGTTTTCAATTGCAAGGTATATGATCCTGTCGACCGTGCTTGGGAAGCAAGCATATAACGACCAATCAGAGGTCGAATTTTTCGTTTTGACAAGGCTTGACTATTTTCAATAGTACAATAGTGTGAATAATAAAACTACAATTATCTTATTTTGGGAAGAATCTTAGAAGATTTTCCAATCTATTGCTGCAAGAACGAAGGAAATCCATCAAATACTAACCGATTTATTAGCATTTGAAATTGGACATATTTTTCTCTTTTTTCGGTTTTAGATTTTCATTTCACATCCCTATGTAGCCGAACTTCCTGAGAGAAGTATTCTACTTCAAAAGCTACTGTTGATTGCCCTACGGGCTCAGCGTCCGCTGGAGGTAAGTGGGGGGGGGGGGAACAGGAAGTATACGTTATTATCCTGAATCTACTTGCAGATAACGCTGGGGGGACGGGACACGAGGCATATGGACGCTAGGCATATGGATGTTAGGCATAGTATGCTAGGCATACAGGCGCGAGGCATAATGGATGTGAGGCATAATGGATACGAGGCATATTGCCAAAAGGCATAACAGACGCGAGGCCGAATGGACACAAGGCCGAATGGACGCGAGGCCGAATGGACGCGAGGCCGAATGGACGCGAGGCCGAATGGACGCGAGGCCGAATGGACGCGAGGCCGAATGGACGCGAGGCCGAATGGACGCGAGGCCGAATGGACGCGAGGCCGAATGGACGCAAGGCCGAATGAACGCGAGGCCGAATGCGGTGTTGTACGATCGCATGAGATCCAATTATGTAGTTCAGGTGTTAATATATTCCTAAAGTGTTTAAGTTGGGTATAATACTTTTCTTGAAATCATGTGGCGAAAACGCATAATCGAGGGCAAGGAAACGAGGCGGCACTAAGCCGCCGTGGTTTCCGCAGTTCGAGCCGGCCGCCGACCCGCCGTTGGAAGCGGCGGCCTCTCGCACCCAAACGACTGATCTACTGGTTTGCTAGGTCTACTCAAACAGAGTTTTCTTCCCTTAGTTAAGTCCGAACGAGCGGTAGCGAGTAAGGACAGCATTCGCTCGAACAGCGAGTCGGCCGAAGGCCGCGAGTGTATTACTTTCCAAATGACACTTTGAAGCGAAATACATGTTATTGAAAGAGGGCTCTGATGATGACGATAATAACATATTCCGCATCACTTCCCCTTGGCCTTGTGTCCTTTCGGCCTCGCGTCCATTTGGCCTCGCGTTCATTCGGCCTCGCGTCCATTCGGCCTCGCGTCCATTCGGCCTCGCGTCCATTCGGCCTCGCGTCCATTCGGCCTCGCGTCCATTCGGCCTTGCGTCCATTCGGCCTCGCGTCCATTCGGCCTCACGTCCATTCGGCCTCGCGTCCATATGCCTCGTGTCCGTATGCCTGCCGTCCATTATGCCTAGCGTACTATGCCTCGCGTCCGTATGCCTCGCGTCTGTATGCTTAACGGGGTGTCATCAACGCTGGGAAATGTTTATTCGATGACGTTGGAAATGTTTCAAACACTGCTGAAGGTATCCTACACGTACTTTACTGTGCTGGGACAAATTTCTGATTAGAAAAGTTGATTTACTCGATGATAACCAACATCAAATTATTACATACAATTTTAGAGTTATATCACAGAAATGGTTGGAAGTAATTGAATAGAAGCACTGGTTGTTGTTAATTGTTAGAAAGTGTGGGTAATTTTATCAAATTTACCATTCAAAAGAATTTATGCAAAGTATAAACAAGTAAGCATGCTTATTTAATCACAATTACTGAAACCATATACGTCTGTCAAAATTTATCATACAACCTAGTGTTCAGTTTATTCCTAAATATCCTGAAAATATAGTGATTGAGAAATACTTAGTAGTCATTAATAGTCATGGGCTGAAGATGTCATTTTGTGCTATCAATAATTTGATCTCGATCCTTTAACAGGGCCACTTTTTTCTGTAAGTTGTTCTCTTGGACGCAATCATCCCGAATAACAATGCTATTCATATCAACGTTGTTTCTTTTTACTTGGTTACTTAAGTGGTTAAGTCACCTACTGAAAACAGTATGAAGAGATTTCGGTTTTTTTTCGGAATCTTCAAATAGACAAAAAAACATCATACACGGGAATTCACAGTTCTAATCAATTAGTGGGTTCTTCCGACTCGCATGAATTTTGATATGATTACCTAATTAAACTCTTTTTGATACCGTATGAGATGTAATAACGCAGCCGTAGGTCAATGGGCATGCGACGTCATCATTTCATGCAATCTCAGTTTCGTTTTACGCTTAGCCGATTAGTCGTAATCAATGTATTTTTAATGTTTAGTACAACATTGTTGTCCCAGCTGGTCTCGAGGTACAATTCTGGCCTAACTGAATGGAGCACCAAGGTTTTGCTTTTACAACATTGTATATAGAAGATAGATTACAACAGCCGCTCAAAAACGAAGACTTTGAATGAACTGAATCAACTTTCGCGGTTTCAGTTGTGAGTGTCGCTTCAACCAGTAAACAGCTCGATTATTGCTCGAAAATCTTGCTTGCGTGGAGTTTGGCTCGCGTCAAACCTAGAAAGGGTTAGAAAGTAGTTGCTAACGTTCTATAAGATCGGGCCAAATATGGTCAGGAAGATCCCGTAGATATTATTGCCAATTTGGCTAGTTTTTGATGTTTGCGCAGACTCGTCACAGAAGATGGTACCACTAGTGAGAAAACCAGCTTGGCGATCAACTAATCAGTCTCCTAGATTGTCAGTGGAAGAAGCTGTCTGTCCGCCTGAGAAACCCGTTTGCATAAATCTAGCTGGTTATCCCCAGGAGCAGATCGATGAAATCGTTTCTCGTCATAAGCAGGACTTTGAACAATATTTTGAAAACGACATAATGATTACCAGTGGTGATGACATACATCCACGAATAGATACATCTGGCGACGAATTGCTTTGTGCAAGCCTAGTGAATATTGTTAATCCTCAGGCTGCATACAACGAGAACAGCGCACTGAAAACGATTGTCAACACAGCAAACTATTCGCAATGCGTTCGCGTGGAATTGTGCCGCCAACAGGAAGAATCATGCAGTAACTCAATCTACGTCACTTCTTCGATGTTTAGAATCAGTTGTAAGCAATTCTTCAATTATCGCTTACTCGTAGCAATCAATCCAATAACTAAAAAGCCTTATCGCGATTTTTTGCGTGCTACACCGCGTAACTCTAGACATCGATAGTGTAATTAATAATATTGACTTAAGATCACAATCAATGGAAATGGTCTTTTAGTTTAAGCATTATGTATTGGAATGTGTAAATCGTGAAACCCCATCATCTAAGAGATTACATAAACGCAGAACGAGCTGCTTAAACTAGTGTAATTCCGTAAAATTAAGCTTGTGGTTAGAAAATTACGAAAAAAGAGGTGATCAAAGAGTTTGTATTTATTTATTTTTTTCATACTAAACATTCATGTGACAATGATTAGCCTCAATAAATAATTTATACATATTTAAGAAATAATAGTCATTTTTCACGTTTTAAAGATTATTCCTCTAAAAATAAGCCATCGCCTGCTACTAATAATTCACTCAGCGGTGCATCGTAGCAGTCGGTAATGCGAGTGAGCAAACATGTATCTGTAAGAGCTTTTCCGGCAGGCATCCCGCATGTAAGCGTCAGGTCAGGATAATGGAATGGTAAACCATGCCTCTGGTTGGTTTAGCTTTCATAGATACACTCCAGTTGTTCCGAGTCCATTAGTGTGAGCAGCGTGCTTCCGCCGTTGCCACCATCTCTACTTCTCTAGTCCGACAGTACCTTCGATTGTTCGCTGATTAGTTGAAGCAGATGCATATCCGCCAATCTGCATCATTATTCCACCTTTCGATAGGCTCGGCTGTGATTGCTGGGTTACCTTGGTGCTGTCATTAAGTAGGCGTAATTGAAGTAAAACAAGCAACCTTCGCTTTGGCATTGACTTTCACTAAAGAGGGAGGAGAGATTCATCTCTGCAATCCATTCCGTGTTCAGGCGATAAGAAGGAAACACGTTACGTTCTCTTTCAGCATGGTTTAGAATTCAACTTCCCCGGAAAACTACCTGCATATGGACTGGAGAACATCTGTTCGTCAGCTTGTCGGTTCATTAGGGAAATGACAGGATCTCACCATGAATGGAACACTATTTTACCTGACAGACACTTGGCAGAGCCATTCGCATTTCCAGCACCAGTCCATCATCTGGACTCGAGTGCGAATGCTGTGGGATGTGTTCTGCATGCAGATAAATTGAAATTCAGTGGCTTCTCCGAGGTGACTACTAGATGGGAAACTACACAAAACCGGATGTTCAAGGCCAACCTTGTTTTCCGTTGCTAATCAATGATTTGTGTGGGTTAACCATGTTTTTTTTTTTCAAAATAATTAATTAAATATTCTTTATCTGTATGACTACAAACCATGACGATGCATTCCATTGTAGCAGTTCTGTTAGTCAGGTTTTGAAAATAAATAGGTTATAAACACAACACTAGCGTTAGAATTTTATTTCAACTTCGTCAGTTCGAAACGTACATTCGTGACGAGCCCAACGTAGTGAAATTATCTATCCATCCATCTTGAAATAAGGAGCCGGCATGCTGACAGCAGAAGCAAAGATGGGGGAAAACTTTGTCTAGGCCTGCTTAGTTTCCTAGCTACAGATAAAATAAAGCTGAGAGTGTCATTCACTTACTGCCTAGCTCTGAAAATTGCAAACAGCCGCGGTCGTATCATTCATGGGTTTCAGTTCCAGTCTATCAATTGCTGTTGAAATGTACTAGAAGATATGAGGTGGTCAAAAATCGTAAAAGTGATGATAGCCGTTATTTTTATTTACACTTTTAATAGAAAATGAACAGTTTAACTAATAAGAGTTTAACCTTTCAGAACGGTAGCAGATATTATAAATTGGATATTGAGAAATAAAAATGAAAGATTGCAAAAAAGGCAATATTTTTAAAAAGCGAATTCAAACTTTTTAATCACAATAACAGAGTAACTAAAATTTCTACAAACGTTATAGATTAGGGCAGTGATTCCTTCCGCGTGCCGAAATGATTCTCACAGGGTTCAACACGCTTCTCACATGTTCAATGTGAGTTCTAAAACGCATAGCCTAGAATGCAAAGAAGCGGACGGGTCGCAGGTTGTGGATAGCGAAACGGCCTCCAGATATGGAGGTTAGGTGCCTTAAGCGTCTTAACTCAAAAACCTGATGCGCCTGTTCTCCAGAAGAAGCGGCTGAAGTAAGAAATGCGGTGTCTCGTCAGCTACGCCCAAGACGGCAGCCCCGTGACGAGACTAGCCATCGCCACCCTAGTGAGGTGATATGGCAGAAAAACAATTTACTACAATATTCAAGAAGAAGCAACGGATCGGAACAATCGGTAACGACCTAGGCGACGGATAAAAGACACCAATTGGCCGCTCGGAACATGGAACTGTTGATCGCTTTACATCCCGGGTGGCGACAGCATCCTACTGGATCAACTGGAACCCCGTCACTTTGGCATCGTAGCGATGCAGGAACTTTGCCGGAAAGGAGAAAATGTACGGAAGATGTGGGGCCTCAGGGCTCAGTACTACCAGAGCGACGGCACAACAAATGAGCGGGGTATCGGCTTCATTGTAACGGGCAGGATGCAAAGTCGTGTGATCAAGTGGCAGGCGATCAGCGACAGGATGTGTGTATTGAGAATTAAAGGTCGGTTCTACAATTACTCCATCATCAATGTGTACTGCCCGCACGAAGGAAGACCCGATGTTGGAAAGGAAGGTCTCAACGTACAGCTGGAGGACGTCTAAGACAGCTGTTCGCAGCGAGTCATCAAGGTCGTCATCAGGGATATGAATGCTCAAATCGGAGGGAAGATCTGTATAAACCGGTGGTCGGACACGATAGTCCGCACACCGAAACGAACAACAACGGCCAAAGATGCGTAAACTTTGCAGCTTCCCGAGAATGGATAGTCCGAAGTACATTCTTCCCCCGCAAGGACATCCACAAAGCCACTTGGAAATCACCTGACCATCGAACAACAAACCTAATTTACCATATGCTCATCGAAGGACGGTTTTTCTCGGACATCACCAACATACACACCTACCGAGGTGCGGACATTGACTCGGACCACTACTTAGTGGCGGTTTGTAAGTGCTCAAAATTGTCGACTGTCTATCAGTCGCGACAGAGCCGATCCCCGCGGCTCAACATCAAACAGCTACGAAACCCGCAAGCTGCCGAAGTCCACGCGCAACAGTTTGAAACGAAACTACTCACGGTAGAGGAGTTCAGCGCACCTTCTCTCGAGGATGGATGGATCACGATCTGCACGGCAATCACGACGCTGACACTAGGAATAGAGGCGTCAAGGGGCAGAAACGATGGGGAATGCGAGGCAGCGGTGACAGAGAAAAACAAGACCTGGGTAAGTTACCTGAGGGTAAGGACGATGTCAAGCACAGACTGAGTCGTAAAAAGCATCAGCAGGAGGATCGTGACCATAAAAAGCTAGATGAGCTATTCACTGCTAATGATAAGCGAAAGTCTCACGAAGAGATTAACCTACCGTGAAGCTATGTGCCGCGAATCGACTTTTGCAAGGATGTGGGAGGTAATATAATCACGAACGATTGCGAAATGGTCGACAGGTCGAAGCAGCACTTCGATGAACATCTGAATGAAAAAGCAACAAACAGAAGCAAAACCGGGTATCAGCCCCCAACCTCCACGAAATTCAGCGAAAGATTGGGAGGCTGAAAAACAACAAAGCCACCGACAAAGACGGCCTGCCGGGTGAGCTCTACAAACATGGTAAAGAAACACTTGCTAGAGCACTGCATTGGGTCATTTCCAAGATCTGAGAAGAGGAAAAATGGATGGATGGGAAGAGTCGTCTGCCCTATCTATAAGAAGAGCGACAACTATCGTGGCATTACGCCCATCAATGCCTGCGCAACCACGGACCAGATATATTCAAACCAACATGTCGTGAATACAACGTGTCCACGCATAACATTTCCTTATCGACTTCAAAAACAAAGTATATGAAGGGAAGAGACTCTATGGATAACAATGTAAGCCTCCCACCCCGGATCATCGTAGACGGCGATGAGCTTGAGGTGGTAGACGAGTTCGTGTACTTAGGATCACAACGGCAAAGAGATTCGAAGACGTATTCAAGAGGAAAATCGTGTCTACTTAGCAAACCGTAAGACGCTGAGATCCAATCGAGTGCGCCGCCGTACGAAGCTGAAGCTGTACAAAACACTAGTTAGACCGGTGAACCTCTATATGCTAGAGCAGACAACACTGCTCTCAGAGTACCTACCCTCACTTGGAATTTCCGTACGGAAGGTGCAGCGAACCACGGTGGAGTACATACTGAAGACGGAGAATGGCGTAGAAGAATGAACCATGGGCTGCACGCGTTGCTAGGAAAGACCCCCATTGCACATTTGGTTAAAGTTAATACGTCGCAAGGATGCCGGACAACAACCCGGTTAATACAATTGTTTTCAGTAAGCCCCCCTGCACCAAAAACAGAGGAGCACAGCGTGTTCGTGTTCAAAAATTCACACTAACTTGTCATTTACGATGATGTGGTTAGTATTGTCAATGTCATCATTAAGATCAGTAACAAATATCTACTCTTTGATAATGATCGGTTCTATTTTGCAAATATTTGTCAATAAAAACGACTCATTCAATTGAACAAGTAAGCTTTCTTAGATTTAGCTAAGGCCTGTGCTCGAAAAAATGTCCTATCTTCATCCGTGTATAACTTTTTTGTCCGTGGGTAAAAATTGATGAAAAGCTGGCTATAACTACTATTATGAGCTTGCTTGCTTGAGCTTGATTGATCACCACCGGTTGCCACTTCGTTACTGATCAGGATCGATTGGAGTTGTAAATCGAATTTAGCGATTCCTGCTTGGGATTTAGCTTTTCGATGTGCATCCGTGGGTAAAAATTGATGTCCGTGGGTAAAAATTGATGAAAAGCTGGCTTTAACTACTATTATGAGCTTGCTTGCTTGAGCTTGATTGATCACCACCGGTTGCCACTTCGTTACTGATTAGGATCGATTGGAGTTGTAAATCGAATTTAGTGATTCTTGCTTGGGATTTAGCTTTTCGATGTGCATCTCCAATAACCCCTGCATGCTGATCAGTACCGACGCCTGCCGGTCCAGAACGTAGATCAAAGGAAGGAAGGAAAGGGGTGTTAGTTCGATACTAGTTGTTACTAGAGGCCGGATATACTCCTGCACACTCCACAAGCACCACGGGTATAGGAATTTTGTGTTAGTTGTTTGTCGCGTTTCCTCTCTACATACGATAAAACTCTTGGCGGTATTTATGGGCCCTCGTCCACTAAGATATTTTTCGCGAACCTATCTTCTATGTATCTAAGACGTTTTGTTTCATTGATTTTAGGAGTACGACGGGAATAACGAGCTTTGTACTAATAGAGGAACTGACCGACCCTTCCAACTTTGAACCAGACGTGCACGCACTTTCCCGAGGTTAGTGGTGCGATCTTCGATATATGAACTCACGAAAGCGCGCCAGGTGCCAACATGTTTGAAACCTCATCATATTTGCAGTGACGGGATACAAGCGAATCGTGGAGGTTAAGTAATTTCGGTTACCTTACGTATCGTACGACTCTACGCGTTTCTGCTCATGAACACCTTAATTTACCCATTCACGAATCAATGAGTAGCTTTATTTCGTAAGACGTTAAACTTTATTCGGAAGCCGTCCGCAATTTTAGAGGATATAAGATCTACAACGCGTTTTTCTCTTGTAATATAATTTGGAATGAGCTAAGTATCCTAATGAATTCAAAAACTGACAAATTTACATGCATCCAAAGCCCTTAAAATTCAAAAACAAAAAATTGCATCCAACAAGATTTAAACATTATTGAATAAAAAAAAAAATCAAGTGTATCAACATTTGTCCAAAAGCTAGGAAAATCATAAAAATAATAGGGTTAAATATGGTTAAATGACCGTAACCGATCAGAACTCTTCATGACAGACGAAGCACTTAGATATTTGTCGCGTGTGAATGATAGATGATCAAACTCTATTGTAAAACTATCAATTCGATCTTGTGAAAGTAAGCGTGTTCGAAGATTTATAGTAGCATATGAATATAGTAAAACCTATGACACGCTGAACCGCATCCGAGCCAATCTCCGCTTTTCAACCACATCAAGAAGTTCAATTTACTACCCCATGAAAACCAAAAAAATCTGTATTATTTCCAGAAAATCTGCAATCTGCATGCAGATATCTGTATGAAAAATACGCAAGAAATCTGTATAAAAGCAGACAAACCCATATATGTGGCATCACTGGTCACAACTGAAATGATCTGCTATAATTTAGCAGTAATTTAGAACCAAACTGCATCGCCCGAAGGCAAACAAAGCCACCAATAGCTGTCAAACGCAAGTGCACGACGTCACCGTGCGATGGTCTATTTGCTGAACACACATTCTCATGTCAGCCTGATGCAACTTGCAAGTTGATGCAACGTAAAAAAAAAATCATGAACACATGAACGCGCTACCCAACACACACAGCAAGTGATCGAGAGAGAAAGAATCAGAAAATCGGCATCCTCGAAGGTGCCTCTGCAGTCGTAAGCAGCACAAAAGGCAGAAAAAAAAAACAAATTCTCTCTCGCTCACATGCCGTTCAAATCGAATGGAAGAAAAGCTGTGTGCGTTAACATAGGTAGTCACAATTTCACTCTGATCCCGTTTCAAACACGACGTGAAATATCACCAAAACCAATACTTAGCTTCTGTTTCCTGTCTCTCCAGTTACATTTTGCGAGCCAGCAGCAGGAACCACAAATGCAAGAAAGCTTTGCACTTCGCTGCGCGCAAAGCTCAGCGGAAGATAAAAAAAAAAACACACAAACCCAATCGATGTCAGTGGAGAGGACGTGTTGAACCTCATTCCTTCTTTACGGTTTCCACTTTCTTTTCACTAACACTACCGTTCACTTGGTAAAAATCAAAACGTACACGAATGGCGAACTATATCTTCTGTGCCAATTTACACTGCATAATCACTTCCATTTTTGATCTTCTAATTTTCACTCCACTCTAACTAGTTTGTACCTTACACACGCGACACCCGATATACTTGAAAACTTACAACCTTTCATGACCTCTAGTGCGAAAATACACGTGAATTTTATTAGAAATTTACGGACCGATTCAATGTACGTTTGTTTTATTGGCCATGTTGCCAGTCCCCTGGCTATGACTACTATTATTTACATGTGCAAAACTCCACAACAATCGGTTCAGTGGTTATTGAAATGCAGTGGTGGGCACCGCTAATCGAAAATTTAGCGACGCTAATCGCTAAGTCGCTAACCGGAAAATTTAGCTCGATAATCGCTAAACGCTAACTTTTTAATATGTAAATATCGCTATATTTATTGCACGTGTTTTGTAAGATTTGGACCACTTTGATCTGTTTTGGTTAAACAAACGAATACAATTACTTACAAGAATAACAAAAGTTATTTAGCTTGCATTGAAAATAGATAGGGTAATCGCCCCATTATTCATTTCATTTCATTTTTCTCATTCGTCCAATTTACCGTCAAACTTCTACAAGTTTTTGAAAGTAAATCTATTTGCTTCTCTATTTTGTCAACCCAAGTAACACATGCAACATCTTTTACGAGAAAAATGAAAGGAAAAAGTTATAAATAAGTCATAAATAAGTTACAAAGAAAACATTGGGTTTTAATTCACTCGCATTGATGTTTTAAATCGGAATGATGTTTTAAATCGAAATAACAAGTTGAAGTTGTAAATACATTACGAATTGCTGTAAAAACTGCTTTCTAACATGTTTATAACTAGTTTTTTTCTTGAGAATGCAAGAGAGACAACAGTGGTGAATATGTGTTTGACAGCAAAACGTATAGTGGAGACAAAATTGAAAAATGGCCGCAAAAGTTGTAGTTCAGTTTTAAATCAGTTGTAACTGTGATTTTATGGTGTGAACTATTTCTTTTTCATCAAATACAGTGCAGATCAAAAATACTGTTATAATATTCAAAACTATATAAAATATTTTAACACCCAGGGAATTTATGTTTGATTAAACAAAAATGATAAATTTGTCAGTAAATTATAATCAATAAATTTATCATTCAATTTACTTAAAACAAGAAAATCGTTTGATTTGATCGGCCATGATTTGTTTCAATTCTTTTTTTTTTGTCTTGCTCAACGATCTTCGGTTTCATTATTATTATTTTGATCATCGTTAATAACCTCAGATCAATGTTTGAATATTTCTGTTTTACTTAAATTTCAAAATATATTACTTAATGCGTGATTTAGTTAGGAGAATTTTTCTATTATTTTCTCTACTACAATAATCAAGATGGTGACGGCGATTTTGAAGTAGAATACTTCTCTCAGGAAGTTCGGCTACATAGGGATGTGAAATGAAAATCTAAAACCGAAAAAAGAGAAAAATATGTCCAATTTCAAATGCTAATAAATCGGTTAGTATTCGATGGATTTCCTTCGTTCTTGCAGCAATAGATTGGAAAATCTTCTAAGATTCTTCCCAAAATAAGATAATTGTAATTTTATTATTCACACTATTGTACTATTGAAAATAGTCAAGCCTTGTCAAAACGAAAAATTCGACCTCTGATTAGTCGTTATATGCTTGCTTCCCAAGCACGGTCGACAGGATCATATACCTTGCAATTGAAAACATGCTATTTGGCCTATATAAGAGCCTGCTTCAGCCGGAGCCGCTCATAATAGTTCTAGACAGCGACAACAGCAGTTGTCCTTCCTTAGCAGCAGCACTAGCCCTGTGGTTGGTCACTACGTCTCAGGAGCAGCGCGGTTTTTCTCAGCGTGTGTCGCCAGACAGCCATTATTCCCCCCGTGTTGGGGCAGCATGATGATTGCCATCAGGAAATCGAATTTCGGAAATCAAAATGCCTTTTTTAAGGCAAACAAACAAGTCATTGAAAGTTAATAATTTTTGTCAACGCAAGCAAGCATTCTGTGTTGCCTCCTAGCAATTCAAATTTGTCGCACCCGTCTAATTTACTGAATGTGAAACAGCTTCCACAGTGCATGTTGTCCGTGTATCTTAATTCCCCCAATGTTAGGGGAGCTCAAAGGTTGTAATTAGCAACCGGTTTTGAACAGCAAAATGCTTTTTTGAAGGCAAATAAAAACATAATTGAAGGTTAATAATTTTCTGGCATCAACACAAGCAGACATTCTGTGCGGGATGCAATCAAATTCTGTTGTAGTTGTCTAATTTTTACTTTATTTAGTAAACTCCCCACTGTAGGGGCAGCGCAAACGCTGCGATCAGAATAACCGACATTGAATAATAAACTGCCCTGTTAGAACGCATTCACAAAAGCAATTCGTTTGACTATGCAGAGCTAATATGTAGTCGATTCAATCAATCAGCATAAACAGAATTTCGTCGTCTCCCAGCTGCCAAGTTGCAACATGATGCAACACACAACAGCGAGCAAACGAAATCGCTTGATGTTACAAACCGCAATAAGATACGGGTTAAAACCGTTGCGTGTGTGAGAGCACCATCGGTGTTTACTGAACGCAATAATCTGCTTACATGCGACACGGGGACGGGAACATTTTCTTCAACCAAGCTGCACAACACGACACAAAACATGTTATTTTGTTGCTTCAATGAGAGTGCTATCGGTCCGGCTCGACAAGAAACCATTTTTGTGCATCCGTGCTACGGAACTGAGGAAAAACTTTAGAAACTGAAAAAAGAGGTGGAGCTTATCAAATGATCGCTCTGAGCCGGAATGAAGTCACACATATTTTTCAAGTTATATCATTCCACCACGTACGTAAAATAATTCATTCCTATTTTCATCCCTATATAAGAGCCTGTTTTAGTCGAAGCCGCTCATAATAGTTCTGAACAGCGACGACAGCAGTCCTCCCTTAGCAGCAGCGGGAGCGAGCGGTGGGTACCATCGATAGCGGATAGCGGCCACAACTGTGGCATGGCTGCGGATAGCGTTGCAGTTGCTCAGCAGTTGGGCCAGCGTATAGCGGCCACAACTGTGGCATGGCTATGCATAGCGTAGCTGTTGCAGCGGGTATATCAGCATCGATAGTAGCAGGGTCAGCTGATGCAACGACACTCCCTTCACTAAAATGCTGTTTCAGCGTGGTAGCGGGAAGCATCAGCAGCAGGCTTGCATGAAGTGAATACATCAGCCAGCAACTTTCTCTAAGGCCTCTGCCATAGTAGACGCGAAAAGCGGCGCGAACCGATACGCTCGGCCGTAGGTTGATATACAGCTCTACTGATGGCTGAACATTAACCTACAGCCGAGCGAATCGGTTCGCGTCGCTTTTCGCGTCTATTATGGCAGAGGCCTAATGGGAAAGTTGTATCATTTTGTTCAGAAGAATATTATTGTCGGTAATATTACAGAGATGCGATTGCGTAAATCCGATTTTGAATTGAACAATTGTTCTTTTGAGAACAAATAAAACACTTATTTGAAGAGTTAATAGCTTTTGGTACCAATAGCAGTATAGTGACAGCCTCAGCGGTAAATGCAGATGCAACCGGCGAAACAGTTCGGGTTATGCTTAGACGCGCGTCATTTTTCGTTGTTGATATTCCCCACATGAAACGACGCGCTTTCGTATGATAGCGGTGGTATTAGCGGTAGATGCATTTTCCAACACTTACTCCAGTAAAGCCGTGTCTAGTTTTCAATGTGAAAACTCCTTTCTCACTGTGATGTAAGATAAACACTACATCCTATGATAAATTGAACAATTGTCCTTATAAGGACAACAAATGAATTAATGAAGATTTAATTTTGAATTAGAATACTTCTCTCAGGAAGTTCGGCTACATAGGGATGTGAAATGAAAATCTAAAACTGAAAAAAGAGAGAAAAATTTCAAATGCTAATAAATCGGTTAGTTTCCGATGGATTTCCTTCGTTTTTGCAGCAATCGATTAGAAAATCTTCTAAGATTCCTCCCAAATGCATGAAATTGCAATTTTATCATTCGAACTATTGTACTATTGAAAACTCTTAAGCCTTGTCAAAACACAAAATTCGACCTCTAATTGGTCGTTATACCGCGCTTTCCCTAGCACGGTCGGCAGAGTTATGGATCTAGTAAATTGGGAATGCATCATTTGGCCTATATAAGAGCTTCATCAGATAATAAACAAACATTTCATCGGATATTAAATTGAACAACTGAAATTTGAAGAACACAAATGATTATTTGAGGAGTTAATATTTTCTCGTTTTGCGCTATAATCCAAAGTTAATTATCTTCATCTACATGCATACTCTGATTATTATTACGTGTTGCGTCGCTTAGTGTTTGGCTACGGTCATGCAGAACGCAAATAACGGCGTATAGCTCTACTTCGCCTCAAAAAGAGCTGTACATTTCACCACGGTAAGGCGAATCGCATCGCGCCGGCATTCGAGTTCTGCATAACCGTAGCCTTTGTTCCGTTCCCGTTTAATGATGTCGTATTAAATGTGCATACAATTCGGCAGCACTTCAACGTCTCATTTGCACAAAATTTAAAAATATTCAATGAACTTCATTCAAAATATCAGACAAAAAGAAAATACAATACTGCCAACTGACACGCAAGCAGCCGGGTTATCTTTCTTGTAAAAGTATTCTACTTCAACCTTGCGGTCGTGGCTTTGCATACAACCTTCTTGTGATTTTTTTTTTATAGATTTTAGTAGCTTTATATAGCTTTGCTTAATTGGTTTCACGATTCCATCTCCAAATTGTGGCAGAAATTACTCCTCGCTTGATTTGCTAAAAGAGTAAGAAAGTTCAAATAATTAGTACAAAGTGCATGACATCTTAGTTCACCTTGATGTTTCAATGTACATTTTTTCCAATTATTTTGCGATATTTTTACCGAAATAAACTTTATAGATAGTGGTCATATAACGGACAAAATCTTTGGGCAATCGGTGTACCCATTAAACGAATGCTAATAATCAACATGGCTGCCTCGTTAGCGCAAGCGGCGTGCTAAAATAATATTCAACACTATTTTTCTGTGCTAAAGGCACGTTTCATAATATAATCCTATCGAAAATATATACCTGAGGCTCATTCCTCTAGAGTTCATCTGTTACTTTTTTCTTTATTTCAAATTTAAAAAAAATATGATATTGATTACTATCAAATGGTGGTATTTTCGAAGCGCGTAAATTTTTACGAAGTACAAGGCAAATATTCACGACAAATCTGAAATTGCACGTAGATTTATAGTATTTAATCACTATACCAACACCCTATTCTATCAATGAATTGTCTTGATAATTTCTAAAATGAATAGCCATGATTATTTTCGTGGGTCATCTGTTTTGTATGTATTAGAAACAATCATCAGCGAGTGAAATTTCAACTCATTTGTGCAATTTGTTTATGACCTATTAATAACAGGCCACCATTTGTTGGTACTGGAAATGTGAGAGTGGTGGTTATAGTCGTTACAAAGTTGTTTTATATAAGTCGTGTGAACGATTCATTTGAAGTTGAATATATGTTTTATATTGGCTCCGCCCCTTGCGCTTTTTGAGTTGTTAACAAGTTGTATATAAGTTTATACGTTATTGTTATAGTGACGAGATTTGTTATATATCAATTACCTAAACTTATTAAAGACTAACCGTGTTACTTGGGAAGTGGTTGAAAGTTTTACATTGAAGAAATGGTAAAATTTGACGACAAATTGACCAAAAAGGCGTGATGAGATGAATATAGGTACTGAGATGAATATAGAAGCGGTTACCCTTCTCTTAGGAATGTTTTCATAAAAGTTCAATTATTATCTGAATCGAAAAAGTAGAACCAAAGTTATCATAATTTCAAGCGCATTGCAATTTACCAAAGTTCTTGGTGTGGCGAAAATTCAATCTATACCTTGTGCTTGTTCTTCAAATGCTCCTGTGGCTTGTACGATAGCTGGAACTCCATTCTAGGGTAAAAAAACTGACAAAAGTAACTTTCGCAGTAAAGTATGTTCATCTTTCGAAGCAATTTACGTACGCCATCAGCAATTCACAGTTTTTCTAAATATTTCTATTGTCGCTTCTCTACAAAATTTAGCGAATTAGCGATTAGCGTTTCGAAGGCCAAAATTTTAGCGACGCTAACAGTTTCGCTAACCAGCTCAAAACTTAGCGAAATCGCTAAATCGCTAACTGAATTTTAGCGTCGCTAATTAGCGAATTAGCGAATTAGCGGAATGGTGCCCACCACTGTTGAAATGTCATCGAAAAAAGAAGAAAATCGCTAAAATCACCCATACAATTGTGACAAAATATCGGGTCAATAAAAAATTGTACGATAATACCGGACATGGACATGGACGAACAAAGAACTTAGACAAACGTTAACGAACATGAAATAGTTGTACGGATGTATAAGTATACGGAGAATCTCATAGAAATCAGGGAATTCCGTAGAATCTACGAACTAGTTCTGGTATCTATGCTTGGCAGTGCCTACTTCGTTACCGCCTCTTAATTGCGGAGCCTGATTGTTCGTCGTAGATCTTCAAATCATCCAATTCCAGCGCCTGAAGATGTCTGCCAACTACTTGTCGATCCAAACAGATTCCACTCGTATGCGTTCAACCACAGATGTTCAACTTATTTTCAAAGGATGTGAAAAAGTAATAAACCGTACGTAAGCGGTAATACTTCCGCTACGTGGCGCTCGCGGTACTGACAAATCAAGCTCTGATATCGATAAAATATCGATATGGCAACATTGATGCAGTGCAATTGGGCCCCACATAACAGATGCCGTTAGTATTTCAACGTATTTTGATTCTAATTTTTACACACGATTTTCATTTTTTTTATATTAACACAATGAATGACTGGTTTCCGTGGTTCAGTTACGATGTTGTTGCGAATAAAATGGCGTGTTTTGGGTCATCCCTATGCAGCCACAGTTGTCCTCATACATCGTCACTGGTTTATAATTTCAACATCGAGATCACGTAGGAGACAGGCTAGCCACACCAGCGCTCAATGCCACGTGCTTTTTGCTTAACCCCCAAACTGTGTTGCCGTAAACTTGAAACAAAAAATCACTTACTGATTTGCGGTCCGATGTGTCCACCGTGCCATCAGCATTAGCAAATACAAATAGTCGTGACGTTTACCTCGATCCATTGCACATCCGATGTTCTCAACTATCACCAACAGAATGAGTTGCAGACGTTTTGGCACATTTCGCATTGCGTCGCGCAACGTAGATAGACGAAATAGACAAAGACGAAAATCGGTTGTGTGATTGTCTCTTTCTCTCAGTGTATAAAAGGACATAAGATCTATACCGATTGCTTCCGATTAAAGTCGAGTGCCATTTGCTCGTTCAAATCGTTTTACACTGTTGCAAGTATTAGCTAATTTTTTTCTTACATTCGCTGTATCTGCTACACAAAGGTCTCATGTTTTTATCCTGAGCGAACTCCAACCTCATGTCCTTCGTAACTGTACCATGTACTCAGTAGCGTGGCTAGAGGGGTGCGGTTGGTGCGGTCCGCACCAGGCCCACCACTCAAGGGGGCCTCAAAATGATACTAAAAACGCTGTTTTTCTGTGTTGCTGTGAAGCTAACATGAAACAGAGCAAGGGAAATAAATCACGTTCGCGCGTGACTATATGCATCCGAAAACTTTGGTTTTCCCGAACTAGGAATCTCGACAGACATTGACCCAGAATCCCAAAAACGTGTTCGTCGAAAGAAGAGAATGCCAGGTGGAGAAGCTGCAAACGCTGGACTATAAGGAAGAATTAAGACGAGAAATGATATCACAAGATCTCAACAGATTAATGAACTCGCAGATGAATGCGCTTTTTCAACTTCCGACATTCTTCTGGATTCTGTTGCCGAGCTGGATCTTGAAGAGCTCCAGAAGAAATCGATAGAAACGAATTCATTATAAAACTAAAACGGCTCCAAAACCACGGCTCCATCGGTTTCATCAGAATTCAACAATATTCATCTAGGCGGAGCAATAAAGCTATTAAATTTTATTCATAGGTATAAATTGATCGTTTCGGTACCAAACATAAAAATCGCTCTCTGATTTTTTCAGCAATAAGAATTAGTATTGCAGCTTGCGAAAGAAGTTCTCTAAATTAAAGTTGATCAAGAATTACACTAAGGTCGCTGTTTGCGCGTTCTTTTTATGCGGATTCCGGAATTATGTGTTTTTTTTTCGCGGATTCTGGAATTTACGCGGTTTTTTTTCCACATGAATTCCGGAATTAACGCGTTTTTTTTCTTACGCGGGTTGCGGAATTTCTTTACTAGGATTCCAAAATCCATGCGGTTTTTCTACGCGGATTCCGGAATTTAAGCGGTTTCTTTTTACCCAGCACGTGTTCTCCGCGTAAAAAGCGACTTTAGTGTATTTGAGGTCAACGATGAGTAACTTGAGATTAACAAATCTCACCATTTTATCAGTCGAAGGTGAAATCACTGATTCCATTGGTTTTGAATCTGTAATTTTCGATTTTGCCAATCAAAAAGCACGAAAAGTAAGTATCTAAGTTAACCTAATTTTTGACGGAATAAATAAGTAGAAAGATCTGAATTTTTTGTTTGTCTCAATTCCTTTTATGAAAGAAAAAACTGCCCCGTCATTTTCATTGGGGGCCCACATATTTGTTACTGCACCAGGCCCACCAAACCATAGCTACGCCACTGCATGTACTGCACCATTTTTGGTGGTACTCAATTTTTATGCCAAGAAAGTATCGCCGCAATTCGTCATCTTTATTAACTAGCACGGCTTTTTCTTCTCTTCTTCTACCGTCTCGAAGTGTACTCCCATGATCAAAAGGTCAGCGACGTATATAACCAGGTAGATATCATCGTTCTTTCTTTTGTCGATCTGGGTGCATTGGGAATTTACCATGTAGATAGACTGTCTTTAAATCCATCTGGTGTATGACTAACGGATCATTGCTATCTCCCGGCTCTTGGGGTTTATTTTTTTTCGAATTTCGAGTGTGTGACACGTTATCTAACATCATCAAGCGGCTCTTGGCACTGCTCTGTCATATCAGAATACAATCGTTCCCAGCTTCTTCACCAAAGTCGCCATCTCGTGTTTTGTGTGTTTTGTATAGTGCTTGTTGACTTGCATGACCCATACGGAGATGCCAGAACTTACTTATCTCGATTAGGCTGATATTGATTTTTCCAAAAGTAACGAAATCTGAATTTAGCAAGTACATATTGCCACAGAGGTACACCACATCGATCAGTTCACCGCCCTTCTTGAACTTCGCACGGTCCTGGCCACCACGAGCAGTGAGCAGTATATCAACATCAGCTAGTAGAAGTTTCTTGACCGTGAGCAAGTTTTCCCTAAGATAGGATAGCAGTACTACATTCTGGATGATAAATAAAACTCCTCTGTTAGACATATCTTTCATTTCTCTAGCAAACTATCTGTATGCTCAACACTACTATGCTATACTCGTGACTCTCACGTCATTCTTGAACACATGGTTGATTAAAGGATCTTTCAGCTTCGCTCATAAACCGCAGATGAATTGCATTTTTCTTTTTTCGGGTAACATCCGCTGGTTATGGCTGTCGTGTGAGGTTAAGAATAGCTGAGCTACCAAGTTACCTTCTTCCATTTTCGCTCCAGCGGTCTTGAGATGCCGGACAAGATCATCAAATGCAACGAAATGGGCTCGCATGGAGATCGTGTAAACTGCTCTCTTGACAACGTTTGGTATGAGACGGATTTTTTTTCACAAGGGTTCCTTCTAGAGCCTTTCACATTTCAGCTGTCGTTTGCTTCTGTCGAAAAACTTCTAAGGTTTCTTTCGCTATAAATCCAAAGAGGTTTGATTCGATCTTTCTGTCGATTTGATTTCCCTTGGTGAGAGCATGTCGCCGAAGCTAATTTTATCAACACAGAAGAAACTTCAGCTGCATCCAAGTGAAACTCTAATTTTCAAAACTTGGTCCGGTCTGTTGCGGGACCGACTTTGAGTACGAACTACAAATCCAAGAAACAGTTTATTGTAAAACGATCCTAATGGTTCCACGCCTACTTCACGAGGGTTTATCAACTTCTTCAAAAATGCTCGTAATATAAACCTCAAAATGATGAGCGAGTCATCCTTCGTTCGCACATGACCACAGATTAAACCGCCAAATTGAAGCAACTAGACAATTCGGAAAAATTGTTTGATTATTGAGTTAGAAGAATTATATCACAAGAAATAACAAGAAAACGAGAATCATTCCGCGTCATATACAAATGACAATTCGCAATGAAAATTGACAGACTTGCTGTTTGTCACTGACAACACCAATGGCGCTTCTTATTCGAAGTAGTCAATGTTACCACTTGCCAAAACATTGTGGATAGAAAACGGCAAGAAATGTTTCGATTGACATAATTCTACGTCAAAATGTCTTTAAAACTTGTGGTTTGTTATCGTCATTGATATGACTAGTTAAGACTTCCCTTAAGGGAAAGTCGAAAAAATATATTTTTTATCGGAGCTGAGCTCCTTCTTTATTTGGTGCTAAGTAAGAACTGATTTACAATTGACTCTTAACCTACGAAGAAACCTCGCGTTGTGGTCAGCTCCGTCTAGAACAAAGGGGGTATTTGTATGCATTGCTGATAGCTAGACGATGGTGTTATGCTTATGTTGCATTTCCTGTAGATATCGTTTGGGTGGTCTGGGAAAGATTGTTGTGGTTTCCGGAATGATCTCAACTCGTCTGGTGAAATTGCAATAACGTTGTTGCTCGTTGCTAACTGACTATCAACAAAAGAGGGATTGACAAAGAAACATCTAAGGTTTGATATCTGTTTTGCACTCGAGGTTGACGTCCAGCAATCGAGTGCAGCCAGCGGTGATCAACAGATATTACAATAAAATTTTCCGACAGTCGTTTGAACTCAAGTCTAAGCCAGCAAGCTGCAAACATTGGGGGAACAAAAGCAGGAAAGCAAGCCTTTTTCGATGAAGAAGGATAAGAAAAGGGGGAGTGAGAAGTGATAGCTACCTGGCGCCACATTGTCGCCGTTAGCAACGCAGTCGTCGGAAAATTGCGCTCTGTTTGCTTGCACTTCAGCCAGCAAGCCACGGTTGTTAGTTCGGTGCTGATACTGAGTGACACTTGTGTGTGCGAACGGCTTGCTGCGTTTGTTGTCCCTGTGACACAAGCATTCTATTCCGGGTGAGGTTCTAATATATTAGTTGATGGTTTTCTCATCCACTAGAAGCCCACTTTGGGAACTGGTTACTGACACAAATTACGTCCTGAAAAAACATGCTAATCAAAAATGTTGAAAATTTCACAAATCTAAAAAATGTCATATACCTATATAAAAAAAAGTAGGAAGCATGAAAGTTTCACGCTTAGTCCATACTAAGCTTTGATGACTAGCCTGTTGCTAACTGAAAACAATGAACCGTATATACACATCTAGTGTGCCATGCAGTAGCTTGCTTGTTTCATCCGCACGAGTTTTGCAGTGATTTTACTAGCAACCGCCTAGGCAGTAAATGAGTTTCAGTTCACGAGACGTCTATTCACATTCCTAGAGCATAATTATATTCTAGCCACCACCGACAGGCTGGTAGCTTTGCAGCATTCAAATTAGCTACCCATGAAAAGTAATATGAATTTCCTTGACTACGTCGATGCCGATGTGTGAAGCGTGGCGGTGGTTTACTACTGGGGCGTGTGTCCTACTTCCATCCTTAATAACTGTTGCGATTGAAGCAAGCTATGTTAGTTCCCTACTGTATGATTTGCAATTTTTTGCACCCAAGTTTTGAACTGTAAGCACTTTTAAAACAAAAAATGTAATCATCTGTAATGAAAATTTTCTTTAACCAATTTTTTCAAAAAAAAAAAATATATATATCCAAAATTATAAGAAATATCAACCACCAAACCATTTTACGAGGCCGAAAGAAAGGATTTTGCATTACGATCAGGTACGGGACCTCGAGTGCGAGAGCTGAAATTGGCAAAGTTTTCGGGGATCTTCTTTTCGAACCATTAACAGATACTTTACCTCCGCATCAACATCACGGATATCGGAAAAGAAAACTTTGTTAATAGCGAAGCGACAGGGTGGAATATACAAGCGAAAAGTCGAAGGATGGACGATGGAACGAACATGAACGGCTAACGAATTCATATCAAGTCAGAGGCAGGCAGGAAGGAAGTTTTCCTGTACATGAATTTTCAGTATTCTGTAAAAGTGCAGGTAAACTTTGTGATCTTTTCTACTTCTACTTTTAAACAGTGTTGGCTAACCAGCGTCTAACCGGTTTCAGGAAGGACGAAGTTATTTTATCCTGCAGCATAGAAGAATTGTTGAAACTTTTTTGTGTATGTGTGGCATTTTTATAAAAGACGAGCAAGCTTTACGTGTGCTGCTGTTCCCTGGATAATGGGAGCTGTTATTTTTGTGTATGAATTCATTTCCAAGAAACACATTTAATATGAAATAATCATGGGACGATAAAGAAACAGCCATCCGGAAAGCTCAACCGCTGGACAAAGAGGAAAACCATTCACCACTGCTAGGGAAAAACTCACCACAGCACCTACTTTCTCTTTTTTCTCTCGGGTTCATTCGACCACTCGTGAGTGACATATCATCCCAGTGCGTGCGATCATGGCACACTTCGCTCCGACTGTGCACCCATCGCCAGTCTCGGTTGACTGTTCGGACGGGTCGGTATTGTTGACAAATGGAAAATTGTTCCCCACTATTATAGTGACCTGTGGAAATCGAGGGACGCGCGATTGCTCTGATTAATAGCGAAGGGCGAGTGGTGATTAATTTATTACTGCCCGTACGCGTTTTAGCTGGTTGGTTCTACAAAATTAAAAGGGCGAGTTTCGCCAAAGCCGGAAAAGGATTAGGTGACGGTTGGACTGGTAATCGTGAATTTGGAATTTGGGTGAATGTTACCACAAACAGCAGCCTTGCCAGTGCTTTCGTAATCCAATTTGGTGTTTTGTGCCCGGTTTAAATCGCAACAGAAAACAAAAGCCAGTGTAACAGCTCATAACAAGTTATGCATTGAGTTCCGACACGGTATTTATTTAAATTACGCCGCTGCAAGTGGAGGAGCAAAATGCAGAATGCAATTATTAAACATGCAGAAATAGCAGCAGCAGCGTAGTGAAAAGCCTCAAAGTGATTCCGCTATCGCGAAACGAAAAGTCTCTCCGCTCGTAGGAAAATATTGTCCGCAAAAGTAAAATAATTAGTGCTTACAGTCGTCTACGGGTTGGTTACCTTCCGTCGAAGTGTTTCGACGCCAGCGGGAACGGAAAAAGGATTAAACAATGGCGAACCTTAGGATTACCGTCACCCGAATGCAGTTTGGATTAAATTTCGTCTTTCTCATTATCGGTGAGTTTTTGTTTTCAAATGCTATTCAACTGTGAGCAGCGAGCAACGACCGGATTGTAGTGCGAAAGACTAATTGGATTTGTGCAGTGGAAAACAAGCATAACATTCATAACTGGCAAACGGCTCACACAGACGGTAAACGGAAGCTAGTGGAAAGAAGAAGAAGAAAAAAAAACAAAGCAGTCAGAAACTTCGTCTCCGTCTCAAGGCCAACTGAGCGGAAATGCGACGCAACTGGAAAATTTTTATTCAAATTTAGAACAAAGAATAGCGAAGCAAAACACAAGAAGTGTGGAGAATGCAGCCTCCAAGGTTTTTCCAAGATGCAGTTGATGACGCCGGTACGCTCTGTACCGCCTTTTCTCACACTCTTTTGGTGGCCACGCGTTGTGAGTGTCAACAGCTCTTACCGCGATGCCGCCGCCGTTGTTGTTGTTGTTGCTTTTTTTGTCCTTCACAGCATGCTCTGGTACTGGAGACAAAACAACTGTGAAAAAATATGGAAGCAATGAATATTATACCAGCCTGAAGCCAACACTGTTCGCACTTGTGTGGCTTTCTGTAGTTTTTCCTCCTTTTCACGTTTTCAAATATGATAGACAAAGAGAGAGAGAGAGAGAGAGAGAGAGAGAGAGAGAGAGAGAGAGAGAGTGTGAGTGCGCCCTTAGCCGCAAGACGGTATGATTGATGGTGATACAGCGGCGTGAAACCGGAAGCAAACTGTCTAATTATGATCCAGTGCCTGTTATTGGCTTTTATGGATGGTGGAAATATGAGAAATGCCGAGAACACGTGGTCGGCTTGGATGCTGTAATTACTTTCTTCGGTATTAATCAATGCTTGGTATTGATTTCAACACAAAAATTGTGGGGGGAAGATATTAGTCCTGAATTGAGGATAATTTGGATCGTAAATCAACAAAACAAATGTTGATTCAACCTCCGAAACAAATCGTTTCAGTGCGTCTTGAACTGTCCTACAGGTCAGACGTTTTTTCGGTTGCTTGTGGACTGGTCTTTGACTGCCTATAGCTTCAAAGTTTGTGTTTTGTCAGTGTGTCTTTTAAAGACTACCTGAAAGTTATTTCCCATCAGTCTTTCTCAAGACTACCTACTTTTGAAATTAACGTTTGTTTTAACTTTTTTCGTACCACCTGAAATGGCTGGACGGAAAAAGAAACCTCGCATCGCTGCGGGGAGGAAAAAAGAGGCATCTCTTTCTGACACTTCGAGTGTCTGTAGTGACAATCCTTTTGATATTTTGCCTAAGCAAGAAGCTGGTGGAATGGAAGTTACCAATAATGAAACTATACAAAATATAAAATCTTTAAAAAAGGAGAAAGTTCCACCTATTGTGGTAACTATTTCTTCTGAATTTAATATATTCAAAAAGGAACTTTCAACGTTTGTTTCTGACGTTAAAGTTACCTATCAAATTGGCCGTAGAGGTGAATGCCGCTTATTAGCCGACTCAGTAAAGGGTCGTGATCGTCTTGTCCAGTATTTAACTGACAAGATGTACAAATTTTTTACATATGACACCAAGAACGCCAAGCCGTTCAAGGTTGTCTTGAAAGGTCTCACCAACGATCAAACCGTTGATGAGATCAAACTTACTTTAACAGAATTACTTGGCATAGCCCCTACCCAAGTAATTCTAATGAAACAAAAATCACGAGGCGAAAACAGTCAGAGAACTGGAATTTCCCTTGTTAATTATTTAATTCATTTTAACCGCAATGAGGTTAACAACTTAAAATTTTTTGAAAAAGCACATGCTTTGTATAATGTGCGTGTAAAGTGGGAAACTTATAGGAAGTATGGCGGAGGTGAAAAGCATATCACCCAATGCCGTACTTGCCAACGTTATGGCCATGGTTCCAAATTCTGTAACATGGACCAAAAATGTCTTAATTGTGGAGACTCTTCTCACAAAAAGGACACATGTCCTGTGAAAGAGAGTAAAAATTTTCGCTGTGCGAATTGTAACGGCAACCATATGTCAAATTTTTATCAATGCCCAGTCCGGTTAGCAATTGTTAAGGCAAGGCAAGGTAAACAAAATTCAATTTCTCAATTAAAACCAACTTCAAAACAAAATTCTCCAAGCGTACCAGTGACGCATAGTTTACCTACTCCTTTGCATACCCGTTTAACTTATGCACAGGTTACAGGTAGTTCGAACATTATACCGCCTAGTGTTGGTAGTTCGAAAATGACCGTTAATATGGGTAAGCAAAACACGCTAGAAAATAATTGTACACCTATCACTCCAGCTAATATTGCTACCGAAAATATTTTTTCTAATGTCAACTGCCTGGGGCCTATTACGGCAGGTAAACTTTCTTTTTTGCAACAGGCAATGTTCGATCTTATGAACGCCATGTTGCAGGCAAAATCAATGTTTGAAGCCATTCAAATAGGCACAAATTTTACTATTAAAATTGTTTCTAATTTAAAATTTAGCAATGATTTTAAATAAAACAATTAAAATATTAAATTGGAATGCTCGCTCAATGAAGGCCAATGAGAATGAGCTTTTTAATTTTTTAACAGTAAATAATGTGCATATTGCAATTATTACTGAAACATTTTTGAAACCTAACATAAAATTAAAATATGATCCCAATTACGTGGTTCATAGATATGATAGGATTCAGGGTTCCGGCGGTGGAGTTGCAATTGTTATTCATCGCCGAATCAAACATCGTGCTCTTCCCCATCTTGAGACGAAAGTTATTGAAACTTTGGGAATTGAAGTTCAAACTGAACTTGGGATTTTATTTATTGCCGCAGCATATTTACCATTTCAATGCACACGCGAGCTCAAAAATTATTTTAAAGGTGATTTACAAAAACTCACCAGAAATCGTTCGAAATTTTTCATAATCGGCGATTTTAACGCTAAACATCGTTCATGGAATAATTCTCAAAGTAATTCCAATGGAAAAATTTTATTCAATGATTGTTCTTCAGGATACTATTCTATTTTGTCTCCGAATAGTCCTACATGCTTTTCTTCTGTAAGAAACCCTTCAACAATTGATTTGGTGCTAACAGATCAAAGTCATGTGTGTAGTGATTTGATCACACATGCTGACTTTGATTCTGACCATCTTCCAATAACTTTTTCTTTATCACATGAATCAGTTTTAAACCCTATGAGCTCTGTTTTTAATTATAACAAGGCTAATTGGGAAAGATACAAAACTCATATTGAGAGAAATTTCAATAATGAGCTTGATTTGCAAAACGAAGTGAATATTGATTCCGCTTTGGAAGCATTAAAATGTGCAATTGTTGATGCCAGGAATTATTCTGTTCCAAAGGCTCAAGTGAAATTTGATTCATCAATAATTGACGAAAATCTTCAACTTCTAATTCGTTTGAAAAATGTCCGCAGACGTCAATATCAACGTTCTCGTGACCCTGTTTTTAAAACTATTTATAAAGATTTACAAAAAGAGATTAAACATAGATTTACTCTTCTGAGAAATCAAAATTTTGAGACTAAAGTTGAAAAATTGAAACCATATTCAAAACCATTTTGGAAGCTGTCGAAGATTCTTAAGAAACCTTCAAAGCCTATTCCAGTTTTAAAAGATGGTGAACGTTTTCTTGTATCCAATGAACAAAAGGCTCAAAGACTTGCTCAGCAGTTTGAGAGTGTTCATAACTCAAATTTGAATTTTGTGAGTCCAATTGAAAATGAAGTCACACGTCAATTTGATTTAATTTCTTCCCAGAATTTTTTACCTGCAGAAATAATTGAAACTAACTTGAATGAGATTAAATCAATTATTAAAAATTTCAAAAATATGAAAGCACCTGGTGACGAAGGAATCTTTAATATACTAATCAAACATCTCCCTGAGAGCACAATGGAATTTTTAGTGAAAATTTTCAATTGCTGCTTCAAAATTGCATATTTTCCCAAATTATGGAAAAATGCAAAAATTACTCCAATTTTAAAGCCGGATAAGAATCCAGCTGAAGTTTCAAGTTACCGACCAATCAGTTTGCTTTCTTCAATAAGTAAACTGTTTGAGAGAATTATTCTTAACAGAATGATGTCACACATCAACGAAAATTCAATTTTTGCAAATGAACAGTTTGGATTTCGCCATGGGCATTCCACTACTCATCAATTGCTCAGAGTTACTAATATGATACGAGCTAACAAATCTGAAGGTTATTCCACTGGAGCTGCTCTTTTAGACATAGAAAAAGCATTCGACAGTGTTTGGCATAAAGGTTTGATTGCGAAATTGCAAACTTTTAATTTTCCGATTTTCCTTATCAAAATTTTAAAAAATTATCTTACTGATCGAACTCTGCAGGTTGTCTATCAGAATTCAAAATCTGATAGATTTCCTGTCAGAGCAGGTGTACCTCAAGGTTCAGTCTTGGGGCCAGTCCTGTACAACATATTCACTTCAGATCTTCCTGATTTGCCTCCAGGATGCACAAAGTCATTGTTCTGCGATGACACAAGCATTTCCGTAAAAGGAAAAAGCCTTCGTGTCATATGCAGTCGATTGCAGAAAAGTTTAGATATTTGTTCTTCCTACTTGCAAAAGTGGAAAATCTCTCCCAATGCTTCTAAAACTCAAATGATAATTTTTCCGCATAAGCCTAGGGCGTCTTTCCTCAAGCCAAACAATAATCACGTTGTCAAGATGAATGGGGTTATTTTAAGTTGGTCCGACAAGGTTAAGTACTTGGGACTAATTTATGATAAAAAACTTATTTTCAAAGAGCACATTGAGAGTATACAAGCCAAGTGCATCAAATATACGAGATGTTTATATCCTCTCATTAACAGGAATTCTAAACTTTGTTTAAAGAACAAACTTTTGATTTACAAACAAATTTTTAGACCAGCAATGCTTTATGCTGTACCGATCTGGTCAAGTTGCTGTTCAACAAGGAAGAAAACGCTCCAAAGGATTCAGAATAAAATTCTGAAAATGATTTTGAAGCGTCCTCCTTGGTTTGGTACACTCGAATTACATAGACTTACTGGTGTTGAACCATTAGAAGCTATGTCAAATAAAATTATTAACAATTTTCGACAAAAATCGTTGCAATCCTCAATTGCTACGATAAGCTCTCTTTATAGCCAATAAGTTAGCAATTAAGTTAGTTGTAAGTTTACTTCCCCTTTTCTGACAAGTAGGTTTAAATCCCTACGAATGATAAGTCCTTATTGCGAAAGCAAACAAATCCTAACAATTAAAATTTCAAATTTCTAACAGTGTTGAGAAGTCACCATTTGTGATTGGACACACATACTCATTATTTACTAATATTTATCATAAATACTTAAGCTACTAACAAATCCCCCCTTAAAAAAAAAAAAAACCTCCGAAGCATAGAGGATTTAATGATTTAGGATTTTTTTCTTTATGAAGGCTCGGGATGTGATTGATATCGTATAAAACAAACCATGCCTCACGAGTTTTGGCGGGTCCGACTCCTTTTTCAGCCCGTGGCTTTAAGTATGATGGACAATTCACATTAAAGAACCATGGATGTGAAATGAATTTTATTATTAAAGAGTTTACTTTTCTGGATGATACTTGAGAGAAAAAAAATCTGAAAAAACAAACGTATTTCATCAGTGAAGAAAGATTAATTGTAAAGATAAACCGCAAAAACTTTCCCAGTGGTGAAATCTTCAGGAAGGACATTACAGTAAGGTCTTTTCTCCATTACTCAAAAACGGTGTAAGATATCGACCTCATTCTAATCACGTTTTCCGTTTTGGGCTAGTGATCATATATCAGTTTTTTTTTAAAAATCACATTTTTGGTGTAAATACTCTAAATTTAAAAAAATGCGTTTCGGTCTCTAGATTGACTACTATCATATTCAAACGAGGTTCAAACATTTTGGGACGGTTTTCTTCGTTATTTTTGCAACTCAAAAAAGTCTTTTTCATGCGGGCCCATAAAAATTTGGAACGCATTCCCTGCATAGAAAAAGACCTTTTTGTATTTTGTTTTCATGTAATACCTATGGATAGGATAAGTTAAGACATATAACAGTTGTAAAAATTTTTTTTCATATTTTCATAGTGAAATTTCCTTTGATTTTTTTTTTGCTAATTCAGAGTATTTCATAGCTTACTCATGGTTACTAACTTTGGTTCTACAACGAACAGTTTTTGAGTTATAAATGTTAGAAGCAGACTAACCAAGTTAATTACCCCATTCTATAAAAACAGGAGCCTAGAATTTTCGTTCAAAACCTGATAAAAACATTTGAGCTTAATTTTTTTTCATAAGCACGATCTTGTATGCTTGACAATGAGCCTACTTCAGCTTGAATTTGTTGTACGTACTACGTGAATTCTAAGTAATATGGTGGCTTTGTTCTCGAAATATAAGGCGGCAGAAGTTGAAAATTGCTTTTTTCAAGATTTAAACCTCAAGATAAACCTGACGTAAAACAAAACAAAACGGACACAATACAGAATCTTTCAAATTCGTTGATCCGATTTGGAATAAAATATTTTTCATTCAGAACGTCACGTCTATCCGTGAAACAGGCAAAAGTATTAACATTCACTGATTGAACCTTCAAACCAAATCACTGACGGCGACATTCACATAATTTACATAACAACTTTATTTCGCTATTCTAATTCGCGAAAAGTGAAAATCCTTATCGGCTTCTCGTGGTTATCTCTCTCTTCTTTCTGTCGAATCGAAATTTTATGCACAATCTATCTTCGAGGGCATAATAGGGCATGCATAATTAAAGAACTTTTGCTTTCTTGCTCGGCGTTGTTGATAGCGAAGCAGAGGAGCACTCGAGCCACAAACTGCAGAAACGATGATGACGCTCAGCCCGCTAGCTTATAAGTATCTTTGTGCGGGCCAAAGTGGATGGTATTAATTTCTGAAGTTGAAGGGTGAAGTCCTTCCAGTAAGGCAAGCTCAATTTTTAATGATCTTTCTGCGGAGCTACGACGAATCGAATAAATATTGACAAAAAGCTCGAAGATCGTGTTCCGGGTTCCGTAGAGGGTATAATGAAATTTGCGTATTCGAAGGTTCTGTGTAAGAGGTTCACCTATTTTAGTATTGAAACAAGATAAAATGAGTACAAGCAGTCTCAGTGCTAGGGCACGCTCTTGACACCAGTCCCCATAGCACTCGACCCGGATTCCGCAAATCGGCGGCGAAGTGGTTTTTGTCACTGCGGGTAGCCGAGTTCTCATATCACAGCAGAAGGGGAGGTTGCACTGTTGCATTGCACGGTCTGTTGTGAGCACGAACCGAGCTGAAATCTTCAATTTAGAAAGGGTTCGAATTGGAATTTCTCCTCGGGTTTGATTTGTTCCATTTCCAGTGTCAATGTAGATTCAGTCTCTGGCTAGCTGGTATGTATTCCCATTTTGGGTGATGTTTTCAAGATTGGATGGAAGCATTTCCATGGATTGATGATATGTGGAAAATTGATCGTTCGGTTGACGTATTTCTGACAGTGTGTGATTTTTTGTGAGTTTCCTTCTTGTTTTGTTCAAGATGGATGATTAAAACAAATGTGTATTAAACGATTTGTTGTAACTGCACATTATGGATATTATGTAAACGATTTTGAATTTGATAATGGCAAAAATAGAGGGAAAACATCTGGTGCAGTAGACTCTCAGGAAATCCATAAATGCTAGTTTTGTTTTAATGTTGCATGAAAAATCGAACTTACCAACCGGATGTTTAATTAAATGTGATAGAAAAGACCCTGAATCTGTGCAGCTAAATATTCATTTTCATATAAGTAATGGAATAAAACAGTATAATGTATAAACTTTCGTGTATGTCTATGTTAACAAAGAAAATGGTGTTCATTTTTAATGGTTTCACGTCTTCGAATAGCAATATTGAAAAACAAAATCTTCAATGAAAAGAGACCCGCAAGTTAAAGCTCTATGGTGTTTTTTTAGTGATTGTAAATGAACTACTGAAACACTTTTGCTGAAAATAATCATCCATCACGTTGACTTGCAGTAAAAATTTTACTTGAGCCTAGAAGTGTGTGAAGGGATTTAATCAACTGTTGTTAAAACGGCATTAAAGATGAGCTTAGTTAAAACCAATGCTTCAATTAAGTGTGTCTCGGAAGAGATACAGTCCGCTACGACCGTATCATGCAGCAGCCGCTCAACTAGGCGCCCGAGAATACTTGCTCCAGATGAAACTCCAAAACTACCCAAAAGCGCCAAAAATCGCTCAGCGGAACGCGATCGGCTGAGCATATAAACGTAGTTGTAAAGACTATGGCCAAGTCACAGGAAAAAATTTGGTTAAACCTCTCACGCATTGTCCTGCACGTGTCTGAGGAGGACGTTGCAGCCGCACTTGTGCAGAATTGTATGCCTAGCACTCAATTGTTTGTCAGGAAATTAATAAAGAAAGATGCTGATTTGAAATCGTTCGCTTTTGTTTCATTCAAAGTCGGTGTCGATTTACATCCGAAAGATAATGCGCTTGAGTCATTTACATGGCCGAAAGTGATATATTATCGTGCCTTCGAAGATCATAGGAATAGATCTCAGGAGTTTTGGATACCAAACACGAGGAAACTTCCGCAAATCGATTTGTCAATACCTGCGTCTCACCTGACTGGGTAAACTTAGTGGACCAACCGCGGTTGGAATATGGTGGTCACAAGGCCTCTAGTCCAGTTAAGTCATTGCCTTTTATGGATTTTCATAAAAATCACCCTTCTTTCTTCTGTCATAGCTCGTCGTTTGGTGCCACACTCAACAATGAACAGCTGATGAAAACCAGTCTTCCAATTTCTGCACCGCTATTAAACTGCTGTCAAAACGTTCGGGGTCTACGCAGCAAAACCAGTGTCTGATTCATCTTATGGCTGCATCGTGCTGACGGAAACTTAGCTTGATTCGTAAATCAACTTCAGCTGTTTGATACAGATTATACCGTTTTTCGTTCTGATCGCTGCTCTAAAAACAGTAATAAATCCTGTGGCGGCGGAGTGATTATTGCAGTTCGTAGTTCAATACCGTCTTCGCTACTAACGTTTGCGGTGAAAAAATGGACTTTTTTCAGATAGTATTAAAAAAAAAACTAAGATAGATAATTGAGTTGGACAAATTTCCCATTAATGGTAATTATATTATCTTATTTGCAAAAAAAAATGCTACGCTATTTCGAGCGGCCTTTCGGCAGTTAACCGGAACATTCGCCTTGGCAGACGAAAATAGAGTTATGACAAAAAAGCAGAAAAATAACTATCACCACACGTCTTCACTGGAATAAAATTATTCTTTTAAATGTTAAAATTCAAAAACTGTTCCAAAAAATATCCAAATATATTTAACTCATTTTTGTTCAAAAGTAATACAAGTGCAAAGATTTGCGATTCCAATCTAAAATTGTTGAAATTGAACGTATTGTCAGGGTTTTTATCATTTTCACTCACCATGAACTAAATAAATGTTATTGTACTCGGTAAATTTGCTGACATACAAATTTGAAAATTATTCAACGATGATTTAATTTAAAATGTATAGAGCCGGGGTTTCCATATCTTTTTCTCCGCGGAGTCATTTGCAAGCCTAAATATTTGGCGGAGAGCCTGTGACATTTGTTAGCGTGTAGTATAAATCAAGGTTCTGCAACCTATCACCACTTGTTGGAACGTAACTATCTTAATTTCGCTTAGGTTACTAAATCTGATTGAGAAGACAAAAAGTACTATAACTTCGCTCCAGACCTGATAACCACTGATCTAAAGCTTCGATAATATCATAGACTATAGCACGTTATATGCTTTTAGAGTGATAGCCTGCAGGAGGATATGATAAGGTCGATAAGGAAGGTAGTAGGTTACTAAGTCTGTAGGAGAAGACAAAAATCACTATAACACGGAGCAGGTTACTTCTCAATAAGTAGCACTGCAAAATGGTAAAAAAAAACAGAAATGTGCAAACAGCAAAAACGTCCGGACAATGCCACAATAGATCAAACAACTACTGGTCGCAGTGGGGTCTACACACAAAAAAAAATCTTAATTTACTCGGGCTGCTGATTGAGATACATACGAGTAATCTTTGTGAAGATCGGCTCCCAACCGCGGTGCGAATCTCGGTCGTATGTTATAAAACTTAGAAGAGTTTCTGTAATCGTCTGTTTTTTCATCTTGGGTGACAGCTGAACTATGGAACGCGGTGTTTTGCCAGCTATCGCGGCCTTATTCAGTGCGGGAGTGCATCCTTTTATTGCGACAACAAGCAGAAAGGAACCAAGTCTTGTAATACTGGATTCCTGATCACCGTGGTTTATTGACCCAGAACCCAATATGGGACATTTTTATACAAGCAAGCGAACAAAAATATTTTTATCATTTTTTCAACACCTTTGGTATGATCAAAACAAGTTACATAAGATCATTGGTGACCGTATTACGGTCAAATTTTGATAGAGGATTTTTTTTTTGAAAAGAGGAAATTATACAAGGACTTGTTCGGAATTCATCCCCTCTCCCCCTTTTATCCTCCCATTTCATACGCTGGTGAGTACCTCTAATATGTACGGAACATGTGTGTCAAGTTTGGTAAATATCGGGCCAGGCGTTCTAGAAATATGATAGAAAATGTATACATTTTTCCGGAGAAGCAATTTTCGAAAAATCTCTGAATAAAATTCTGTTCAACGGATTCTTTCAAACAAAATGTTCTAATAAAAAGGTTATGAAGTGGTTTGACATGGGGATACATAAAATTAACAGTTTCTTTGCGAATTCGGTGATTTTATCTCACCAATGTACATAGACCACTCTGACTTCATATATATATTCACTGGAATCCTCGAATCGTTTCGGAACAGAGTGGTCTATGTACACAAACCTGGTAAATGAAAAGAAAGTGACGATAACTCGTATAAAATGGCTACTGTCACATGTTATATGGTACATATAGCATGTCACATGTAAGATGTCACGTGTAACATTACATGTAACACAACATGTTACTTATTACATAATATTTTACATGTTACATTTTTCGTGTTACATTACGTGTAACGTGTTACATATTACGTGTGACATGTACAGAACAAGTGACATGTTATTTATCACATGTAATATGCTACATGTTACGTGTTACATGATAGTATTACACCGATTTATGTACATAGACCACTCTGTTCCGAAACAAAATGGCCATTCTGTTTCGGACGAAATTTCAACACGGTATAAATCAACTTTAAACTTCGATTTTTCGAAATTTTCTCAATCTCCAAACTTCAGTTTCTTGAGAAGTTGTGGTTTGTGCAAAAAACTCATTTTCGAAAAAAATGGTCTTTAGACCACTCTGTTCCGCAACGGCTCGTATAACCTAATATTGCGTTTTATAGGATTTAAATTTTATACGATATAAACAAATTTTATGTTGCATCTTATGTAATTTCAAACTAGATATGCACATTTGAGCGACTTAGAATTAATATCCTTATACGACTTCTTGTTTGCTGGGTTATTAGGGTGTCCAGTCGGAGAGCTGCGTAGCCGCAAGGTTACAGAGTCCGCTTTGTCAAGCGGATGCTCGTGGGTTCGAATCCTAGTAGAACCAGGCCATCCGATGTGAAAAAGGACTTAAGCATGGGTTTATTCTCAGGCTCCCCACCAGTTACCTTTACTTTACGCTAAAAACTACACTACCTTTGCGTGGCTTCCTCTTAACAAAAAATAAGTCCCTCTTATCAATAAAACTGGCCAGAAGGACGCACGACGAAACTTCTCCAGGGAATTATAATTGGTGATATTTGGCAAGAAGAACGAGTATCGGTATAGTAGAACAGTAAGCGTGTAAGGAAGAGTATCACATTACACACAAGCACTGATGAACAATATTAATAAGCATGCCACTTTTCAATAGCGGTATTGCTATTAATAGAAGTGCAGGATACAGCAGACACCCGGGCATATATCACAATAGATCCACGATTCTGGTTGCAGTGAGGAAGTCCATACAGGAAAAAAAGGGTGTCCAGTCTCAAAAAAGGATGAAAATATTTTTGATTTTATGTAGAGGAGTCAAAGTTTTTAATACGTTCCAAACCGCTTAGTCCCAGGTGATTGCAGGAAAACTCTTTAGAACTTGTTAGTAAATACCCAAACCTTGAAAATAAACAAGGACCCACCCCGAAAGCTTCTGGGAGTAAAAAGAGGCCGACTGAAAATAATGATTTTTTCTCATTTTTTTCTTTTTGTTATGCTGTTTTTACCCAATATACCACATAATCAAACACTTTTTTTGAAATTGTTGATGATGATAAAAAAATTGAAATTGCTTAAAGATAAAATCTTTTTCTCGAAAAAAGAAAAGCCATTTTTTACGAATTTTCATCTTTATTCATCTTCATATAGGTATAGTACCTGATACGGTCCTGAAATTTGGAACTTTTCATTGTTGAAGTAGGTATATTTAGTATATAAAAAATAAAGAGAAATAGATCGGCGACAGTGACTTTTCCGATTTTTGTTTGCCTGAGATCTTATAGTGATGGAGGCAGCTGAAAAGAGACTCTATGATTCTACCATTGCAAGAAGCGCAAGCATCGCGAACGATCTCTTGTGGAAGCTTAAGAATAGTTCTCCAGGCACGACACTAGAAAGTTTTATAAAGTAGTCAACGGAATTAGGAACCGGACTGTACCAATCCCAACCAATGTTTAACAGCGAAGAAGAAAGGACAAACTGTGAACTCGGCCAGCCTGGATGAGGTCAAGAAAGCTGGTAAAAAATCCAAGACCCACAACACAGCTGAAAAGGACAACGTCCCCAAATTATAAGTGATTAGCTCTCACTCAACCCAGCTAGCTCTTTATGGGGTTAGCTCAGGGTCGGCAACCGACTGTTGGGGGACTCATGCAACCCGACGACTTACCGTTAGCGAAGCGGAACGACCAAGAGACGTTAAGGAAAGGGTAACTGGCTCTTTATATACAAAAGAAAGGAAATTGATGACACGCGTTCCAGTTGATGTCGAAGGGTCAGAAGATTTACACGGCTCGCATGGGATGTCCGAAGTATCACGCGGCTCACCCAGAAGATCCGCCGCAGCAGGGTAGAAGGCCTCAGTGCCAGGTGGACCGCCTCCACAACGCCTCGTGTTCGAACGGCGATGAAGGTGTAAACGCCGGGAAGTTGATTCCGGCCACTCGTGACCTTGTGCTGAAGTCATGGGGGAGAGTATGATGGCTTTCGGTAGTCGCCCTCTGCCGAACGTCGATCCGGCACTTGTATGGATGACACACTGGCTCGACCGCTAACTCTGGCTGGCAAAACTTGCCGCAACGTTTTCCAATTTTTATCACCTTTCCAAATTTTCGTCTCAACTTAAATTTTTCTAATTGTCTTCTTTGATGGCTATCTTCAGACTATCCTTGCTCAATCTGTCACCTTCCCGATCTTGTTCTCTCTCTCTCTCTCTCTCTCTCTCGCTTGTCCTCTCTCTCTCACTCTCCTATCTCCATACCGGATACCAATTTTTCGTGCAGTTGCACAAGTGGTATAAACTTTTTCTGGATCATTTTAAGGGGTGGGTAATATTGGTGCGGACTTTTTGCCGTCTTTTTTCGTTGCGATCTTTCCGTTACAAATATATATTTATTTGGGGCTATTACCGTTTAAGGAGTGAGGCTGTCCCTTCCCTGGGCTTTGTTTTACGGAGGCTTTAGTGGCTTGGGAGGAAGAGAGACTACCGGAGGAATGGATGGAAGGAGTTGTATGCCCCATTTTTAGAAAAGGCGATCGGCTACAATGCAGCAACTACCGCGGCATTACGCTGATCAACGCTGCCTACAAAGTCCTCTCCCAGCTCCTACTCCGCCGTCTAGCTCCTTTAGCGAAAGAACTCGTAGGGCAGTATCAAGCGGGCTTCACACAAGCACGCGCTACTACGGATCAAATTTTCACTCTCCGGCAGATCCTTCAGAAATGCCGGGAGTACAACGTGCCCACACATCATGTTTTCGTGGACTTCAAGGCAGCGTATGATACAGTCGATCAAAACCAGCTATGGCAAATAATGCACGACTACGGTTTTCCGGATAAACTTACACGACTTATCAAAGCTACCTTAGACCGAGTGATGTGTTACGTGTGCGTGTCGGGGACACTCTCGAACCCCTTCGAAGCGCGCAGAGGGTTGAGACAAGGAGATGGATTATCCTGCACGTTGTTTAATACTGCCCTTGATGGTGTAATTCGACGAGCGGGCATCGAAACGAGAGGCACGATTTTCAGCAAAAGTTCATAGGCTTCGCAGACGACCTGGACATTATTACAAAAAACTCAGCGACGGCGGAGGCAATCTACGCCAGACTAAAAGTGGAAGCTAGAAGAGTTGGACTAGAAATAAATGCATCGAAAACCAAGTATATGATAAGAAGAGACTCGAAAGAAACTAACATTCGTCTCCCACGGACGATGATCATGGACGGCGACGAACTCGAAGTGGTAGAGGAGTTCGTATACTTGGGATCTCTGGTAACCGCCAACAATAACACAAGTAAGGAGGTCCAACGACGTATTCAAGCTGGAAATCGAGCCTACTTTGCCGCACTGGCCGTATTTGAACGGAAAGTGTTGCGGACAATATTTGGTGGAGTACAAACCGAGAGCGTAGAGTGGCGTAGGCGTATAAACCACGAGCTAGAAACACTACTTGCACACCTGACAAAGGTCGGGAGGCTACGATGGGCCGGGCATGTCGTGAGGATGCCGGATGACTGCGCGGTAAAATCGGTTCTCTTCAAGGACCCCACCGGCACCAGGAATAGAGGGGCCCAACGTGCTAGATGGCTTGACCAGGTTGAAGCGAATCTGCGAGTATCGAGACGTCTAGGAAATTGGTGACGAGTAGCCCAGGACCGAGTAGAATGGAGGAAAATTCTCGATACGGCACGAGCCACCCCGGCTCTAGGCTGCTGAAGTAAGTAAGTAAATTAGTGCCTTCGTGCTAAGCCCCAACACCTGGTCTGGATGTTCCGGGGTGGACACGGAAGGTCTCTTTTAAGGGCCCAGGGCTTACATCTTAGACAGTGCCCCCTCACTTCCACAAACGGTAACGTTCACATCGAATATTTTTCCGCAATTTTTCGAAGCCTAATATCGGTTGACATTGGTTCACGGGTTAGTACACTTAGACTATGTTAAACAAAAATACAAATAATTTGGCAAACAAAAAATAAACTAACAACAATTAACAGAAAAGAGCCAGAAAAACAACAAAACTACTTTACTTAACCTACCTTACATACTAAAATTTTACATCTAACATTTAACTCTACAAAACCCACACCAAAACGTTTCACATTCGTTACCGGTTCATGTTAACAAAATGTCCGGTAACAAAATTTGCAAAGCCGGATTTGAGCTGTTGTTATATTGACGCAGATGGAACCAAAGTTTCTGTCATTGTTTAAAAATGCAGGTCCTCCATCAAATATTTTAAAAAGTATTCCGCCGATGTGGGAAGCTGACGGAAAAAAAAATCCTTGTTATTCTATAACACCGTGGAGCGATACGAGTTGCAATGTTGGGATCAATTCACTTGAAATTGAGAAGCGCGTTTTACTTTATTTTCATTTTTGCACATAGAAATTCACTTTGTTCGGCAAAATTGTAGCAAATTCTGCCAGAAACAACTTTATCGAAGACACCAGCTTCCTATTTAAATGAACTTTTGTGAGGTTTTCTGTACATTTTCACTAAAATTTCTTTTTTTTTTAGATTTTCAAAAACCCTCTTAAATTTTTCAATATTCTACAATGTTGTTTGCAATGCAGGGAAAACAAAATCAAAACATTGAATAAAGTTTACTTTTATTTCTCATATTTCTGTAGCCGTTGACGATTTTTATTAAAAAGGGTCAGGTCAAATTTCGAAAACTGACTATGTACATTCTGTTTATCGACCCAAAATAATTATCCGTGTAAAATTTCAAAAATCGGAAATGATTTAGGGGTGCCTTAAAGCGCTTAAAGTTGTAATTTTATCTCAAAAAAAAAAAAAAAAATGTTTGACTGAAAATCGGCGTTTTATATATTTTAAGGCCAGTAGTCATAAAATTTTTCTCTTCGATTTTCCCAATTTCATGTTCTATCTTGGTAAATTTTCGAGGTTAAAAAAACACAATTATGAGCGCTGGATTATGTACGATTGAGCTGAAATCCCTTACTAACATGCAGGGAGTCCTGAGTAGTAAGAATCCCCAATATACCGATTAACACGGTAACGGAATCGTGAAAGGAATCGCAAACACGATCCGGAGTATTCCCACTCACGATTCTTATTCAAGAATCCTAGAGCCATATACAGGGCATTCCTGAGAATTCTTCTTTCAGGAATCCTTTTCAAGGACGCTCACGAATCCAATGTGAGGAATCTTAGAGAATCTATGCGAATCATATGTGTTCGTCCGGGATGTGGCATTTTTCTGTGATTTGAAGAGTGACGATGGCTTAATTCAAGTAATTTATTTTCCTTCCAATATATATAGCCAATGAGTGCCAGCTGATGGACCAGGCTGTAATGAACGTTATCAAGACGCATTATAAAACAAAGCTTTTGCTAAAAAAAGAAGCTTTTGTGAAAACTGGTGTTGGAGGATGAACATTTGTCATCCGTTTAACGCCTGAGAAACATTATTTTAAAAATGTGCATGGATTGGCTCGCAGTTCTCGGGAGGAAATAAGTCTTTCTACATTAAGGAACTCGTGGAAGAAATTTATCAATGAGATTTCGGGATACGCTTATATTGATAATGGTTCCGATAATTTGGTGTAAGACGATACCGTCGATAAAAGAGCTCCATTTCGTAGAGAAAGATGTTACGGAGGTTGTACGACTGAAGTCGTTGAGAACCAAGTTTATTGCAGCTGAGTGGCAGAAACAGAACACATCCTTTCTTCTTTTTATATTTATATTTCTCATAAATATTTGCTATTTTTCATCGTCAATTCATTTTTCAAAAAGTAGAAATAAGCCTGCCTTAATCGGATGTTTAACGTTATTTTAATTTACAGTTTAATGCCACATTTAAGTTATACATTCGATCTACTATTTTTGAGTTTTTTGTTATGAACGAACGTTTTAAGATTCTATTCGGGAAATGGCCTGGAATGCCTCAATTGTTTTAAATCGTATTGAAAACTATTATTCCACAAGCACTCAATAGCATTACAATCCCGAAGGGTTTCACTGCCGTACCACAGCAATTCCCTGCTGATTCAATACAATTTAAAACGAATGACAACTCGTTACAAACAGGTTTTGCCAATTATAACTTTCGTCGCTGTGGTAAAAAGTTTTTAATTTTATTTCATTCGAACTGTGCCGCCGCAAACAAAAGTGATGCAACAGTTTAATTTTCACACCCCGGCTGGTACCTAGAGCGTCTTGTGCAGGAGCGAGAATTACTTTCCACCCGCCCGATAAAGGCATTTTTCAACTAGTTAACGCATCTAAAAGTTTTCCGTTCTTTTTTGTTTCAGTTCAGCTTTCTTTCTTCGACACTTTTCGTGAGGCGGGTCAGGTGCAGACAATAACTTTGACGTTTTAATTGTAGTCCTTTGCAATCGTAAATCAATAGCTCCTCTCTGTACCATTAACTTTTACGGAACAAGCGTTGAGCTGGAAGAATTGGCTCATAAATTAACAACATTTTTATGGCCTCTCCATACTCCCAATCGAATACTTCCGAACAACCGCCAATGTAAGGTTATTGTGATTGTATCTCTACTGCTGCTTTCAACTGTAGCTTTCGAAGTTACAGCTTTTATGGCGTTTTAGTCCGATTCCGTTGTGTACCGAACCGTTCGAACCGCAGGATCGCAGGCCAGGGTTGGCTCGCGCTTTGTGCTGAACCAACGAAGAACATAACGAGAGAACCACATTTGCCTATGGTCTATAAAACCAAACAGTGAGTGGCATAGAACACAACTACGGTACGCTGAGCTCGACTCGACTGCCTCCGTTGGAGGTGAATGAAAATTCATGACCCGTATTCCTGGTGGCTAACAAGCTCCTTTCGTGGGTGGTGATTTCGTTTTCCTGCTTTTCGCGAGGCAAGATGCCTACTCCTACATACATGCACGAATGACTGCGGAGAAACGTGCCAGGCTTTAGTTTTGGTCAAACCGACGTACGAAATAATCCTAAAGTAATTAAATTTGGAAACGTTATGAACCCGTGCAAGCAGCTCATTTCTGCTTATTCAATAGCGGAATGTTTTGGCGTCGTAAACTGCAAACTGCCAAATAGTGTTCTCTGGGTATGAAGTCCGTTAATTTCATCACCGTGTGGAGTACCATAAAATGCAAACCATGATGGACTAGTTGGTTCCATAACAACGTGGGCTCGAGATGAACTTCGAAGCATAACTCGCATCCAGTCGGATTCACAAGCATAGCTTTAAAAACTTTTTTCGTTTTCTAACTAGCATTTCGGTGGTTTTTAATAGCTCTGTCCCAGTTTGAACTAAGAGCTAACCTTGTTTTTAAAGCATATAATTATTAGTTGTACACTAAATAAAACTTTAAATTTTTCCCATTCCATCTCAAGAGAAAATAATAAATGATGAACAGTAAATAAATGAGAAAAGAAAAGAAAAATCAAGAAAGTGTCATACTACCCCGACGGCGAATTGGATACACTTTCAGTTACCCACAAACATATTTCAGACAAGGAACAACAGCCACTATGCAGACACTGTACACCCTTACAGTGTAGATTATCACATTTTACAATATTCTTTCCATAAAAAAACTTAAACAGCTCAACAACGATTCGAGATAGGATTTTTGTGTCTTGTGGGAAGTTTTTCCTCATTAAATTCTCCATATTACTATGCTATAGGCTGGTTGCTAACGTAAAGTTTAGCACGTTTTTTAAAGTTGAATTTTAGAAAACACCAAAATCGAGATTTTTCAGAAGAGCTAAAAAATTTGTAACAACGAAATTTGAGCCACAACAAGCCGTAACATTTTTTCTCGTAGTTTGGACTCCGCGGGATGTGCATAAAATATATTTGGGTTTGGTTTCACAGAATTTTGAGGCGATAAAAAAATTGAAATAAAAAAACGTGAATAATTGATATTTTTCAATCCGGTAATCGACCCAAACCAGAAATTGTGAAACTCGAGCCCAAGATTTTATAATCGGGTTTCGAATTTGCAAACCCAAACCCGATCTGAACCCGACCATCTCTACCGTAAAGGTCTCTTCCACATCCCACAAATTAACACCGACGACATCAAGTTTTAGTAAAGCGGGTGAGGTATGTAGTTTCAAAAAGATGCAAAAAAGAACGAGGACAGAAGGCGTGACTTAGAATTGAAAAAAATTCGAAACAGTGCTGTTTTGCAAAAACTTAAGTTTGATGTGTCGCAAGCAGGGTTCCAGTACCGTTTTCAATCTAGTCTGTGTCTTTGAAAGAGTACTTACACCACGGTTCCTCTCAATAAATTCTGAACAACGAAAATTTTGTAATGTCCCCTGATGTCCTAAAAACTATGGCAGGTGAAAGAATTTTCATTTTCCGGCTCTGGAGAGGAAAGTTACGCAAGTGTTAATGAGTTATAATAACAAATCCTGAAATAGAGTTGTTCTGAAACAAGTCCAACAAATTTTTCGTTTGTTTCAAAAGCTATTGTTTGTGGTTTTCATATGCTATTAGGCTTGTCAAAAATATACTTCATTGGCGTATATAAAAATTCACTGCGAAAACAACTGCTCTCACACTGGTGGGCAAAGCGACGCACTTGCTTGAAGAGAGCAGTAAATGGATTGTATCTGAGAAACTTGTTAAAAAAAAACCGCGTGAAATCTGTAACATCTCTCCAGCAAGGTTGCATATTAAATTTTGGGGTGTCAATTCATTTAAATTGGCCGCGTACCGATAGCTCGCTCCACAAGTACACTTTTACTCTAAGTAATGCTTCAAGTTTGTCGAAGAAAGCAATGCTCTAACTCTTGCGCCCGAAGTGTGAGAGCCCATAATCAGTGGGATCTTCAGTCAATACGCGGTGAATGTCATAATATTCACCGCGAAAAATTGAATATGCAACCATGCTCTCTAGAAAGATAATAAATTAGTGTGAGCTTTCTCACACGATAGGACATTACGCTCAATAACTACACGACAGAGCTCACTGCGGTACTTTTCAAACTGTGTGTCTCTAAGCATATATCAAATGAGAGAAGCATCTAGGTAGGAAAATAGAAAGCGTTGCTTGCTTTGCATCACGAAAAAAAAAACCAGCCACCCGTCAACCATGTTTGCTCTTCGAATGTTAGACGGCATCCTTAGAGTACGTCACGAAAATAGGGGGGAGAGGGGGTTAAGAAAATGGTGACGATTTGTGACGTAGGGGGAAGGGAGGGTATGACGTTGATTGACGTCACATGAAAAATATTTAAAATCAAAAATTGGCTGGAAAAATTGTGTGAAGGGAGGGGGGTGAGTTCGTCAATGTTATTTTGTCACATGTGACATGGGGCGGGGGAAGTAAACTTCAATCAAAATTTGCGTAACGTACTTAATGGATGTAGTCTTATCGAATTTATCTCAGCAGTAACCACCGCGGTGTACCTCTGTGTATTCTTACTAGAGTAATCACTCTTGTTTCGCTCAGCTGTGGTGTAAGCAGTGAGTGTATCGATTTTCCTGCGAGCAGCAGAAACACAACACAAAGAAGAAGCAAAAGCGTGGTGCAAAAAAATGCTACACGTAGCCTTCCTCCTGGACAAGAAGTGAGCAGTAAATATTACCTCTGCTTTTTCCACATGTTGAGGAGAATACCAAACCTGTATGTTATCTCATGCTTTTAGAGAGCTGATACGTTAGTAACGAAGTTTGAGATGGCTTTGATACTAGTAGAATCATTTTTGTTAAAATTTCTGTTTTTTTTAACATTTAACGGGAACAAGTTGGAAACACAACCTTAAAGGCTTTTCTCATAACAAATTAAAAGCTTATGCTACATTTTTGTTGTGTCTTTCTGATCGGCTTAAGTTTAAGATTACACAGTGCAACAAAAATTTACTTTTCTTCTTTTTGATTTTTTGGTGTATTTTAATGTAAAAACAAATTTCCCCGAGTTTGGACAAAATTCGCCTAAAGGTGCAACAATGGCGCCATTTTCAATTTTTGAGAAATCAGAAATTTTCGTTGTATTTTCAACGCTATTTCGATCCACCCCATGTGAAATTGTTATCGTATCTTACGTTATCGCTTACGCTCTTGATATTATATTTTGAATACTTTAATTTTACATTGAGAAAATCCTCTTTCAGTGTTATACGGGAATTGAGACAAAATTGACATGTTGCTGATATTTTACGTTGACCAATGATAATCGACAATCGACTTCTTCCCTCAATATAAGGCATAATTTGATTACCACACTTAGATATTAGCAGATCCATTGATGCTGTACAAACTTAATATAACTTGATTTTGCTTTCTGAAATATGGGTTGGGGGAAAAAATGTCGTATTTTGTCAATAGATGGCAAAAATCAAACATATCTTGGGTTATACTTATCGCGTCGAGTCATACTATAGCAAAGCAAAGCAAAGCCTTGGTGCTACATTCCGTATCGGAACACGGCCTTCTGTTTATTATACACAGACTTCGCAGCCAACTGTTAAGTGTACAGGACAATTGCGGGGCTAGCGCTACGATCCTACTGACACACTAACAGTCTCTCCCGAGCCGAGATTCGAACCTACGACGACTGGTTTGTTAGGCCAGCATCGTACCTCGAGACCAGCTGGGAGAGTCATACTATACGGCTATTTGAAGACGAGGATCTGTGCTACAAGAGACGTTTTGACAGTGTTGTGATCGTACGTTTCAGTCTCAAGTTACAGCACGCCAAAGATGGAGTCCACCAAGCAAGATATTCGTCATGTTTTACGTTTTTACTACGTAAGAGGTAAAAATGCAAAGAAGGCGGCCAAAAAATTTGTGAAGTTTATGGGCCCGATACTGTAACGATTCTGGTGTAGTGGCTGTCGAAGATACATCCCGTACTGGTAGGCCAATCGTCATAGAAACCGATAAAATCGTGAAAATCATCCAAGTAGACCAGCACATAAGCATTCGCTCGAATGGCCAGGAGCTGGGTATAGACGATAAAACTGTTTGGAACCGTTTGCAGAAGATTGGATTCCAAAAAAGCTGGATGTTTGGGTGCCATACGAGTTGACGCAAAAAAAAACCTCTGAGACCGAATCAACGCCTGCGATGCACTGCTGAAACGGAACGAACACGACCCATTTTTGGAGCGGATGGTGAAAAGTGGATCACGTACGACAACCTCAAGCGAAAAAAATCGTGGTCGAAGTTCGGTGAACCGGACCAAACCAACGCCAAGCCCGGATTGACGGCCAGGGAGGTTTTGCTGTGTGTTTGGTGGGATTGAAAGGGAATCATCCACTATGAGCTGCTCAACTATGGCCAGACCCTCAATTCCAGGGCCGGCGGTTCATGTGGGTAGTATGGGTAGTAGTACCCACTCGGAAAATATCTATGTGGGTACTTACCCACACGGAACTATCTGACAAAACCCAAAAAAAATGTAGTGTTGCGAGCGACAGATTTTTTGATGGATATCGTTGAGCGAGAGGTTATAAATCTCAAGATTTATGTACATTTGTAAAATTTTTCAGGGAAGAGGACTATTTTTTTAATTGTATCATTTACGATAGAATTCTAAAGTTTTGTTTTCTAGTAAAAATTTCCCATGCCAAATTTGAGTTCAATCCGACTTCGGGAAGTAGAGCCTCAAAACGGTCAAAGTTACAGTTCTTTGATCAATGAAAGAAATGTTCGAGCTGGGAGTGTCTCTTGTGTGTTCTTGTGTAGCTCGAATTTCCCAGCCCAAAAGTTTCCATGTCTCTGAAAGTTAATTTTTTTAAACAATTTTTATGAAATAACATTTCATGCTAAGAGATTTGCTATAAAAAAATCGATTTCGGAAACTTCAAGAACTACTCTGTGCATTTTTGGGCTAGTCAAAAATGTAAGACTTTCAAGACTGTAAGTGAAACCTTATTAGAAGTTCGATTAAGCTCAAATTTTGGATGGAAACTTTTTTCCTGAAGACAAAATTGTTTAGCCCTAACGTTAATTAAGAAAATGCTCTAAAATGCCGATTTTTCATGGGTTTACCTTTACACGCACTGACGAATCTACCCATGCAGCATCAATCATAGTAATCCCATGAGAATAAATTGACTCGAACTCTAGCCGTAATGTCGAAAACAGTGAAGCTACTCCGTTCAGAAGTATGCGCGATCAAAGATCGTTACCCCGCCGCGTCGAATGCGGACATCGTACGGAAAAGGGACACCGGTTACGCTTGTTTCGGTACCTACAACATCTTGGCACAGTTGGACTACAAACAGAGCATCGAAAGAAAGACCGGTTCCGGACGACAGACGACCCTGAGCCGCAAGAAGCTCCAAAGAATGCTAAAGAGGAAGTCCGAGGGAAAAATGGCTACATCGCTGCGTAAGCTTGATCGGAAGGTCGGTGTAACCGGCCAAACAGTGCAAAAGTACTTGGCAAGCATGAACATCAGAAAGCGGGAGTCTCGTCTATTGGTCTCGGAGTTGCAGCAATGACGCAGTGGCAGCAGCTAAATAATATGGTCGAGTCATTTTTTTCGCGACGTAATGGTGGTGGTCAACGTCAAGGCAACGACTGGCAGGGCACTCCGTATTTTACTTACCCCACGAAGGAAGTAAGCTTTGAGGTGATAAAATTTCACACACCATGTTCCCAAAGAAGGTGCTGCTGTGGCTGACAATCAGCGAGAAGCTCCATACTGGCCGTGAACGAGGAAATTTATAGTACAAAGTGCCTGCCGGAAGTTGAGTCGTTTATCAAGAAATACTATAGGAGCGAAGACGCTGTGCTCTGGCCGGATCTGGTGTCGGCCTACTACTCGAAGCAATCGTCGGAGGAGTTTAAGCGGCTGAAAATCAATGCGGTACCCAGGGTGCGTCCCGTCCAGAGTTTCTGGGCGAACCAGAAGCGTAAGACCTACTTCAACAATTTTGTCGCACAAATTGAGAGAGAATTAACAAATAAAACGAAGATAAAACTCAACAACATGCCTACACGCATGTTTTTGTCCATCATGGCGAATGTTCCGGTAAACTCCCGGAAGGTCACTAGCAAGGGCGTAGAATTTCTTTTGCAAGTGAGCTTATATAATTACCTTTCATGGTAAATTAATAGAAAACAATTATCTGTCTTGGTTTTTTGCTATCACCCTCCGATTTTTTTTTTCAAATTTTTGAATGCAAACATTACTACTAAACGAAATTCGGTTCTCTATTGTGAGCAGCTCGACCGTTTGAAGCAGGCAATTTACCGTAAGCGGCCAAAATTGGTTAATAGTAAAGGTGTTGTTTTCCATCAGGACAACGCCCGGCCTCACACATCTTTGATGACCCGCCAGAAGCTCGGATGGGATGTCCTATCGCACCCACCGTATAATACGGACCTGGCACCGAGTGATTACCATCCATTCCAGTCCATGCAAAACGCTCTTGGTGATACTAAGTTTTGAGGGAAAGAGGCTTGCGAAAACTGGCTGTCTGAGTTTTTTTGCAAATAAGGAGGGGGGTTTTATAAAGGGGGAATAATGAAGTTGCCTTCTAAATGGCAACAGGTTTGCGAACAAAATGGCGCATATTTGACTTACATCGCATAATTCTAAGTATGTTAAATAAAGCGTCAAATTTTGATCAGAAATACGACATTTCTTTTTCCCCAACCCAATATAATGTTTTCTTTAGCTTGTAGTATGAGGAACTCATCTCCAATAAGTTCAAAATATGATTTTTCTTGTGATACCGCAACTATTGATGCTACCACTGCTATTGGATTATCTATCCTGGTCAATAGTTTTGGAATATAACAAATCTTGTAAAATTACTATAATAAAAACATAAATAAATTTAAAAACGTAATATTTGGATTTTTTCTCGGTATTTTTTTACCAAAGCACTCTTAGTTTCTAACGATTCGTTGTTAGTTGTTCAAGACATCCAAAGATTTCGAACCTTTAAATAAGTGTATGTCTTTTAATACTAACCATGATGAGTAGAACATGGAGTAACGGTTTGACCAAAAACTAGGCGCGGGGTGAGGAAGCGTTTTTTCACTTTGGAGAGTCGGAGACAAAGCATCTCCATGCAACATCGAATAACTTTTTTCGTGTTTGTTGATATATTCTCATAGGCAATTGAATACCGCAAATTCAGGTGTTTTAAGTTGGAAATTGTTTCCTAAATTAATGAATATTGGTAGCAAGGTATGTAGCATTGCCATATTTATAATTTAAATGCATCCAAATGATATATTATAAGATGCGATAGTTTTTATGCCCTAGTTGTTTATAAACAAACACCACACCATTCTGGAAGGATACTCTCCAAAGTGGTTGAAAAAAGAAAACTAGGTCACAATAAGAGGTGAAACGTCATATCAAAACTCCAGTGTAAATAATTGTCTTGATCCATAAATTGCCCGTTGCACCGGTAGCAGCCGACTGTGAGTGTGACGAGTGCGATAAGCTGTGGCATAATATAATGACAGTCTATTGTCCTGCGATCCTTTCTTCCGCAATCAACCGAAGCAGTTTATTGTCTGCGGATGATTTCTTCTAGTGTGCTCCAATTCCTCCTCTGCTGGAGGGCATAGATCTAAAAGACAGTTGACTTCCCCCCGAAGGATAAGCATCAGTAAAAGCGTCACCTGCATCACGCTATCACCAAGACGAACAATAACCGTTCCTTTGAATCGAAAAGTGTTGAATTACGTAGGTGTCAGGCCGCCTTGCGACTGGAAAATTGCTAGAATAAAGGACTTTTACTGTCTTCTTCACTCGCGCACTGTTACTCAGGTCATTGTCCCTCCCTGGTATAACTGGTTGCTATCGTCTATTTCTAAAGCAAACCGCTTCACAAAGTAGGCAATTGCGGCTGTCATGGCACTGCTCTGCTGAGTGAGTTCTACTGTCATCAACCTACTGCGAAGCCTGCCAGTGCGATGCACTTCAGGCTTATCAGCCAGCCTTTCATTATTCCATTATTATTTTGCTCGACTGGGCAGAATGATAAAAAAGAGAAAATCCATAAAAATCACGCGAGCTTTTTTTATCCAATCGATTTAATCTGCGTAATGTAAATGTTTGTCGTCAAATATATGACATAGTAATAAAAAATCGAAGTTGAGATTGAATTTATCGCTTGATGGATATATAAACGATGTAAGGGTAGAGCGTAATCCAACAAACAAACAACATTGTGCCACCTTCACCAAGCGCCAGAAAAATAAACATTGAATTATCTGTCTCTCATATTTTTTTGCCGATCGCTTTTTGCAGTGTCCTCCATCTACGGCAGTCATACCTCAGATAGTGGGACACCGACTGACAGTGCGTCCGGTACGCCTGTGGCACATCATGCACCGCCCGCCTTGTCGCTCATACCGGACGAGGAGATAGCCCACTTCGTGAACCAGTCGCGGATGGTAAGCTGCCGCTTCTCGAACGCAGACGTCAAGCTTAAGTGGCGCAATCCAAAGAACGCCGTCGTTGGCGACACCAAAGGCCGGGTGCACATCGAAGAGTTTGGCGGGTCGTTGACGCTTATCTTCGAGTCCATTGTCCGTGCCGATCAGGGCAACTGGACGTGCGAGGCGGACGACGGTAGCGGAACCGTGCGGCGGAAGTCCTTCAAAATGATAGTTAACGGTAAGTGAAAAAAAAAAGTTCAAAAAGGAGGGAAAATATTCATCGCATCTTTTTCCCCCTCTGACAGAGCCAATATCGTTCCGGGATACGCGAACGGTACAAACTGCGGTGGAGGACAAGGACGCCACCATCCGGTGTGAGGTGCGAGGCCATCCGGAGCCGACGGTGTCGTGGTATTTCAACGGACAGCCATTGTTTCGTGAGTAGTAGCTAAAACAGAAATCATTCAGTAGCGCAATCCACCCGGTAGGATAAACTGCTTCACATATTCATACACAAACACAGGAGAGAGACTGTGAATCAAAGTCTCATGTATGTAACGAAAGGAAAGTTGAAAAGCCTTTATGCATTCCGGCAACTGTAGAGAAAAAGTCGGAACTTGATTTCCCAACTGACAGGATGAAAACTCACATTCGCATAGTAGCACTTTCGTTATGAGTAGAACGAAAATGCAGCCAGGGATGTTTTTTTTCTCTTCTAGTTCGGCTGCAAGTGGGATTCACATCATAGGGAGGAAAAAACCTTGGACTAATCCATCCGGTAGTGCGATGCAGTTTTTCTCAAATAAGTTTTTAAAGCATAACATTTTTACGAATATTGTTCAATGCGCTTCAATTCTGTAACTTTTCAGGGCACAAAAAATGTAACAAAAATCCAGCGAAGAACGCCACCAGGCAAAACGCGCGCGCCGGGGTGGTGGCGAGTTGAGTAATTAACGACAGACAAAATGCATTTGCAATGCTAGAGTGTCGCAGAATATTACAAAGTGCTTTTGAAAACATCGGAAAACAACTTTTTTTCGCTTCCGAGCTTCGGTGGCACACTGATAAAAGTGGAGGACGTTTTGAAGATTTGATGGAACTTCGGTTGGAAGTTTTCCGTGTGCCCTTATTTCCTTTCGGGGACGGGGACGATTGCGATGCGATCGAAGGAAGCGTTTTTTTTGCGAGTGGTCTCTCGAGAGATGGATAGTGATAGTGATAGAATAGATAGAAGGAAAAACAAACGACGTTATGAGAATTTGTATGTTTTCCCGCCGCATCCAAGCAGCAGGCGGTAAAATTCTGTGTCCTTGACAAGCGCGCCACGTGTATTTAATTTTGATTATAAAAAAAAGGTTTTATTAAAGTCTGCGGCCTCAGTAAAAAAGTTATCCCCTAATTTATGACTGTTCAAACAAGGTCTTCAGTTTGATATATAAGTATATTATTCAAGTACACATTGTTAGAGAATCAAACAAGTCAATCCTCATCAATTCTACCTCGAAAATAATAGGTTTACACACCATTGCGTTTCCGATCGCTCTGATATTAATAATTCAATTATTCCTTCCTCTCTTTCACGTTTTCTCCAGCACCCAACGGCAAATACACTATGCTGGCAGACGGTCTGCTCATCAAGCGTGTCTCGAAGACTGACAGTGGCGAGTACACGTGCAAGGCGTTTCAGGTTTCCGCCGCCGGAAGTAGCTTCCAGGAGAAAACGATACGGCTCAACGTTAAACGTAAGTTTACACCCACTCGCTCTGATCGGATCCCATCCCATCCTCACCTTCCCGTTACCAATTAACGTGTGACGCCCGGAACGCCCCAGCTAATGACATTTTAACTGCTGCTTGCTTACCAAAAAAAACTCGTTGCAGACAAACCCGTCTTCCCGAGGCGTGGCTACGGATCGGCCAACATAACGTACGGCTACGTGGGCGGCTCGGTCAATTTGACGTGCGAGGCGATGGCGGAACCGCCGGCCAACTTCACCTGGTCGGCTAACAATAAAAAGTTTACCCATAAAAGTCATCTCATCTACAGCGGGCCGCATGTTTCACTGCTGCAGGTAAGTGGGGGATAAATTAGCTCGCGCTGGGAGGGAAAAAGTTTCCGCTTCCGTAAACCTGGGGGAGAACAGCGAGTGTATTGAAGTTTAATTTCTTTTTCATTACTTCGCGGGGGTAGAATTCATGCGATTCTGCGGAGTAAGTTTTTTACGTTTGTTTTACATTCTGCAGCTTTTCGATCGTTTGCCACTTTTCGTGTATTTTGGTTTAAACTTATTGTTTACTAAACTTAGTTATTAATTATGCCATATGCCAATGGATTTAATACTCATAATGTCTATTACGTTCAATTGTTACTGTGTTAATCATAATTTCTCTCTTACTGAGAAAAGCAACGGTTTTCGTGCCGAGTTCATCCGAATTCTTTAATTAAAAAGAAAGCAAAATTCAAAATATCGTATTTTACGTAACATGTAAGTCACATTTTCAAACTACCTGATGCAGTTTAAACTTAATCTAGTAATAATCTACGTATAGTGTGTTCACTGTTACGCAGAGATTCAAGTCTGTACCAGAGCCTGACAGAGTCATTTTCACTTGACAATTATTAGCTTATGTGATAGATAGGAAAGAGGGAGGAAATATTAATCGGAACATGAGCGACGTATTCATTAGGTACCATTGCCGTTCTAACTACGGCTTGCGGTATTAGAAAACTATCATCAAACGACGCGATGCGGTGCTAATTTCAGTTGAGACGCTGAAGAAAAGAAAAGAGTCTCTCTTTCCGTCATTCTCTTCGTCAATTGATATGGTCATCAGTTTCATTTCCAATGATCCGATGAACAAAGAGAGAAAGAAGTGTTTCGATGACAGTAGCCAAAAAGAATCAAGTGAAAATGGAACTGGTCGAATCGAAATGACGAGCGAAATATTCAGTTTCATTGTTTTGTTTCGAAAATGTAGAGCCCTGGTCTGTACAACAATTACTGCGAAAACAATTATCTGAGGCATTTTTTGACAGGTCAGATGTTATAAAATTTAAGTTTAACGATTAGTGTTTATTGATTATCGGTGATGCTAAATTTTTGGGTAATGTTGCCTATCCCTTATATCTATTTGGGGTGATACTTGATTGAAAAGGAGTAAAATAAATTACATAAGTAATTCCATTTGAAAAACGATAAAGAATAATGCAAGCAAGAGTTTTAAACTTTCACTAAATATACAGAAAAGAGTAAAAAATGAAACCTGTCGATATAAACTATAAAAAGGCAGTATCGGTAATAGAATAATACATAAAGAGAACAAGAAATGAGTGAGACGAAAGTAAAATAAAAACATTTAGAAAAATACGGGTATATTCTATTACTGTTTAGGTTTGGGCTGGAGGAAATTAAAAAATTGAAAACTCCGCCAGTTTGACGATAGCTTGTAAAAGAATAAAATTTTACCCATTGCTTCTCAAAACAATGGGAAAATAAGCCATCATATCTAACACTCTTTAGTGAATATCAATTTGCAAGCTAGAGAAATCTCTCACTGTGAAATGAATTTCACCAGTGACTTTTCTTGATACAGAAGGCGCACTTGATAATTCATCTCATTACTCGATGGCTATAGTGTGGTTTCGATAATTGCATTATTTATTAGATTACCGAGATGTTATCAGAAGGGGAGCAAAAAGGCGTGTGAAGGCGTGTCAGTAGTTGAAAATGGATAAGTAAAAGCTTTGAAATTATTGGATTCGCTGAAGATAGTTATAGTCATTATCGTTCGTGGCAAGTATTATGCTGTTATCGTTGTGGCTCATCCGCGTTTCTACTCAGAGTGGAGCTGAAAGCATAAACATCTAGGGGAAGGTGGAATTCTACTGGATATACAGTTTCATATATACTGGACATAGTTCATACCAATATCACTAGTCTGTGAAAAAAAATCAAAATTATATCTCGATCTGTGGCATTGAAAAAATAATACTCGAGACACTTGCTATCAGACGTCCGGGGTTTTCAATAACCTTTGAATCCTGAATATCATCCCGGTTTCACAAATAGTCATTTTAGGTGGTATTTGGTCATTTTCAGCTGTTTTTCAGAAAGCTGGAGTCGCCAATTTGGAAATTCAAAATGGTATCTATCATCGATTTACGGCCTTTTGATATCATCTCGGTTCCTAGATTACTCATATTGGATGGTATTTGACCTTTTTTTAGCTCTGATTGGTCGAAATCTGCGTTCAAGAAAAGGCTCGAAATTTTTCAATAGTACAATAGTTAACATCGTAAAGTTACTTTTTCTCGCAGTTTGATGAACGCGTATCCAAATTTCTAATCGGATACTGTAAAAAGTGGGGAATCAGTTCCAAATTGGAAAAAATCAATTACACCCTTCCTTAGAAGCCTTTCCAAAGACGGAGTTCTACGCAAAAAAATGTATGAAAAAGCGGACGAATTAGTAAAACAAGGACCTTATTCTCAGTTTATTAGCCGAGAACCTTTCTGTGGAATTTCAAACTGTACAGTAAAATTGATATTTAAGGGGGGGCCCTACTCTGGATGTTCGAAAAATAACTAATTTTCGTGATAGTGAGTATTACGCTGTTTACAGCTGGGAACGTGGATGCTCTCTCTAAATTAGTATCTAACTGGTGGTAAGTTTTTCTCAGTATCTACTGAACCGATTCGGCTTAATTTTTTTCCATCATGTAAAGATAGATTATCTCACTTGCTCCATAGCCGTTTTTGAAAATTCCAAAAATCAAAAAAATGGTGAAAAATCAATTTTTAAAATAATATAATAATTTATAAGAGATAATCCTTTTTTACATGCTAGAAAAAAATTCAGCCAAATCGGTTCAGTAGATGCTAAGCAAAACTAACCACCAGTTTCTAAAAAAACGCTGCCAAAAGCGTGATACTCACTAAATTTGCACCCAGACAATATCGCACGCAAGCCTGAGGGGCTTATGCGGTCTCGATCAACTAGATTAGTTGAGAGAATTCGTTATCGATATTGTTTTTGGCACATTTTGCATGTGTAGGATAAGTACAACGATACACCGTGCCCCAGTGCTGAGTCGAGAAAATTTCCAGCTCGAAAAGATCCTCGACCTGAACGGGAATCGAACCCGATATCACAACCGTGTGGGAGAGCTAGCCGACCGACATCGCTAACCACAGAACCACGGGACCACTAAACCGCTATATTTGCACCCACGACATGCAAAATACATATTTAAATATACCAAATATATCAAAAGCCGCTGAACACTAAACCTCAACCTAAACATCTGAAAAACAAATCACGAAAATTATTATGTTTCAACTTTCCAGAGTAAAGTCCCCTTTCAAATGTTGGGAAGATCAAACGGTGACGATCAGTTGGTTGGCTATTAAAAAGAGTGCCTAATCGAAAAGGCTCATAACACCAGATGGAAGTTTATTTTCCTGTATGTACTGCACCACTACGACCAGAATCTTTGAACTATTGTGAGATGTGGCCGGGGGTATGCTGTATCCCGCACTCCTATTATTAGCAATATTGCAATTGAGAAGTGGCATGTTTATTATTGTTGAATCCGTGCTTGTGTGTAATGTGATTTTACTCTTCCTTTTACACGCTATCGGCTCTACTAAACCGAGCCTCCTTTCTTCTGTCAAATATGGCGTCCTTCTGGCCAGTTCTTTTGATGAGAGGGACTTATTTTTTGTTAAGAGGAAGTCACGCAAAGGTATTATAGAATTCAGCGTAAAGAAGGCGTAAGTAGTAAGGTGCCTGAGAATAAACCCATATTTATTTTTTGACATCGAATGGCCTGAACCCATGACCTTGCGGCTACGCAGCTCCCTTTGGCGCAACTCCCCTAGGCGTAACATTAGTAGGATAAAGCCTGATAAACAAGATTTCATCCAACCACCACGTTTCTCCAACCCCGCGGGCATCGAATGCTTGCCAGGTTTTGGTTAAAGCTTGATTGCTGCGCTCCTCTTTGTCGTATACCAATTTCTAGTGAACGCACATGTAAGTCCACTTAGTGTTGGCGCTGCCTGGTGAACGTCGCAGAAACTTCTTCATTCATTTGTTCGCGTAGCATCCGTTCTGCGCCACGAAAATTCTCAGAGTTGTCGTTAAAGCACTCTACAAGTGGACCACGACGGCATACAAAATAAGGTTTGCAATCCCGGGAACTATTTCCCGGGAAATAGCTTTTCCCTGGGACTCCCGGATCCTCTAAGCTCTAAATGCTCTAAGAATGACTTATTTTGACTCGTATTGAACTGATTACTTAGTATTCTATCGTTTCCTTCCGGTTTGTCTCGATCACAGAAAACCACCGAACGGCGAAATAACGAAATAACGTAGTTAATTAACCAAAATTCTTCCTCGGAATCTTACTTTCTAATCAATAATGATATAAACTCCAAAAGGGTTTGAAATGTTGTTCTGTCAATGAAAACTAGATTTCAAACGCAGTTTATTTTTAAAAAAATCATAATAGCATAGCGAATATATTTAAATGAAAAAAAAAAAAAAATAGCGAATAAGTTTGCCACCGCTCAAGTAAACAGTATATATTTACTGTAGTTTAAAAAACATTTTGCTAAAAAAGTCCGTACCGAATATAGCAAATATTTTCCGCATCCAATGCCTGCCTAACACTTAGTTTTCTCTTCAACAAACTGAAAAAAATTGGACACCAGTTTTCAATTAAGTGTAGCAAAAGCTGTAATCGGTGATTTGAAAGTATTCTAGAAATCGAACATCAGCGGTGATTCAGCAGACTTGAGCAAAGTTTTACAGAAGGAAATAAAATTTTTGAGCTTAACGGAAAATTGTCAGCGGATCTGAAGCAATTGTTTGACGACATGAAGCCCTTTAATTTTCCTCTTCTGCAAAAATATGCTACAAAAATCGATTACGAATTTTTGATGTTAACTTGAATATGTTTTGTATTTCATTTGTTTTTCATACGAATTGAGAATGAAATTCAAATAATTTTTTGTTACCTTTTACTGATGAACTTCATTCTGATGAATCTCATTTTGCTAAAAAATTTGTCTGTTCCCGGTTTCCGGGAATTCCCGGGAAATGCGATTTTCTATTCCCGTTTTCCGGGAAATCGATTCCCGGGAATACTGCAAACCCTAATACAAAACGTATGTCGCATGACGCTGCTGACAGGCTGAAGGGTACCTTGAGATGGATAGCGTGTACTGTTAGGCAGGTGAAGAGCGCAAACCACCTTTTCACATTCGAGCGGCTCTGTTTCACGAGCTGTGGCCCAAAGTAGGGCTAATCGTACAGGTGGTAGTGGTGTCATTGTGAGAACAGTAAAGACTGCTTTGCGTACTATACACTGCTGGCAATTCCGTTCGATCGCTCTCACGACTGATCGGAGTCTTGGTATGATGAACAATTAGCGGATTTCGTTCACCACCGTTTTAAAATTCGCTTGATGGTTAATACGATATTACCTTGCGACCAGCAGTTTTGTACATCAATGCTTTCTCGGTGAATTGACTGGAAAGAGCACATCAATCCATCGCCTGTGGTTCCCAAGCAGTAAAAACATTACTGATGATTCTTCTCTATTGTGTCAACGACTGGTAGAATTTAGCCTCTCATGTTCCGGAGGGTTTAGTAACTCTGGATCGTGAAACCATTTACTTTTGCTGCTAAAATATGACCCGCATTCCCAATTCGTTGCTTCATCAGCCGAACCGAGCTATCCGTCCACAGGAATCGTCTTCCAACAGGTATACATTGACTTGCATCATCATTCTCGTTCCTTGTAGTTCCAAATTCGGGATGGTCATTGGCTTTAGTGGTGCTACTTTTGCTTTCGCAGCAAGCAGTCTATACATATAGTGATGCATATAGTGATGCATAAAGAGTACGCAAGTAAGCTGGCATCTGCAAAGATGTGACGATCTACACCTTCGTATGTTCGTTCTGGAGCTTTCGGAAAATAACAGCGAGGGATACGAATGTTCGCAACGAACGAAACCAGTTCAATCCATCTACACCAGTCCCCGTACTGTTGTTCGTCAATTTTCTCGTTCCAACCGGATTTTGTTAGCCACAGACCCTGCGCCAGGATTTTGACGTGGGACTACGTCTTTGTTTTCTATACTGGTATGCATTCTGTAAATTAGGAAACGAAACTGGCAAATATTACGTCAGATTTCAAACGAAAATAACAGCATAACCACATGATGGATAATAACAATTAATATATTGTTGGATAGATAAAACGTGTAACAATTTTATAATACGCTAGTCATCATTATTATTTCACTGCTCAACGGTGAAAATCGATTAAAAGTTACAAGAAAATCTACGCGAACAATGAACCAATCACACGCGAGCATTCCTAGCACAGATGATGTGAATGGACACCAACCATTTCCTGTGATATTCTCAGTTTCAATATAAAAAAAAATGGACAGAGTTTCCCCGTCCCAACAGGTCAATTTAAATTTGCTTCCATGAACTTAGACTAATTTGAAGTCTCGAAGGTAGAGATCTTTTAAAAAGTTTTGAAATAAGCCTGTTACTTGAACTTAAATTTCTAAACCTGCTGCCAGAGCATAATAAAAACTGATGTCTTGAAAGAAAACATGCTGGTAAAAGCAACAATACCGTACAGTATAATATGCATATTATGTGGAGCAGAGCGCCACTGGTCTCTCGTCGTCTATCATTGCAGTGGTACATGACTTCTATTTCCATGAAATCAAGGGAAAAGGGCAAGGCTGCTGCATTGATAGTGCTTAAAAGTTTATCCCATGAATATGGTTACCTTAGAAAAAAAAAAATAAACTACTCAACAAGAATTGAGCATTTTTGCAAGGGTCATAAGATTTTGAAGTAGAATACTTCTCTCAGGAAGTTCGGCTACATAGGGATGTGAAATGAAAATCTAAAACCTAAATAAGTGAAAAATATGTCCAATTTCAAATGCTAATAAATCGGTTAGTATTCGATGGATTTCTTCCGTTCTTTCAGCAATAGATTGGAAAATCTTCTAAGATTCTTCCTAAAAGAAGATAATTGTAATTTTATTATTCACACTATTGTACTATTGAAAATAGTCAAGCCTTGTCAAAACGAAAAATTCGACCTATGATTGGTCGTTATATGCTTGCTTCCCAAGCACGGTCGACAGGATCATATACCTTGCAATTGAAAACATGCTATTTGGCCTATATAAGAGCCTGTTTCAGCCGGAGCCGCTCATAATAGTTCTAGACAGCGACAACAGCAGTCGTCCTTCCTTAGCAGCAGCACTAGCCCTGTGGTTGGTCATCACGTCTCAGGAGCAGCGCGGTTCTCCTCAGCGTGTGTCGCCAGACTACCATTACTCCCCCCGTGTTGGGGCAGCATGAAGATTGCCATCAGGAAATCCAATTTTGAACATCAAAATGCCTCTTCCAAGGCAAAAAAACTAGTCATTGAAAGTTAATAATTTTTGTCAACGCAAGCAAGCATTCTGTGTTGCATCCTAGCAATTTAAATTTGTCGCACCCGTCTAATTTACTGAATGTGAAATGGCTTCCACAGTGCATGTTGTCGGTGTATCTTAATTCCCCCAATGTTAGGGCAGCTCAAACCATCCATCGGTGTTTATTCGCTGGATACAAAAATCAAATGCGAATTGTGGAATAATTCGTCTAAAGAACATAAGGAAATGGTAAACCTGAACTGAAAGGCGTGGCCTATAACGTAGCACCCTTCGGCTATAAAAGAGTGTTTTTGGGAAAACTAGCTACATTCATTAGTCGGAAGGTGAGCTGGATGGACCGTCCACAACGTTGACAGCAGCAGCAGATATCAGCACTCAGCGGTAACAGAATATATCAGCGGGTTGCGCCTGTGGCTGCCTTCAAATTAAACAAATCACTTGCCCTGTGGTTGGTCACCACGTCTCAGGCCTCTGCCTGAGAACGAACGCCAACGCGAGCGATCGGTCGAGATTTTTGCAGTACAACAGCCGGCACTTCATCTAATGGAAAAGTGGGATCATTTTGTTCAGAAGAATATTACTGTCGGTAATATTACAGAGCTGCGATTGCATTATATCCGATATGGAATTGAACAATTGTTCTTTTGAGAACAAGTAAAACACTTAATTTGAAGAGGTAATAGTTTTTGGTACCAGTAGCAGTATGGTAACAGCCTCAGCGGTAAGTGCAGCCGGTACTTCCATGAGGCGAATGTTATAAGGAAGTAAATGGAAGCGGCATGGCGAAACAGTTCGGGTGTGCTTAGACGCGCGTCATTTTTCGTTGTTGATATTATTCCCCACATGAAACGAAGCGCTTTCGTACAATAGCGGCGGTATTTGCGGTAGATGCATTTACCAACACTTACTCCAGTAAAGCCGTGTCTAATTTTCAATGTGAAAACACCTTTCTATTGTGTTGGCCGTGCACATTAGGCCTCTGCCAGGCTAAACGCGAAAAGCGGCGTGAACCGTTTCGCCCGGCCGTAGGTTAATGTGCAGCCGTAAGTAGAGCTGTGTAAAAGTATTCTACTTCAACCTCGCGGTCGTGGCTTTGCACACAACCCTCCTGTGATTTTTCTTTTGCATTTTATCTTCGATATTCACTAAATAATGTTGATGATAAAAAGATCGATAGAAGGGTTTCCAAATTCGTAACAGAATATATTTATCGCAGCTAAGCAGCGGTTTTAAATTCCTGGAAGTACAGCGTACTTACGTTTAGTACTTCTACCGACCCTAACTTTATAATGATAAACAGTCCTAGTATCAGCGTATGGCTCTGTTAATATGTTTAATTTGGTAAAAAATATAACGTGGCTACAACAATTCTAACCTTTAATTACGCTTCGCTTTTGCACACCTGTGTATGGGAATTATTTAGACGCGCTATTCCTGCACAATTTGTTTAAGAAAAAATATAAATGTTTAAAAATAATAATTACAGCTAATACCCTACACCTTGAAATATCCTACAAAACTTTTAGTAATTTTAATATGCAAAATAATGTTTCAAGAACTTAGATGGTTGAAATTGCTGAAAGTGTGGAGCTCGACTGGCCTTACATTGACTGTCCCTATTGTGCTTACTGTTGGTTGTCAGCAGGGTTGTTTTTCTCGGGAGGCGATTGGCACCGAGGGGTCGGTAACAATCGTGATCGAAAGAGTAGATTTTTGGAAATACAAATTTATAGAAGCTCAAGAGCCAGCGAATCCTTCTGAATATTTTGTCGATTCACTAGGATCTATTTAGAATATTTGTTCACATTTTAACATTGTTAGATGATATATTTTTGTTTTCATTTTTTCGTAGGAACTTTACCATTTTCCAGGAGACGTTAAACTTCATCATTTGTGGGTCTCACAGCGTTCCAAAAGCACATTCAGTTTTGGAGTTCGTCGTCATTAAGCTTTTACTGGTTTAAAATAATAATGCATTCGCTCACGTGCCAGTGAATGACCTGAACCTGTCTACCATCCAGTTTTCCACGAACGAAGTACGAAAGTCTCTGGAAGATTTAGATGTCAATAAAGGACCAGGCATTGAGAGAGATACCCCCACTACTACTGAAAAAAAGTGCTGTTGCTTTCGCATAATCAATCGTTCTAGTTTTCAATAACTCGCTAAGACGTCGAGTTTTCCCAACGGATTGGGAATGGGTTTCCCGGAATGGACCACGGAGTGGGCTGATACCGGGGTTATAGTTTTACGTTGCCAAATCACAGTTTGATGTTCCGGAAGACATAAGGAAGAAGGACAAAATCGCCATATGCCAATACGGTAAACTAAGTAAACCGTGTATCACAACGGGTACCATCAACAGCGAAATTTATCGCACCGAGTGCCTCAAAAAGCATCTGTTGCCATTCCTGCGGTCCCATGGAGGCGAGACATTATTTTGGCAAGACCTGGCATCATGCCATTACGCGCGATCGACGTTGGATTGGTACAGAGACAATAACGTTAATAACAATAACACCAACTGTTTACAGATCCACATTTTCTGTGACTCCAGTGAAGCAGCTTACGCTTGCAAGAAATACATGCCGCCTGGAGACAAGCAGTGCCGTAGAAGTGGTACTTATCGGCTCGAATTTGTTATCCTTGGTTAGCTCAGGGGTAACGAGGAAGTAGGCGAGGTGGAGATTCGATCTACGCCTCAAGCTGCTTTTATGCCCACCACGTTACTCGTATTTCGGCGAACGGGAACCTAGGGAAAGTGAACCACCGAACGAAGAGCGACCCAGGTGACAAGTGTTGCCTGATATTAACGTGCAAACCCCTACTGGCTCAAAAGCTTCTGCTTAGAAAAAAAGGGGTAAAACCTCTGTATGGATACGGAATACCGGACTAATTGGCAGGTGTAAATTAGTATGAATCTCAAAGCTGATGGTTGTACACTAATTCTACATTATATTCATCTTGCTATCGAACAATGTTTATCTTAACCTAAGTTTACTTGCGCTTGTGTTACCATAGTAGCTTTTTCTCCAAATTCAGCGGGTCCACCTCGCTGTACATCTGCTGCTGCCTGTGTTCCCACGGCTTGGGCTCGGCTTCAATGATTGCTGGGTCTCCCTGCCGACCAGCACGGGTTCAATCACACCGCACGACGAGGATGTATGTCCTTTGACCACCACAGAAGGGCGTTCTGGCCACTGATGCTCTCTGTCCTGATGTCTGTGAAGTAGAAGTTCTGGTGTAGCCAGAGCAGAACATAAAAAGGCCCTCCACGGACCTGTTCGGGGGCAATTAGCTATCATTTCACGGTTTCTTATAGCTTTGGTACACAAGCGTTCTATTAACTATCAACATATAATTGTAATTTTTACCTTTTTTTGTTTTACAATAAGTTTTTCTTTATCCTTTTAAAACACTGTTTCCCGCTCTTTTCTTCTCTTCGTTTTTTTGTTTTGTTTTTACTACACTATAATGATTTTAAATAGGATTAACAATTAGACATAGAAAACAATTTGTCTTACACAATAAGGTTTTACAGACAGTGACTAGCTTGTTTTACACAGATAAATTTTAGATCCTTTTGTTTTTCACAAAATTAGTTTTTAGATAATAACTGTTCCTTTTGTCTGACTTCTTCTTAATTACACTGATTTACACCTTTTATGTATTTTTAATTGGAAAAATGACTTCGCGCGTAACGACTTCGCTTACTGTTCAGCGTAAGAAGGAGTCTTCTCCGCTTTGGCTGAGCCTTATAAACCCTTTCGAATTCCCCTAATCTTGACGTATCTATATCTTGGCAACACTTTATAGGTCGTTCAGTTTTGATGGTCCAAAACCCTTGTGGCAAAACATGCCTCGGTGCATCTGATCGTGAACCGGTACGAGCGACCCCTCCGTCCCAGATGCAAAAGCACCAGAAGTGGAGGGATATCACACATGCAGAACGAGGTAATCGTGGTCGTATAAAAAAGCTTGCCTTCGTGAGTGACCCCTCCGTCCCAGACGCAAAGCGACAGACTTGGAGGGATACCACTCACTCAGTGGGCTCTATCTACAGAGTCGTAATAAGGGGGTCTGAGCAGCTTTAATTATTTGTAAGTTTGACAAAGTCAACATATTATCCTTGAAATCAACGGTTACAAATTGTACCGCAGTTTTCGGGTTTCAAATGTTGGAAACTCTACATAGCTGTCACTCCCAGCTGTCGATTTTTCGAAGAACCCACTGGAGTGATTCAAGTACCGTGTCATACTGAATTCTGTCCGGTCACCGACGTTACAATAAACTCGTTGCCTTTCAAATAGGACAAATCCTAACAATCACCGACCCAACGCAGTGGATATGGGTCTCTACTGAATTAAACATCGCCAACCAAGCCACCAAGTGGGATAGTGGACCACAACAGTCTACAGATAATCCTTGGTTTATGGTAGCGCTTAGGTCACTTTTTCGTCGCTTACAAATTATTGAAAATATGTTTTCAAGCATTTTATTTCGAAATAGATAATATTGCAGGAAAATTATCATTTTATGCTCCTATACAAAAAAATTGGCGTTTGAGACATTTTTGCGATTGAGTATTTGAATATCGTCATTTATGCAAATAGTAGCTCTCATCGGTACAAAACATTTTTCGTGTTACACCAATTGAAAAAAAAAAATACTAGAATGGCTGTGGGAGTGGAACACACTAAGCGATGTCTTTTTTTTGACGTGGGACACGTCTTTGTTTACTATACTGGGATGCATTCTGTAAAATTGGAAATGAAACGGGCAAATGTTGCGTCAGATTTCAAACGTTATGACCGCATAACCACATGATGGATAATAATAACCAATATGTTGTTGGATAGATAAAATGTATAACAATTTTGTAATATGTTAATTATCACTCTAATTTCATTGCTAAGCGGTAAAATTGATACAAAATGGCTATAACAAATTTACGCGAATAATGAACCAATTACATGCGAGCATTCCTAGCACAGACGACGTAATGGACACCATCCGTTCCCTGTGATATTCCCTGTATCAATTTCGAAAAAAAAATTGACAAAGTTTCCCCGTCCCAATAGGTCAATTTATTTTTGCTTCCATGAGCTTAGATTAATATGATGTCTCGAAGGTAAAAGTTTTCCTAAAAGTTTGAAACAATACCCATCCTTGAACAATTTCTAAACCTGCGTGTTAGGTACTAAAGAACCTAATAAAAACTGATGTCTTGAAAGAAAACATGCCGGTAAAAGCAACAGTACCAGTGGAGTATAGAACCGCAGGTCTCTTGTCGTCTATGATTGCAGTGGTACTCTTCTATTCGTACATTTCAGCGGTACACTTCTATTCGTACTGCAGCGGTACTATTCGTATTGCAGTGGTACACTTTTGTTCGTACATTTCTATTCGTATGCAATTGAGGAAAAACTGCAATGCTGCTGTTGATTTATCTCATAAATATGATTACCATAAATTACTTAACAAAAAATGAAAATTTTTGCAACGGATATTTATTTAATTTTATCCTCGATATTCACTAAATAATCGTGACCGGATAGTATCGAAAGAGTAAATTCCTAAATATATACATTTATAGAAGAGTAAGAGCCTGCGAATGCTTGTGATTTTTTTGTTTATTTAGTAAGATTCGTACAGAATCTCTTTTTAGATTTCAAAATTGTTAGATGATATATTATTATTCTAAGCTTTGCCATGATAAACGTATATTTCCTGTCTTCGTAATACAGCGAATGTAGTTGTAGGCAAATGAAAAAATTGTCAAGCAAAAATAAAAATGTAATTGTGGATTGCTACGATATTTTTACTGGAACTTGTTAATAATTTCGTTCAAAATATTTTCTTATGTTTGCCAATTGATGAACCTTTGTAAGGGCTTCCATATTATTTTGAAAGTAAGATTCATACTATAAATTTGATTTAGTTAGAGTTAAATAAGACAAAACCATTCATTATTATAACGTATTATTGGATTTGGTTTTTGAGGATAGAGAATTAATTCTCACATTGACGCATTACGAGAAATTCTTGGTGCTTCTTCAACAAGCACGATATGCTTGTGCATTGTCATATACATGTTGTTTGCACAAAAAAATACTACAGGCACAATATCGCCAAATATAAAGGTTATTCTTTCGGGTGTTGTTGAATATATTTCAAAAGTTGATTTCCGGGGGAGGCTGAAAATAAAAATACGTACAGTCGCTGAGCAAACACATTGATTCTGTCTGCAGACTCTGTATATTTTGTAACAAAAAATCCCCTTATTATAGTGTTCAGTCCCACGTCACCATCTCATACTGTATACCTTGTAGTATTTTTTGAAGGCGACAGACCGATTATCGATCCAATGCCGAATCCAGAATACGTCGCCATGTCCCTCGGTCTTGGGCTGCTATCCTCCAATCGCCCCTAACACCTATTTCGCGTGCATCCTCGTCGACAGCACACATCCAACGAGTGCGGGGTATACCTCGAAGTCGACGACCTCTATCGGGATTCCTGCTAATTATAGCCTTCGCTTGACGCTCATCCGACATTCTCGCTACATGCCCAGCCCACTGAATCCTGCCGTGTTCTATCCGCTTGACTATATCCGCCGATTTGTATGCCTGGTACACTTCATGGTTCATGCGTCTGCGCCAAACACTATTTTCTAGTTTGCCGACAAGGATTGAACGCAAAATCCTACGCTCAAAAACACCAAGAGCTCGCCGATCAGCCTCTTTCAGCGTCCATGATTCATGGCCGTAGAGAGCCACCGGAAGAATCAGTGTTTTATAGAGTGCAAGTTTAGTACGGATTTGCAGACTGCGGGACCTTAGCTGGTTACGTAGTCCGTAAAAGGCCCTGTTTGCGGCTGCTATCCGCCTCTTTATCTCACGGCTAACCTCGTTGTCACATGTCACTAATGTTCCCAGGTAAATAAATTCGTCGACTACTTCAAATGTTGCCCCATCTAGCACCACCGCAGCACCAACCTCCGGCGGACTACCAAGCACTCTGCCAGCCACCATGTATTTCGTTTTGGCAGAGTTTATGACAAGTCCTAATCTCGCAGCTTCCCTCCTGAGAGATCCGAATGCCTCTTCCACAGCTCTCGGGAGCGAACAGCTGTATCGTGCCATCCATCGGATCATGCTGAGAGTGTGGTCAGATGAAGAATTGCCCTCGGACTGGTTGGATGGTCTCATATGCCCGATCTACAAAAAAGGCCATCGCCTGGACTGTAGCAATTATCGGGGCATAGCTCTTCTCAATACCGTGTACAAAATTCTCTCCCGCATCCTGTTCCACAGACTGAGGCCGTTGCAGGAGACCTTTGTTGGCGAGTACCAATGCGGTTGTCGAGGGGGACTCTCCACGACGGACCAAATATTTACCTTGCGACAAACCCTCGATAAATTTCGAGAATACAACTTGCAGACGCACCATCTGTTCATAGACTTCAGGGCAGCGTACGATTCAGTCAAGAGAAATGAGTTATGACAGATTATGATTGAACATGGCTTCCCAACAAAGCTGATTAGGCTGATACGTGCCACCCTTGAAGGTTCTACATCAAGCGTCAGGATAGCCGGTGAGATATCGGACTCGTTCGTGACGTTAGTTGGTTTGAAGCAGGATGACGGGCTGTCGAACTTATTGTTCAACATCGCATTGGAAGGTGCTATACGGAGGGCTGGTGTGCAGAGAAGCGGCGCCATCATTACGAAGTCGCACATGCTTTTCGGTTTTGCGGACGATATCGACATCGCTGTGCGATGTCTTCGTTTCATAATAACATTTATTAATTTTGTTTACCATTTTGCGAATTCATATTCAAAAGTTCTAATTGCCTTTCTTGTAATGACAATTCTTTAGAGATTCTTCCTTGCACTTTGTCTTTTTATTTCACCGCAATTATTATAATGGAATTCCCAGGTGTGCTCAGTACATCCTCCTTTTCCCCCTCGCAGATTAAATTTCTTTCTCATTTTCCACCAACAGATAACAATCAAGAACAGTACCGCTTTCGGAAAATACAAGTGCGAAGCTAAAAACGAGCTGGGCACTATCGCCAGAGACATCCAGCTCCGGGAGGGAACTAAACCGGATCCTCCTAGCAGGGTAAATTACACGTTTAACCAATGCTACTTATCTGCTGTGGCATGTGTTAAAAGCTTTCGGAATATTTTATTCATCCGTTTTTTTGTCCTTCCAGTTTCAACTACGCGGCGTGAACTCGGACACGCTTGACATCGACGTCGGGGCAACGAAATCACATGACGTTGATCCGGATCACACCACCGTCATCGGTTATCGCTTTGAGCTGATCCCCACGGAGGAGTATGCGAAACACCACAACTGGGAGCGGGCTAACCGGCGGGATTTCGATGTCGAGGACGGTGTCACATATCTGCTGGTACACCTGATCCCGGACACCAAGTACCTCATCCGGGTAGCAGCCCGAAATGCTGCCGGCTTGAGCGAATGGACTGAGGTGAAGGAGTTCTCCACCCATCCGTTGCAGCCGCACGGATTTAACTCGGGCTCTAGCAGCACCAGGTGCAACGCTGCAGGATTGCTGCTGCTGGTGGTGCTTGTGCTAGCAGCTAACGTGCGGTCAAGCACTCGCACGAATGAGAAATTAAAATTTTAACCGCCTTTCCTAATAATGGGGAAGGCGAGAGAGGATTTTCAATCAAAAGACTAGTCGACAGTGAAAAAAAAAGAAAAAAACGGTATAGCATTCATTCCACTCACCCACACACACACTAACACGCACTCAGCCATGCAAATAGGTAGGACGCCCTGATTACCGCAAAATTGTTTTGAATTTTTCAAAAGCTTCCTTCTACTGCTAGCAGAAGAATTTGGTTCCCAAATTTGGAAATAAATCAAAGTAAGCCTGGCTAATCTTCGAAGGAAGTTTCATGAAATATAGTAACGTTTAATAGTGCAAATATTTCCTACCGCTCGCCTTTCATTGACACGCTATGAGAATCAAAATATTAGTGAAAGTGCTTTGTTGTTATGTATTATGTGTACCAAGAGGTAAGAAATTGTTATTTAAAGTGGAACATTACATTTTTTCGGTAGCTTCATGATTGATATGCAACCAAAATCAAAACCAGATTCGATTACTTGTTTTTCAAAGAGTTTTTTAACTTGTTTCTATTTGCACCGGATATAGCTTCACGGTAGTTGAATCACGTTAAGCTTTTCAGCGCACAATGCAATTATTTTTCCACGCACTTTTTCAATCACGGTAGGTGCTGCTGCAAACATGATGGATGAAGCATTTTGACGTTTGCGTTCGAAACATAGCCGTACGCAGCAATTCCACTTGGGGGGTGGGTTGTGACCAAACATTTAACATGTGGTACACTACAATCGAAACGTTTAATAGTATTTTGACCCCAACCTGTAACACAATCCTCGCAGTTTTATCTGAATGATTTATCGATTTGATTTCACAGCTATGGTGCTAAAAACGCTTTCATCGACGATTACCACATACAACATCACACATTATTCATTGCACGTTACAAATGACATCAAAGAGCAGTGTTTCATCAGAATAAATAAAAAAAATATCAATTTCCTTACCACCACACGCGCACTCACCGAATCAATTACCATCGATAAAATCCAGTATTGCGAATTGGTGTCACATCTAGATGAGAATCAGCTTCTATTGTCATTCCGCTATCAGTAATCGAAGTTAAAAAATAATACATCGCATAACTGTTTGTAACGATAACGATTCAACACAACACAAGCAGTTGAATCCTCATTTGATGACTGATTTTAAACCTCTTTGTTTTAATTGAGTGCCAGACACATCGAAAAAAAAAAAATAAAAATAAAAATAAAGATAAAACTACAGGAGGGGGCAGCAAATCAATAAATTGTATTGACATTTCAAAAATAAAAGAAAAATACACGGTATAAAACTAAAGCTAAGTAACCTCTTTCATAAGTTGCCAACATGTGTCAAAACTGTCTGTCTGCTGTTCGGTGCAGGAAAATATTTCCTATTGTGATTAAAGCGTTTCAAAAAGAAACCGATCGATTTTTGCACGATTAGTAAGAGAATATGATCCAGAAAAAAAAATCGGAGGTGAAATAAAATTGATGATAATCTATTGAAGGTTTGACCGTAAATATAATAGTTAAATGACTGTGTAAAAAGTTTATATCGAACTGTAATAGATTTAATAGCAACTGAATTAGAGATAACATTATGTGCCGTGAATACACGGAAAATGAGCGGAGAAAAAAAATCGATAAAAATATTTGAGAAAAAAAAATTCTACACTTCCACACACACACACCAGTGACACAACATCCATGAACATTCTACCGATTGTATTGGTAAACAAACTGAAAAAAAAATCGAAAATAAAAACCAAATCTTACAATATCCATCGAACGCTGATTTTTACTAATTCTAAACTAGTAGGTACTCAGACATTTCTGAAAACCAGATCGCAAGCAAAAGTTGGCATGTCCACGCGCGCTTGCTGCGTCTGATCGTCACGCGGATCACGTATTACAACTCATTTGGTTGAATTAAGTCGATCAGAGGCAATTGTTGTAGTGGGCAATTCCGGTGGCCTTGCACTTGATTGCGCTTTGTTTTTGGTTTTCGTTTTGCATATTTACTGTTTCGTTTCTGGCTTTTGGAACGCGTGTGAGACATTTTTGTTTGTTTTGGTAATTAAATGCTAAACCATTCAAGAAGCATTGTCTGTGCCATACCTATGCCATACCAAGTACGAACGTTTGAAATGTTTAAATGTTTCTTCAAAAATGTATGGTGGGATTTGCTATAACTGTATCGCTATAATTGTAACTACCTGGTTTGCCATGGTGCGTCAACGTTTTCATAGGAAATGGCTTTACCAAAAACTGTATTGACATCACACTTTCCAAGCGAAAATAATCAGAATTTCGATGAACGGGCAGGATAATAGTGTCTTCAAAAGATAAGCAATAAATTTTACTAGAAAAACACTTAAAATATTGAAAAAAATAATGGCCCAAATAAGGGTGGAAATAATACTGTTTTCCTTATTCCGGCATGCTTCATTTCGAACAAGAGCTATCTTCGAAATAACGCCGCGCATCATAGTTACCATAGCTACCATAAATTTGTTATGATCGTGTTATTGTATAAAATTGCTGCCAAAATGGGAAAAACGTCAAAAATTGGTAAAAAATATACTGAAGCAGCTGTTACCGATTGTCTTCAAGCAATAAAAAGTGGTGTTTCGACTAGAGAAGCTCCAATGTTCCACGATCCACCGTAATGTTCCGTTCAAGCAGCAAGTGGAACAGGAAAACCACGAAAAGGTAAACAAACGGCATTGACTGCCGCGGAACAGAATTCAATTGTTGGCTGGATAACTCGGATGGCACGTAAAGGATTCCCTATTACGAAAGAACGGGTGCAGTCTACAGTTGATCCAGATCCAGTACATAACGCTACTAAGTGGTCCATCAAGGCAGTTATACCCTAAATATTTATGTGAAAAAAAATTTTTGATATAAGAAATACGTGGGCGCTCAATCACTGGAGATTATGCCTAGAAATATCACATAGGTCTGAAACTTCGCTCACATGACAATAGGAAACTCTACGATCTGGTGCAAGCCATCAAATCAAGTCATTCTTTCGATTAACCTTTTAAACTTGATTGAAGTTTTTTTTTATCAGAGAAATAGATTACATGATTAATACGATGATGATGCTTCAAATGGCTCAGGGAAAGCTAAAATTCCTAAATCACTTTCCCAAGCCTTCTTTATATTACGGGCAAATAGATGTGCCACGCAATAACGATTTCGCCAAATTCACGATGAAATATTTTTTGACCGTTACAAAATTGAAAAGCACTGTATTTATAAAAAGTTTTTATCTCATAGCTATTAGCTAACGCATCCCGCAAAGGCATTGTTCCACGAGCCGAATTGTGTAGGGATAAAGATAGACAAATTTCAACGGATGATCGAGAAGTGATTGAAAGGTGGAAACAGCACTACGATGAATACCTGAACGGCGTGTAAGCAGGAGACCACAACAGAAGCGAAGGAGCCGTGGTCTGTGCAACTAACAATAATTAGTGAAGTTAGGGTGCAATCAGGCAGCTCAAGAACAACAAATCTGCTGGAAAGAATGGCGTCGGAGCTTATAGAAGTGGAAAGAAGAGATTCTCTGCTCCATCTACAAGAAGAGCGACTAACTAGACTGCGAGAACTACCGAACGATCACAGTCCTAAATGCCGCCCACAAAGTGTTCTCCGAGGTCATCCGCCCGAGGTCCAGCGCCTGTCACCATTAGCCAGCAGATTTGTAGGAAATTACCAGGCCGGTTTCATGGTAGGATGGTCTATGACTGGCCGAATCTTCACACTGCAACAGATACTCCAAAAGTGCCCTATACACATACAATAAACCGACAAGAGCTATGGAAAATTCTCGACGAAAATGGTTTTCCGAGGAAGCTTACAAGACTGATTGAGACAGGGAGATCGCGCCGGTGGGTGTTATGAGACGGGCGGGGTTTAACATGCGGGGAATGATTTTCAATAGATCAAGTCAATTTATCTGCTCTGTGGATGACGTGGATACTGTCTGCAGAACATTTGAGATGGTGGCAGACCAGTATACCCGACTGAAGCGTGAAGCAGATAGGATCGGATAAAAGATTAATCCGTCTAAAACAAAGTATATGCTTGTGAGCGGGTCTTAGCTCGACAGGACACTACTACTACTTCTATGAGCTCCATACAAAAAACTACGGTCGTAAAACCATAGTCTTCACCACAAGTGTATTCTGTACAAAACGCTAATAAGACCGGTCGTTCTCTACGGGAATGCAACGTGGACAATGCTCGAAGTTTTTTAAAGTCGGGTGCTAAGAGCCATCTTTGGCGCGGTGAAGGAGAACGGAGTCTGGAGGCGTAGGATGAACCACGAGCTTGTGTGTCTCTTCAACGAACCCAGTATTCAGGAAGTGGCTTAAGCTGGAAGGCATGTTACTAGAATACCGGGTAGCTACCCTGTGAAATTGGTGTACAGTTCAAATCCGAAAGTAAGAAGAAGACAGAGCACCGAGTGCCCAAGGAATTGGAAGCAGGCAGCTATGGATCGAGTAAATTGGCGGAACTGCGTTATGCAGGCCATATCTTAGGACATTCAGCCATTAAGGTAAGGTAAGTAAGTAAATGAGTAAATGCGAACCTGTCTGTCTGTCTGTTTTTTTTTTTATTTATAGTAAATAGGTGAAGCTTCAAACGTCTGGCCTGTATTTTGTAATTATTTCGTGATTAACTTGAGTGTACCCTTATGTTAAGCCCTGGTACGGTGTGGTGTCCGCCGGAGCGTTTCCCCACTAAACATCTCCTAACTCTTCGTATGCCTCGATCTCCCCGGGACCATTATTAAACGACTACTTCGGAGGGAGGCTGTGCTCTTGTACTTGTCGATGTCACATCTCTAGATTACACCGCTAGCCACGAATATCACAAATCTTGACAGAGCTGAACTGTTGACGGCATTCCAAGTTTTCTCTTCTTAATATATTTGAGCTACTGGGCATTGACTCTGGTCGTAGCATCTTTCGAACTCCTCTGGTGTTTTGTCGATGGAAACGTTCACTGTCCTCCATTAATCGGCTTCATCCCAATTATAGCTACTTACTGCCTTGACGAGATTGTTCGGTACGCACTCACAACTCCAATGGCCATGAGACTGAACAATTTGATTTCTGCCCACTGGATCGCTTTACAGTTGCTGACCAATAGCATCTCCGTTTTGTGATGTGCAATCTTCACCTTCACTTCCTGCATTCAGTTTTCGATCATGCCGATTTCCTTGGTATCCAGCATTTCCACCTCTTCCAGAGGCTCACCTGTTACCGATAGCCCCATATCACCTACAAAACCAACAATCACTGTGTCAGCACTGTATTATACATTTTGTTCCAAACTATTGGACCGAGCATTGAACCTTGCGGAACTCCAGCTATAATGTTCGAGCTCTTTTGTCTCTCGACAGCATCGTACACCAGGACCTAGTTCTGGAAGTAGCTACCTAGAATCTTACACAGATAGTTTGGTACTCGCATGCTGTTTATCGATGGTCTTCCGCGTGGCACTGTTGAAGGCGTTCTAGACGTCGATTGTTACTACGGCACGGTATCGATTACCTCTTCGTTTTTGTGTGGCCGCCTTCTAGACTAACTCAAGAATTATACGGATAGCCTCAATTGCAGACTTGCCTTTCCGGAATCCAAATTGTATTTTCGACAGACCTCGTTGAGAATAATCCTCCAGCAGACAAATCGGCCTGTACGATGCTGGATTCCCAGTGTCTTGCCTGGTTTCGGCAAAAGTACTGTCTTCTGCCTTACCGGAAAATGACCCTCCTCCGGACATTTCTGCTTTGCCGTTATGAACATGTCTAGGAATGCTTGAATCGCTGCTTTCAAAGTTACACTGAAGATTCCATCTGAACCGGGGCTTTTTTTCTTTTTCAGCTTGTTCGCCACACTCAGGAGCTCTTCCTTGGAGACTTGCAGCCCATTGGCGTCACTTCTTCGCCGTACGTTGTAGTCGGCCAAGTCATTAGATCATTAGATCATTCAATGCAGTTTTGTGGCCCTCCTCTTGGTCTGCTGCGATGCTTGCTTTCTCGGCTCGTGCCCTGGTTCTGAGCTAACTAGCTCGGCGGATGCTAAGTTTTTCGTACTACCAATAAATTGGCCGCGGTGTTCCTCGGCTTCTGTTTTCTGGACATGGCTGCATCACACGCCCTAGCCAATGCACTCTCCGCTCATCCGCGTTTTGGCCCGCCATCGATGCGCAGGGCCTCAACAAAAAGGTCTTTATCGAAAGCCTTCGTCTTACACTATCCTTCGCAAGATATTGTACTCTGTACTGCTACAGGGTTCTGTTGACCGATGCAGTACCGAATCGCCTAGCGATCACTGTGAGTATACCCCTCACACACTCGATGCGATGGGCTGCAGAAAATGAAGTCGATAATAGATACTCGTCCATCTTTACGAAAAGTGCTTAGGCGACATACATGAATTACGTAACGTAAAAATTCAATTTTCGGACCCCCACCCCCCATATGTAAGCAAACGTAACGCTAACGCCCACCCCCCAAAAAAAATTACCTACCTAATTGCCTGATAAAAACGCTAGTTTTTGGAGAGTCGTCCCAGAGATTTTTCGTTTTGTAACGCTAATCTTACCTCCCCCCTCCCCTATGTAACAAATCGTAACGCTCAAGAATACCCCCCCTCCCCCTATAAACGTTACGTAATTTATGGATGCTGCCTTACAGCACCTTCTTTACATAGCGAGACTTCCAGCTTTGCTAGAGCTTCTAGCAAACTGTACCCTTTCACATTGATACATTTGCTACTCCAGACTTCTCTAATTTCTTCTGATTTTTGCTCAAGATAGCCTTCCATTTTTCGCTTTCACCTTCTTCATTTCTCTTCTTATGGTCGTCATCTCTAATTTTCTCTGAAATTTCTTCTTCACCGGGCGTACCTTTCCTGCTCTCGTTTACTGTCTGCCTGTCTGTCTGTCTGTCTGTCTGTCTGTCTGTCTGCCTGCCTGCCTGTCTGTCTGTCTGTCTGTCTGTCTGTCTGTCTGTCTGTCTGTCTGTCTGTCTGTCTGTCTGTCTGTCTGTCTGTCTGTCTGTCTGTCTGTCTGTCTGTCTGTCTGTCTGTCTGTCTGTCTGTCTGTCTGTCTGTCTGTCTGTCATTTTCATTTGAAGCTATAGAATCTGATTTAGTTCAACGACTTTAAATTTTACCTTGATCAGCGTTGCACGGGGATGGGAGGAAGGGGAAAATTAGTTATTACACCTAACTTGAGTACCATGTCCACTTTTAGACGTGGGGTCTCAAGTATGTGCATTTATTTTGCTTCATCTCAGTAGGAATTCTTCTAATCAGGAATTCTTTGTTATTTGTAAGCTATTGGTTTAGTACATCATGCAATTTAGTATACAGATATTTTTGAGTGAGGAATATGTTTCTGAGCCCGTGTAAAGAAACCTGACTGTATACGTATCTACGAGAGTATACAAAGGTGTAGGCTAGAGGGGCGGGTGAATGTGTACCCTGTCAACCTGAACCGTCTCTCACGATAGTCGTGGAGATTACGACATTACTATGTCATTTGAGACTATGCTATGTTTCAGGGACGTCGTACAACAAGGCAAGGGGGGGGGGTGATGTCAGCCTTAAATAATTTTGAAACCGCCTTGCTGGTTATCATTTAATTCGGAGAATGTATAGTGGTGCATTTTATAAAAAGGTGAGCAGGGCGGAGGGCGTGTGTTACAACAGTGAATTTGAAAATCATTCCAAACTCTTAAATACCAAACATGATCACCATGAAAGTTTGTACGAGGTATATTCCTCTGATATTGGTTTTTCTGTACTTTAGTGGTGTTAATGAAGGAGGGAATAGCTATTTTAATCTGCATTACATTTGAATCCCTTTCTATCCTCATTATTTTTAAAACTAGTTGGCCCGTAGTGGCTAGCCACTTTTAAAATGCATGTTGGACTAATGAATTTACTATAAATGCTGGAATTTATTCTAAAATGATTAACCTCCTTCAAAAAATCAAGCTTGGAATCAACATTCAACTATGACAATTCGACAGTTCGATGTAGATGGTCAACGCTAATTTTAACTTAACTCTTCACCTTAACTGTGAGAAACATCCTTCTGTCAGTATATCATGAAAACGCTTGGATTGTTTGTTAATTTGAAAACGAATCAACAACTTCCTTTTCATACGAAACCACTGCACAGAACTTTTCTTTCCATTATTAACCCGTTTTTGAAAAAATTTTTTTTTTAATAATTTATAAATTTTCGTTTAAACTGTATAACTTGAATATGAGTCTAATTTTTCAACTGTATGATGTTAAGTTTCAAGTAAAACTTACAAAACAAATAAAAACGAATGTAATTGAGAAAAATGTAACGGTTCGCAAAATAGTTGTCCATGAGAAAATACCGAACTCCAGAAAACATTCACACGTGCAAAAGTGTGTCTCCGTACTTTTTGACAGTCATAGCAAAACCTAGAATAACATGATACTGACGTCTCCTAATCATTATTGGGTAGATAAAATCACTCTGAGATACTCCAATATAACCTCACACATGATCAATTTCGCGCATGAAAACTCTGTGCCCCGCGTTCCATCATAGAGTTAAATCTGAAATGCGTGGTGCAAACCTTAAATCTGTATGAGGGTGCCAACGAGAAACACACTAAGAATTTTTTTAGGCGGATTGCGACATTTACGCCTTTTTTTACGCGAATTTCAGATTTTACGCAGACTGTTAAGAAAAGTCTGTTTTACGCGATATGTTTTTAATAGTTTTTCATTTTCAAATTGCTTATTTAGAGTGTCCGATGAGTTTACTTAATCCAATTACTGAATATTCACTGATTTGGCCTAATCGTTTTATATTTTTCCTTGATATTGAGTTCGATTCGTAGGTGGAAATAATACTGCTGTTTATTGTTTTTCGATTTTATTTTCTAGCAGAAATGGTTAAAATACTTTTAGCGAATGAAGTATATTTTTAACGCGAACTTCGGAATTTACGCGGTTTTTTACGCCGATTTCGGAATTTGTTTTGTTCTTCTTTAAGCACAAATCAACAAATGCATAGTTAATGAAAGGGTTTGCCTACTGTTAAATATATTCAACGAATTTGAAGGACAGCAACTATGTTTGATTTTAGAAAAAATCGAAAACTACATGGCGTTCAAACATCTAAAATAAAAACCGGTGATCAAATTTGACATCATGTTTCAAAAAAATGACAAATAGTGTAATCTTATTCTGTATCTGTATTTATAAAGCAATGACGTAATATCTTATGATTTAATGTCGTTATGACTGGTGATATTCTCATATATCGGCAAGTGAATTATCACTTTATCCGTATAGTTTAAATGTCGGAGTATAGTTGAAGGATTACGTTGGAGCACACAGTGTTTTGGTCTTGTTTTGAATAACCCATGTTGTACTTGACTTTTTCATAGTCGGGTACTGTCTTGTGCCGTCACTCAATAACCTAATTTTGATGAAGCTGTAACTATAGATTGACGTTCATAATCAACAAATAGTGGTTTGGTTAATTTCAAATCTCTCTGACATGCTGAATATTTATGACACTACGTTCCTTTCACACCCCGAAATCATCTTCCTCTGTCTATAGCGAAACATTATATTTTTGGCGGTTTTTGTCGATGCAACTGGACCAGAATATTTACCCATGTGCGAAAAATAACACGTGGGCCTAAAAAAGTTAAGACTCAGTTCACTCTGATTTCCTCACGCTTCAATGGGTCCGTCCCAGGCGAGGGGAGGTGTGTAGAGGACTAAATGCAATCAATGGTAACTTGTCGTCACGATAGTAGTGTTTGCGTTTCAACACACAAAAAAATAACATACCGTCATCCGGGGTGAGATTGTGCCAAAAAATGATGCTTTTTTGATCTCAAGCTTCTAACGCACACATTTAAGCAAAGAATTCGATCCAAAATACACCAATGCATTCTAGAATGTTTTGTTATCAACTACAACAAATATGGTTGAGTTACAAAAAACTATAATTTTGCTAAAAATACATGAACTTTGGCTCAATCTCACTCCTTCCATGGGATGAGATTGTGCCAGAAACAAAAAGTTGAATTTAATACCTGTTAAATGAACAGTAGTGTGTCTACGAATAATCCACATGACTAACATGATAAAACAGTAAGTATAGGGACGACCAGAGTTGCCAATAAAAATTTAATTTGAATTGGTAGAATGCTGAAGAAAAAACTGGATTCTAAATAAATTTACAAAATACTGAAAAAATAAATTGTGAGAGAGCTTCTTTATGATGGTTATTGAATACAATATAAGTTTTAAATACAGCAACTTCGGGCTTACATTTTGTTGAAATTGTAGACTGAACTGTAGACTGAAAATTTTCATTTACAGGAGCTGTTGCTTCGACCCTTCGGTTCGGAGAAATGATTCCACACAGTAAAGGTTTTCCCAATAACTCGAACTAAAATTTATTAACATAAATGGTACTTAACCACAAAAATTTCACACTAATTTACCTACATTTAGTTTCTCAACAACAGACTCACGTTACAAACTACAGTCCGGCTTTCCTGTCTAAAGGCTATACGGATTGAATTTAAACATGCTTTATTTAAGACAAAAAAACTATTTTACAAGACCACTTACGATGACACAAATTTGACGCTAACAAACAGCCTCTATGCGTTCCAGATGAAATTCCACTTATTGACTTCTCAACTGCACGCTAACGATTCTACTGCCTATTGTTTTATTCTATCACCAGCTATCGTGCCGTTTCGTGGCTAATCTTGCGCCCCTTCGCAACTGGAGTTTGGATGGACCCCCCCTTCGCAACTGGGTGTACATTCAACAGGAGCAAAATTTGAAATTGCGCAACCAGTTTATCACAAATCCAAGAAAATAAAGCTTTTATCGTTTACTATAACTTTTAACAAAAGAATTGATGCAACGTTTTCTTACGTTACATCAGTGAATACGAACAATTTTTGAACTGCTATGCAACTGGAATCAATTTGAATAATGCCGCCTGCATATAATATTTTTGAGATGGATTGTTTTTATTTTTATGTAATTGCAATTATTTCTTTTCTTCATAATCTGATAAAATCTATTTGTTAGTTTTAGAATAACTTGCTCGTCTTACTGAACTTACTTGTCTTTTTATCTCAACCATGCAATACAATCCTTAATTTGGTCGTGTTTCATGCGAGTAGATACAATACTGAAAATGCTGTTAAGAATTGCTACAATGACTTATCAATCCACAAAATTTACGTTCTAAAAATATTTCCAAACCTGTCGGAGCTTGAGTGTCCAAAAAATCTGGATAAAACTGGAAAATATACAAAAACCTGGAAGATTTCGGGATTAAACTGTTTGACTGGATCACTTGAAAAAAACTGGAAGAATCCAATTTAAACTGGAACATTGGCAACTCTGGGGACGACCATAAACAACGTGGACTATTAAGGGGCTTTAGGGGGTTGATCAGAAACTATATATCATATGAATTATATAAAAATGTATGGCTGGATCAAATTGATGTATAGAGTGATTATTTATAAGAACGTGGCTTGTAGACAGTCTCTATACACATAGTGGCGTCTCCAGGTAGCCTTATAAGGGGAAACGTTAGGACATGAAGTTTGAGAAGACTTTTCGTTTCAATTATTATGTGTCATTGACAACTGTATATTCCATTGGAGATCTCAAAACCTCTGGAAACTACCCACAACCCTCCTTCTTCTCTTTAAAATTCATCAGTTTATATAGAATTGGTGTACAAAATTTTGTTACATTCCATAAGTAATATCAATAATTGAAAATTTCCATCTAACAATTGAGAACAGTAAGCTTCTCAAGCTTTTAGTCATTATTTCAAAGAATACCATAGCTGTGGGGACAAAAAACATAATTTATGATATAATTTTGTCGTGATTGTGAATTCCGCTCACTGTGCCGTTCAATATAACTTGGCACAATCTCACCCCAAAAGGGCTCGAAAAGTGAACAGTTTGGAAAAACATTATTTTCTGAGCCGGCACAGGTTCAATGCGTAATATTTCCTCAACATATTGGAGACGACATCCTAACGTACCAACTGAGCAGTAAGTTGATGTGATTTCTTGATCGGGTTGGTTTTCCTGGGACATTTTTGGATAACGTTATTTGCGCATGTTTTTCACCGTGTACTTTGAAACATTCTTTAAGCGAAACAGTTCACTGATATTATCTATATTCCATTCTAAGTTGTGAATAAATATGTCATGTTTCATAAAGTATTGGATTTGAGGTATTTGGTTTTGTAAATCTCAAGTAATTTAACATACAAGTATTTCCCGTTTTGGCTCAATCTCATTCCCGTGGCTTAATCTCACCCCGGCAGACGGTACTTTGGTGTACTTCAGGCTCATAGTTTGCTAGGAAAGAAGGCAATTTTAGTAACTTGCGTTTGGCGTGTGCGTGACCACTGACAGCTTACAAAACTATATATATTTCGATAACAACACTTCTCAAGTTATTCTGAATTGCTATGAGCTAGATATTTATACTTACAGACTGAGTCAATATAATGATATTAAGAATAAAAGTTCTCATTATTTCAACGATTTCCAGTAGACAGAAATTAATTTTTACTTCGAATTTCCGGTCTGGCTATTGCTAGATATAATAATGTTATTTTCAAAGAAACAAAATGTCCGAGACTATTACTGCCCTCAATTAATCCTAAAATTTTACAATGTTTCTTATTTCTTTTACTGCAAAATATCACATTGTTTTCCTCTTGTTTTCAAATGTTGTGACGATCTTTTCAAGTTGTTTATCATTCAAACACGCTTCATAAAACATGCGATTTGCTTCTGGCATCACGAAATCAATTTCTTTCTCAAATTGTTGTACACTAGTAGAATATTAAATAAGAAGATGAATTATCTAGGTATAAATAGAAAGACTTGGACCGTACTCACCGTCAGTCCTCGCACAACATCCAACAAAAGCTGATCAAAATGCTCAAACTGGTAAGTCGAATCCGTAATTCCAAAACAACGTCAGTAGGCATTGCAATAATTGGTTTCCTTCCAGCTTACAGTTCTTCTTGTGCTAGTCATGACCTGCTATGCAGCACCGAATTTACGGTATGGAATACCGGCTACCGCCTACACGTACGGTTTCGCTCCCAATCCCTATTATGGAGGAGGATCATCGTACCCGGTCACATACGCGACAAGTCCATACACTGCTGTACCAGACTATGGTCTACCGGTTGGCACCTACACCGGAGCCGCCGTACCGGCTTACGGCTTCGTTTGAAGCCGCCCCAGAATTGTGATCTACTCCGTAGAGGCCTTTGCGGCTATCCTACTCGGCTGCGACGCACTTTGTTAAGGAATCGTACAAACTTAGATGTTAAGCTAATAAGCAAATATATATACATGCTCGACCGAACTATGGCCATGCTTCTCCATTAAGCTTTTTTTGTGAATGGAAATAGAATAAAGATGGCACTGTCTGCCGCAACCCCCTGTCAGCCGGCAATATTTTTACCCCATTGCAAAAACATGTTTTTATTATGTAATACAGCACAGCTGTCAGGGGCCTGCAACCGGCGTTCAACTGACAAACAACAGCTGAGCAAAACCAGCGAAAGCCGTTTCTCCGGTTCGTTCATTATTCACCCACGAGTGCAGAGAGGACCCACGTGCTTTTGTTGACGTTCTCTCAACCAAAACCGTGAGTCGCACTCACAAGAAAACCCTCCTTCGTTCGGTCGTGTGGGTTTTCTGTTTACACCGTCCTCCCACGAAACCCACCACAGCAGGCCATGGAGTGTGCCGTTCTCAGAGCGTTTGGAACTGAACGGCCATTATCGCTTCGTTGTGACGGCTTCAAGTGACGGTCGATGCCGAAATTGAAAAAAAATGGCATAGTTTTGCTAATTAAAAGTGTTATTTTCTGTCACAGTCGGTGCTAGCAGAATGGGTGCTGTCGAAGAACTTTTGTGAAAGGTGTTTATTGCGTGATACGGTTTGTGAAGTTTTGCAGTCTTCGAAGGAAAGAAGCCATGATAATTCGCTGTATTAAAATTCTGCTGGCCGTGGTGCTGAGTTTGACGTTTACGATATCGCTTTCGAAGTTGGTGCTGTGCGTGTGGAGCGAATGGTTCCCGGAGAGTTCCGCCGATTACGAGATCTTGTTTGGCAGAAAAGTTTCCCGGGGGTCATCTTTTTCGGCTAGCCTCGTTGACGACTGGTTGGAACAGAACCAATTAGGAAAGTACAGGCAACTCTTCCGTGACAGAGGTAAGTTTCCGTGTTAAGCTACCATTTGTCTCAGTTTAAGGATGATAAAGAAAAGTCGAAATACAACTGGCGCATTCCGCAAAATTGCGGGCAGACAATTGGGGTTCTTAAAGTACGAGTGGCCGGCACTCATCATCAATTCGACTCGATTTCGGCAAGATCAATTCAATCAGCCATGAAAAATTGGTTCTTTTATATAATTGCATGGCTGCTCAACATTGATCTGGGTCACTGGCATGAAGGTGGAGTAAACATATTGCAATACTCCCCCGTTTACACCCGAGTTATTATCAGCGCATGCTCGTATGCCAAGTGAGTGCTTCAGATTGTATTTGTTTACATATAAGCCGTCGGCACTTGTTCCTGAGAGCACACCGAACAACCAAATGGCATATCAAGGTTTACTTTCCTGCATTATTCCACTCCATGAATAGTAAACCTCAGCTATAAAGCATTCACAATTGCCCATTATTGACACATGAATAACAAACGACACACTTTTATGGGAAAATGTCAAGACCAATTGCGAAACATGCTCAACTTCGACGGTTTTCGATTTCCAGGGCCTTCCTCGATTTAGAACCATTTCGCGTGACTTTAACATTTCACAAGTGCACTTTCATCTGGCACACCAGTTCTGTTTTGCGGCTTATTTGGACAAAAAATCCTTTTGAATACAGTTCTAACTACATTTTCAACTTCTGAAAAACCACCTGCAGAGCACTGTGCACTTAGGAACGGCAGTCAAGCCGACGCTACTGACGAGGTAATAATGACACCTCAAACAACCGCGAAAAGCAATTTGCTTTTAACGTCGATCTCAGGGACTGGTTTTCAGCGAAAGAAATGCAACAATTTCAACAAGCTTGTGTGAAAAATGAATCACGTATACAAGCTCTTTCTTAGCGTGCCAAAAATTTCGGTGTCCCTCCATCCGATGAATCACCCGATTTACGTTGGCCTCGAATTTCGCTCATTCATTTGTTTTTAGCTGTTGCTGCGTCTAATGTAAAACAGGTGGCCGTGGCAAACGTTAATGCCGGAGTCCTAGGAGTGAATATAGCCGGAGCTTCACCGGGGGGGCTTGGGGAAAATTTATTTATCCGGTAGTTGCGTGGAAAATCTGCTGGAAACGTGTTCCGCTTTATCTGATGTTTGCCAGCGATTTGGTGTTTTTAAGCCGGCCTAGGAAGGGTTGCATTTTATTAGTATCGACGTAACATTCCTGATTGATAGAACTGAAGCGTTGAGAAATGAAACAGATTTGTTTGGTTGACTGTCTTTCGCCTAAACTGACAGTTGTAAGCTGCTTATTCTGGGAGCAGTCGAATCAAAACTAGGAAAAACATTGTTCAAAAATGTTAATTATGTCAAAAACGTGATAAACTTCAAATATGTCAAAAATGTCAAAAATGTCAAAAATATCAAAAATGTCAAAAATGTCAAAAATGTCAAAAATGTCAAAAATGTCAAAAATGTCAAAAATATCGAAAATGTCAAAAATGTTAGAAATGTCGAAAATGTCAAAAATGATTTTTTTTATTAAATTGTTTATTAGACACGGTACAATGCGATTCGGCTTTACGGTGCCAGTTACAAAATTATAAAGACGGCTGCTGTTTCTTCGAACGGGTTATAATTTTTTTCGGTGTGGCGAGGCAGCTTATGCCCTTACTACCTCAGAAAATGGGATATCCGAGTTCACACTTTCATCTTCACTACTCTCCGATACGATGTGCGTTGGTTTCTGTTCTTGCCCTTGTATCTTCTTTCGTCTGTTATGTTATTTGTCCACGGTGGTGAATTTGTCATATATGTCAAAAAAGTCAAAAATTTCAAAAATTTCAAAAAATGACGAAAATATCAAAGATGTAAGAAATCTTAAAATGTAAAAAGCAGCGCCTTGGTGCTATAGTACCATTCCGAACTTGACCTTCTGTTTATTATACACAGACTTTGCAACCAACTGTTTCATTTACAAGACAAGACTCAAAACTGAAACATAAAGAACAAAAATCTTCAATGACCACCATGCGTTTCCATTGAAAAAAGCTTCCTCAATGCATAAATGTCAAACGATACGATATCCAGGGTCTAGAACCCTCCAAAACGAATGTATATGATTCGCGTTCTAATACTGCATTGCTGCTGCTTTTTTAAATAGCGACGCATGGTAGACATAATGAATAGTGAGGATTAAAAAACACTCTATCTCCAAATTAAAACAAACATACCTCTGTAAAAAATTGATTGTTTTGTTTAGAATTATCTGAGGAACCCAACAAAAATTAAATCCTAGGGTCTTGTAGTTCTCGAATCGACTCAAACGCCAAAATACGGTATGTATCCTACTTTTCGCATAGTTATTATCATTTAAAACATATTTTTTCTTTCTTGTATTGAAAGGCGCTTCAATTATCTTATATTTGACGTCAAACGTTTAAGTTTCAATTTTTTGAAAATTTAAGGTTTGAAAAAAGTTGATTTTTTGGCCACCCTATTTCAGAAAGTGTTACCTTGAGGGCCAAACAGGAAAATATTGGTCTAAAATTTCTCGAAAAAGAACAACTGTAATAATTTTGAGTACGATCGGAGCAAAACATTGCTGGAAAAAAGACTTTTTGCATGAATTCGCTGCAAAGTTCTGAAAAAAGGCTCCTAAAGCATTATCTAACTGCCGATAATGTTTCGAAAGGATACCACTAATATGAAACCAAAGATTCGCTACCGTACCGCTGTAACGAAACCCTCACATGAAACCTATCAAAGAACTAAATAATTCAATCATTCGTGCCGCTTATGCTTGCCGAAGCAGGAGCAAATAGAGCAACCTTTTCTCGCACTCTCTCACCGCACACCACAACTAGGTCATGCCATGTTCCTAGAAGGCATTTACTATCATCAAAAGCATGCTTGGATCCAAACACACAAGTTGTCTGGCGACAGTCGTGCGATGCGATGCGATGACCGCCGCCGATTCGAGAAGGCACCGAACACAACCAGCAATGATGGATTGGAAAATCGCTTGTGAAAATATACAGAGAATCTCCTTTTATCTCTGTTTGTTTTCTCTCTCTCTCTTGCCCCCGATATTCTCCAGCAGTTACAAACTACTTCCATCTCCATCCAAACAATTTCACTTACGAAAGCACACACACATACAGCCGCATGCGGCAGCATATAGAAAAGTGGAAAACTCAGCGCGCTCGTGGTTAGTCGTCGTCTGTCACTCGTCGGTTACAGAATCTCCGGAAAACGAAACTCGAAGCAAAACACGCTGCTGTAACCGTTGGCTAGTTTTTCTCTTCTGCCTCCTTGTGCAGCCTGGCTGGGAAAATAGAGGGCGCAGAGTGTGCTGCCATTCAACCCATGATTAGCGGACCGATTGTGTTGTGCTGTAGCATTTTTTCCACCGCCGCAATCGCAATCTTCGGTGTGCTGCGTTTCATTGAGAAATTTTCCCTGCTTCGTAGCAACACACACACGCGTTTTATTGTCCGTCCGTGGCGTTCAGAAGACGCGTGCGGAAGCAAATATTGCACGCACACAACGGAACGGTGGCGAAGAAGAAGTGTATTGTGATTAGAGACTTTTCCACCGCAGCAAAAACCCAGGCGGAAGCTGGGAAAACTGTTCTGCTAGTGGGGGAAGAGTTGCGAAAGTCCTTTGTCCTGCCTTTGCTGGGATGTGACTGTTTTGCAGGAAAATCTTTGTGAAAAACTGTAATCAAACTATGTGATCGATCTTGTGGGCTATTGCCTTCAATGAGTTAGATAAAAAAACAAGTGTTTCAAGTGTGAAATTGTGATTTGTGCCTGGTGCCGTCCTCGGAAGAACAAACAAACGCACACCCACGCGCGATGTGGAAGTAGTTTTAGTAGTTCCTACTTAGGTTGCGAATTTTAACACCTAAATGCAGCAGCAGCAGCAGCAGTACTATCTTGTCAAGCTGCAATCCGACATCGGTCCAGTCGCTCCGTTCCGCAGTAAGTGACCGATCTATGTGTGCACTGGGTCAGAGTGAGATGCGTTTTTTTGTGTTCCTGGCCAAGCTATAGAGACGAGGAGTGCTAAAATGTGTTCACGATTGACATAAATCAATTCTGTTTTTTCATTCACTAGTGCGTTTTTCGGTGAAACGCTGCTAATGAGGTTTTGTTTTCGTCACTGTCGTCGAGATGGAAAACTAACTTTTGCTGCAGGAGGGGAGCAACGATGAGAGAAGGGAGGAATGATTGATTGGCTGGAAGCTGAGCTGACCCAGAAAAAAAAGCAATTTTATTTCATGTAGAATATTTTTTTACCAGTTTTTGGTTGATAACCTAATGTATAAGTGATGATCATTGCCACATTACAGTTGCAGGGGAAATCATCACGCAAAATTGATTATTCGTTATGTGACGTGAAATTTTCAAGTGTATCACATAACGAATTTGAAATTTGATTTTCTTTTATCCATCTGGCATCAGAAACTAAAATTTGGGTCATTGTCCCAGGATTTTTTTTGTTATAAAACCACTAAATAACGCCCAATCGCTAGATTTCACTCGTTTCAAGCCAACTTAAACACAGTTGAGATCAAGAGAGCATTAACCATCGACTCTTCCAATGAAAAATTTGTTAAGGAGACCTTCGATTCTTATAAAACATGCGTCAAACCAAAATCACTCCTAAAGTGAAAACAGGATTTTGCTTCAAATAATTTATCTATGGCAGAGATAAGCCTGAAACTAACAAAAAAATGATATTCTGGTGAATTTTAGTTTACTGATAAAGCCATATACACTGGGTATAATCATCTTACCTCTTTCAATTGTGTTTTTAATATTAAGGTTTCTCTGCAGCTCGAATGTGAGATTTTTTTTAAACGCGTTGTAAATACATGCTTTACTTATCCCAATTTTTAACCTTTACTAGAAGAACAGTCTAGAAAACTTAAAAGATTGTGTGTCAAAAATAGTTAGTCTAAAATTTGTAACGTCATTCTCATATTCTCACAAAAAGAAACTTGGTTGTCTTACAATTCGTCTGAGAGTTGAAATGGGATTTCACCCAAAATAACTTATCTATGGTAGAGCTAACACCTGAGTAATTAAACTGATAACCACACGAAAATAGATACATGACCTTTCGGTACTGTGACACGAAAGTAACACTTTAATGAATTTAGATACTTTATCGCTCAAAGATGATACCGTATAAGCTTTGTAAGCTCACGAGTATTGACAGTAAAAATTCAGCATGCAAACTTTGATTAATCCGGTTGAATGTGTTTATTCTTTTGCTGATTTTTTTTACCGCCTGCCTGATGCCATTTTGCAGTCGAAGCTAAATAATATTCTGCAACATTATCAGTATAGGCCATTCAAATTCTACGTGGACGAGGGTTTTGTATGGACCGTGGCTATTTTACGAAAGCTAGTCACGTGAAAAATGTCACTTTACTGCAAATTGTAAGGTGGTAATCCACGAAAATCTAGCGAATTCAGAAATTCCTCGATTGATCTGGAAAGAATCAACCAATGGTTGTGCGTTTGCTGATCCGTTGTATTACCAGAAAAAAATGTCTAATCAAACTCTTCTTGACTTCATACCACGGACTACGACAATGAAATTTTGTTCAAGTCAGATTTAAACACAGTCTCACGTTCTGTAGCGACTATTGAATGCGAGTAAACTTGGATACAATAGATGTTATCGTATTTGAATCATTCAGTCTCCATTCACGGTTTTTGGAACGATAAGAAGTGTAACACAATCAGTAGCGTTTTTAGGAGAAACTTGTTCGCGAGTGAGAATGATTGAATGATACGCATTAAATCATAAAACACATTTGCATTCAAATATTTCAAACAAGTGAAAATTTCCTTGCTTGAACACGAGTATGATGAACGATGTCGTCAACGCTGCTCAAGAACAAATTGTTCCTATTGATCGACAATATCCAGCTTTAACTTACGCAGTGTTCTGTCTACCATCTCCGTTATATAAGGTTATATAAGGTGATTATGATGCTCTGATTCTACTGCTTGAGCAGGTTGATTGGTCAAAAATTCACCACAGCGACGGTGTTTGACTGCGTTCTGCTGAATTGTATCACGGTTCCGCGCTGCAGACCTCCAAGAAAACCAGCTTGGTCTAATCCCCGCCTTAGTAAACTTCGGCGAAAGTTCTCGAAACTTTACAGCTATCAAAGATACCCGTTCCATGAACGCCAATTTGATGAAGCTAACCGAAGCTATCGCGGATACAATCGCTTTCTGCACTAACGTTTTGTAAGGCGTAAACAGGATGATCTACGACATAACCCTAAAAGAGCTATTGTGAACGCAAAACCCAAGAAGAGTGGCCTTCACGCAATTATGCATCCAGGACAAGTGCGATCTATTCTCGTAAAATTTTACGGGTGTTTTCGTGGATCGTGTACCAACTTCAGAAGAAACCCTTGCTGCTGCCAATGGAGACTTTCAATTTTGACGTTTTTGAAATATCAAATGTTATGGTTGAGTCTGCGAAACAAAAACTCAAGCCATCAATCGGGTAATGTACCCCATGTTGCACCTCTCTAGTCTAGCCTCTTCAAACATTTTTAATAAGTCTTCACAATTGCAACAGTTCCCTTCTGTTTGAAAATCTTCCTGTATGGCTCCGGTGTTAAAAAAGATGATAAGACTGACGTATCTAACTACCGAGGAATCACATCATTGTCAGTAGGTTCAAAGTGTCTGGAAACCATTGTTGAAGATGTGTTGTTCAGTTCGTGCAGAAATTACATCAGTCCATCCCAGCACCGAATTTTTTCGAAGCGATCAGTTGAAAGTAAATTATGCGAATTACCAACGACTTGAATCGATGCTATGGATAACGGTGCACAGATTGATGCTGTGCACACCGACATCAAGGCTGCATTCAACACTGTAAATCTTCACAAACTTTTTAAACAATTGTTTCAACTAAGAGTTTCTAAGAGGATGTCCAACTAGCTTCGTTCATATCTGAGCGATAGATTTCTAGGCGTAAAAATTGGTCCAATGAAATCAGCTCGTTTTTCCCCATGTTCTGGTGTGCCCTAAGGAAGCAACTTGGAACCCCTGTTGTTTACACTTTTCTTTAATAATTATTAAATTATCTATGCTGATGATTTAAAGATGTATTTTGTGATACGAGGATTGCAGAAACTAATAGATGATTTGAACATTGGTGCCTGATTTTACGCGGTCCAAAAAGCGCCGGAGAGAACTATGGATTTCGTTCGGATGGATAAAACACGCGAGGCACGTTTGATATAATAAATTCAACTGATCTTTTTCTAATGCCGATAACTGGTTTTTATATTATTAAAACTGTGTGAAGCAGAACTCACAAAAATTGAAACAAAAGGATATACAAATTCGCAAATTGGAGTTATGAGGAGAGATAGAGAACTTGGCATTAAAAAGCAATTGACCTACAATATGCGTCATAGGCTTTGGCAGGACTTACCTAGATTCCGTCACACCAGTGTCTTTTAAACTTATAAAAAATGAGTGTTGTAGAATGTTCAGTAATAACATTTCGAGGACGTAAGGAACCCATTACATTCAACTAAACAATCCAAGGTGAACAGCTGAACCGAACTGAAAAAATCAAGAATTTAGGTGTTTCGTTATATCACCAGCTCTGTTTTAAATCCTATACTCGGCAATAATCGAAATAGCTAATCGCAGCTGGGATTCATTATGAAAATTTCCAAAGATTTAACGATCCCACATTTTGCTCTTTAGTGAGATTAATCCTGGAATATGCAGCGTCCCTACGAAGCGGTTTGAAATACGTGGATTGAGTCGGTGCATCGTAGGTGTTGGAGGTGTAAACCTAGCAAGCGACGAATAATCATTTTAATGTCATAGAATAAATTTTAATAAACGTTCATTCTTAGTTTGTCCATCGTCAAGTTAAGACGTATTTCCATTTAGTAGTAAATCCGATCTACGGCCACCACTCTCAAGTACAATAGGTTGTGGGCCATTCAAAGTTAAAGATGGAAAGATCCGGAATTTCGAAACTGACGAATGAAAACTATGAAGCATGGAAACTTGAAGTTGAATTTCTGTTGGTACGCGAAGGTCTTTGGAAATACATCGTTCCTGGAAACAAGCCGGAAGAAGCTGCAAATCGAGCGAATGCCGCGGAGCTAGCTGCCTGGGACGATGGGGATCGAAAAGCGCGTGCGACTATCGGACTTTTGCTGAGCAGGAATCAACACGGGCATATCCGGGGGACGCAAACTGCAAAGGTAGTATGGAAAAATCTCGAAAAGCAGCATGAGAAAAAGTCGCTGACGGCAAAAGTTCATCTTCTGAAGCGAATTTGTGACCTGCAATTCCATGACGGAGATGACATCGAAAATCATCTGCAAGTATTCGAAAGCCTGTTCGACAAACTGGCTAACGCCGGTACTAAACTGGATGACGATTTGCAGGTAATTCTAGTATTCCGAAGTCTACCGAGTTCTTTTGATGCTCTGACGACTACCCTGGAAAACCGGTCGGAAGACGAACCTACGCTGGCCCTTGTGAAGGATAAAATCATTAATGAGGTTCAGAAACGAAGCGGAATGGTTTCGGCTGATTCGGCGGTATTAAAAGTGGATGGAAAGATGAGAGCCATCGTTTGCCACCACTGTCAGAAGGCCGGTCACAAGAAGCGAGACTGCAGATTGTGGCAAAAACAAAACCAGGGTGAGTTTTCTCACAACGAAAAATCCGTTCTCAAGGAGACTAAACAAGTTGCTAAACAACCGGCGAAAGCGAGAAAAGCGGAGTCTGCTGATGAAGATTTGTGGATTGTGGATTCTGGTGCCAGTTCACACATGTGCGCTAATCTGGAGTTTTTCGTGTCTGTCAAGGACCCACGAGATGATGTTCCAAGATTCGTTACGGTTGCTGATGGGAAGACAGCCATTGTGAAAGGAGTTGGTGATTGCCAAGTTCACTGTTATGGGCAGACTGGTGAAGCGAAGCAGATTCGACTAACTGGTGTGCTGTACGTTCCCGATCTAGACATGAATCTGGTATCTGTGGGAAAATTAGTTCAGAGAGGCGCAAAGGTTGAGTTCAACGGGAACGGCTGTACAATTGCCAAAGGGGCACGAATTGCAGCTGTGGCGAGGCGTAGCAACGGACTCTATCACTTACACATGGTGGAACGCGTGGGCGCCGTGAACGAGCATTGCAACAAGAAGAATTGTTTACATGACTGGCACCGGAAGCTAGGTCATCGTGAAGTCAAGGCGGTTCAGGAACTGGAAAAGCGACAATTAGCAACTGGCATCAAGATCAAGGAGTGTGGTATGATGTTACCTTGCGAGACTTGTATAAAGGGAAAGATGGCAAGGTTGCCATTTTCAAAGCGATCCCAAAAGAAAACAACGGCTGTTATGGATCTGGTACACAGTGACCTGTGTGGACCAATGAGGACAGTAACTCCGGGTGGTCGTCGGTATTTTCTGACGCTGATTGATGACCACAGCCGGTATACAATGTTGTACCTTTTGCGAGAAAAGTCAGAAACATTCGAGCGAATCCAAGAATTTGTGGTGTTAATGAAAACGCAGTTCGGCAGGCCGCCGAAAGTTCTACGATCCGATCAAGGAGGAGAATATCGTAGTTTCAAACTCATGGCGTTCCTAAAACGTGAAGGCATTCAGCAACAGTTCACAGCAGCATATACACCGCAGCAGAACGGTGTGGCCGAAAGAAAGAACCGTTCTCTGGTGGAAGAAGGTATGCATAACCGTTACTGGGGTGAAGCAGTCAACACGGCGAATTATCTTCAAAATATGCTACCAACGAAGCCGATTGATCAAACACCGTACGAAATATGGAATGGAGTCAAGCCAGATGTCTCGAACCTGCAAGTTTTCGGATCATCAGCATACGTGTTTGTTCCTGAGATCAAGCGATCGAAGCTGGAATCCAAAGCCGAAAAATTGACTTTTGTCGGTTGTTCGATACAGCATAAGGCATGGCGGTTCATCGAAACGAAGACCAACAAGGTGACGATAAGTCGGGATGCTCGTTTCATACCTATCATGAGAGACAAAGTGGAAGCTTCTGGCGAAGATGACAGTATGTCATTTTATCATTTTGCGCTGTTCAAACAAACCGATTGTGATGCGGAGGTAGTGGAAGAACTGGGGCAGATTGAACCAGCAGTCGAGAAAGTGGAACTAGATGTCGTGAATTCCGATGGTAAAGTAAACCAAGATGCAGAAATCCGTGATATTTTGGACGATAGTCTGTACGAGGATGCCAATGGAGAAGAATCAAATATAGAAGCTGAAAAGGAGCTAGAACAAACTCTAGATGTACGTCGGCAATCGACCAGGATTACGAAAGGCATCCCACCTCAATACTACTGTCCAGATGGTAGACTAGCACGTCACGAGAATGATGAGCCTCGTACCTATAAAGAAGCAGTAGAGAGTGCAGAGAAGGCATCATGGAGGAAAGCCATGCTGGAAGAATTGCAGTCGATGAAAGATAACAACGTGTGGGAGCTAACCACATTACCGGCGGGCAAGAAAACCATCGGTTGCCGCTGGATTTTCAAGAAGAAAACGGACGAGAATGGCAAAGTCATCCGACACAAAGCGCGGTTAGTTGCACAAGGTTTCACACAAAAATATGGAGTAGATTATGATGAAGTTTTTGCTCCTGTTGTGAAGCAAATAACGTTCCGCACACTAATCTCCGTTGCCAACCAAAGGAAACTTCTCATCAAGCATGCAGATGTAAGAACAGCATATTTGAATGGGGACTTAGAAGATCCAGTGTTCATGCGGTTACCTCCTGGGATCACGGTGGATGTAGATAATATGGTTTGTCGTCTACGTAAAGGATTGTACGGGTTGAAGCAAGCTGCTCGCATCTGGAACCACAAACTGAACAAGACGCTCGTGCAAATGGGTTTCAAGCCGTCGAAGAACGACTGTTGTCTCTACGTCAGGAGGAGCGATGGAAAACCGTTTATATTGCTGTGTACGTTGATGATTTTGTCATAATATGTGAGTCAGAACAGGAATACGAGGGCATCATCGAACAGCTGAACCAAAACTTCAAGATAACGTCTCTCGGGGACATCAAATTATTCCTCGGAATCCAAGTTACCCGTTATAATGAGTACGTTGCACTCAATCAGAGAACGTACATCCAGAAGCTTCTGACAAGATTTGGTCTCGAAGAAGCAAAGCCGTCGACAATCCCATTGGATCCTGGCCTCTTGCATCCCAAGGAGGAGATTCCGCTGCCGAATAATCAACAATATTCAAGCTTGATTGGTGGATTGCTGTACGTGGCCTTGTGTACCCGGCCAGATATCGCCGCAGCTGTATCTATCCTGGGCAGGAAAACCAGCTGCCCATCGCAAGCTGACTGGGTGGAGGCGAAACGTATTCTGCGGTATCTTATAGGTACCATCAACCACGAGTTAGTCCTGGGAATAGATTCCACGCACTTGGAAGTTTTCGTCGATGCTGACTGGGCCGGCGATACCAAGGACCGGAAATCAACCACGGGCTATTTGATCCGGTACGCAGGAGGAATGATTGGATGGTGCTCCAGGAAGCAAGATTGTGTAACATTGAGCAGTTCCGAAGCTGAATATGTCGCTATTACGGAAAGCTGCAAAGAATTATGCTGGATATTACGCCTATTCGACGATTTGGGAATTCACACTCAATTACCAGTTATTATAAATGAAGATAACCAGAGTGCCATAATGCAACTTGAGTGCAACTCCAGTGAACGCCGCTCGAAGTATGTTGATACCAAATATCACTATGCACGTCAACTGAAGCAGCAAGGAGTCATTCGTCCACAGTACCTTCCCACGAATGAAATGCTAGCTGACATGATGACGAAGCCGCTACAACGTAACAAGCAAACACTATTTCGTGATGGAGCCAGGATTCTCCCATCGAGGAGGAGTGTTGGAGGTGTAAACCTAGCAAGCGACGAATAATCATTTTAATGTCATAGAATAAATTTTAATAAACGTTCATTCTTAGTTTGTCCATCGTCAATTTAAGACGTATTTCCATTTGGTAGTAAATCCGATCTACGGCCACCACTCTCAAGTACAATAGTAGGTTCGTTAGGCGTGCTCTCCGTAACCTAAACTGGCGTGATCCACCTAATCTTCCGACATTTGAAAGCCGGTGTGCGCTGCTCGGTATCGAACCACTTCATAGCAGACGTGTAATTAGTCAACCAGCTAAAAATACGATTAAAATCATTCCCACCAACGTCATAAGCAGAAGATTTCAGGAGGTATTATACGACTTGTCAACTGTTGCTTTTCGTTAATGTTTGTGTTCCATTTTACTTTAAGTTCGAACAAGTTTTCGAACCGACTTACAGCAATTATTTTTGATAAACCTAAATAATCTACCTAGCGGAGAGACCCAGCCTTTCTCATTCGAACTTATTGTTTTTCAACATAGATTTACACGAACACTTCGATTATTAGAAATAAAATACACTTTGATGATTTGTTCTGTGTTTTTTTCTACTCTAAATAACCAATTTTTGGTAGCTAACAGCATAACTATACCGAATATTCAAAACATAACATTTACACACAAATTAGTATACATTATCACATACACATGGAAATAACATGAAATAAATATGTTTCAAATACATGACGCGAATTTCTTTTGTTACTTGTGAATTCGTTACAATATTTGATTACAAAAAAAAATCTAAATTTAGTGGAAATTGGTCTAGTCATCTCTGAGAAACCTGAGTGAGATTAAATAGTCTCCACAACACGGTTCATTCCATAACTTTTTAACCACATGTTCAATCATAATAAAATTTAAAAGTAAAGGTAGCTCGTTCGTTTGAAAACAATTTTGTTCAAATCGCTTCAATAGTTTCATTTGCAATTAAATAAATGAAAATCTGTGCCGCCATCTCTGAGAAAATCGAGCGAGATTGTATGAGCCTTACACACACACACATTCCCCCCCACATAGACACACACACGCACACATACACACATATGGACACACACACAGACACACACACACACACACACACACACACACATACACACACACACACACACACACACATACAGAAAATGCTCAGCTCGTCGAACTGAGTCGAGTGATTTACGACATTCGGCCCTTTGGAGCACTTTTATACCTTTGGCAGTGATTGCTTTACCTTTCCAGGAGAAAGGCAAAAAATCAGGGAATAATATAGACCGTTCCGATAATTATAAATACTCTTACGATCAACCGTCATTTCAAATAACGTGCAGTATTCAACCAAACGTTGGCTGCGTCCTGTTGTTTACATCCAAAAGAAACAGATGCTCTCATTTTTTCTAACATTTAGTGCGAAATTTTGAAAATGCGTGGCCTTTCTCCCGAGCAAAGAAAGCGAAATGAGCACAAATGGGGCACCGTGAGTGGTCTTTCTATAAGAAAATTAGCCAGAGAAGAAGGCATAAGTGTCGGAGCAGTTCAAACCGCATTGCGGAAGTATTGTGAAGAGTGCACATTTACTGATGCCCCAAGACATGGTAGAAAACCCGGGCCTGTTGATCCCACACTGGAAAAAAAGGTTAAGGAATACTTCAGGCGGCATCCTCCAGTATCAGTACGAGATGTGGCGAGAAAGCTTGGAACCTCGGCGAGTAACGTTATGCGTGCCAAGGGAAGAATGGGTCTGTTGACCCGTTGGAAGCAGAAGCAGCCAAAACGAAATCCAAAACAAGCTGAATCTGTGAAACCGAGAGCTCGGAAGCTTTATGACAAACTTCTGACCAAAAAATTGGGGTGTGTTATCATGGATGATGAAACCTACATAAAACTGGACTATAAGACTCTGCCAGGACCGCAATTTTATACATCACCGAAGGGAAAGGATGTCCCTGGACCAGTGAGAGCCATTTACACCGAAAAATTCGACAAGAAGGTAATGGTTTGGCAGGCCATTTGTGAATGTGGGAAAATATCTCGTCCATTCATTACGAATGACACAATGAATGGTAAAATTCACGTGAAAGAGTGTTTGCAGAAAAGGTTGTTACCCATGGTTAAGCAGCATAACAATCCTTCAATCTTTTGGCCCGATCTTGCTTCCTGCCATTACTCTAAGGATGCACTAGGGTGGTATAAAACAAATAATGTCACATGTGTCCCAAAGGAGATGAATCCTCCAAACTGCCCTGAAATTCGCCCTATTGAAACTGTTTTGGGCTTTGACTAAGGCAAATATGTCAAATCAGCGGACAATGTTGAAAAATTTAAAAAAGATTGGCTTAAAGTGGTAAAAATGGTCGGAGAACACACTGTGCAAAATCTTATGAGTAGTGATAAGAGAAAAGTTAGAGAACTCGCGTATCCTACGAAAAATAATCCCAACTTGAATTGAAACTGGAAAGAAAACACTTATTATCTATATTTCAGAATAAAATGACCTGAAAAATCCTGTATTTTTTGTTTTATTCAAGAAAGAAGATGTATTTATTATTTTCGGAACAGTCTATATAAACTCTTACACATTGATTTTTATAACTTTTGAACCACATGTTCAATCATTATAAAACTCATTAGTTAATGATTTTGAAGACAGCCCCTTCATTTGATATAGGTTTTGTTCCAATTGGTTGTGTAGTTTCTGAGATAATGAAGATTCGTGATTTCCACATTCCGTTACATAACAAACAACGTTACTGTCCGATTACGATAAAATTAAATAGGGTTATATGAGCCAACTAGGCATTTCATATGCAACTTATTTCGAAAATCGGTCCATCAATTTCTGAGAAAAGTGGGTGAGTTCGGGCAGTCACAGAAACATGTTTCTTCTCATAGCCTGCTTTCACATTATTAAACATAACGAACAAAGTGAAAGTCCAATTACAGTAAAATTCAATAGGATCGTATGAGGCAACTAGACCTTTCATATGACACTAGTTTTGTGGTCCAACCTGTTATGAGAAAAGTGAGTGAGTTTTAAAGGCCTTTGAAACACGTTTTTTTGCATAACTTTTTAACTACATGTGAATCAGAATCCAAACGTCTAGTTTCACGGGAAGTTCATTGTATGACATTTGAAATCAAGATAGGCGATATCACATGATATCCACTGTAGTGGGATCGGGTTATAAATCACAAGAACTAATAACTACAGGTGCCGTCCTAAAGCATAGCGTCTTCAACGATTCAACAGTGAAAGGAGGCGCATGGTTAACCTTCGCATTGGAGTGGATGGGAGTTTTTGACGCGTTTTCGAAATGGCTAGGAGCACCAAAATTCACAGGAATAGTTGAAGTTTGAACTTTAGACCCGCACGTGTGTTGACCAGATTTATGCACTACGCGTGTATGTAGAAGTGCATGTTCGAGCCTAACAACGCAGTGAAACACTGGTCACCATGAGCTTTATTCGTTGGAGCAAAAGCAGTTTATCATCCTGAACGGAGTGCACTTCCTGAAAGATACAGTCACGTGGTAGCGGCCATCTTATTTCTTTCGGAAGAAGTATTACAACGGAGGCCACTAGATGGTAACGAGCATGTGGCAGAGAGTACCAAAGCATGCAAAGTATCCAAAAATGACTCACCCACCTTTTCAAATAAAGAGTGGCTGAACATATCTTAATATCTTAAGAGCCATCCACTAACTTCGAAGAACGAATCGGAACGGAACAATCGCAACGACCTGGGCTACAAACACGAAAACATAAATCTGTAAACGATTGGAAAATGGGTACTTGGAACACGAAATCGCAGCGATTCAAGAAGTTTGATGGCCAAACTCCGGAGAAAGGGAATTCCATGCAGAAAATCCTATTGCACACACTTCTTTCAAGTACTATATCTACTACAGTGGCGTTGAATCAGCGTAACGGAGCGTCGGTTTCGTAGTGCTGGGAAATTAAAAAACAAGGGTCATCCGATGGAGGCCCGTAGATGACAGTATATGCGTGTTGAGGATTAAGGGCAAATACTTCGACTACAGTTAAATCAATACCTACGCACCGACAAACGACAAATTCAAAAACGTCAAAGACGAATTCTATGAAAAGCGTGAATGAACTTATGACGGGTGCTTGAAACACGACGTAAAAATCGTCAACGGAGATGCTAACGCACAGGTTGGAAGGGATGAATTCTTCTGTTTGCTCACTGGAAGGCATAGCCTTCACTTGTCAACCAATAAAAACGGCCTGAAGCTCATAAACTTTGTCGCCATTAGATGAATGGCCATATGTAGCTTATTTTTTCTACATTTGAATATTCGGAAACACACCTGGCGGCATCAAAATGGAGAAGCCTGCTTCCATATCGAAGAAGTACTGATTAACACGGCGGTACTTTTCGGATGTTGCTGATGTTAGTTCTTTTCGGCAGTCGAACATTGACTCTATACAACTCCGAACTTGTCGCTTGGAAGATCCGCGCACGGTTGTTGAACGTGCTGAAATCTCGCACAGAGAGGAAGAGGCGTTTCAACATACAACGGTGGAAAGCTGATGGTGTGGCGGAAGAACACGCCAGAGAACTGTCGCAGAAGGAACGAGTGGAAGACATAAATAGAACTGCGTCAAGAATCGCATGCTCACTGCGGCTACGCGTCAGAACAGAGAAGGAAGGCAAACGCTGTCGAAATTAGAGTCCACCGTAGGAAAAAGCACGAGCACGAGAGGCAAATGCTTGTGAGCGCAGACGACAACTTTGCTAGAAACGACGTACGGGACTTTTATAAAACAGGTAACAGAGTCAGAAGCAGGAATTTCCCTGTGCCCGTCATGTGTAATGACAAGGACGGCAACCTGCTTACAGATGAACCGACGTTTGCAGCCAGGTGGAAGAAGCACTTTCATGCGGGTGAGGAGCAAGATGAGCAAAATAGAAACAGGATGAGAATTATGAGCGACAACAAGTTGTGGAGCCACCACCATAGGAAGAGGTTAAGAAGGCGATTAGTGAGCCGAAAAACGGCAAGGCCACTGGGAAGGATTGTATCCCGGCCGAACTTTTAAAAGTGGGATGCGAGCGGCTGTAGTTTGCGATCCACCAGATCATACTGAGGATCTGGGTGGATGAACAAATTGCCGAACGACTTAACCTAGCCTCATATGCCCAATCTATATTCTATAACCACAATTTCCGCATACAAAGTGTTCTCCCATTAAGATTGAGACCGTTGACGGAACGGTTTGTCGGCAAGAGCGTTTTACGACTACGATACTACGTTACCAGCTAAAGTTCCGTAGTTTGCAAACTTGCCCAAAACTAGTGCGGTAAATTGGAAGATGGAAAGTGGCGCACAAATCACGAGTTGTACCAGGTATACAAACATGCACGTACAGAGTCAATGTTTATTGGTTCTGTCCAAGACAAAATTATGCGGTAGAAAACTATTAGGGGTAAACAGGGTAAGACCGCCCAGCGGGGTAAGACAGCCCACCGTAGTTTTACTACAAAGTTAGACAATAATGGAAAAAAATTCATAGTAGACACGTTACAGTATTGTTACATAGTATTTTGCACCACCCTCTGCTGCGGTAGTACGCGAACTGTCAAAGATATAAACAAAAACATGCTTTCAACTAGCAACCGGTCCGTACGCTGTGGTTTTGCAGTTTCGGGATTTAGTGATTTTCTGTTCAAAAATCGATTGTTTAGTTTGTGAATACATGTTGAATCGCTTACCTGGATCATTATTCATTCGGAGTCAACAAAAGCCGTGAGTAATTTTACAACTTTTATTACTTTTTCGATGAAATATGAAAATTTATCATTGGGGGTAAAACCGCCATATATATAAGGGGTAAAACCGCCACGTATAAATCTGTTTGTTATTTTATTTTCAGGTCCAAAAGCCTCGAAACTACAAAAGAAAAACAGACAGGATGCAATGATCACAGGACATTTTGACTGTAGCGATAGCAGCCATTAACAACCCAACAAACAATTTTGTTGATTTACAGCTTAATAAGCTATTATTCAGTGGATTTCGGCTGAACTATAGCTTAACAAGCCGTTATCCAACAAAATTGTTTGTTGGGAATGGTATGCCGGTGCGAAAAGCTTCCGTTGTTTATGATATACCCAGAAGTACACTCCGAGACCGACTAAATACACGGTTCTCACAAGATAATTCCACATTAAATACTTCATCAATGCCAATTAATAAACTTGGCTCAATCCCCCCTGTGTTCTCTGTAATACAGGAGCAGGAAATTGCACAACATCTGCTTGAGCTTGAAAGCCGATTCTATGGCATAAATATGCGTGACGTACGGGAGCTAGCTTTTGAGCTAGCAGTAAAAAACCACATCCCTCACCCGTTCAACATTACAAAAAACAAGCTGGACAGGATTGGTTGAAAGGTTTCTTGCAACGCAATCCTGTAATTTCTTTCCGAAAACCAGAACCAACTTCAATTGCCAGAGCGAGTGCTTTCAATAAGCCTACAATTACGAAATTTTTTGATTTGTTGGAAAACGTGATGAAACAAAAACAGTACCAACCTTCAAATGTGTGGAATGCTGATGAAACATCGATAACAACAGTAAGTATCTGTTCTATATATCGATTTTGATGATTATTTTGGAAATTTTGTTTTTAGGTTCCACCGAAAAAAAAAAAAAAGATTGCGGCAAAAAAAGGAAAGAAGCAAGTCGGGGCAATAACGTCCGCCGAGCGCGGAGAGACCAGCACTGCTACTATGTGCATGTCTGCAACTGGTCATCATATTCCGCCTTTCATAATCTCCGAGACAGCGTATACGTGATCATTGGAAAGAGGGAGCACCGCCCGGTTCTGAGTTCGCAGCTTCAAAAAATGGATACATGACTATTGACATTTTTAAATTGTGGTTCAATCATTTTTTGAAACACGTTCGGCCCACGGCAAATGCTCCAACGCTCCTAATTCTTGATGGACATTCGTCTCACACGAAGAATCTTGCATTTACAGAGAAGGCGCGAGCAAATAACGTCACAGTGGTAGTACTCCCTCCGCACTGCAATCATAGACTGCAACCATTGGACGTTTCTTTTATGGCTCCTTTTAAAATGTATTATAGTGATGCCGCAGAAAAGCTCATGCGCGAGAGACCAGGAGAAACTATAACTATTAATGATATTTCTGGACTAGTCAATATTGCATTTAGTAAAGTCGCTACAACGAGAGTGGCAGTTAACGGTTTCGAAAAGACGGGCTTAGTGCCATTAAATCGCAATGTGTTCAGCGAGAATGAATTTTCGCCTTCAACGGTGTCAGATCGCCCACCAGCTCCAGAAGAACTCACGTTTGATGGTAACAATTCCCCGAGTACGCTCGACAAAGAAATTGAGTGTTCGCAGATCCAGTCATGTGTCATTGATGAAGCAAACCCACAAAATCTTGTAAAATTGGAGCTGGATATTCCAGAAAAGAATGAATCAGGTTTTTCTACTTCATTCACGATTTCGCCAAATGATGTTTTACCGCTGCCAAAAGTGGAACGTCCCAGAGATAACAAACGAAAACGAGTTAGACAAAAAGCAGCTGATATTACAACCGATGAATACAAAGAAAATCTAAAAAAAGCAAAAGCAGAAAAAAGTATCAAGGAAATCAAGAAAGCACAAAAGCCAAAGACAAGAAAAGCAAAGTCTCTGAAGACTCTACCAGAGGTGGAACAAGATTCACTTTGCTTCCAGTGTGGGTCTATTTTCTCTGATTCTTGTGACGGGTTAGACTGGATGATGTGTTACAAATGTGGCAAATGGTTTCACGAAGACTGTGCTCAAACTACGCAGCGAGATGAAGGATACTGTGGGTGCTGAAAAATCTGCAAAACAACCTATGAACTCTATTGAAAACTTCGAACACATTCGCCTTTTTTGAATAAAATTGAGCCGTTGCGTCAAGATTACACATTTGAGCCAATATTGCTTTCCAAATGTTATTTTGTAAATTTGTGTCCCGTAATAGGTATGAAGCTGTTCTTTAAATGCAAGTAAAACTTAATCCCAAAATTAAATTCCATCTAATTATTTCTCGTTGCTTTGTATAACCCATAAATTTCAATGAAAATTCACGCAAAACAAATATTTGGTGTCCTATGGCGGTTTTACCCCGTGGTGGGCGCTTTTACCCCGCCGGTGGGCGGGCTTACCCCGCCTGAAAAAAATCTGCAAATTTTCAATACATTTTTGAAATTGAAAAACAGAATTGAAAATAAACACATTTATTTTGATTTTTATTTTTAGATGCGGATAATAAAGAGAAGCATCTGTTCCCATAGAATAAATGAAATTTCAGCCGCAATTTTTTTCGCTATAAACGGAAATGCTTAAGGGGGCGGTCTTAACCCGCTTACCCCTACGTATAAAGTATCAACCGGCGGTGTTATCGTTATGACGATTTGTACTGATTATTGATTGTTGGTTATGGTTTCCAGATGGTAGATTGTTATTGTTCGCTTTTGTTGCAGATGTTGTTTAGGGATGGGCGAGCAACGCACGAGTCGTTAATACGTACTGGCTCACGAAAAGAACCCAAGTAACACACGTTGGTATAGAATAGTTGACGTTACCTATTCCATGACATCAAGATCTCCAGAAAAGCGCAAAACATGAAGGCTAGTAGAACTAGTACCGATAACTGCATGAAAGCAAGCCAACTTGGTATAATTAAGTGGCAAAATACATCTCGAGTACTAATACGGCAATGCGCAAATCTGTTGCTATGACAACTGTTAACCAGCGCATGCGCTAATGTGTTGTGTCTGCGCAGTGCAACTAGATCAGCAAATTCTTTTGTCAGTGGCAGTTTTAATTGATTATGAAATGATGACAAAAAATAATATTCAACCATTCAAAAAGAGTTGTTTCTTTTGCTTGAATATTGAAATTGTTTTCGCATAGTTTCAACGTTATCTGAATATAAAATCTAACAAAACTAGAAAACGGTGTTAGATATACAATAACAAAAATCTGAAGTGATATTGGTTACACTGCAAGCGTTTTGTTTACCTTTTGATGGCGCGTCAAAACCGCTTCGAATAAATATAGAAATCGTTCATATAATTTAAATAAAAATTTGATCGAGTAATTTTAAGTTAGGTGTTGAATGCTACGACTACTTTACTAAGGAAAAGCATTTTACAGGTACGCAGTGTTGTTATTAGATTGTCTAATGTCTCACGAAAAGACCAAGTGATAGTGATTGTTATTCTTGAACTCATGTTATTAAAAACCATCTCCAAAACCAGAAAAAACGAGCTTGTTTTCGAGTTGCGGCTGTATTACTAATTAAAAGCAGCTTCAAACACAATATAATAACACAAGTTTTCAATTGCGCTTGTAGTACATTTATATGACTACTTTCGTTGTTACTTATTTTCTAACATGTTTTGTGTGTTACTTGGAAAACAACGGTTTTTCGAGCGCCTCGAAACTGATCGTTCGCCCGAAACCGAAGTTTAGCGATACTTCACGATTTTTGTGTATATGATAAATGTTCTGATTCCGATTCGTATTACTCTATTCATTTTGTATAGTGTGAACAAGTTCTAAATCGGTTGTTTTGGAAGATATAAAAGAAAATCAAAATTCACAGAGATGATTTTTTTCTCTTTTGTCGACCAGTGTACTCTTTTGGGTCAGCACGACAAAGATAGTACAGTATATCTCGTCGATTACCGCGTCATCTTCCTCCTACCGTTTGCAATATTCTGCTTGTGTGGTAGCTTCATCTTCTTGAATAGCGTTGGGCTTTGGAACAGCATATAGCTCTTCTAACGTGGTTGACGCAAGCGTATACTGTAACTTCAAAGGTGTCAAATAATAAATGAACCGTTACTTCCAGGGAGTGAATCGAATCCGTTTAAACCGAATGCGCCAACCATGACACTGAAGCATTTGGGGCTCTGCAGCCTATGCCGACACTTACAGTTGGCTGATCACTGTTCATGCTGTCATTAAGGATCATCTTTTGGCCGATAGTACTCCAGACTTCGCCTTTGATTTTGACTGCTTCAATGATATAATGTGATATTCTAGGCCCATAACCTATATAAATTACGTAATAAAATTTTCTCGAAGATAATAATATTCGGTTTTTTGAGCGAATCAAACTGAGGGCTCTAGCAACTATTAGAAACATTAAATTAAATTTGTGTTACCACACAAAAATCTTGCTTCGCTACCTCATTCTGATCGACTATGTTACATTGGCGATTGCTAACTTGAGCTTCACAAAATCTTTTTTTACTCTTCCTCTTCTTTCGCTTTGCGAACACTGAAGGATTTATCTCTCACTAAAGGATCGGTCAAAAGTATTTTATAGCGGCATGAACAAGTCTCAACCTTGAATATAGAACATATGTATAAATTTTATTTCTTGGTACTAGATCTCTACAGCAAGAGTATGTGATATTTTAAAAACCGATTATTTATCCCAAATATCAATATTTGGTATAATCTTTACAAGTTTTTTTTTCAAAGCTTAAACCCTGAGAATTTTCAAGAGCAGGCCGAGTGAATTGATTTTAACATGGAGTATTTAAATTTGAATTCACTAATTTTCATTAGAGTGATTAGGGCTTTTCGTTGTAAATGAAAGAAAGATGTCGAAAATTGAGAGTTTAATTAGAATACTGAAAACAATAATAACAACTATAACCGTCATAGACCATGACAAAAACATTCAAATCTCGACGTTTTTGAATTTCCAAGCCATTTGGCATGAAAAATAAATCGATTTTGGATATTTAATATAACGTTTCTCTTTGGAGTCAAAAAACTCTCATTTTGCATAGGGACATTTTTCCGAAAAAAAAATTCAAACATTCTTTTGTCATCCTATTAATAATCATCCTGGGAGCAGTTTTTTTCTTTGACCTATCATTTCAATGCTACTTTGTTGTGAAAACTTCAGTGTCTTTTTCCAGATTGTGGACATTCTTCTCCTAGCCTATCTATAAGGATGAGGAGTGCTAAAATTTTTGTACGCAGTTGACATAAATCAATTCCCGTTTTTTTGACGTGGGACTACGTCTTTCTTCACTATACTAAGGTACCTTCTGGAAAAACTGGATTGAGCATGTAACGTTTTTGGTTGGTGGAATGGAAGATTTTAGATACTAATAGCGCTCAAACAACTGTTCCGATTTCAATAGTTAATATACCGTTGGAAAACTAAAACATACAAGATCTGTATAACATGATAATTTTAGTTACCATTTTCTCATTACGCTGTGAAAATTGCGGGAAAGTTTGAAGGTCGAATATCCACATACATTTTTCATACGATTGGTATATTTCCCTAACGCAGACTTTAAAAACATAGACGAAATGATTTCACGCATTCAGTCATTGGCTTGCAATGCCAGCCAATTGGCATCGCATTCATCACCCAACGTAAGCGGCGAAGAAAGAAAGCAGAGATGCTTCCACGTGATTGGTTCTTCCCCCAATCACCCAAGTTTCCCACACTGAGTGACGCTATAAAAGGACATTCCGTGTTGAGAGAAGCTCATCATCATTCATTCTCTGCTAGCGTGTTGAGCAGTACAGTTGTTTATTTTCGCTCCGTTCACTTTGTACGTTCGTTCGTAAGTTTTTATTTTCGCGTTGGAAACCGACGCTACGGTGAACCCTGACATGGGTAAATCGAAAACCGGTTCTAGTACGGGTAAACGGCCTCGACCTGGAAATGCCCCCGATTCGGCGGCTAAGAAGCTTTTGGCCAACAACAGATTTGCTGTATTGGAAAACTCGACGGACCCCGAAATAGTGAAAAAAGAGAAAATTCCACCCTTCTATGTGAAAGGATTTCCAGAAGGTCTTCGTGAAGCAATTGTCTTTTACATCGAGAAAGGACTGAAATGCACTATCCGTATGTGCACTGACGGCTACAAACTGATGGTTCCGGCATTGAATCACTACAAGGCGGTGCAAGTAATACTGCAGCAGCGTAAGGTGGAATATTTCTCCCATGACATTGAAGCAGAAAAACCGCTCAAGGTTGTTCTCCGTGGTCTTCCAGACATGGAAATTGACACTCTGTTAGAGGAACTGAAGGCAAATGGACTCAAGCCAATACAGATCCATAAGATGTCACGTCACAACAAGACTCGGAAGTACCGCGACCAATTGTACCTTATCAACCTGGAGAAAAATTCAACATGTTTGGCGGATTTGCAGTCCATTCGTGCCCTTTTCCACATCATTGTGGCCTGGGAGCGCTACAAACCAGTTCATCGAGATGTGACCCAATGTTCCAATTGCCTGTTGTTTGGACATGCGACTAAAAACTGCCATATGGCCTACCGCTGCATCAAATGCGGACAAACGCACGCACCCGACGCCTGCCAATTGATGGAAACTGCCGATCCTGTCTGCGCAAATTGTGGAGCTGATCATAAGGCCACCAGTCGTTCCTGCCCAAAGCGGGCGGAGTTCATCGAGATCCGCAAAAGAGCCTCAACCAACAACCAACCCGGTCGGAGAAAAGTCCCAGTGCCAGTGAATAACGAGCAAAATTTTCCAGTCTTCACATCGTGACGTGCAATCCCAGTGCTTCCACCTCTCCCACTGAATAATCGGCTTACAACCTCGTTTGCCGATGTCGCAGCATCGAGGCGTTCCTCGCCTCCCCCGGGGCTCCCAGGGCTTACAACTCCTGCCACTGGAATGAAGTTTACCCGCACAGACGCCGAAGAAAACAGCGCAGATTCCCTTCTCACTACAGAAGAGTTCGTGCATCTCCTGGCCGAAGCATTCGTAGCCCTTCGCACCTGTAAAACCAGAGCTGAACAGCTGCAAGCAGCAGTTTCCATCCTCACCAAATATGGCCCGTGAATGCATCAACATCGCTAACTGGAACGCTTGCTCGTTAAAGAGCAAAGCCATCGAATTCGCTGATTTCCTCAACGAGCGGACTATCGACGTAGCTATCATCACCGAGACACATCTAAAACCTGGCGTCAACATCTACCTCCCCGACTTTCGAGTTGTTCGGCTCGATCGTACCCACTCAGCGGGTGGAGGCGTAGCCATCGCGTTGAGGAAGAACATCTGCTGTAAGCTGCTGCCCAGTTTCAACTTAAAAGTCATCGAAGCGGTTGGGGTCGAGGTTTCTACCCCTGTCGGCCCTATTATTATCATAGCCGCCTACTGTCCGTCGCAAGTCAGCTCAAGGAACGATTCATCCTCTAATCTGAAACAAGATCTCGTCAAGCTTACCAGACATCGGCAAAACTTCATCTTGGCTGGTGACCTCAATGCCAAACATCAAGCCTGGGGCAACACTCGAAGCAATCCAAATGGCAAAGTCGTCCACAATGACCTACAAGCATCTTCGCACATCATCCTGAGCCCAGACTCCCCCACCCGGTTGAGTCGCTCTGGTGTCCACTCGACCATCGATTTTTTCATCACCAACATGGCAAACCTTTCGAATCCGATCGTCTACCAGGAACTGAGCTCGGACTACTTTCCAGTGGTGGCCGAAGTGGGCTACTCCGCCAATCGATTTCGAGCTCGTCGTCGCAACTACCATCGTGCTGACTGGCCACGGTTCCAGCAGTTCATCGACGCCAACATCCGCTACAACACCGAGCTTGAATCGACGGACGACATCGATCAGTGCTTGCAGATCATCGACGAGGCTCTATCCTTAGCCCGTGACCAACACATCCCTGCTTCTGACCTGGTGAGTTACACTCTGAATCTAGACAGCCTAACTAAATCTTATATAAGACTTCGTAACACAACTAGGCGCCATTATCAACGTACTGGCCTGCCTCACTTAAAGTCTTACTGCAATCGTCTTAATAAAATCATTAAGGCCCGGTTGGTGGATCTCAGAAACAAAAGCTTTGAAAGTCATATTCGCTCTCTCCCAGATTGTGCAAACCCCTTCTGGAAATTAACTAAACTTCTGAAAAACAAGCCGAGACTTGTCCCTCCTCTCTCCCATTCTGATCAACAAGCTGGCCAAGTTCAGCTAATAACACCAGCTGAAAAAGCTAATGCACTTGGCCAGCATTTCGTAAATTCTCACAATTTTGGTCGTTCCCTGGTGAGCCCCTTTGAGCCTGATGTGGCAGCTACAATGTCCAGAATCGCTGTGACCCCTCTAGTTGTCCCAGAGGAATCTATAATTTCTGCAGACGAGGTAATGGCAGCCATCAAATCATGTAAAAATATGAAGGCCGCGGGTGTCGATGGGGTGGTCAATCTCGAATTGAAAAATTTGAGCGTTGACTTCTTTCATCACCTCGCAAAGATCTTCAATAAGTGCTTGGAACTTGGCTACTTCCCGTCCCGTTGGAAAGTCGCCAAAGTTATCCCCATCCATAAACCTGGGAAGGATCCCACTGACGCTAAAAGCTACCGGCCCATTAGCCTCCTTTCATCTATTTCGAAATTGTTCGAAAAACTGATTCTGAGACGTATACTAGAGTTTGCTGATCAGAACAACATCTTCCTTAGAGAGCAATTTGGGTTCAGGAAGGGGCACTCCACTGTGCACCAGCTCACCCGGGTAACGAACATTATCAGGCGGAACAAGTCCGTTTCCAAAACAACTGCCATGGCGTTGTTGGACGTTGAGAAAGCGTTTGACAACGTCTGGCACGATGGTCTTGTTTATAAGCTGCATCGGTGCAACTTCCCGATCTTTCTTGTGAAAATCATCAAAAATTATCTGTCGGGTAGATCATTTAGGGTCTGCTTGAACAACTCCCTGTCTGATACATTTAATGTTGATGCTGGGGTCCCCCAGGGTAGCCTCTTGGGTCCTATCCTCTTTAACATCTTTACGTCAGACGTTCCTCCCCTTCCGGATGGTGGTGTACTGTCCATGTTCGCGGACGACACTGCCATCATGTACAAAGGGCGAGTGATCCGTTCGCTGACTAGAAAACTTCAAGCAGGCCTGGATGTTCTATCCGGCTACTTCAACAACTGGAAGATTTGCATCAATGCGGCTAAAACACAGGCCATCTTATTTCCCCACTCAAACTCACGTCGACTTGTTCCGCCTGACGACGTCAGGCTAAAAATTAATAATTCACCCATCGAATGGTCGAGAGAGGTGGGATACCTCGGTCTTGTTCTGGACAGCAAGCTTATATTCAGATCACATGTGGAAAAAACATCAATCAAAGGCAACATCCTAATTAAATCTCTATACCCACTGATAAACAGAAAATCCAAACTGTCCCTGAAGAACAAGCTTGCTGTCCATAAAATGATTATCCTGCCAGTATTAGAATACGGTTTGCCAATCTGGGAGAGTTGTGCCAAGTATCACCATGATAAATTACAGGTTATCCAAAATAAGATCCTAAGGATGATCCTTAACAGTCCTCCAAGAACGCGTAATTCTGAGATCCACCAACTAGCCGGTCTAGATACACTTTTGGTGCGCAAACAGGCAATTCTGTCTAGATTCAGGGATGCTTGCCAGAGGTCAATTCACGAGGCAATTCGATCTTTGTCAATTTAGTTTTTAAGATAGTATTAGTTAGGTAGCTTATTCAATTTTATTTAAATTCATAAACTTACCGTGCCATTAAGGCAAAGATGTAAAATTAATCTTCAAGATAATCTAAAAAACCAATCTAAATGCACTACTACGAACAAAAATGACGAGCCCTTAAGGCTGACCAATTATCCTGTCATAAATTATACCTCTGTGAACAATTTCAAAAATAAAAGACAATTCAGCAGCAGAGAGAAGCTCATTCCCTGGTCGACCGTCAAAGCGAACAGTTCGGCTTCCCTTCGATCTGAGTTGGACCCCACCAGTGGTAATCTAATTCAGATATCGTTGTTGGAATACAGCCCGAAACTGGACGTGATCGGCACTGGGGACCATTGGAAGCCGTTGGAAGGGACCATTGGAAGACTTGGAAGCCGTTTGGATGCTGCCGATAGTAATTTGTGTAGGTATAGTATGTCGTATACCAAGTGTGTGTGTCTGAGTAGCGTTAGCGTGTGTGTGTGTGTGTGTGTGTGTGTGAGTAGCATGTGTGTGTGTGTGTGTGTGAGTAGCGTGTGTGTATGTGTGTGAGTAGCGTGTGTGTGTGTGAGTAGCGTGTGTGTGTGTGTGAGTAGCGTGTGTGTGTGTGAATAGCGTGTAAGTGGGTGTGAGTAGCGTGTGTGTGTGGGTGTGAGTAGCGTGTGTGTGTGAGTAGCATGTGTGTGTGAGTAGCGTGTGTGTGTTTTTTTTTGTTCATGGATTGTTGTGTATGGTATTTTTCGTTTGGTGTGTGTTATATACTATGGCTATGGCAGAATTAAATTTTTACACCCACAATAGTCCCACGTCAAGCCTACGTTTGTGCACTCAAGCACATACCCTTTAACTTTTTTGTGTGCGTTTCCCGATGAAACACTGCTAATGAGGTTTTGTTTTCGAACCCATCATCACTGTCGTCAAGATAGAAAGCTAACTTTTGTTTTTGTATCAACGAGAGGGGAAGCGCTGATGAGGAATGATTGATTAGATGAAAGCTGAATCGACTGGAATGAAATCTTGAAAATATTTTTTTCTATATTATATCGTTTCTATGCTGCTGAACATATTCTATTCTCGTCTTTATTTTACGATTGGTGAACATTTTTGGTAGTTTTCACATGATGAAATTAATGTGAAATTCTGATGTCAGCAGGTATATGTGATATGACGACCGTGAAAAAGTTCAATCGTTAACTGTGCCAAGCGACGCAAAGAAAGTGAACATACGAAGGTTATAAGCTTCTTTTCAACTTTCAGCCGAATGACTGACATTCACAACAATGGATGAGATAAATTTCACCGGCTGTCTGTTAGATGCGCAATCCAAAGGAATGAAATCTGAACTTCAATGATATGTTTTTCAGATAGCAGACGGCAGCAATCCATTGATAAACAAACTGTTTTGTATTGTTGTGAATCACTGGAAATCTCGTGGCACACATAAAATAATCAATCTGTCACAAAATCAACATCTAATTAAATTCAATATCAATTTTTTTTAATAATAAAGGTTGGTTACCTTTCGCCTGCCAAATAAGCACGAGTGCAATTTTTTGCTCCCAATTGTTTTGATTATGTAGTTCAGGTGTTTCCGACTTGATAGCAAGTCACATTGTGTAGAAATCGTAATTAATTTCGTAAACACTTGAACCGGTTCGAACAATGCTCAATCCCGTGTTTCGGCTTCCCACAATCGAAGCCGTCAATCAAGGTGCCTACGCATGACACTTATCTCGATCCCCCCTTAAGCAAAAGAAAAAAAAATCATAATCCAATAAATGAATAATTATTACCATTATAGCAACGTACGCAGGCAAAATATTTTCCGTTCTTAAGCGTATCTCCGCTGTTGGTCACTGGCGCACGTAATTATGGCCTTCAGACTTCCGTTGGCACTGGAAGAAAATCTCACTCTGGTTTAATTTTTCATTTCTTCACCACCAAATAGAAATTCCCAACCCCAGTAGAACACTAAAATATTTAAACTCATCCGCAGTATGAAACAAGGAACAGCAAAAAAAACTATTTTCTAGAGTGCTCAGCCACAAACAAATAGATAAGCCAACGAGTGATAAGTGATGGCGATAACAAAGTGACGGACACCTTTTTCCGCGCTTCTCGCTATACCCAGAGGTCGGGGCGGGCATATAAAGGTAATGCAATTATTGCCGACTAAAAGTGCCGCATTTCGGGTGATTCCGTCAGTGACAGTGTAACCGAGCGATGACCAACGCCGTAGGCGACGGGAAGAACCAATGCAAACCGTTGGCAGTGGCGTTATTAATCGCAACTTCAATACCGGCAGTCAAGTGCACTCTCGAGAAACCCGGCAGTGGCGTTGCCTGGGTTTGTGATTTGTGATTGTGGTTTTAGTAGCGCAGATATTTGTTTTGTCGGTTTTTTTTTTTTCTTCACCTGGTTTTGTTCATCGGAAACAACCGAGCACCGTGTGTGTGCTTGGAGTGTGCTGCTGAGCGGACCTGAGCCCCTGTTTGAGTCGAGTCCAGTCGAGTCGAGAAGCCCTATCATGTGGTCCCCGGAAGCGGAAATCAACTCAATTGCTTTTACCACCATGCGGCATTCGGTGTCCGCGTCGTCCGGTAGGTATTTTTTTTATCCGTTGCAGAGAATATTCAAAACTGGGCCAATTGTTTACCCCCTGCAGACAGATATGATTTATTTCGTGAATGAAACTGGGCCGAGAAAAAGATTCAAAATTTTGCTTTCTGATTCTTTTTGAATATCTTCATAACAGGTAACAGTGAATCCTAGGCCTTTGATATTTGCTATTTACGAGATTGTACCGACGAATGTTTTCAAAAATTATCTTTTGAGTTGCTATTGCATGTGCCTAAAATATAGTGAAAGTTTCTTCTTGCAGTGTCATTGTTTGACATAGAACTACGTCTTTGTTTCAAACACATTATTCGGCACATTCAGTGACAGTGAAAATGAGACCGATAATGGAATTACATCAAATTTTCAGGACATCACTCAAGAAAGTCTACCTTTTTCAAATAATTTTCTATCAGGATAGGAATCGTTACACCACCACCACTAAATTTTATATTGCTGTGACAGTTTACCTAGACATAAATCTCCATGAATCTTCTGCATCGACCTTTTCCCCGTTCAACACGTAAATTCTAAATGATTTATGTATAGTCGCACAACACTTCCTTCTTTGGCAATGTCGCGAATCATTACCGCCCGAATGCTCATTTGACGTAAACGACAGCTATCAGCCGCAAAAAAAAGTTCGCTGATGGATGTTAGGCATGCAAACGTCAAGCGGGCTAACAAACAACCGCGCGCCACCATCATCGCTTGGCACGCCATCAACGGTAAACGGAGCAAACTGGTTACTGATTCGTGAGCTGCGAAAATAATTTGACGCTTTTCCTATCTGATCGCGCGTTACCTTTCGTAGCCGCCTACTAATACCTACAATACAATCTGACAGCAAAACAAAAAGGTGCCAAGGCAAGTACAACATAACCGATAATTGCTCCTGTTAGAGAACTCATCATCGCCACCTTCGGGGTGCGAATGTCGTTCGGAAAGAAAACACACAGCCAATTTATCGCCACTCGGATAAAGCAATTTCTCAATGGAAACTCGTCTTTTGGCTCCGTTCCACCAACCTGGTTGGTTTCCCCGGCAAGAGGTGAAAATTGGTGACACTGGAAGCCATTTGTTTCGTAAATTAATTTGCTTGGCTTAGCTGCCTGCATGCCGCAGCTGGAGTTGTATGCACCTGTTGGCTTTCTTAAACGATTGTCGGGGTTGTGTTACGAACGGAATTGCCGACAGGTGTTCGATTTGCATGCCTCTTGGTGAACAATGCACCTTCGAGGACGTAAACAGATTCTTGAAAAATAAACAAAATGAAGGTTTTTTCGCGCTCCTCAAGGCAAAAGGTCAAAGTTGGCGGGATGCAATCGCTTTTCCTATCGTGAGTGGGTACGATGAAGATGAAGGCTGTCGATAAAAAAGAGTTCGGAATGTAGTATTTTCAGCCCATTCCCTGCAATTCGAAACGAATCATACTGAGGACTTACTGCACTTCGGTGCTTTGAATAGAATCAAAAGGTCAAGCGGAAATTATACTTTTCGGAGCGGCCGGCGAATACCCAAGCAGAACTAACCAGGCTATAAATCCAACCACGGTCGTACGGCGCTGCTATCTAATCATGGAATCGCTTGATTTAACGTTCCTTAGTCTACTGACTATCAAATATCGGAATGAGCAACGATAGCACTGATTACACTTCGGAGCTTCTCAGAAAAAACTTATCCGACTATTTTCTTTATTTAGCGCAAGAAACGACCACTCTTGAATGATTCCTAGCTATTCCGTCTTTTCTGTACCAGAACTAAAGAAAGTTGGTTTTTTTCTCTACATCCATCGCGTACAGTCATTTGTTCGGATGACCTTTTGAGAGACACGACTAGAAAGCACTGCTATCTTTGATGGCGCCAAACTCGGCTGCTATGTGAAATTACGAACAGCATTTTTCCCTGACTGTTGGTAGACTTTGTGGCGTTGTCTACTGCGTTTTTTTTTTTTGCTATTTTTTGTGTCACCTCTCTGGAAAATTGATTTAGGTACGGCACGTGTGTTGGGTGCAGTTCATTAATCAAAGCAAATCCTCGAAGGGAACAAAACTGGTATTGTGATGACAGTTCAAGTGTTCCCTTCCAAAACAATATTGATGAAAATTTCAAAAATGCCACAAAATATCTTAGCTTTAAAGTGACTCTGAAATTGCTTAAATATAGTAAAACTCCTACCCATATCATAACTTCCTTTTCGCCAAGATAGCGAAAATGATCCCATTTACATCAACATGTTCATCTCTACTGCCAACGTTCGGGTTTGTTCCGCTTACCATGCTGGAGCCGGCCACTGTTTACGTTTGCCGATCGATGCCAAAAATTTACGGCTATTTGCTCGCCGCACTCTTTCCGCTGCTCGTTTATCACGCTCGTCGCACATGTATGTGTGTTTGTGTGTCTGTGCGTGTGTGTATGTGTGCCGTAGTCGTTTAGAACCAGATAGAAAGTAACGCAGCATGGGCATCCTCCGCTCGATTGACAGCGGATTGTGTAACCAATAATCGATTATTTTAATAACTTGTTTACACTTGCCCGATAGGGTGGTGAATAAATCAAATCGAAACGACTGCTAGCCAGCTGGAAGAGTTAGGAAAATTGCTTAATCAGCGTGAACATTAACATCATCATCAGCATCAGCATCTTTGTGGTGTTGAGAAATTAGCAGCTCATTCGATATAATTCGCTTGGCAGTAACTGATTTTGTTAGTCCTTAATTTAGTGCTTCCTTTACTCATGTTTAAAACATTAAATCAATCAGTGCGCGGCATTCGATTTCAAATTAAATACCACCGAATATTGCTGTTAAATGGAGTAAGTCAAAGTGCGGCTAAAAGGCGTAACTTGGCTGCGGATGGAGAAATATTGCAAACCATAATTTACACAGTTTCTCACGCGAATGACATACGATAATTAATGGACATGGGTATTGGGGCGAAATCATGTCACGGAAAGCAGTGGGGACGCATGATGTTCTACTGAATTCTGCACAGACAAACATTACATTGCACCATAGATGCCAGAAATATTGTTTGCAAGATAAAATCGATACGGTAGCCTAGCGTCTATCAAAACAAAAGTGAAACTGTCCCTAATCTTAACTCTTTCTCCATCGTTGAGTACTAGTTGATTGAATTTTATTTTTGTTTTGTTTTTCGTCTCGAAAATTGTATAAGAATCTCTTTTTTGTTTTTTACCAACTGACACGGTACACTTCACATGTTGTATTGTAAATACTCTGAAAGGTCGAAAAATAATAAATTTTCTTGATTTTTTTGACGTAGAACTACGTTTTTCTTTAGACTACCACATAGGGATGTAAATAGGAAAACTATTAACGAAAAGGGGACGAAAATTGTCATTTTTTAAATGCTTATAAACCGGTTTGTTTTCAACCGATTTCTTTCATTTTTGCAGCAATTGATTGGAACATTATACACGCATCCACCCAAATGTAGAAAACTGTTGATTGATTGCGCGAACTATTGTACTATTGATAATTGTCAAGCCTAGTTGAAACGAAAATTACGTCCTCTGATTGGTCGCTCGCTGCCTTTCCCTAAAAAGGTCGACAGAATAGTATAACTAGTGAGCTGCAGTAGCGGGTTGCACCAGTACACAAATCACAGTACACAGCAGCAGCGAGGTAGCACCAAACGTCTCGATTTGCCAGTTAAGGGCTTCGACCTTCTGTCCGCAATGAAGTTTTGCTTTACCTTGGCAACAGCACATTCTGTGCTGAATCCAAGAAAACAAAATTTGTCGCGGCCGTCTTATTTACTGAATGAGAAAACAGCTTTTACAGATTTATAACAGCAAAATGCCTTTCTCAAGGCAAATAATCAAGTAATTGAAGGTTGATATTTTTTGGCAATAACACAATCATTCTGTGCTGGATCCCAGCAATCAAATTCTGTCGCGGTCAAAAAATTACTTTATTCATTTACCTAATCCTCCCCACAAAGCACAAAGGCTGCGATCAGCATAACCGATTTTGAGCAACAAACTGCCCGGTCCTGTTACAACACCTCAACAAAGGTGATTAATTCGACTTTACAGGAATAAATTGAAGTCGATTCAATCAATTTGCATGAAAAGAATTTCGTCGTCTCCCAGCTGCTCAGTTGCAACATGATGCAACACGCAACAGCGAGCAAACGAAATCGCTTGCTGTTACAAATCGCAATAAGATACGGGTTGAAACCGTTGCGTGTGTGAGAGCACCATCGGTGTTTATTCGCTGGATACAAAAATAATATGCGAATTGTGGAATAATTTGTCTGAAGAACATTAGGGAATGGAACAACTGAACTGAAAGGCGTGGCCTATTTCGTAGCACCCTTCGGCTATAAAAGAGTGTTTCTGGGAACACTCGCTACTTTCATTAGTCGGAAAGTGAGCTGGATGGACCGTCCACAACTTTGACAGCAGTAGCAGCAGATATCAGCACTCAGCGGTAACAGAATATAGCAGCGGGTTGCGCCTGTGGCTGCCTTCAAATTGAACAAATCACTTGCCCTGGGGTTGGTCATCACGTCTCAGTAGCAGCGCGGTTTTTCTCAGCGTGTGTTGCCAGACTGCCATTATTCCCCCCGTGTTGAAGCAGCATGAAGATTGCCATTAGGAAATCAAATTTTGAACATCAAATGCCTTTTTCAAGGCAAATATACAAGTCATTGAAAGTTAATAATTTTTGACAACGCAAGCAAGCGTTCTGTGTTGGATCCTAGCAATTTAAATCTGAGGCACCCGTCTAATTTACTGAATGTGAAATAGCTTCCACAGAGCATGTTGTCCGTGAATCTCAATTCCCCCACTGTTGAGGCAGCTCGAAGGTTGCGATCAGCAACCGATTTTGAACCGCAAAATGCCTTTTTCAAGGCAAATAAACGAATAATTGAAGTTTTATAATTTTCTGGCATCAACACAAGCAGACATTCTGTGCGGGATGCAATAAATTCTGTTGTAGTTGTCTAATTTTTACTTTTACTTTATTTAGTAAACCCCCCACTATAGGGACAGCGCAAAGGCTGCGATCAGCATGACCAACTTTGAATAACAAACGGTTAACGTTTATTCACTAGAAATTCATCCAATTCAAAACAGGTTTTTGTCTGAGTACAATAATTTGCACAAAAAGACATCAAAAATTTTACCGCATTATCAGACGCGTTTCTCCAGTCATGCCTCGTGAACGTGAAGGTTCCCTATCACAGACATAGATATCGTGCTCCAGCACGTTACAACACGTGGAAATTGTCTTTTGAAGTTGAATACTTCTCTCAGGAAGTTCGGCTACATAGGGATGTGAAATGAAAATCTAAAACCGAAAACAGTGAAAAATATGTCCAATTTCAAATGCTAATAAATCGGTTAGTATTCGATGGATTTCCTTCGTTCTTGTAGCAATAGATTCGAAAATCTTCTAAGATTCTTCCCAAAAGAAGATAATTGTAATTTTATTATTCGCACTATTGTACTATTGAAAATAGTCTCAGACTCAGACAATTGCACTATTGTACTATTGAAAATAGTCAAGCCTTGTCAAAACGAAAAATTTGACCTCTGATTGATCGTTATATGATTGCTTCCCAAGCACGGTCGACAGAATCATATACCTTGCAATTGAAAACATGCTATTTGGCCTATATAAGAGCCTGTTTCAGCCGGAGCCGCTCATAATAGTTCTAGACAGCGACAACAGCAGTCGTCCTTCCTTAGCAGCAGCACTAGCCCTGTGGTTGGTCATCACGTCCCAGTAGCAGCGCGGTTTTTCTCAGCGTGTGTCGCCAGACAGCCGTTATTCCCCCCGTGTTGGGGCAGCATGAAGATTGCCATCAGGAAATCCAATTGTGAAAATCAAAATGCCTTTTTCAAGGCAAATAAACAAGTCATTGAAAGTTAGTAATTTTTGACAACGCAAGCGAGCGTTCTGTGTTGCATCCTAGCAATTTAAATCTGTCGCGCCCGTCCAAATTACTGGATGTGAAATAGCTTCCACAGTGCATGTTGTCCGTGTATCTTAATTCCCCCACTGTTGAGGCAGCTCAAAGGTTGCGATCAGCAACCGATTTTGAACTGCAAAATGCCTTTTTCAAGGCAAATAAACAAATATTTGAAAGTTGATAATTTTCTGGCATCAACACAAGCGGACATTCTGTGCGGAATGCAATCAAATTCTGTTGAAGTTGTCTAATTTTTACTTTATTTAGTAAACCCCCCACGGTAGGGGCAGCGCAAAGGCTGCGATCAGCATAACCGACTTCGAATAATAAACTGCCCTGTTGGAACGCATTCACAAAAGCAGTTAGTTCGACTATGCAGAGCTAAAATAAAGTCGATTCAATCAATCAGCATGAACAGAATTCCGTCGTCTCCCAGCTGCTCAGTTGCAACATGATGCAACACGCAACAGCGAGCAAACGAAATCGCTTGATGTTACAAACCGCAATAAGATACGGGTTAAAACCGTTGCGTGTGTGAGAGCACCATCGGTGTTTATTCGCTGGATACAAAAATAATATGCGAATTGTGGAATAATTGGTTTAAAGAATATTAGAGAATTAGAAAACTGAACAGAAAGGCGTGGCCTAATTCGTAGCAACCTTCGGCTATAAAAGAGTGTTTCTGGTGAATCCAGTTTCATTTCTTAGTCGGAAGGTGAACTGGACGGACCGTCCAAAACGTTGACTGTAGCAGAAGCGGATTGCAGCAGTGTATCGTCAGAGTGTCGTTATTCCCCCATTGTTGGGGCAGCACATAAGTTGCCATCAGCAAATCTAACTTTGAAGAGTAAAATGCCTTTTTCAAGGCAAATAAACAGGTTATTGAAAGTTAATAATTTTTTGACAACACAAGCAAGTAATCTGTGCTGGATCCTAGCAATCAAATTCTGTCGCGGCCATCTAATTTACTGAATGTGGAAACAGCTTTCCCAGTGCGTGTTGTCAGATTGCCTTAATTCCCCTACAGATTTTGAACAGAAAACTGTGCCTTTCTTAAGGCAAAAAAAACAAATGATCGAAGATTAATCGTATTTTCGAAAGAACTCGAGCGCCAGATTTCAACAGCAATTTCTTTCTGTTCGTTCATTGATATCGTATTTTTTCATATGCGAATTAGAAGCCTATAGCACTGCAATTGCAAAAAAAAATCAAATATGAAGCGTCACCCTCCATTTGACGTATTATATTTTTAGGATTTGCATCCTCGTACGATAACAAAGTATCTTCAATAAATAATCGGTGCTTACCTTGTAGATTATGTTTGTAAATCATTGATGTAAAGAAGGAAAAATAGTGGCCCAAAGTTGCTACCTTGCGGAACGTCAACCGTCACTGAGGAAAGTGAGCTATTTATCCCGTTTACGCAGACAAACTGCCTTTTTCCTGGAAGATAGCTACAAATTAGGTCATTTGGAATCCCTCTAACTGCATAATACTATAGTTTCTGTACACGCAAAAGTTGAAGTCTTGTACAATCATTGTGTCTTCCCGATTCGCACAAATGTTGCACAAAACTCGCACAATAAATGTGTGAAACGCATAACGCAACAGTTGTACTGCGAATACATTGACATAGAATGAAATCAGAATATGTATCATATACCGACACTTTATTTCTCACGTCGAGTGTATTAGTGACTGCTACTCATGGAGCAGTGCAAGCAGCAAACAAAAACTTGTGAACTCACTAGATTTAAATAGTTATAATACTCGAACGATTGATTTCGATGGATTTGGTCATTAAACAGTACCATTGAATGATTTGCAAAAAAAAAAACGAAACAAAATTCTGTTCACAATGTTTTGTAATCACCGCAAAACTAGCAAAATCCTCCATTCCAAAAAGCCACAAAAGCGTTGCCGATTTTTTATGGCAATATTTGTATATTGTGAATAATTATTTGTCATCCTGTGCACGCGCTTTTTTTTAAGCGACGGAGAAATTTCTCTCTCGCTCGTACGATTTCCATGTACGTGCGACGAGACTAGACACATCACATACAACCTGCAGGTTGCTCTTTCGGTTCGGATTGCGAAGCGCAAGGCTATGTCACGTACTCACGTCGCTTGACGAAATGACCGAGACACCAGTGCAGTACATACTTGATACCAGTGTTGTTAGTCTCACTCATGCTGTCGGTGCGTGCTTGCTGCTACTCAGGGTAATGCATGAAGAAGAAAGAGTATCTTGAAAGCGTGTGTGTAGAAGACTGGAGCAATGTAGCATATGAATTTTTTTTAACAGTAAATAATGTGCATATTGCAATTATTACTGAAACATTTTTGAAACCTAACATAAAATTAAAATATGATCCCAATTACGTGGTTCATAGATATGATAGGATTCAGGGTTCCGGCGGTGGAGTTGCAATTGTTATTCATCGCCGAATCAAACATCGTGCTCTTCCCCATCTTGAGACGAAAGTTATTGAAACTTTGGGAATTGAAGTTCAAACTGAACTTGGGATTTTATTTATTGCCGCAGCATATTTACCATTTCAATGCACACGCGAGCTCAAAAATTATTTTAAAGGTGATTTACAAAAACTCACCAGAAATCGTTCGAAATTTTTCATAATCGGCGATTTTAACGCTAAACATCGTTCATGGAATAATTCTCAAAGTAATTCCAATGGCAAAATTTTGTTCAATGATTGTTCTTCAGGATACTATTCTATTTTGTCTCCGAATAGTCCTACATGCTTTTCTTTTGTAAGAAACCCTTCAACAATTGATTTGGTACTAACAGATCAAAGTCATGTATGTAGTGATTTGATCACACATGCTGACTTTGATTCTGACCATCTTCCAATAACTTTTTCTTTATCACATGAATCAGTTTTAAACCCTATGAGCTCTGTTTTTAATTATAACAAAGCTAATTGGGAAAGATACAAAAATTATATTGAGAGAAATTTCAATAATGAGCTTGATTTGCAAAACGAAGTGAATATTGATTCCGCTTTGGAAGCATTAAAATGTGCAATTGTTGATGCCAGGAATTATTCTGTTCCAAAGGCTCAAGTGAAATTTGATTCACCAATAATTGACGAAAATCTTCAACTTCTAATTCGTTTGAAAAATGTCCGCAGACGTCAATATCAACGTTCTCGTGACCCTGTTTTTAAAACTATTTATAAAGATTTACAGAAAGAGATTAAACACAGATTTACTCTTCTGAGAAATCAAAATTTTGAAACTAAAGTTGAAAAATTGAAACCATGTTCAAAACCTTTTTGGAAGCTGTCGAAGATTCTTAAGAAACCTTCAAAGCCTATTCCAGTTTTAAAAGATGGTGAACGTTTTCTTGTATCCAATGAACAAAAGGCTCAAAGACTTGCTCAGCAGTTTGAGAGTGTTCATAACTCAAATTTGAATTTTGTGAGTCCAATTGAAAATGAAGTCACACGTCAATTTGATTTAATTTCTTCCCAGAATTTTTTACCTGCAGAAATAATTGAAACTAACTTGAATGAGATTAAATCAATTATTAAAAATTTCAAAAATATGAAAGCACCTGGTGACGATGGAATCTTTAATATACTAATCAAACATCTCCCTGAGAGCACAATGGATTTTTTAGTGAAAATTTTCAATTGCTGCTTCAAAATTGCATATTTTCCCAAATTATGGAAAAATGCAAAAATTACTCCCATTTTAAAACCGGATAAGAACCCAGCTGAAGTTCCAAGTTATCGACCAATCAGTTTGCTTTCTTCAATAAGTAAACTGTTTGAGAGAGTTATTCTTAACAGAATGATGTCACACATCAACGAAAATTCAATTTTTGCAAATGAACAGTTTGGATTTCGCCATGGGCATTCCACAACTCATCAATTGCTCAGAGTTACTAATATGATACGAGCTAACAAATCTGAAGGTTATTCCACTGGAGCTGCTCTTTTAGACATAGAAAAAGCATTCGACAGTGTTTGGCATAAAGGTTTGATTGCGAAATTGCAAACTTTTAATTTTCCAATTTTCCTAATCAAAATTTTAAAAAATTATCTTACTGATCGAACTCTGCAGGTTGTCTATCAGAATTCAAAATCTGATAGATTTCCTGTCAGAGCAGGTGTGCCTCAAGGTTCAGTCTTGGGTCCAGTCCTGTACAACATATTCACTTCAGATCTTCCTGATTTGCCTCCAGGATGCACAAAGTCATTGTTCTGCGATGACACAAGCATTTCCGTAAAAGGAAAAAGTCTTCGTGTCATATGCAGTCGATTGCAGAAAAGTTTAGATATTTTTTCTTCCTACTTGCAAAAGTGGAAAATCTCTCCCAATGCTTCTAAAACTCAAATGATAATTTTTCCGCATAAGCCTAGGGCTTCTTTCCTCAAGCCAAACAATAATCACGTTGTCAAGATGAATGGGGTTATTTTAAGTTGGTCCGACAAGGTTAAGTACTTGGGACTAATTTATGATAAAAAACTTATTTTCAAAGAGCACATTGAGAGTATACAAGCCAAGTGCATCAAATATACGAGATGTTTATATCCTCTCATTAACAGGAATTCTAAACTTTGTTTAAAGAACAAACTCTTGACTTACAAACAAATTTTTAGACCAGCAATGCTTTATGCTGTACCGATCTGGTCAAGTTGCTGTTCAACAAGGAAGAAAACGCTCCAAAGGATTCAGAATAAAATTCTGAAAATGATTTTGAAGCGTCCTCCTTGGTTTGGTACACTCGAATTACATAGACTTACTGGTGTTGAACCATTAGAAGCTATGTCAAATAAAATTATTAACAATTTTCGACAAAAATCGTTGCAATCCTCAATTGCTACGATAAGCTCTCTTTATAGCCAATAAGTTAGCAATTAAGTTAGTTGTAAGTTTACTTCTCCTTTTCTGACAAGTAGGTTTAAATCCCTACGAATGATAAGTCCTAATTGCGAAAGCAAACAAATCCTAACAATTAAAATTACAAATTTCTAACAGTGTTGAGAAGTCACCATTTGTGATTGGACACACATACTCATTATTTACTAATATTTATCATAAATACTTAAGCTACTAACAAATCCCCCCTTAAAAAAAAAAAAAAAAAAAGCATATGTCTCGTTCTCAAGCAGAAAGAAGGAGAAAGGTTTTGCTTTTCGCTCGCTTTACAATGCTGCTTGATACCAGTTGAAATTGTTTAAGTGTAGTAGTTTGAGGCTGCCAAATACATTGAAAAAACGTTGGGCATTAATTGCGTTATGCCCAACACGAAATCATTGTACTGGTTTCAAATCACATCAACAATTGCGCTAAAACCGAACAATTTTGTACTGGTTTTACACCATTCAACTTTTGCATGTAGCAATCGATAGTGTCGAATGCTTGTTTTTAAGTCAAGGTAGAGTACATCAGACAAGTGCTTAGAATATAATGCCATATTTATTTCATCAACTAGCTAACTGGCTGCAGTTAGTTTACTGAAACCCGTCCTGAATCGATATTGTTGACTATACAAAATCTTGTAATCATTCGAAAAGTTCTGCAATTTTACTCAACGTCGAAAGTACAAATACAACAGGTCTGCAGTTGCTGACGTCAGTTTTGGAACCAGCTTTATGAAAAGGAGTTACTCGTTACTCGGAGTTACTTTTAAACAGTTCGGGAAGATGCCCGCACCCTTTGGTTGGTTGAAAACGTCAAATACGACCACTTGTTCCGTAGCGGGTCGTACACAAATCGGACATTAAGTGGCGTAAGCATATTGTATTTGTTGATTTCTCGGTGACTGTTAATCGTTGAGGCAAGCTGGGGTCCACTGGTACAAAAGTAATCGTTGAATGCAATCGCTTCCGACTGTACACTGGTAAGTCGTCCATTTAAGCCTTGGTGCTACATTCCGATTCGGAATTTGACCTTCTGTTTACTATACACAGACTTCGCAGCCAACCGTTAAGTGTACAGGACGGTTGCGGGGCTAGCGCTACGATCCTACTGACACTAACAGTCTCACCCGAGTCAAGACTAGAACCAACGACGACTGGCTTGTTAGGCCAGCATCGTAACTCGAGACTAGCTGGGGAGGCATAAGTCGTCCATTTATTGATAGTCTTATTTTGGCTGGACCATCATTTTCGCTTTCTAATGTTAAGCTAGTTTATTTTGTTTATGGTTTATGTTTATGGTTGTTTGAGCGGAATAAGTTCTCATATTATTTCCTTTTACATGTATCCTTGATTTTCTGCACTATCCTGGAAACGTGCGTCAAGAGTTCTCTGAGTTTTCTTTCAGACGACCCCCAAGCAACAATTGAAACATGATAAAACAATAAAATGTAATCATTTGTTGCACTAATGAAATCCTGAGGTTTCAAGGAACATTTTTTGTTACTAAAAAAGTGTAAAGATACAAGAAACAAATAAAGTTGCATCGCTGCTTCAAAAATCTTTACACCAACAACGTAATTCGCGATGTTGGACAACAAGTTGACACGTGAAAACGGCATTTGAAAACCTAGCCTTCACTGGATAGACCTAGTGGGCGGAGCATATAAGTTGCCAACTTGATGCTTGCGAGATACACAAAACAAACACACAACAATAGTGCTAAAAGTTGCTGTCACGTTCTCAAGTCATGTAACAGCAACTTTTGGTCGATCGTTCGCCTCATATTTTCTGAGATGAGATTAGGTACTGCGTTGTAACTTTTTGCTGAGGTTCATACTGATGTCCATGTCTCCAAGGCAAGGCGAGCAATTCACATACGGGAATATTGCTGTAATGATAAACTTAGGTTCTTTACAGCATTTCTTGCAAATTTTATTATCTTCACAACACGCGAGAGTGAAATGTTACAACTTTGTAACGTGTAAAATGTTAAATAAAATAATAACATTGCTAAGGTAACCAACCAATGGCCTTTTATTTTATCGCGCCTTTGATACTTGGACTAGAAGTCATTCAAAAACCATTTTTAAAATTCAGCAGAAAAATGTTGGTCTCTAAACCCAAATGAAATAAATTGATTTGAATTTCACTATCACGCTGAAGTGCTGATGAATTAAAGAAGCAAAATTAAAAACTGAGAAGCAAAATAAAGACTGAGCCAAAAACTTGCAAGAGTTTCTACAGCAAACGACGTAAACAGTAGAAACGTGAAAAATTTAATAGAAATTGATAACTGGAGTTGAATCCTCAAATTCCTGGAAATAATCAAAGATCAAACGCTATACAGAAAATCTTTTGTTTACCACAACGCCATGTATTTGCTATTCCGCCCACGTTGCTTCTACGATACTTATTTGTTGCTGTAATTTGACCATGCAGCAGTTCCCATATCAAATTCCACGCATAAGTTCATACTCATTACTGTTTCATACTTGTAACTTGTGTTGAAACAACGAAAATGTTGCAGTTGGCTCCACCTCCTGCGCTTTTTTGTCATTGTATAAGAAACTGAAATGTAGCTGCAACTTAGTTTCGCATAATAATTTGTTGCTGTGATGCATAAAATTCATAATCGAAACAAATTTTGCTGCTTGGGCCGTCACTTACAGCTTGCCAAAGCATTTTCTTTAATACATACAAATTTCTAGCGGTTGAAACTCATTCACGGTCAATTGTTCCTAGTCCTCGCCTGTACAGTAACTTTCTTCGAAAATTTTCTTCTTAAAGCGCGATGTAAATTTATTACTTTACGCAATCGATCTTCGGCAGACACGTATACGTATGGAGGTGCAACCTCAAAGACTTCATTAGGTTTTTGGATGTTAATAATAGTTTTCTCTAGCGTGCGTTTTTGTATTGTCCAGAGAACAAAATTGGATAGTGGTCACTAATATTCGTTAATCTGGTTTCGCTTACTACGTTACAGCGAATTGCGTCGGAACAAACTTCGTGGTCCAAGATATTACTACTTGCCGGCCGCGTGGAATAGGAAACTGTAAGTTCAAAATTGTAACAGGTCAATAGACTTCAGTACCCACACGCAAAAGTTGGATGGTGCGAAACCAGTTCAAAATTGTGCGTTTTTAGCGCAATTGTTGATGTAATTCGGAACCAGTACAATGATTGCGTGTCCCATAACGCAATTCATGCTCTAGCGTTTCTCCAATGTATTTGGCAGCTCCAAACTACTACACCTAAACAGTTTCAACTGGTATCAAGCAGCATTGCAAAGCGAGCGAGAAGCAAAACCATTCTCCTCCTTTCTGATTGAGGACGAGACATATGCTACGCTTTTCAAGTCTATTGCACATACGCTTTCGAGATACTTTTTCTTCTTCATGCATTCCTCTGAATAGCAGCAAGCGCGCACCGACAGTATGAGTGAGACTAACAACACTGGTATCAAGTATGTACAGCACGGGTGTCTCGCTCATTTCGTGAAGCAACGAGATATCGCCTTGCGCGTCGCAATCCGAACCGAAAGAGAAGCGAAAGAGCAACCTGCAAATTGTATGTGACGTGTCTAGTCTTGTCGCACATACATGGAAATTCTACGAGAGAGAGAGAAAGAAATTTCTCTCGTCGCTTGAGAAAAGAGCGCGTGTACATAATGACAAATAATAATTATTCACAATTTACAAGTGTTGCCATAAAAAATCAGCAACGCTTTTGTGGCTTTGTGGAATGGAGGGTTTTGCTAGTTTTGCGGTGAAGCTAGCGTTGATTACAAAATGTTGTGAACAGATTTTTGTTTCGTTTTTTTTTTGCAAATCATTCAATGGTACTTTTTAATGACCACATCCATCGAGATAAATCGATCGATTATTATAGCTATTTAAATCTAGTGAGTTATAGCTATTTAAATCTAGCAAAACTAGCAAAACCCTCCATTCCACAAAGCCACAAAAGCGTTGCTGATTTTTTATGGCAACACTTGTAAATTGTGAATAATTATTATTTGTCATTCTGTGCACGCGCTCTTTTTAGAATAGTCACATCGGATCCGATGTGATGTCATGATTCAGAGACATTAACTTATTGTTGTTTATTGTTTATTTAGATTCCCTTTTCTGTCTCCCCGGTTGGTTATGAAAATTTCATTTCATTTTTTTTTCATGATTTAATCAGTTATTCGAACCATTATTTCTGGTTATTAATTGATCTGCTTCTGTCTAGTAACATATCATATATCTGTGTATACCAATTTCATTCACCTATTAAAATTCATACACTTTATAAAAAAAAGGTAATTTCTCTAAGGCCTGTTTTTTGTGATCAATAGAAAGAGAGTTTTTTATGGTACAGAAGCGTCAGTTAATCTGGCAACCTTGCACTGCACCTAAACCTATCAATTAGCAACGGCAACGTGAAGTGCAAAAATTCTCGTTGCTGCGAATGTCGTTTAAGCAATATGCACTCAATTTGTCACCGAATTTTTTTATACTCTCTGTTTTTTTTTTTATTCCCAACCAGCAGTGGTACTGCTAAACGTTGTTTTGACAGGGCCAGAACTAATAGTTTTGCGGAATGATTTATACAAGCGCAGAGTCGAAGCCTGCTATGTCACTATTGCTGTTTATTGTTTGTTTCTCGTGTCAGCCAGAAACTTGAACAAAAAACTGTAGCACAACAATTGTGGCATCAGGTTCAAGTGCAAACTAGTCATCAAGAAAGTCCACAGTTTCTTTTTCGTTCTCAAATGCTGTTACGAAATCGTACAGTCCCATTGGCAACCGATCAATTTGTTTAAAACATCAGCACAATTTTCCCAGCATCGTCTTTCAGCCTCTTATCGCACGGAGCATGGCGAAAAGAGGCCTACACATTTATGTAATCACCATTCAAATACCGAATTCTGGTGCCAATCGTCAACCCACTCGGTCCCATAACGACTGTGTCGTAGCCTTCTCAGCACCCCCCGTTGTTGGCTGATGGCTGTACTTTTTTGGCATGTTGTCAAAATTTTGCTTTTCGTAACCGAACCCCAGCAGGCAAATGGTTACTATGTTTATGCTTATGTGTTGAAAAACCGCATCGGAAAACAGCTCGCCTCCTTCGATCCGATTGTTATTCGACATTCGTTCTTCCAAGTCCTGTTCGGTTCCAGCGACATCATCATTCCAAATCGGGCTAATCTGGGGCCAGTTCTAGCTTGGCAGCTGTGTCAATTCCAGCATCAGTGATTCAGCAGAATAGCAGCGATAATTTACACCCAATTGAGTGGTGGGAAATTAGTTACGACATTTTAGCTGACTCGGCCGCACATTACACCAGTAGTGTCCAACAGAGGCGCATGTTTGCAACAGTTCAGTGAACACCGCTGGAAGCGAATGTCCCAGGAGCCGTATGTACTGCAATAGCACTGCAGCTACAGATTGCATAAGCCGTTTATTGGCAGCAGGACAAATCCGAAGAAATACGGGGGGAAGTATTGATAACCGCATTGTTTTGCTGCTTGCGAAGCAGGCCAAGCAAACCAAGAATGTTTGTTTATTTGTGTAGATAATTGTACGGAATCTGCCCCAATCCGACTGCAGTGCCAAAATGTGCTGATTTGAGCTTCGAAGATCTGTGGATAGTCAGTCAGCTTTGAATGATATAAGGTTGGAGATTGAACAATGGAAAAGAAAAGTTTGCGAATTTTGTTTTGAATTAAATAGAGGAGAGTCTTTGGACTATGTTTTCTCGCATTCGAGATAATATAGTTCAGTTTTTCTATAACAAACGAGCAACAACTGCCAATGTGGCAAATTCGCTAACAAAACTTCGCTTGTTCGGCACGCAATCTGCTGCAAATGATGGCAGACCGATAGATCAAGCAAGAGCTGCTGGCCCCATCAAAGTCTGTTCCCTAGACAAGAAAAGACTTTTGCCGGCATTCACCGGATATTTATTATAGCGGGTAAACGCGTCTGGTTTAGCCTGCGATTCGCCTACGTGGTCGCATGTTCGGGGCGAATGTTTACATGGCCACCGTCGCCATCTTCGGTCGCCAAATAGACAGCACGGAAATTCATCACCATGTCTGTGTGCTTTGATAGGTTTAACGAAGTCACGGCCTTCTTCTTTCATGCTGCTGTCGGCCGCACGGAGCACAGTAAAAGGGTCTAGTTTGCAACAACAATCAGCAATGATTGCTGTTTGTTCAGTATTTGCTAACGTAGCACTATTGTTTGATTACCATATTTGCGTTTGATCGTGGTGGCAGGATGTTTTTCGTTGGAATAAACCTAATATTTATTCAGACTGTTTGGCTTTGGTTGAAAACAGATTTTTACGTTTTTTTATCGTAGCTTACATCAATTCCCGGAGTATACAATTGTCTGTATAATTCTAACTTGTATAATAAAAATAAACACCTCTATGCCACTCGACCGAGGGCTTGCCAATGGAACGATAATCTTTCACTTTGTTTACATACATTCTTTGATGCGAAAATTAAGCTGCACAAGCTAAACAGTTTGGTGGCACGGTTTTCTACCGACTGGGTAGCACACATTTGCATTTTACTCGCGTGACAAAATTTGGTTAAAAAAAACGCCGGAGTAAACTTAATTGAATAGCTTGTTGTGGGGATATTGGAGGGATAAGTGAACACGCACCAAAACTGGATGAGTTTTGAATGATTTTTTTATTTGCTAGATAAATACTCTAGAGTTTCTTGAGTAATCCAGAGATAAACTTTGTTTAGTTTAGTAATTACAAAGCTATTCAAGTGCTTCACTGATTCGAGCAATATTTCTAAGTCGTTGAATAGGTGATTTATTGCTCTGTGATTTTTATACCTTCGACGTTACGATCTGTTTATTATTCAAATAAAATGGTTGTATTGAAATCAGCTTAATGATTGCGTGATGCAAATCTACTTGATTAACGAATTTAATGAAATATTCCATAGTCGATTTTGTAACATTAATGATATTGAACCAATTCTAAAAATAAAACAAAACTAAATACTCGCATTAAACGGCGATAGTCGTAAAAATTTGAATAAATAATGCAAAATGATTTTCAATTTGTGCCAGTCTGTTTTTTACTTCGTTTAAAGCAGTTTTTCCTCGCTGATACTGCTAATAAAATTCTACACAAGCTTTCTACGTTTTCAAAAAGTTGTGGTTTATATACCTGCTAGTAAACTTGAGGGAACGAGACAAAATCGTCTGTTGCCATAGTAATATCACTGCAGTTGCCAGGCTCACTTTGATCGTTTCACTGCCTGGCGCACAGAGTTTCACTTCCGCCGTAGTGATGATTTTTTCGATTTTATGGCACCCAACGGGTTTTATGATCGATTTCAATTGGAGCCGAAAACTGATGTGTTGTTATCATAAAAACATGTTGCAAGTTTTTCTGATGAAACTGATATAGGTTACGATTTCATCCTTTCATCCTATCAACTATTCTAAACTATGTTTAATTCATAAACAATTGACGTTGAGCTAAAAAAGGGTTTCCTCTCAACTTTTGTTTGTTATCAGCTTCTCGGTGTAAACAAGTGAGTCTTTTTACTACGGAACAATAGGAATATATTTTCTGTTTCTCTTGATAGTTTTATTTACATAAATTTACAATATAAATTCTTATATGCTGATTGCATGCATGATAGTGAAATTTTTCTCTATTTTTCCCCGTTCGCGTTAACCAACCGGAACGCTTCTGGTACTGAAATGCGACGGTCGAATTTAATTTTTTAAGTTTTGCGTTCCTCGGCAAGTTTTCCCTCTCATGTGCGACTTTAAGTGGTTTAACTTTACAGAGATAATTGTTCAATGAAATGAACTGCTTCAGCAGCATCGAAAAATAAGGCACACGATGGTAAAGTTTCTCGATTACCCCCAGCAACGCAAAGCTGTACATTCTCGTGATTGTTGAAACTCAGTAGGCGTTCGATTGCATAATTTTTGCACTATTTTAGAGGCCTTTTTTGTTCTTTTTCTCCGTGAAGCTGTAAACTAGAACTAGGTCTAGCTGATATCAGTTAAAATGAAAGACTGTCATGACAAAGCAAATCATTTGTCCACGCCAAACGTGGCTAGAAGCTGTTCCACTTGGCAATAACCAGTTGAAAGCGATCCATCATGGATACGAAGAGTGTTGAATAATTACCAACTGTGAGAATGCAGTGGTGAATGTTAATGTATACACAGAAACTATCCACGCCATCGCCTTATTTACAGCACACAAAACATAATAAAGCTCGGGTCCATTGTCTTTGGGTGGTGCGGTGGCGATGTTGTTTGCTTGACACATTCACCGGACTGTCGCGGGAAAAGCGCCAGCGCCATTCAAGAGCATAAAACAAGCGAGCGCTGTTCCAACAACAAAGCGGGCTCTGTTGACGAGACTAGGGCGCCAAGTTATCTGGCAAAATGTTACCATTTAAATTTCCCCCAGGGTGAAGTTTCTCCGAAGGACGTGCCTTACGTAACTCGGCGCCGGCCTACTGTGATGACGGGGGCATAGGGCGATGATGTTTCATCCCCTTGGGCAACGAACGGAACTCGGTCGCCTTCCGTCACTCAAATGGCGACCGATGTAATTTGTTTTTTCCTGATAAGCGAAAGCTCCAATTAGTTGGGAGTCTATTTGACTGACAGAGGGAAAAACCTCTTCCAGTTCATTTTATGGCTTCGCTTCACGGCAATTAAAGAAGAGAGTTTTTTTGCTACCAAAGTTGCCTGTGAACTTTTTAAAGTTCAGCCGGGTTTGGCCTTCGAACTTTATTAGAAAAGAAAAAATAACAAACGAAAGAAAGAAAAAATAACGACAGTAACAAAAAAACCTTTCCTTGCTTTGTTTTTCGCTATCATGCACATAACGACAGAGGGAACTTTTAATTAAATCATTCCACTAGTTGAACTGCGACTTATAGCGCGTGGAAAAGAAATCAATTTGGTCCAACCAACATTCATTTCTAGCCATACTCAGGTTCAGATCATCACTTACCAGTAGCACGTCATCTTTCTCCTTGATACACAACCGTGCGATTGGAGGTAGAGGTGGGAATCTGGCTTCAACTCTGCTCCCGCAGGCGATAAAAAACGTTTACGATGAAAGAGTTGGGAAATAGTATTCACTAAGCAATGTCATGAAATGCGGCAAAATAAACATAATTCAGGTTTACGTGCGTCAATAATTGAAGGTATCTTGAGCTTAAAATTAAAACCAAATATCAAAGTACGAACAAAAATTACAGAAGGGTTGTGTACAAGACACGACCATAATGTTGATGAAGAAATAATTAAGGCAAAACTTGCATTGTTGATTCCAGAGCCGTTACCAAGTACATCAGCTCACCACAATCACTAATTAAGAATGTACTAATGAAAAGGATGGCGACTTCGATTAAGACAATGTTCAGTTTACTCATTTTAAAAAGAACTTTTAGGTCATCGGATCTGAAAGCCTAAAGCTGGTTTGAAATCAAGTGAAGGTTGGATGAATTAAATTCTCTCTCAATTCGGTATGCTATGCTTTCTGTATATGATTGTTAGTGATTTATAAGAGATTAGCCGTAATCTGAATTTTTCGTGATCATTGAGATTTTATGGGAATAAAAACTTGTTTGTCCATCTCGAACTACGGAAAGGTGTCTGTGGATCGATTTCCGACATCTGGGCATCTATCCAGTTCCAAAAATATCCATATTGGATGGCATTTTGCATATATGCTGTTTCCCGGAAACCCAAAGTCACCGTCTTAGATTTCAAAATGGCATCTGGAAATCAAGCATTCTGGAATTTATTTATTTCGTCAAGCAAATGTAGACTACAGTTATATTAATACAATGTTTTCTTATATTCTATACATTATTTCCAGTAGTTAGTAGTTTTTTGGTTTGATTTCTGCCCTTAGTGATGTCGATATTTTCGCAGTGCTGATTATAGTGACGCATCATGCGATTTATTGGGCTATTTTTTGAGTAGTTAGTTCTGTGGGAGTTTTCCGAAAATATATTACGATTTCTTAATTGACGACTGGGTGCATAAAAATTTGATTGCGATAATAATTTAGAGGATTACACGCATTGCATTGCATTGCATTGAAAGTTCGCGGCGTTCTTTAAGTGCTTTTTTTAGCGTGCTTCAAACGATGGTAAGAGAAATACTGTCCAATTTAGCTTACGAAGCGCGTACAAAAGAAATTGTTTTTGGACAGATTCAATGCGTTCCTCATTTGTTACAATATAGGGATTCCATGCAATGCTACAGTATTCCAGAATTGGTCGGACGTTTGTAATATATAATAGTTTGATTGTATATGGGTTTTGAAAATTATGGCCGAAGCATTTTATGAAGCCCAACATACTATTTGCTTTGTTGATTATCGTGTTACAATGTTCTATGAATGTAAGTTTGGAGTCTAAGACTACGCCTAGGTCCCTTACGATTTTGCATTTTTCTACTGGTTGATTTCATAAGAAAATGTCTGTTGGTGGTGTTACTGTTTTTCTGCTGAAGGCTATTGAATTACATTTTTTTAATGTTGAGTTGTAATAGACTTTTGTTGCACCAAGTGTAGAATACATTAATTTCATTCTGGAATATTTCGAAGTCTTCTGCATTGATTATTTCTATAAAGAGCTTCATGTCGTCAGCATATACAAGCACATGTATTGATTTAAGGAGAAAGAAAATTTCATTCACGTATAATATAAAAAGAAGAGGGCCCAGGTGAGAACCTTGAGGAACCCCAGAAGAACTATTTGTGTTCGTTTTGTTATGTATGACTGCAGCCATTCCAAAAATTTTGTTTCTATTCCGTATTTTTCGAGCTTGAAGAGCAATAAAGGTATGTCGATTATGTCAAATGCCTTTCTAAAGTCCGTATAAAGAGCCTCTAGGTGGTTGCCGTTGTCCATTTCAGTCAAAGTGAAAGTTATGAATTCCAAAAGATTTGTGGTGGTTGATCGGCCTTTATAAAAACCGTGCTGTTGAGTTGTAATTTGGTTTTTTACTTGCTGAGAGATTTTTTCATGATTATTGATTCAAATAATTTTGGAATCCATGAAATAATGGCAATTCCACGGCTATTACGAATGCCAGATTTAGCCCCAGATTTGAAAATTGGCACTAAATAAGAGTTCTGAAAAAATTTCATTCTTCAGGGACATATTGAAGAGGTGTAGTAAAGGTGTAGACAGTTCTTCTGCCAAGTTTTTGAGAAAAATGGATGCTATTCTGTCAGGTCCAGGACCTTTCGTAGCGTCTAAATTTTTAAGTGGGTTCTGAATTTTGAATTCAGATATTTAATTGACAGATAAAGAGTTTGAATACTCAGTGACCAGTTGACCAGAAACCAAAAGTCTAGAAAGTGTAGAATTCATAATGGCGTCTTGTGTTGATTTGTGGCCTCTGACCATCATCCCGATTTTTACAATGTCCATATTTGATGGTATTAGGCCATTTTTCACCTCTGATTAAATTATGCGTTTCAACAAGGTTTGACATTTTTAAATAGTATAATAGTTAAGATCATATAACTTCAACATTCCGCCTTTAGACGGACACTTAGATAATTTTCCAATCATTTGCTGCAAGAATGAGTACGTAGCTCTGCACTACCGACCCGGCGAACGTCACCCGAAACGAGTCTGATTGGGTGAAAGTTATTACATCCTTGTCGAGCGACATTGAATGTAATCGCTTACAATCGAGTATCTTAACCGGCTGAAGGCTGGAGTCCTTATAACGGCCAGTTCCAGCTTTCAGCAGATCCTCGACAGTCAAACTCGAGTCGAGGACAACGCCATCGATCTCAATTACACGAGCTAAAAAAAAAGCTGCAATCTCGTTTGCTTGCTTGGGGTATGACACCGATACACGCAGTTTATTCGGGCGGACTTTTGTGAATTCTGTCACGGCTTTAAACTGTTCAGCCAGATCCCGTAAAATTTACATTGTGTTTAATGCTCTCACTCATCAATCAACTCATGTGAGTCGCCTATTCCCATTCGCGGAACCTTGCACTCGCCCCGATAGTTATCGTTCATTTGAAATGACCCGGTGAACAGCAGAGGGAAAGAAACCCGTAAACAAATCTGTTTGATAGTAAAAACTATTATCGTAATTCGATGACAGTAGGCGAAAGGAATCAAATGAAAATGAAACTGTTCGTTTCGAAATGATTTGCGCGAAATATTCAGTTTCGTTGTTATATTTAGAAAAAAGTAGAGCCCTGTTTGCTACACGAATGCATTTGGACTCTTTTTTCGGATAAACAAAACTTTTAAGGCTTACCGCTAAACGAAATCCGAAAAGTCGATTTCTATTCTAGAGAAACATTTCAAAAGGTCCTATCTGCTTTGATCGATTTTTTGATCGATCACTTTCATTCAATCACCACAACTCATTAAACACCTTTTATGACGCGTTATTTGTACAAGTTGATAGCGGAGGGACCACTCTTGCCTTTTGAACGAAAACCACGCTTGGGAAAGTCACTAGAGCTGAACCATTACCAAAATGAAAAGACCCTTCGGAAAAACGATGAAAGCAGATAGGACCTTTTGAAATGTTTATCTAGTATTGACATTTCATGCGATAAACAACTACTGGAATGTTGTTCTCAAATTGAAAATGCAAAAGTTTATTCGAATAGCACGTGCGCTGTACGGTAAGTGGAATTGCTAACGATAACAGGAAAACACTTCATCTTTTACGTTGTTCTCTTTTATTCTATGTATCTCTTTTATATTCTCCCGCACTCATATCGCAACCCGTGTTCAGAGTGAGCGCGCCAAACCACTTTTTCTCAATATATTTTTTATAACAAAACCCCCGAGAAAAAAAATTCTAGTAGCGCCACTGGAAAGAGTAATTGAAGTTTTTTTAAAGAGCGCAAAAACCATTTGTTTTCACGGCACGGTACATTATTCGGGAAACATGCAGATAATGAAAAGTACAGTAGTTGCCTAAAAACCTCCTTTTTCCAAAGTTTTCAAGAAATTATGACTTTTTGCCCGATTTTGAATTTTATGTCAGTATATTGTGTTTAAATAAGGGACCTTTTCTTCAGCAAAAAATATTAAACTGAACTCCTAATAATAATAATCATGCGAAAATTATGAAACCAACTTTTTTTCTGTTTTTTTTTTCGAGACCTAGAACCAGCGCCTTAGAATATCGATGTTTGTTCACGAATAGATGAATTGGATTGTTCTCAGTGTCACCGCATTTATTTTCTGATGCAACTCAGTAACCTATGCTCATTGCGACGAAGCATAAATATCGTTTATCATTTTCAATTACAGAACAGTGCACAATGGTCCAGAAACCGAATTTAGGGGGAAATTTGGATCTAGAGCTCTATAGCAACATTTTAGAGAAAAACTTTCTTCTTCAAAGTTGTTACATATGATAAAGCGCTCATTGAAAAATTATTAAAAATTAGGGTGACCAACATTTTCGATGCAATCAAATATCTAACTTTTTTATCTTTGTAGATAGAAGAAAAATTTGTTCTACAATGTTATAGCCCCATTAATTTTAAGTAGCTTTGTAAAATAAAGCTTTTCTCTATCTTTGAAAACAACCGATTTATATTGAAAAAACATATTTTACGCTCTAACTTTTTTATTTCATGTTTCATCTCAAAACTGTCTTTAAACGACTTTTAGAGCTTTTCAAGAGAAACAATTTGCGATGCTGACAGCGTAAATAACTCAATTTTACTCAAAGTTATTAATATTTTTCATCAAAAAATATGCGTTTTTCATTTGTATGTCATTCATTTTGGGGCGAACATAAAAAATATCTCTTGGTCTCATTTTGAAGGGCGTACTTGACTCTATAAATGGAAGAACTTTTAGAAATATTTTATTTCTTAAATTTGAGTAAATTCAATTGAAAAACAAAACGTAAATTTCAATAATTTTATACATTATGCATATAAAAGCACTCAGATTTATTTTTTGGGTTTTTTTCCTATAACTAGACGTAATTACCTTTAATTTGACCCAAAAAGATCGAAAATCGATCGACTGCTTCAAAAGTTATGAATTTTTTTAAAATTAATTACATCGAACACAGTCGTTTTTCATGGTCACCCTATTTCGAAGTTGATCACGCAAAGTGCTTCAATTGTGCTCAAAATCGCAAGGATGCATCTATGTTGAAAATAATCAAACCCGTATTGTTTCGTTGGGTTGTTAAGGGGACCAGCTCCGAAATAGGGTGACCATAAAAAACGGCTATATTCGATGTATTTTATTTAAAAAAAACATAACTTTTGATCCAGCTGATCGATTTTCGATCTTTTTGGGTCAAATTAAAGGTAGTTACGTCTAGTTAAAAGAAAAAATACCAAAAAATAAATCTGAGTGCTTTTATATGCATAATGTATAAAATTATTGAAATTTACGTTTTGTTTTTAAATTGAATTTACTTAAATTTAATAAATAACATATCTAAAAGTTCCTCCATATATAGAGTCAAGTATGCCCTTCAAAATGAGACCAAGAGATATTTTTTACGTTTGCCCCAAAATGAATGACATACAAATGAAAAACGCATATTTTTTGATGAAAAATATTAATAACTTTGAGTAAAATTGAGTTATTTACGATGTCAGCACTGCAAATTGTTTCTCTTAAAAAGCTCTAAAAGTCATTCAAAGATAGTTTTGAGATGAAACATGGAAGAAAAAAGTTAGAGCGTAAAATATGTTTTTTCAATATAAATCGGTTGTTTTCAAAGATAGAGAAAAACTTTATTTTACAAAGTTACTTATAATTAATGGAGCTATAACATTGTAGAACACATTTTTCTTCTATCTACAAAGATAAAAAAGTTAGATATTTGATTGCATCGAAAATGTTGGTCACCCTAATTTTTGATAATTTTTCAATGAGCGCTTTATCATATGTAACAACTTTGTAGAAGAAAGTTTTTCTCTAAAATGTTGCTATAGAGCTCTAGACCCAAATTTCCCCCGAAATTCGGTTTCTGGACCATTGTGCAGTGAAATGAATATAAAAAGCCTCGTAATGATATTCAGAGAAGCTCCGGTGACTATCAATCCGAGTAGTGAAAGTCTATTCAGAAGCTGTACACCGCACAGTTCAGTAGAAAATGTAAAATGAGGTAATTTTGATTTCTACTATTTTGAAATGATTTCCATTATTGACGATCAACATATCAACACGAGTGTTAAGGTTCATTCTGTCGGTGTCCATCGGTTGTTTGGTATCATGAATATCAACATTCGCATGGGTAGTATGATTATCAATTTAAAGAAGCATGAAAATCGCTGCTTTTGAATATCATGACAGTGAATATTCGAAGCACTGCCTAGAACACTGTATCATTTGATAGTTTTTTATATTCCTCAGAAATGTTTACGTAAACTTTACAACTTTCATGGCGTTTTTTCTTTTATTTTGGAGGCAGAATTGTTTAAACTTCAATCTCGCAGTTGCAAACCGTATTTTGCAGTTTTTAGGCTTCCAGACCCATGAGGCTCCATCGCTCGACATTTTTGCATAGCAATAGTTTTTTTTACAATGGAGACGCATGGTGGTCTCTAACTGGTCGAAACGGAAAGAAACGGTTTGTGTCATAATTTTCGCATGGTTATTGTTCAACTTGGATGTCATTTCACCACTAGCATCTAAGCGATCATTTATGAACGTGAAGAACTTGTTGATCAACCCTTCATAGAACACTTTAGGTCGAAGATTATTGTAAAGTTAACAGTCGCTAGGACCTCCTCAACTTTTTTTCAACTCGATGTAAATACCACGAACCAGTGTTAAAATTGCAAAATTCGTTTCTTCACATGGATAGAATATCATAGCTCTTCAGACCCATCTTCCCTTTACGAACAAAAGCATTAATGCTAAAAGCTAAAAGTAACAGTTCTTCCTCTCTTAAAATTCGTCCGATTTGCCCGAAATTCAAACACCAACAGTGTGAATCTAAACTCATCAATCGATCCGTCAAAAAATTATGGACCTAAGAATTAAAATAAAACTCAAAAAGCGCTATCGCTGTTTTTTCCGGAAAACTCGAAAATCCTGTACAAGTTTTCAGTCAGTATGGTGATGGCATAGTTGTGACTTGAACTACCGATTATTAATTCGAACCTTAACATATATTGTAATAAAAAAAATACAAAACCACGATCGAACGGTCAGAACATTGTAGAGTTCACAAAATTATCCAAACAAAAATCCTCCGCACGGCATGCCTTGATGTGTTATAAAATATTCAACACAAAAACTGAGCAAATGTCATCGATGGTGTGTTTGGTGTAAATGTGTGCCTGTGTGTATCCTCACCCTAGTTTAATTGAACTATTCCTAAATCAAGACTGACCGACAGGATATCACTCAAGCTATGGCTCTATCGTTTTCAATAGACCTCGCCAGTCAACTGTAATAATAACTATCGCCGGTGCCTTCCTGAAGCCTTCGGAGCGGGGGGTTTCCTTCCACAAGCAGTCCAATTAAATAAAAGCTCCATACGCTCTGTTGCTTCTCTGTTATGTAGAAACCCCCTTGGTTTGCCACGGCACGGAAAGCCGATTGATCGATATTCGCCGTAACTATCATTTTGTGGTCCATCATGCGTGAAAAAAAACGTTGATTCTACTTCATTGTTGGATTTGTGGTGGTTCTCATCACAATAAAATTTATTAAAATTTCTAAAACAAGATTTGTAATGTAGGCACGAATCAAAGCTGACTTCTTATACGTAAAAATCAATAACAATAACTCCAAACAAGGCGATTACATGCTAAGCCACCCCATCCATTATCGCGCCCCCGGGGTGTGCAAATCACTGGTGAGAGGAAACCTTGCCAATGCAAAACGGTTTTTGCGTCGACTTCTACTGCTCCTGTTCTACTCGTGGCGACGATCATGGCTCACAGCTAAGTAAGCTGTGAAGCGGATTACTGCACGGTCTATTAGGGGGGCAGAAGAGAGCTGAAACCGAAATCCGATCGGTTTTTCATCAGAGGGAGCGATGCAAAACCGATTCACTTACTACAGTGCCGTCATTAGCGCACAAATGACCTTCGCTGTCAATTAGGCGTGAGCACTGATGATTCAGGGTGTTAATTGGAAAGTTGAGTAGTTTTGGGTGATTGGTAATTGATTAATCTTGTTCATTGGGGTGAGTTTGTTTTCCCTTCCACTCGCATACTAACGCAGTCGAGGTGCGGAAATAATTTGCAAAACATGACTAGAAAATAATTCCTTCTTGGGGTTGGATTTAATGAAGAATAATGCGAGCCACTTTTATTAGCATATTCGAAATTAATATGTAGCAACTGTTTTGTTGGTGAACTGCAATCACTCGAACTGAGCTGCACTTCTATGCTGAGTGGGAAAAATGCAATTCGATTTTTTGCTGCTCCCCTGTTGGCTTGTGCTAATGAGGGCTTGAGTGCATGTGCTCATAACAATTATATTCGTTTCCTTTCGTGCATTTACTCTGTAAAAAATGCTAAAATGCTATTTGCATGTTGCAAATGGTAATGAGAAATTGTTGCGAGCGCTAAAATTTCTTCGCGTTCAACAAATAATATGCACGGAACATTTGATATATGCACTAACAAAACAGGCAATCTGTTTCATTCCATCCGAATAAATTTAACTTTTCACAGCCAGCCACAAACTCGGTTATTTATAGCTCAAAAAGTGCATATTGTATAAACCTATAAAATGGAAGAAGTCATACTGCACCACAGTGAATTTAATGGCACTATAAACGATACAAACCACGAAGATGGTAATATAAACGTAGTAGATAACATTATTCTTTGCATTTCGAAATTTAAAGTTTCAGAAAGAAAATTTAGAAAGTTAAGATTACATTGACGCTGGCATATACATTGAAGATATTCATGAAAAACCATAATTTTCTCACTCCTTCACATTCGGCGTATTGTTACGCAGTTTCGCAATACCGTCAGAGACAACGTTCAGGTGTACTAAATAACGTTTATTTGTGCTTCCCCCTTACAATGAAACCAAAAGCGTAATGAAAACCCAGTCATAACATTTAAAACGAATTCTGCGCCTGCTGCAGTTCTTTTTCAGCAGCAGCAGGCTAATAATTGCGCACAATAACCATGAACTGTGGTATTAATAATGTCATACAATCTCGATGACCAATGCGGTTGAGTGCGTGTCGGAAAAGTAGGCCAAGCACCAACAACACTTTACAAATTATGTAGGTACATACGCACTGCAATGCTGACCTTCTCTTTGCTTTTCTCTCTTCTTTTTTTTTTGTATGTGCAGGAATCTCATCGCTATCCAGTTGTGGTGATCCAGATCGACTACCGGAACTGCCCCCGGGCGATGAACAACGATTGCAGCGAGCCGCCCTCAATCTACAGCAGAAGCTTATCCTGCGAGAATGGCTCAAGGAGCACCGACTTCAGCACTATTATTCCAGGTAAGCGGTGTTATCTCACATTTTCAGCTAGTTCGCAAAAAAAAAAAAAAAAAAAAAACAAGATGCAAAACGTAATACGGTAGGCAGTAAAAAAAGTGAGCGAAAAAGCACTGCGGATGTCAACTGCGGTGTAAACACTTACGGTAGAGAGTAAGCAATGAAGAGGGAAAAAACGGAAGTTTCAACGATAGACGACAAATGGTAGCATATATAAGTAAGGCAGGCGGTGTACGATACACCTACATGTCCTGTTTTGCTTTTTCCAGCAATAGCGCCGCCGGAAAGCAATGTGCAACCACACGATAAGCAGAAGGTGACTGCATTAAGCAGGAACAATTACCCACCGGGCGGTAGCGGCTCAACCGGTGTGTTAGTCCCGCTACAACTTCCCATTCCGGTAACCGTTTTATTGTGAGTTGCTCTTGTACTCATGGTACAATGCAATGAGAATAATGCAAAACATAGATTTGCAAGTGTACCATTTTATCAGTGAAGTTGTATGCTTCGGAAACTAAAACTTGGGAAAAATGTGTTGAAATGACGTTCAAATTTTTTTTGTGCTCGGTGTTCAATAAATAAAATTTCAAAATTACATGTTTGGAATAACTTCATCAGCTTCACTAACGCTTCCAGAAGCTGTCGCAGGCAGCACGCTCGGATTTCATGGGTGTTTCATCCCAGCTCAAATTGTTCTAAGTTGGAGATTTTGTAACAAGAAAGCTTCGACGAAAGAAAGAAATTCGTTACAAAGAAAATAAAAGACTGACTCACTCACTAGAAAAACAAGGGTCACTCACTAACTTGATGTTCCATGTATTCTTCGATCAGTATGTTCGGCAGATCAAGGTAGAGCTAATAGCAGTGAAATCTCATTTTGAAAGCCTGAAAAAGACCACACTCATTCTGTGCCGAACACGCATCAGTATAGGACGTGTTTGGTGATCGCTCCGATAGAATATAAAACAAAAGACGCGCGAGCAAGTGTTGGTATTGTTTGCCTGGTCGAGTGAAGGTTCAAGCTCGCCCGCCTTTGTGCAACTGTTTCGCATCGTGGCTGTTTGCTGGTGCGTAAGCCGATTTGGCTGCTAAGTGATTTGTGCTACAGCAGTGGTCGAGAATCTCAACACAAAGGAGGAAAAAGAAGAAGCCAACAATTGACAGCGAGTTGTGTCGCTGTGCTGAGTGATCACACACCCGGCTCGCTGCTGGTGGCTGTTTGAAGCTGCTGTATTGGTGCTGCTGGCTGTAACGGCTGCAGCTTCGACCGTTCGGACAACCAACCCTGCTGAAAGGAGAAGTAAAGAGGTACGTGTTCTGTCGGCGCTAGTGCGCTAGATTTAGCGCGATGGATGTAGATCCCTCGCCTCCCGTGCCACCATCCCCGAACCCCTCCGACCCTGTCCCTCCTGCCAACCCTTCCTCTGTTAATTCTCCAGTCCCCCCTCGCCCAAGGCTTTACCCGGACGGATCTCAGGGCAGCTTTACTGTTTTCTTTCGGCCAAAAGCAGGACCGAAATCGAAACCGTTAAACATCCTGAAGATTTCGAAAGACCTGACGGAGGGGTACAAGGCCGTGACCGAAATCTCCAAGGTCAGACCCAACAAGCTCCGTGTCGTGGTCAGCGACCTGGAACAGGCCAACGCTATTGCTCGCTCCGAGCTTTTCACACGCGAGTATCGCGTTTAAATACCCGCATGACACGTGGAGACGTAAAGACGTAAACGTAAAGATCATAGATTGCAAGCAATTGCGGTCTGTGTCTCTTGTCAACGGCACAAAAGTGTACACTCCGTCAGACTCGTTTCGTGTTACGTTTGCCGGATCTGCTCTCCCTAGCCACGTCTCGATCGATCGGGTTCGTTTGCCTGTGCGATTGTATGTACCCCGTGTTATGAATTGCACCAATTGCAAGCAGCTAGGCCACACAGCCGCCTACTGCTGCAATAAGGCACGATGTAGCAAGTGTGAAGAAACTCATGCGGACGATTCTTGCAGTGTAAATGCTGAAAAATGTATTCACTGCGGGGAAAATCAGCATGAGCTCTCCACATGCCCGGTGTACATGCAGCGCAGAGATAAAATCAAGCGGTCACTTAAGGAGCGTTCAAAGCGATCTTACGCTGAGATGCTGAAGAAGACCGTGACCACTTCTACCATAACATCGAACCCCTTTGATCTGTTGCCCTCCGATGAAACCGATTCTGACGATTCATCAGCGGGAACATCTTATGCCAATCCTGGGGAGTCTAGGAAGAGGAAAAATGTTTCTTCTCCTAAATTTCCCCGTAAAGGTCCTAAGATTTCCCAAAGTGTAATGAAAAGTACGAACAAACCAAACAGTGCTGCGGAAAAACCGAAGCAAACTTCTCCTGGGCTTGCAAATTTAAAGTCCCAGAAGGAGTTCCCAGCACTGCCAGGAACATCTAAAACCCCAGTTGTTCCTTTTGCACTCCCAGTTGATGAAGCAAACTCTGGATTAATGAAATTTTCTGACATTGTGGACTGGATTTTTGAAACTTTCAATGTACCCGATCCAATTAAAATTTTTTTTTACAGCATTCCTCCCAACAGTTAGATCATTTTTGAAGCAGTTGACTGCCCAATGGCCCCTCCTTGCAGCGATTGTATCCTTCGATGCCTAATTCATCTGCGTATACGAAGAATTCTATCTCTGTCTTACAGTGGAATTGTAGAAGTATTTTACCAAAAATGGATTCATTTAAAGTTTTAATAAATAGAAACAAATGCGATGCATTTTCCCTTTGTGAAACTTGGCATACTTCAAATATTGATCTCAACTTCCATGATTTAAATATTATTCGCCTTGATCGAGACACCCCATATGGAGGAGTACTTTTAGGGATTAAAAAGTGCTATTCTTTCTATCGTATTAACCTCCCCTCGATTCCAGGCATCGAAGTTGTCGCATGTCAAATGACAATACAAGGTAAAGAGCTTTGTATTGCCTCAATATATATTCCTCCCAGAGCACAGGTTGGGCAACGGTTGCTCTTTGATTTAATAGAACTTCTCCCCTCGCCACGTTTGATTTTGGGAGATTTCAACTCTCATGGTGTGGCTTGGGGTTCCCCCTACAATGATAACCGTTCCTCCTTAATCTATCACCTTTGCGATGACTTCGACATGACTATTTCAAACAACGGTGAAATGACACGTATCCCGAAACCTCCAGCGCGCCCAAGCGCTTTGGATCTATCCTTATGTTCGACGTCGCTACGGTTGGATTGCACATGGAAGGTAATCCTCGATCCTCACGGTAGCGACCATCTGCCTATTCTTATTTCAATTACAAACGGGTCAACTCGCATGCGACCAATTGACATTCCGTATGACCTCACACGGAATGTCGATTGGAAGTTATACGAGGAAATGATTTCAAAAGCGGTCGAGTCGATTCAACATCATCCACCACTTGAAGAATACAACCTCCTCGCGGGCTTAATCCTCGACGCCGCGTTGCAAGCCCAAACGAAGAAATATCCCGGCGTAACGATCAAAGAGCGGCCTCCAACTCCGTGGTGGGACAAAGAGTGCTCCGATGTCTACACGCAAAGATCCGACGCGTTTTTGGCCTTCCAGAAGGAAGGTATACCCGACGTTTATATGCGGTATTCGGAGCTTAATACCAAGCTTAAAAGCCTGGCTAAAGCAAAGAAACGCGGATATTGGCGTCGGTTCGTGAACGAGACGTCGAGGGAGACATCGATGAGCACTCTTTGGAACACAGCCCGAGGAATGCGGAATCGCGTAACGGTCAACGAAAGCGAGGAGCCTTCAAGTCGGTGGATATTTGATTTTGCCAGAAAAGTATGTCCGGACTCTGTTCCTGAGCAAAACATTGTTCGCGATGCGTCTCCGGGGCACGACGCCATAGAATCACCTTTTACGATGGCAGAATTTTCAGTTGCCCTCCTGTCCTGTAACAATAACGCGCCTGGGTTAGATAGAATCAAATTCAAAATCTACCCGGCAATGCCAAGAGGCGCTTGTTGAACTTGTTCAATAAGTTCCTGGAGCAAAACATTGTACCGCAGGATTGGAGGCAAGTGAAGGTGATTGCCATCCAAAAACCAGGGAAACCAGCTTCTAATCACAACTCTTATAGGCCGATTGCAATGCTATCCTGTATCCGGAAATTGATGGAAAAAATGATACTCCGTCGTTTAGACCACTGGGTCGAATCAAATGGTCTACTATCAGATACTCAATTTGGCTTCCGCCGTGCCAAAGGGACGAATGATTGTCTTGCGTTGCTTTCAACAGATATTCAGCTGGCGTATGCTCGCAAAGAACAAATGGCGTCTGCGTGCTTGGACATTAAGGGGGCTTTTGATTCCGTTTCTATTGACATTCTTTCGGGCAAACTTCACCGACAAGGATTTTCTCCAATTTTGAACAATTTTTTGCACAATTTGCTGTCCGAAAAGCACATGCATTTTACGCACGGCGATTTGGCAACTTTTCGCATTAGCTACATGGGTCTTACGCAGGGCTCATGTTTAAGCCCTCTTCTTTACAACTTTTAAGCAAATGACATCGACGAATGTCTGGTAAATTCATACACGATAAGACAACTTGCAGACGACAGTGTAATCTCTGTTACAGGAGCCAAAGCTGCCGATTTGCAAGGACCATTGCAAGATACCTTGGACAATTTGTCTGCTTGGGCTTTACAGCTAGGTATCGAATTCTCTCCGGAGAAGACTGAGATAGTAGTTTTTTCTAGGAAGCATGAACCTGCTCAGCTTAAAACACAATTAATGGGTAAAACGATTTCTCAGGTTTTGGTACACAAATATCTTGGTATCTGGTTCGACTCTAAAGGCACCTGGGGTTGTCACGTGAGGTATCTGATGAAAAAATGTCAACAAAGAGTGAATTTTCTTCGTACAATAACCGGACAATGGTGGGGAGCCCATCCAGGAGACCTTATAAGGCTTTACCAAACAACGATATTGTCTGTTATTGAATACGGGTGTTTCTGCTTCCGCTCCGCAGCAAACACACATTTGATCAAACTGGAGCGAATACAATATCGTTGTTTGCGTATCGCCTTGGGTTGCATGCAGTCGACCCATACGATGAGTTTGGAGATCTTAGCTGGAGTACTACCATTGAAAACCCGCTTCTGGAGCCTGTCTTCTCGTATTCTAATCAAATGTGAGGTCTTGAACCGTCCCGTGATTGAAAATTTTGAAAGGTTAATCGAACTTAATTCTCAAACCCGTTTTATGACATTGTATTTCAATCACATGTCCCAAAATATTAACCCTTCTTCGAATATTCCAAATCGTGTCGACTTATCAAATACTTCTGATTCTACTGTGTTTTTCGATACATCCATGATAGAAGGAACTCGTGGAATCCTGGATCATTTACGCGTGCAGCAGATCCCTAAAATTTTTTCCAATAAATATCGAAACATCAACTGCGACAATATGTACTACACTGACGGATCACTTCTTGATGGGTCACTGGCTTCGGTATCTTCAATAACAATTTAACCGTCTCCCATAAGCTCGATAATCCTGCTTCTGTTAACGTCGCAGAATTAGCTGCAATTCAGTACACCCTAGAGATTATCGAAAAAATGCCCACGGACCATTATTTCATCTTCACGGACAGTCTCAGTTCCATTGAGGCTCTCCGATCGATGAAAGATGTTAAGCACTCTCCGTATTTCCTGGGAAAAATACGGTAACATCTGAGTGCTTTATCCGAAAAATCTACTCAGATTACCTTAGCGTGGGTCCCTTCTCACTGCTCGATACCGGGCAATGAGGAAGCGGACTCTTTGGCTAAGGTGGGCGCAACAAACGGTGATATTTATGAAAGACCAATTGCTTTTAATCAATTTTCTTTTTTTTTCGTATTAATCAATACGATCATCAGTTGGCAAAATGCTTGGACCAGAGGGGAATTGGGAAGGTGGTTACATTCCATAATCCCCAAGGTGTCGACGAACCCGTGGTTCAAGGGGTTGGATGTAGGTCGGGATTTCATTTGCGTTATGTCCCGGCTTATGTCCAATCACTATAGATTTGACGCGCATCTCCGTCGTGTTGGGCTCGGGGAAAGTGGTATCTGTGCCTGTGGTGAAGGTTATCACGACATAGAGCACGTTGTTTGGTCATGCCCTGTACACCGTGACGCCAGGTCTAAATTAATAGCTTCCCTGCAGGCCGAAAGTAGGCAGCCGGCTGTTCCTGTTCGTGATGTCTTGGCGAGCCGTGACCTATCCTACATGTCCCTTATATACGTTTTCCTGAAATCCATCCACGCCCCAGTTTAGTCCTACCCCCTTCCGCCTGCATCCAGCTTAACGACGAGAACACGTTAAGACCCCGGATCCGGAAACAGCAATCAGACCCGCACGATACTCTCAAGGCCCGAGGGAGACAACCCAATATGCCAGTCCGTTATATCTTGGCCCAGCAGCGGAACAAATTTAATATGCTGCTTACCTATGGCAATGAAAACCATCATACAGTAAACCAGTGCTTTTAATGCAAAATATTATAGCTTTAAGTTACATTTAGTTTCAGCTCGTAGTCGGCAGCGAGGATAAAAAATTTTCTTTTAGTTATTAAGATACTTTAGAAAGTAAGCTACCAGATATAATTGGCGCCGTTAAACATTAAATTGTATTTGTGCCGTGTCAAATAAATTATAGATGAACAAAAAAAAAAAAAAAGAAGACCACACTCGCGAGGTTACAGCTGTGCGCTGCTCATGTTACTGCCAGGCTGTATCGTGCGACTGTGCACCCGCTCTAAATGGAGGAGATCGAGACTCATTTCTGATCATATTCGACTATCGTGGCTGAAGTAGCCACCATATGTCTGGCCCACTTTCATCGCTAACCAGATTTCAAACAACCAGGAGATAACGAAGACGTCAGTGGAACCATGTCAAGGAGACAGATAAACCAGCTAATTTTGTGCCACTGAAAGTTATACCGATGGACCTAGCAGAGCTACCGAATTTATTTCATGGTTCGCATTGGTTGTCACTTGCTATTCCAGCTAACCCTTGCATTTAAAAATATGGGCAAAATTTGCCGATTTTCTAAAGGATTACTTCAAGCGCATTGAAGAAACTACTTATGCAGCTTCAATCATAGTAACCCATGAGTTAGCAGAAAGAACTTTACAGCTCATTCGAACAACCGTGATGCCGAAAACAGTGAAGCTACTCCATTCAGAAGTGTGTGCGTTCAAAGAACGGAACTCGACACGTCGAAAACGGACATCGTCCGGCACTTTGTAGATGCCGGATACGCCCGTTCGGAAGACTACAACATCTTGGCACTGTTGGACAACAATCAGCGCATTGAGGGAAAGGCCGGTTCCGGAAGACCGATGACTCTGATCGACAAGAAGCTCCAAAGGATGCTGGAGGGGACCGAGGGAGAAGTGATGACGCAACGGCAGCGGTTGAATGAGATGGTCAAATCGATTCTCCCGGCAAATCGCGAAGTGGAGGTGGTGATGGACGACGAGACCTATGTCTCTCTGGATGGCAACGTCTCTCAGGGCCCTTCGTATTCTACCTCTCCCACGAAGGAAGTGACCACCGAGATGATGTTAATTTAACACACCAAGTTCGGAAATCATTGACAAAAGAAACATTGATGCCGAAACCCGGGACATGAAGTTGCAGCAACGGAGCTAATCTCTACACCACGTGAGTCGGTAGATTTCAGTCATTGAATGGCGTCCACCAGCGGTACCGAACTAACCATTCTGCTGGCTAATCAGCAGTAGAACCATCTTCCCGCTGCCATCATCGCCACTGCAGATCGACCAAAGTTATAACAGCGAAGCCTACCTCTTCGCCACGTATTTCAGCACCTGGCAGTGATTCGCAATCAAGTCGTACCCTCTGCCCCGTCGGCAGAAAATCATCGTCTTCTCATCGAAAACATTTGGTGACCACCCGTGGCAGCATTTGTATTGGCGAGTCGCACCTAGAGTAGCTCATTGTAGATCAAGGTAAGGTGGTAGTAAGTAGCAAGAAATGATGCCCAAAAATCAAAAAGCATCAAAACAAACGAAGTTAAAAATATTATACCGTCGTCGGACCAACATTTTTGTTCCGCACAATTAAAATTGCCAAAGTTTCCATTCGCATTCAACGTCTTGATGCTCTATAGCAGGAATTTGAAGAGATTCAAGACGAAATTGAGGTTCTCGAGGGCAATGAAAAAGATTTCGTTCAATAGGGACAAGACTTTCAAGCCATTCATTATAAACTTGAAGCGTCGTTGCCAAGTAAAAACCCTGTGCCGCCCTTCCCGCTCCTGCAGAACCGCTCTCGTCCGTTCCATCTCGTCGAGCGTTCGCCTGTGAGGAATAAAACTAAAAGAGTTCTCTGGCAATCTCGATGATTGGGTCCGTTTTCGCGATCTATACGTTTCGCTTATTCACTCGAGTGCACAACTTATGGCGGTGCCGAAAATGCATTACTTGAGAGCTGCGCTTTCGAGAGAGTTATTTCGTAGCTCGAGATAAATACCAGAAGTACCAAGATTTTCTCGAGTTTATTCACAGAAGATCGCGAATCGTACAAACCTAGTAGTTACTCAACCCTGGCAGTCGTACGTTCTCGTCAGAGTCCTCCTGGACTGGATTTCGAAAACTTCATGACCTAACTGGACTGCTTAGTGCTACCGAAGCTTACCGTCTCGCTGTCTAGTCATAACATAGGCATCTCTCGCTGGCGGATCCCTAGGAATCTCCCATTGGCTGATCCGCTATTTAACATAAGCCGAAAGGTGGACATGATTCAAGGAGGAGTATGAAAGGTTGGGGCTTCTGGAGTTAAGTCCCGCCGTGTCACGTAGCACACAGCTTTTTGCTTCCACACCACGCCACCCAGCGCTCAAAGAGTACGACCACCAAAATACGTGTGGTATACGACGGTGCCTGTCTTGAATATACTTTCCTGTCGCTGAATAAATATGTCAGAACCAATCCACAAGTATCAGCTGAAAACTGTCACTTACGGTTTTGCAAGTTCGACATTCTATGTTGTTCGCGTTCTAAACCAATTACGGAGGACATCGCTTTCCGCTGGCCTTACCAGTGATACGAAAAGGCACCTACGTAGATGACGTTCTCTCCGGACATGATGACCATGGCACGATGGTCAAAACTTGCAAGCAGCTGATGAAGGTGATGGCTTTGTACTTCGCAAATGGGTTTCCAACAGCAAGACAGTTCTTAGCCACGTCTCAGAAGAACTCTGGTAGACTTCTGCAGAATTCGAGCTCAATCCTTCACAAACCGGTAAAACTTTGGGGTTGTTGTGGTTTGTTCACCTGCAAGGCGTGTTCAAAATCAAAGTTTCTACCCTACCAGAGCAGATCGTATCAACAAATGGTTTGGCCAGCTCCATTTTCATCTGCTCACCTCGAAATCCCGCGTCGCATCCTTCGTGGACAGTCAATTCCATGCTTGGGGCTCCGCGCAGCTCTTTTCGAAAGTCAACTGATTCACTGACTGACACTAACATCACTGGACCAGTCACGTTTTGGACCAACTTACTGGATAAAATGCAGATCGAATTCCTGGAAAGTCTTCGCCTCGAATCGGGTCGCAGAGGTCCAACGCTGAACAGAGAACGCGTGGATGCCCGTACCGACCAATCTGAATCCTGCCGACCGTATCTGCCGAGGACTAGCTGTGGTGGCATGGGCCAGATTGTCTCACCTCCCCCGTCAAGCTATGACCAAAGTTTCCGCTGTCGATAACGATCGAAACGGAATTGGAGGAGCCAAGCTAACTTCTTTAGGCTTCAACACAATTGCAAGCTTCCAAAAGATCAACGCGTGTTGTCCCCGTTGTCGCCTCAAGAAAAGAACTCACTGAAATCATTAGCTCGCCTGACCCAGCGCCAGGAATTGCCAACAGGAGTTCAACTGCACATTCAAAAGCAATCCGAGAACGCAGTCACCCTGACATCGATACGGCACTTCAAACCCTTCGGACTACTGCGGATGGACGGAAGGTTGAAAAACTTAAACCCACTATTCGACACTCACTTTCCGATTCTGCTTCCAGCAAAACATAGTCTGAGCATTCTCATCTCCAGATCAGTTCATCTACAGACATTCCACGGTGGAACGTCGCTGATGCTCGCTACCATCCGTCAACGATTCTGTCCACTTCGGGGTCGTGATTTGGCTCATAAGGTCTTTCGACGATGTGACAACAGAAAATCAAATTATGGCGCCTTATCCGACGTTTCACCTCAGAGCAGCAGGCCCGTAGCTACCGGGGGGGGCTCAGCCCCCCCACGCGTTTGCATTGCCCCACCACGCAAATTTCTCATGTATGTGATTGATACTAGGTGAAAAAATCCAATAGAAAAATCTGAAATATAAGCAATAAGCATTGTTGAATAGTCTCCAGTTTATTTCTATGTTAACGATATCAGTCAATTTTTTGGTCAAGCTCATAAAAAGAATAAATTATTCAATTTTTTGGTGAGCCAACCTGATTCGCGTCAAAGTTGGAACTGACGATCCCAATACTTCCGTTTCGGATGTTATTGGTTTTTTAAGTGTCATTTTTAAGAAAGAACCAATCACAGTTTTATATGTTTGATTACATCAGAACAATGCAAAACAAGTTTGGCTGTAAAATTGGACCAGTTTTCCCAGAAGTTTCTATTTCCCACTTCTTGATTTCTTAAATTGAACAAATCGTGGGAAAAAATGACACACAAGACTAGTTTTTTCAAGTCTTAATTGCTTCTTGTGATTCACGTTCATGTTCAGTTCAATATATTTTGGCCGGACTTTTTCACAACTCGGAAACATAACCAGGTTACCTGGCCCGGACAACTCTGTTCCGTTTCGTTTCGAAATAAAATCGGACTATAAAAATTGTAGTCTGACCGGACTACGGACTGGGCATTCCACGTTCTACCCGGTCTGATGGTAAACAGATCAAACAATGCCTATCGTAAAATTTAGAATTTAGGCTGACGGTTGAATCGCTCCATTTTCAGAGAATTTTGTATGGGAACTTTTTTCGAGATAACCAAACTTTTGAACCCTACCTTTAAACGATATTCGAAGATAATTTTTTTCAAAAATCTCATTGGCACTCTGCTGTACATCTTCCATTACTCGTCAATGGAGGTGAGTATTTTTACGGATGGGTTTGACTACAAAGTAAATGAACTAAGCTCTTACTGGCTAGTTAGAGTAAAAATGGCTAAACTTGCGTAAAAAGCTGGTCCCCTGAAACTCAATTACACTATGTAAACCTTCTTATTTAAGTTAGCAAACTCAATAAAATTTGCAAATTTTTTTCCTTCAATAAAAAGGATTTTAGCAACAAGCTGGCTCGTCACTGTAAGACAAAAATTATTTAGTATATATCCCTGCTTTCTTTCAACTATACGCACCTTAGCAGTTTGTTTTTTCTTTGGAATATGAATCCGAAAAACCGGATTTTCGGGAACTAGAAAACTCTTCCGGGACACCACTAACGCTTCTTAAAAAATGAGCTTCTGACTCTTTTGGTGCTAAAACTATCGAAATAGGAGGAAAACTGCAAAAGTTATAAGAATTTTAATTTGTGAGTACCCGGGTACTCCGTTGGACGCGTAAAGGTACTTTGTTTTGTCAAGCACATAACGGTTTCAAACTGCTTACTCTGAAAAAAACCTAAATTAATCCACCTAGCGGTCAGACCCCGCCTTTCTCATTAAAACTTATTATTTGTAAAAATAGATTTACATGAACGCTGCAATCCAATAAATGTATATTCAATCTTTAGGTTTTAAAAGATTGATGTAATCTATACATTTAAAAATGCAGTCCGGTCTGTCTGCCTGGCTGTCTGTCTGATCCATATAGGCTCGAAAACTACCGAACCGATCAACGTGAAAATTTGTATGTAGGGGTTTTTGGTGCCGATAAAGGTTCCTATGATAGTTTGAGACCCCTCCCTCTTCTGGAAGGGAGAGGTCTCATACAAATGAAACATAAATTTCTGCACAACTCAAAAACAAACCAAGCAAATGAAACCGAATTTGGCATGTGGATGTTTTAAGGGGTAACAAATGTTTCCATAATAGTTGGCCGCCCCTGCCTCTTCTGGAAGGGAGGGGTTTCATACAAATGAAACACAAATTTTTGCACATCTCGAGAGCTAACCAACTAAATGGAACCAAATTTGGCAGGTTTATGTTTTTAGAGGTAACAAATATGTGCTTAATGGTTTGACACCCCTTCCTTTTCTCTAAGGAAGGGGTCCCATACAAATGAAACACAAATTTCGCACAGCTCAAGAACCAATCAAGAAAATACAACCAAATTTGGTATGTGAATGTTTTTAGAGGTAAAATACTACAAGGTATACAGCCCTAGGGTTGTATGAAATGGTGACGTGGGACTAAACACTGTAATTAGGGACCATCCACTTACCACGTGGACAGATTTTTAACGATTTTGACCCCCCCCCTCCTCCTCCGTGGACAACTGCCCATATAAATTCTAAAAAAATTGTATGGACCGTGGACATTACCCAACCCCCCCCCCCCCAAAGCTGTCCACGTGGTATGTGGATGGCCCCTTAGGGGATTTTTTGTTTCAAAATATACAGTCTGAAATCAATTTTTGATATATATTCAACAACAATCGAAAGAATATCGTTTATATCTGACGATATTATGCCTGTAGTATTTTTTCGTACAAACAACATGTATTTGACAAGGCACAAGCATATCGTGCTTGTTGAAGAAGCACCAAGAGTTTCTCGTAATGCGTCAAAGTGAGAATTAACTCTATAACCTCAAAAACCAAATCTAATAATACTGACGTTATCATAATGAATGGATTTGTCTTATTTAACTCTAATTAAATCAAATCTATAATATGGATCTTACTTTCAAAATAATATGGAAGCCCTAACAAAGGTTCATTAATTGGCAAACATAAGAAGATATTTTAAACAAAACCATTAACAAGTTCCAGCAAATTATTACATTTTTATTAAAAAATAAAAATAAAAATTACATTTCTATTTTTTGCTTGACAATTTTTTTCTTTTGCCTACAACTACATTCGCTGTATTACGAAGACAGCTTATATACGTTTATTATGGTAAAGCCTAGAATAATAATATATCATCTAACAATTTTGAAATATAAAACGAGATTCTGTATCAATCTTAGTAAATAAACAATAAAATCACAAGCATTCGCAGGCTCTTACTCTTTTATAAATGAATATATTTAGGAATTTACTCTTTCGATACTATCCAATCACGATTATTTAGTTAATATCGAAGATAAAATTAAATAAATATCCGTTGCAAAAATTTACAATTCTTGTTGAGTAAATTATGGTAATCATATTTATGAGATAAACTTTCAATCACCAACAACAGCAGCATTGAAGTTTTTCCTCAACTGCGCACGAATAGAAATGTACGAACAAAAGTGTACCACTGCAATACGAATAGTACCGCTGCAGTACGAATAGAAGAGTACCACTGCAATCATAGACGACGAGAGACCTGCGGTTCTTTACTCCACTGGTACTGTTGCTTTTACCGGCATGTTTTCTTTCAAGACATCAGTTTTTATTAGGTTCTTCGAAACCTACAGCGCAGGTTTAGAAATTGTTCAAGGATGGGTGTTGTTTCAAACTTTTAGGAAAACTTTTACCTTCGAGACATCATATTAGTCTAAGCTCATGGAAGCAAAAATAAATTGACCTATTGGGACGGGGAGACCCTGTCAATTTTAATTTCGATATTGATACAGAGAATATCACAGGGAACGGATGGTGTCCACTCACGTCGTCTGTGCTAGGAATGCTCGCATGTAATTGGTTCATTATTCGCGCAAATTTGTTATTGAAAGTTTTTATCAATTTTACCGCTTGGCAATGAAATTAAAGTGATAACTAGCATACTGAAAAATTGTTATACATTTTATCTATCCAACAACATATTGGTTATTGTTATCCATCATGTGGTTGTGCTGTTATTAACGTTTGAAATCTGACGCAACATTTGCCAGTTTCATTTCTAATTTTACAAAATGCATCCCAGTATAGTAAACAAAGACGTAGTCCCACGTCAAAATATATCCATAATGGTACGACGCCCCTTCCTCTTCTGGAATCACATGTTTCTGTACAAATTTCTGCACATCTCGCGAACTAATCAACTAAATGGAGCCATATTTGGTAGGTGAATGTTTTTAGTGGTGACAAATATGTTCCATAATCGAGGCAACATTTTGGATTGTAAGATAGCAATATCCGGTTTCTGGAAAACAGCCAAATATGACCGATTTTCACCCAATATAATAATATCCGGATCTAGAATGATACACAGGAGCTCAAATCGACCACAGATACCATTTTGAATTCTAAGATGACGACTTCCGGTTTCTGAAAAACAGCTGAAAATGACCAAATACCACCCAATATGAGTATTTCTCTAACCAGTATGACGTTCAGATTCCAGAAATTGTCTGCATATGCCATTATGAAACCCAAAATGGCGACTTCCGGTTTCGGAAAAACAGCGGCACAGCGGACCAAATACCACCCAATATGGAACCGTAATGTGGCACTAGAGCCACAAATCGACTTCAGATAACATTTTGAATTGTAAGATGCCAACTTCCGGTTTCTGGTAAACGGCCTGAAATGGACGATTCCCATTAAATATGAGTACCTCCGGAACCATAAAGATGGACAGAAGCTAAAAATTGATCACAGACACAATCTTGAATTTTAAGATGGTGATTTCCGGTGTCTGGCAAACAGCCGGAAATGACCAAATACCATCTAATATGAATGTTTTTGGAACCAGAATTACGCCCAGATGACAAAAATTGATTTCACAGGCACAGTCCAAAATGACGACTTTCGGCTTCTGAAAAACAGTCTAAAGTGACCAAATGTCACCCAATATGAGTTTTTCTTTAACCAGTATCCTAAATACCATTTTGAAATACAAGATGGCGACTACCGGTTTGTGAAAAACAGCCTAAAATAAACAAATACTATCCAATATGAGTATCTCTGGAACCAGAATAATGCAAGGAACTAACAATTGACCTCAGGCACCATTTTGAATTGCTAAATGGCAACTTATAGGCAACAGTCGGAAATGACCGAATAACACTCAATATGGATATATCCGTAAACGTGATGATGCATAGAAACCAAACATTGACCCTGGACACTATTTTGAATTTGAAGACGACCACTTTTAGTTTCTGGAAAACAACCAAAAGTACCTCCCAATATGGGTATTTTTGGGGTCAGATTGATGCCAGAAAATCTGCTGAAAATGACCGAATACCACCCAATATGCAGCATTAATGCGATGTACAGAAGCCAAAAGTCAAGGATGTTGTCATTTCGATAAAACCAATCATTTTAAACGATTTGTTATTTGACTTTGATCATATCCTATGGCCGATTCGTCATGCATTTGCAGATCTTAAACACATCGCAAGGAATTAATGAATTTGGAACGTTCAAATAGTACGATACCACATTTAAATTATGTTGAGGCCACATATATCGATCAAAGCAGGTATAGTTTTCAATAGTCTTTAAATTTCTTTTCTTTCCATAACTTTTGAGCCACATATCAAATTGTTATGAAGTTTGTTATTTGTAAGTTTGAGAGATGACTCCTTCGTATGACACTAGTTATGTTCAAATAAGTCATGTCATCTTTGAAATAATAGACTTTCGTTGTTTTATTAACAATTTAATACATAACGGTGGCTTAGGTTCAATTATAATCAAATGAAATGGGAACGTATAAAGCAGCCAAACTTTGAAATAGAGATGGTCGGGTACGGGTATTTTAAACAAACCAGACTTCGGGTTCGGGTCGGGTACGGGTTTGAAAATTTTCGATGAGTCGGGTACGGGTCGGGTACGGGTAACAAATTTCCCATACCCGACCATCTCTATTTTGAAACCAACCATAAATTTGTTCAATCATAATTCATCAGTTAACCCTTAACTAGCCCGCTCATCTAATATTAATATTGATCAAATCGGTTGTGTAGTTTCTGAGATAATGAAGTTTCGTGATTTTCACAATTTGGTACTTTACAGAGTTACAGTCCGATTACAGTAAAATTCAAAAGAGTGCTACGAGGCAGCTAGACTTATTAGTTGACACTAATTTTGTGGAAATCGGGTCAGCCATCTCTGAGAAAAGTGAGTGAGTCCACGTAGTCTTCGGAACATGTTCCTTTTCATAGCTGGATTTCACATTTTTAAACATAACAGGCAAAATAATAGTCCGATTGCAAAACAAATCAATAGGGTCTTATGGGGCAACTAGACCTTCCATTTGACACTGATTTTATGCAAATCGGTCCAGCCATCTCTGAGAAACATGAGTGAGATTAAACAGTCTCTAGAACACGTTTCTTTTCTCAACTTTTGAACCACATGTCCAATCTTTTTAAAATCAAAAGTTAAGAGTTTTTTATGTGGCCCGTTCATTTGGAACCAATTTTGTTCAAATTGGTTGTGTAGTTTTCAAGATAATGATGTTTCATGATTTTTATTCTGCAATATATCAGTGTAAAGGTGCTGCCACACGAAGCACGAAAACTATGACATATTTTCCTATGTCACCTATGGCTCAAAAGTATGAGCTATAACGGTATAGCGCGGGATTGTGCTGTCAAAAGCTATATTATAGAGGCTCTGAACTAATCCGTCTTGACGAAATAGTTCATAGCCTACTATTCCGTCATGAAAAAATGCTTTATACGATAAAGTGGTGTATTAGCGTCCGTGTGGCGGCACCTTAACTCTTGTAACATACGAGCTATGAGCGACTTTTATTTACACAAACATAGCTGAAGGTCTATACTTTCCAGGGGCTTATAAACGTCAACATTTTGCCTACCAACCATAAATTCATCACGGCGGTAATATTTCATTTGAAATGCTTAAATGCGTACAAAACTTAGCTTATTCATTGAAAGTGCACATTGTACTGAAAACAAATGTTGAGCTCTTGTTTTTTGCCATCTAAAACGACATTTACTCGAGAATAAGTCTACCGACAAAATGGGACGTTTACTCTGTTACACTTGTTTTAGGGCAAACCAACCAAAAAGTGGGTACCAGAATCAATGAATGGTATATGGAAAATGTATGCAGTTTGACAGCCACAAGAGCCCTTCTGATACTTTCGCCTGCTTTGATTCGTTTTGACATTTGTGAATAGTGCTCAAAATATCGACGAAAAGAAAAGACGTGAGCGAATGAACCCTGTACAGCCGTGCTGAAAATCTCTCGCGACGTGACCCCTTAAACAAGTTTAATTTGCCCAAAACCACAGTCCACGGTGTGTTTAGGCGTCGAAAGGAAACCAAGCGGTGAGAGAAATATTGGTCGTGCGAATAGTTTTATGGTCAGAGAGATGAAGAAAATTTTGGGGAGGAATCCGAACTCTATAGTTACTGTGGCTCGAAAAGTAAGAATGTCACCAGGATTCGTTCAGATAGCAAAGAAGAGTTCAGGTTTGAATTCATATAAAGTCAAGAAAGTCCCCAAACAAGTCGATAAGCAGAATTCGAGGACAAAAACACGATTTTTTGACAAAATTTTCGATTGCACGGAACATACGTCGTGGAAGACTTTAAACAACTTCCAGGATTGGCTTAAAATACTGCAATGGCCAGAAATGATACCGAAAAGGATCTCCGGACAAAAAAGATGGCCAAATTCCCCAAAAAAAAAATGTCTTGTGTTTGCGAAACAATTTGCACCTGGGGCAGAAAAAGCTCATCATTTTTCAACACAGGCACGATCAACAAGGAAATTCACCAGAAGGAGTGTCTACTAGAAAGATTGTTGCCTTTCTTGAAGAGCGTGTTAATGAGATCCTTTGTTTCGGCCTGATTTGGCATCATGTCACTATGCTAGTATCGTAGCGGAGTGCTACAAAGCCATAAAGGTTAATATTGTACCAACACCGCCGATCCCCCCAACTCCAATCGAAAGATATTGGGCTCTGGTAAAGCGGATGCTTTCCGGAAAGAAGCAGGATGCCAAAGACGACTAACATTTTCATCAAATCTGGACCAGAGCTGCCAGAAAGATTACCGAGAAGTTAATCCTAATAATTGAGTCCGTGAGTTTGGAAAACGTATTCCAGAGTTATGAATTAGTGTTTCCGGATTATTACGGATACAAGCCTTACGTTTTGAAAACAAACGATTCATTTGGTAACAACAGTGAATTACATGATAGTTCTGTTGTGAAAACAATTAGACACATCTTTATGGCCCTCACTACTCTTCTACAGATCCGACGATGTTCCGATAACCCTCCTCCACCAATTGGCAAGCATGATAGAAGAGGCGAACCAACAAAGCATTTTCTTCTTCTAGTTTAGCTCTTCTCACTCAAAACAAAATAGGTATAGGTAATATTAAACACTACCGTTAGAAATAACAATTTCGAATGACATTCTGCAAATGAATAGTAGATTTGCTATTGTCAGGAAACAATACTCATCGTGTAACAGCATAGCAAATATATTTTCGTCATTTAACCGTCTCATTTTCCATTCTTGCCTGGGTGTTCTTACAGGTTGATATCCATCGAGGTCACATCCCTGGAGGACGTCTACTGGCTGGAAGACTCCCGAGCCAGCCAGCTGCTCGGAAAAGATTGGCCCCTCTGGTCTCAGGCGCGCCAGAAGCTGCCAACCTCCAAGTCCAACCTGGAAGCCCTGAAGGCGGACCTGTGGTCAACGGTTGTGAAATCGAGCCAGCACCAGGACGCCTGGACATGGGGTGGAATGTTGGTTGTGTCGGTGTCGGTGGCCGGTTTGGTGACGCTGGCCGCCATGACGCAGCCCTCGTTGGCCCCGGAAGCACGACATTCCCTGCTGCAGTACGTGACCGGAAAATATCTGCTACCGGCCAACTGCAAGGTGCACTGGGATTGGCAGGATCCGGCCATCGTCGGTGGAACCATGTGCTTTACGGTTCGATTTCACCAGCGGAATGGCCAAGCCTACCCCATCTGTGATACGGATCAGTTTTTCGTGGAAGTAACCGAGGGAACCCGCAAAATCATTACCATCAGCGAGTTGGGCTCTCCAACAGATCCGAACAACGCCAACATTGCCAAGGTGAAGTTCACTGTCCGCACAGCTGGGCAGTACAAGATTTCGGTACTGATCGGTTCCAGTCACATCGCGGGTAGTCCCTTCGTGAAAACTTTTATTCCTGGTCCGATGGATGCCCGTCGATCACGATTGATTCGTCCTGCGAGTACGGTTGTCTGCTGCGCCGGAGCACCGACATTCCTGCACATTGAACCACGCGATGAGCACGGAAACACGTGCCAATTCACTCCGGACTGCGATCCCATCAAGGGTTACAAAATCGACCTTTTTGATCTGTACGGAAATAACAGTGATAAGCACTGTAACGCCATTACCCTTTCCTACGATAAAGTAAACTCAAGAATCAGTCTAACGGCTCTGTTTCCGGAACCGGTGTGCCTTCGGGCTGTAATCAGCTACGAAAACCATCAAATTCCGAACGGAGATTTCGACATCATTGTCCTGAGCAGCAGTGACACGACTTTGGTGCACAAAAATATTGCTTCCAGGAAGCACAACATTTGCTACGAGGCTAAGCTGTTCGGAATTTACGGCCAGCAGCGCTGGTCAAAGCCACGGAAGGTGCTCTGCTACGTTGGACCAAAGCAGGTCACCATCAAGGAGATGATCCTCAAAATCATTCCCAAACGGATTGCCACCTTTCGGTTGTGTCCGTCAACAAAGGTTAGTTTCTTTTTTTTCACTGTGGATATTTCTCTAATAATGGTGATTTTAGTTCCACTTTTTGCCACCATCGAACGTCCAAGTAAACAATGGCCACGGGGCGATTTTCATAATCGACGATGGCTGCCAGCCGAAGATCGAACTGGCCTCGAAGGAGCGCAACGTGATCGCAGCCACGTTTACCCACTTCCTGCTGAAGAACATCGGTGGTTCGGAAACGTTCAAAGACAAACAGGACTTTTTCTACCACGAAGTGAGACTCGTACGCAATCGCCAAGGATTTGGGCTTATGCGAGTTTATTTTTCGTTTGTTTTGTTTGTCTTCCCCACACAGGTGCGAAAGTTCCATTCCAATTACTACCACGAGAAGATTTCGCTCAAAGTGCAGCGGGACAAAATTCTTGAGTCGAGCATGAAGGCAACCAAACATTTTTCCGTGTCCGATTGGTGCGGTAACTTTGAGGTTACATTCCAGGGGGAACAGGGTTAGATAGTTTCGTCTTAAATTTAGATTTGATAACAATACGTTTTTTTTTATAGGAATTGATTGGGGTGGTTTGCGGAGAGAATGGTTCGAGTTGGTTTGCAGTGCTCTGTTTGATGCTCGCGGCGGGCTGTTCTGTACATTCCACGACAAAAGACAAGCCCTCGTTCATCCTAATCCGAATCGGCCATCGCATCTGAAGTTGAAGCATTTCGAATTCGCCGGGAAGGTGGTCGGCAAGTGTCTGTACGAAAGTGCCCTTGGCGGAACGTATCGGCAGTTGGTGAGGGCACGATTTTCCCGTTCCTTTTTGGCGCAGCTTATTGGACTGCGGGTGCATTATAAATACTTTGAGCAGGATGATCCGGATTTGTATCTTTCGAAGATTAAGTACATATTGGACACGGACTTGGATAGTAGTGAGAATCTAGAGTTGTACTTTGTGGAGGAGATCTACGATGCGGCTGGTCAGCTGACGAAGACGGTTGAACTTATTCCGAACGGGGCCAAAACGAGGGTCACCAATGCAACCAAGAACCAATATCTTGATGCCTTGGCACAGCAGAGGCTGTGCAACAATGTCCGAGAGGAGATCGACAGCTTTCTGAAGGGCCTCAACGGGATTATACCGGATAATTTGCTGAGCATTTTCGATGAAAATGAATTGGAGGTGAAAGATGATGTGCTCGTGTCATAGAGGCGGAATTCTAATTACTTTTTGTCATTGTCATTATAGCTATTGCTGTGTGGTACCGGCGAGTACTCGATCGCTGATTTCAGAGCCAACCACATTGTCAACGGTGGCTCGCCCGAGTTCCGTCGAGTGCTTGGGTGGTTCTGGGCAGCAGTTGGAAACTTCTCACAAACCGAAATGGCCCGGTTGCTGCAATTTACCACAGGCTGCTCTCAGTTACCTCCAGGAGGCTTTCAGGTAATCATATAGTTGAGGCAATGATCTCCAACAATCGTTACAAAATTTGATTTATTTTAGGAACTGAATCCTAGATTTCAAATTACTGCTGCACCGACGTTTGGAAACCTGCCGACGGCGCACACTTGGTAAGTCAGCACTATTAACCTTTTCCTTGTTTTTTTTTGACGATTTTGATCTTAATTTTGGATCATTAAACATTATAACGCAATCCTACCGTTAATTTCTTAAAGTTTCAACCAACTTTGCCTGCCGGACTACGAAAGTTACGAGCACTTCGAGCGCGCCTTGATGTTCGCCATCAGCGAAGGCACCGAGGGCTTCGGAATGGTATAATTTTGTTCCAGCCCTATTCCGGCCCGGAGTAGAACGAACACAAATCGGAAACCGAAAAGCACAAATCGTACCACACTATTAATTACTAAATACTAATACCTAATACCGCTTACCAGTAATGTTTAGCAACCCAAAGAAAGACCAAAAAATTAAATTGTCAATTCAGCGTCAACCTATTGGTAGCGGCAGGGCCGCTGGAATATATTACCGATGAGATTCATTCCTATATTGCGATAGGGTAGACAGGTTTACCGTGTCGAAAAGTAGAATTAGTAACAACCAAGCTTTTAGTCGCTTGGAAAAGTCGAAAGCGATCAGTGCCTGCTGTCAGGACGTTGCCGACCAAAAGAAAAGAAAAAAAAACTGGCATCAAGTTGTCAAGTGGGTTTCAACAATCAACCGTATTTGTTCCATTGGTGCCAAAAGCATTGGTATTTTGGTTCTTAGTTTTGCTAACGTTAGAAGAAATGAATCAATTGTCACTAGCTAATAGTATTGGAATTTAAGATTAGTGCCAAACTTTGCCTAAACAGTTTCGATTCTGATCGGCGATAGGCCGTTATAAATGTTCGCCAAGTGCGTTCGATAATACAAATCAGCGATCTCATTCTTTATTTGAATAAGCATGCGCCTTAAGAACCAAGTAGAAGTTAAAGGAAACGAGTTACAATTTGATATGAAAACAAAAAGAAACTTACTTTGAAAAATGTCATATTCAGTCCAGTTTGACCCGTTAAAGAGGAATAATTTAGAAGACTCATATCAGTGACGTAGGCTATAAATGTACGAAAAACAGAAAAAAAAACATCATCCTGCTCACTCGAAACGTATCAGTCGTAAAAAAAAAACTAGTCAGTCATCCTAGCCGATAGAAGCTTACTCACAAACCGAGCTAAAAAAAACTGTTGACGCGGTACCTAAAATTCATTCCAACAGGAAACTCAATTGATTACTTTCGACACTGTAGATTCTAGCGGACAAACATTTTAGAATCTGACACAAAGAAAAACTCTGGTTCTGTGATACGGCAAAACTCAAAAACAAAATAGTCTCTTAAGCATTCACTATTAATATCAACTACCAGTTCAGTTGTAGGACCAACTAGTAAAAGAAAAATTACACAAAATATTTATCGTATCTCATCTTATTGTTCTCGAAGCATTTAGCACCGGCATATTGGTAGTTGTACTGTAATTCCACACATTCGAAACACCCTAACACTGCTAACATTCCTAATCATTAGTGAAGTCAAGATAAATCCGCGTAAAAGTTTTAGTTGTTGATACTTCAGTTGCAAATAAATATGCTAAATATTATGAGGATGTTGTTCAGACCAGTTTCGATCCTCCCAATCCGTTCCATGCTCTCCTGCCCGATCATCTTCGCAGACATTTATAGCTTGAAAACTAGCCATTCGCTGTGATCAAAGTAGATGCGCTTCCAAGTAGCAAGGTTACGCATACCAGCAGCCATCTAGTAGCAAGAGTGTAGAACTAGCAGTAATGGTAAAGCTTCGCCATTTGTGCCATAAAAGAAAGAGACATTATAGCAGCTTTCAGTTCTTCTTTTAGTTCAGCTTCTGCGAGTAGCGAGAAAATGCCTCTTTGTAATCAAACATCTACCAAACGTAAGTTAATGATGAATATATGAGGAAAATCGTTTAATTACCTTTGGAAACCATGACTGACAGTAATACACATTTTCAGTCACTGGAAACCGGTATGGATCCGTTTTAATGGTAGGAAAATATCACGAGCCTGCTGACTTGTGGCGTCGTTCGATAACACCGGTCGTCAAAATGAAAAAAAAGTGCACTCCAAAAGCTCAAACCGGAAAAAATTATAGATTTCAGATATTCAACCATTCCTATGAATTTTGGTGCCCCTAGCCATTACCAAAACGCGTCAACTTACGTGAGTGTTCGCAAAGTAGTTGCTCGCCGGGTTCGTCATGTATACGTTTATGTTTACGAGTAAACTCATTTAAGTCTCTGCAAAAAAGTTAGTGACTAGGGGTACCAAAATTCGCGGAAATTGAAAAAGATTTTTGGGGTTTTCGACTCGTGAATATGCCACATAAAGCTGTCCATGGGCAAAACACGGTTCTTCCAAGTCTTTTCCAACAACTTCCAGTGTTTGTCTTTGTGACTTGTTAATAGCTTTAACCGGTAATGTGCACATGTGTTAAAGATGTAAATGACTGACTTTTACCCGGTAGAGATTGTTGCTTCCACGATAAGGGTGTACAGATTCTTTATTACCAGCCGGGTGAATGGCTTCCGTTGGATCATCTATAGTGTCTATAGTTTTGTAACTCTTCACCTTAGGAACTATTCAAATATTACATAACGCGGAATTTGGCAATTTTCAATACCCACCCACCCCCATGTAACGCAATTTTACATGTTTGCCACATGCAATATAACGCTCCGCTGAATACCCCCCCACCCCCTAGAACGTTATGTATTATTTGAATGATCCCTTACCCTTAGGAAGGTGATCTAGCAGTCGTATGTTGATCCTGGAAAAAGAATCATTTTTCGATGCCAGAATGACTCTCATATAGCCACTGAATGTTGCGAAATATCGACACTTCAAAATGATAAT